>NC_000085.6:5555000-6155000 GCF_000001635.26 Mus musculus
CAGAAGAAGAATGCACCCGCCTGCCGCCCAGAACCCGTTCTTCTAGCGCTGGCGTCCGTCTGTCCGGGGGGTGGGGGGACCTTAATGAGACACCTCATCCTCGGAGCTGATTCACCAGCTCCTGGCCCTGGCCTGTCACTGGAGCTGACATCCCACCTCTCTCTGAGCCGCACTGACTGGTGCTTGGCTCAAGCTTTGAGTCCAGCTTTCAGGGAAGGGTCTGTCTATCCTGGGACCTGTGTGGCACCCAGTACTGGGACCAGTGGAGTGGGGTCAGAGTAGTGGTGGCTCTCGTACCCACTCACCAGACAGACCTGGATGAAAGTCTAAGGCTAGATAACAATCTCCATTTTTCTTTTCTTTTTTTCCTTTGTGGGTTTTGTTTGGTTGGTTGATTTTTGAGACAGGGTTTCTCTGTGTAATAACCCTGGGTATCCTGGACTTGCACTTGCTTTGTAGACCAGGCTAGCCTCAAACTCTGAGATCTGCCTACTTTTGCCTCCCAAGAGCTGGGATTAAAGGCGTGCATCACCACGCCTAGCTGACAGTTTCCACTTTTCAACCCAAGTAGAGAAAATGGACCTCTCTTCCACCTTCAGTCTGTCAGTTTGAGTTGGTATGGGTGAGACTTCTGAAGCCAGCCACATGATGTGGGATCAGCAGAGGGCGGCATGGCAGCCTGTGAGGCGACTATCACACTTGGCTCCTTGGCTCCATGAAGGGAAGCTGAGTTAGGAGTCTGAGGGATCCACTGTAGATAAGTGGCCCTTGCCCATTTTTGTTCTTCCACACCAACCTGGAAAGGCTGTTGAGGACTGCAGACAGGACAGAGCTGGCTGGCTGGCTGGCTGGGCACTCCATGCTGTGTCTACCTGGAGCAAAGGGCTGGTAAGTCTGCCAGGGTGGGAATGTTTGCCTCAACTTACCCACCTCACCAAACCTGTCTCCCTGCCACCTCCACAAGCGCCTCCACCAGGGCCGCATGCACAGGGAGTATCCACTCGTGTGCCATCCGCCTATCCCGAGTATCACTGAATGGCAGGAGGTAAAACTGGTTGGGTGTTGCCAGCGCTCCTGTCTCCTAATTAGATGTTTCCGGCAAGGCAGTGACCACTGTGGCTACTACTCATTGCCTCCGCCCACAGCCGCCAAGTGTGGCAAGGATAACCCAGCTAGCCCTCGCCCTCCTCCCTCAGGGGCTGGTAAATTCTCTCCTGTTGCCTTTACCCAGGAGATATCACAGAGCGGGCCAGGAACAGCAGACCAGATTTGAAAAGGCAGCCTGTCCAATGGCCATCTCCTACCTTATCCTCCACAGGGCTTCCCTTCAGCCACTGGCCCAAATATCAGGCAGTGGCAAGTCTTAGCCTACAAAAGGCCTCAAGACAGAGATAGCCACGAGGTCTGAACCCCCAGCTTTCTGGGGAGAACAAGTTAAGTTCATGTGCGGATGCATGAACGTTTGGGTCCCCAGCTGATCATGCAGGTACTGGGGCGTGCATGTAGACCAACTGTTGTGTTCTAAATGTATGTCCGCTGTAGGATGCCTTGTACAATGGTGTGGAGGGGCTGGGTCCCCTGTGTTCAGCTCCCTCAGACCTGCAGGGCAGCTAGCAATTACCTGCAGCCAACTGCAGATGCTACAGGGCTGGGACAGGCCTGTCCCTCAGCCTCATGTGGCCCTTCTATTTAACGCCAGCTTTCTCCAGGCAGGATTTGCTCCCTGTCCCCACCGCCTTCATTTTATTCAGTGTCTGTGCTGAAGGGACTGAACTCTTGGTTCTTAGAGGATGAGGGGCCCGTCTGTCCCTGATGGGATGAGAGCTGTACTTCCTGTGGCGTCCATCACTTCACTCTCTCAGCCAGCACGGGCCGGCCAGGCTCCACCTGTCTATCTTATGTTGCCTGTCGAATGAACAATGATACAAACACAGGCGGTGGCTAAGCGGTGCTCCCTCTTCTCCACAAGCCTAGAATGCTGTCCTCACCGTCTTTTCTGGGACAGTTTGACAGCTTTTGCCTTACTGCAGCCACGGTTGGGCAACTAGAACCTAGCTGACCCCTTCACTGCCCAGTACCCTCAGCAGCTGTTGAAAGCAGCTCGGCTTCCCACAATGCTACATGAAGCAGCGGCCCACAGCTGACTTTTCAGCCTGACTACTCAACCTGGCAAGAGCAGTCAGAGGCAGTCAGGTCTCTGAGTTCAAGGACACCCTAGTCTACAAAATAGTACCAGGACATCTAGGACTACGCAGGGAAAACCTGTCTTGAAGGGTAGATCTTTGAGTTCCAGGGCCTCCTGGTCTACAGAGTGAGTTCCAGGACTACACAGTAAGACTCTGTCTGTCTCAAACAATGAAAGGAGTGGTCAAGTTCCTACACTATCTAGCAGCAGTGGCAAGCTGGGCCACGTTATCTGGAGGAACCCTGGCTCCTGCACTGCAGCCTGGCTAGCCTGGGTTTTAGCCTGTAGGGTTGTTTGTTTGTTTTGGGTTTTTTGTTTTTTGTTTTTTTGTTTTTTTTTTTGAGATAGGGTCTCGGATAGCCAGGACTGGCCTCAGGGCTGTTCTGTAGCAGAGGCTGTCTGAATTCCAGATCCTCCCGCTTCCACCTTCCAAGTATGGGGATTACAGATGTGCACACCCTACCTAGCTTCCGAGCTTTGGGCATGTGTTGTGCTCCCAGAACAGGTCAGCGAGCCAGATTATTAGCCAGGGGGAGGCTTGGAAGGAGGGGGACCTGGAGCTTAGAAGAGGCACCTGGAATTCTCCTGGAGTTCCAGCTTTCAGGCTCAGTCTGTCCCTAGGTCCCTTCCTTTTCTGTGACTTCACTCATCAAGGACAAGCCTTAGAGGAATGGCTCCAAGGCAAGTCCTTGAACCTCCCATAGAGCAGGAATGGTATTCGACCCCCAGCTACAAGGGCCTGTTTCATTCTAAAAATAATAATAACCCACCATCCTTCCTGTCACCAGAGTAAACAACCAAGTAGAGAGTCCAGTACCAGAAGAGGTGGTGGGTGGTGGGGAGGAGCCAAGTGAGTCCCCGAACTGCGCTGGTGGAGAACGGAGTCATTGCCTTCCTTGCCTGCCTTCTGGTGCGGGCTACCAGCTCTCCCCAGAGCTGAAGGAATGGCCATGACTGTCCTGGGAGATGACTCTGGAAGCTTGTGGGAAGGATCGTGAAGGGATGGTGAGGGGTATCTCCCAGGTCAGGCCCAGCAGCCCAGCATCCTCAGTATGTAGTAAACTCTGGAGGGGAGGTCAGAACTCACAGACTCCCATACTCCCAGCCCTCCCACTGGGAACGGGGTCATTGCTTAGCTGGTCAAAGCATGCTGTGTGAGGTAGGGTAAACGTGCCCAGCCAGCTCCTGGGACCATGGTTGGCTGCTGGTGGAATGGCTCAGCCGGGAGACAGAACACACCCCCTGCACTCCGGCCGTCTGAGGCATCCAAGCATAGAACAGCTCCATTCCCCTTTTTATTTCCAAAACTGTGGGGAAAACTGTAGCTCCTGGGACCACCTGACACAGGAAGGAAAATTAAGCCCTGCCGCTCCTACCCACAAGTCTCTTTCAACTCAGCGATGAGGGGGTTCTTACAAGAGCTTATTTTCCGCCCTGGGCAGTCCTGAGAGAGGGAAGCACCTCCTTAGGACAGCAGTCGTAGGTGGCACTGACTATCCACCTAATGGGACAGGCCATGGGACCAGGTCTCTGGTCTTCATGTCCCTCGGATCTGTTCAGGGGGGCAGGGGGAATTTCTAGAACCCAAGGAAGTCTTAATAATTTGAACTAGCTGAAAGTCAGTGGACGGTCTGTTACTGACTGGGATGGGAAGTAAAACTAAAAACAACAGCACTCTGAGCCTGGCTTAACACAAGCTCACCTTTAGCACAGTCCAAGTTCAGGTTATCAGATCCCAAGGAGCACCTAAGCAGCACGCCAAACACGGGATGGGGAGGAGGCCGGAGCGAGGAACCAACGGGCTGTGTCCCTCAGCAGCCCTTCTGGAGGTGGCGCACCGGCCAGAACATACAGCCAGGCAGAAATCACAAAATCCCAAGCCCACACCTCAGGGCTTTTACCTCCTGCTCCTCCACATTGGAGATTCTAGGGCCTTCTGGCCCATTCCCTCCTTTAAGCAGCCTTCAGAGTAGCCATACAGCTCCTTAGTAAGGTTCACTTATAAAACATCCTACCAGCCATCGGATCCTGGACGGTCTGACACAAAACACCATTACGCCCAAGACAGCTTTCCAAGAGGGAAATTGAGGCAAGAACCCGCACAGGGCCCCTCACTCACCACCCTCATTTCCCCTGCTTTCTTAAAAGCCTGGGTGGAGCCAGGGAACCTGCAGATCAAGGGTCAAAGTCGGTTGGTTAATTACCGCCTCCCCCTCCCCCCTTGGAGGCGCAGGGCAGTAGGCTCCTGCCCCACCCCCCAAGATAGGGGAGGGGAGTTTTGTATTGGGAGAGAGGGGGCAGAAGTTTTCTAGGGTCTCAGAGGAAGATGCAGCTGGAAGAAGAGACAATTCTAGCAACTCAATTCTAAGTTGACGTGCAGGCTGTCAAGGCGTCCTCCCTAAATAAACTAGGTACACTGGCTTCCTGGAGTACCTTACGGCTCTAAGAACCATCTTTTGCTTAGTGTCCTCCACGAGCTGAACCGAGGTGGGACTGTCTCAAAGGCAAGCAAGGTACATTGGGTTTATTTCCCAGCAGCTCCTGGACCGTCAGGCAGGAGTCCAGGGAAATTCGGTGGTCCTGAATCTGGACCCTCATTTCAATACCACCAAAGTTATGGGGCCAAGTTTTCTCTTACAATGTAGCCCAAGTTTCAGCGGAAACTCCAGCTCTGCTCCTTTCCATTCCCTGGCCCTCCCCTCCAAAGTGGCATCGCTCCAGTGCTCCTCTCCTGCCTCATGAAAGCCCGGGTTTTCTGGATTTACGACACGAGAGCCGGAGGTCGCCTGAGCGGTGACACACCCCACTGCGTCCCCTGTAGCGCGGCGCGGGCAGGAGATCCCGGGCCTGAGAGCGGCAAAGCCTCGGTTTGGAGTCCCCTTCCCCCACCCACGCTCCTTCAGCGCCGGGGGTCGAATCGCGACGAGAATCTGCGTCCCCACGCTCGACTGACCGGCGCCGACCGCTGGTCCGTGCGCCCCGCCCTCCCGGCGCCGGGAGCCCGAGGCGCCTCACCTGGCACGTAGATCTCGCCGCGCTCTTCGTCCGGGAGCTCGCTCCAGTTCCTCTTGCACGTGGAGACGCATGGCTTCTTCACCAGGAACGCGCGAGGCATCTTCAGTTCCTCCTGGCCCGGCGCGGTTCGCTCTGGTAAGTCGAGTTCGTGTGGTCGTCCCACCTTTTCTTCCACCGGATCGGGGTTGAGGCGCGGGAATAGGGACAGTTCAAGGAAAGAGTCGCCGAGGCGTGTCCACGTTCTTAGGACAGAGTGTACCAGGGACCACGCGTGGCGTTTCCAACTACGCCGAAGGTCGCCGGTGTCCACAGAGAGGGTGCAGCCAGGTGCACCGGGATCGCAGAAGCGCTAAGCCAGCGTCCTTTAGCTCGACTGGCGTCCCCGCGGCTGCTCGCGAAGTCTTCAAGTGCGAGCTGGACGGACGGGTTCACGCTTTATTGGCTCGCGGCGGTGTGTGTTGGTGGCTCGGGCGGGGGTGGGGTAGGGGTGTTGATCTGATCTAATTAGCTTGGAGTGGCCGAGAGAGCGATGGCGCATGCGTTGGGAAATAACGGTGACAACCCACCTATTTGTTACCTGTCGAACCGGTTTCCATTCCGCTGCGGGTGAGGTGGCCTCGCGGCCCGGGCGGGGTGGCACGACGGGGGCAGGGTTAGGGGGCGTGCTCCGGTCCCCACACCCAGAAGCACCCGGCCCGCCCCGGACCTCCCCTGCCCAGCGTGCTCACGTTTGCAAACTAGAGTTTCGGAGGGAGCGGGCACGGAAAGGGAGGGGAGGGCAACGTTATTTGCACCGGCGCTCGCACGCTCTGTGGGCGATGACATAAAACTGGCCCAACAGGTCCGGGCCCAGCCTGGCGCGCCCGGGGCGCCGGGAGAGGCACAAAGCCGCGGAGCGGGAACCGGCGGTCCGGGCCCGAACCCAGCGGCCAGGGATCCCCAAGGCCAGGGTGAGCAATTCTTGGTTCAGCGGAGAGGTATTTGCTGGGCACCGGGTTCCTGCGGAAAGGCACGCGAGACGAGAGGTGCGCGTGGACCGGGAGGCTCGGATGCGCCTGTGAATCCAAAGCTGGAGCCTGCCTTCTGGTTTCGAGGGCGATTAAACTGCCCTGAGTCCAACCTAACCCAGGCCAGCACCTTGGCATATGGGCGGGTGTATTCGCCCAAACTCTCCTGGTCATAAACAGCCGGATTTCAGATTCTGAAAACCTGGAAGAGGCTCTGGGATAATGACTCCAGCTGAGTGAGATCTGACACAGTCCTCTTGCCTGTTGCAACCAGTGTCCTCCCTGGGTGGGAGATCAGCAAGCAGCTCCCCCTCCACCCTGCTGTACTCTTCAGCAGGCCTAGTTGGAGCTATGCCCCACCCCCATTGAACTGAGAGTGTTCCGTGGCCTTCGTGTGAGCCACACTATGACACTTTGGCCGTGCTGGGTTGCTTTTACTGGCTGACCTATTAAAGGCAGGGATGGAACCTGCAGTTAAAGGCTGCTAACATTTTTAGACTCCAGACTTCAGTACACCTGTCTCACATAGTGTTAAATGTTTGCCGGAACAGACTGTGAGGAAATTAGTCTGATAAATTAATTCACACAGTTCAAAAGTCAGGAGTCACAGGTGGATACGGTTCATGCTTGTGATCCCAGCTTGTGGGAAGCTGAGGTAGGGAAACTGAGTTAGAAACCAATCTATGTTTCATAGTGAAATCCTGTCTCAAGCAAAACAAAAGAACTAAAAGAAAGGCTGTCCATGTGAGTCACAAGGTACTTGCCAGTAAGTGGGGAGACCTGTGTCCAGCTCCCAGGACCCACAGAGTGGAGGGAGAAAGCTGATCCCTCAGGTGCTCTCTGACCCATGGCACAGTATGGAACTGGTGCGTGCTGGCACACACACACACACACACACACACACGCACAGTAGTTGAGAGGGAAGTCCTTAATATGGTCTCTGAGGCAGTCACTTGCAGAGGACATTTCAAACGTGGGAGGACTTGTAGAGACCCCATATATTTCCCCATATTTTTGTGAACTCCCTGGGGTGGATGAGGAGAAAGTACAGCTTGGGGCAGCCCTGCAGAGACACTAGCCCCCTCCTCACTGAGCAGGAAGTAGACTGAGTTTGATCAAGGGCCTTAAGTCTGTTCCTGGAGGATCCTATCACCCCCCCACCCACCTCCCGGGTTTCCTGGGAAGGTGACAGGACTCTTCTGAGCCATTAAGATTTGCCACTTCCCCTTGCTGTCCCCAGAGAGCCGTCTGTCATAGCCCACACTTCTGTACCCCCTTTCACTCTGATTTGGACCTTGCTCGGTAACTAACATTAGTTGAGCACCTACTGTATGCTTATCTTTAGCAATAAATCCGGGGACATCAGCACTGATTGGGACGCAGCTGAACTTGGCTTTTTTTTTTTTTTTTTTTTTTTAGACAGGCTTTCCTCTGAGTAGCCCTGGCTGCCCTGAAATTAGCTCTGTAGACCAGGCTGGCCTTGAACTCACAGAGATCTACCTGCCTCAGCCTCCCAAGTGCAGAGATTAAAGGCAGCCTGGTGGGTTTACATAGTACTTCTTGAGCTTCTTCATGTGCCGCCTCATGGCAGGAGAGTGCCCAGAGTCTACTGTGAAGCCTTCACCGGCATCCGTGAACACAAAGCCAGCCTTTTTTTTTTTTTTTTTTTTAATCAGAGAGCAAGTTGAATGTCCAGAAAGTCAGGTGGGAACTGAAATGGGCGACGCCAGCCCAGTCAGTCCAGTGACTCTACAGGTCCAGAGAGTCATAGTGAGCTGAGCAAGGTCCAGGAGCGAGGGCGCTCGGCCTGGGCTGGCTGGCTGGCTGTTGCTGCGGCTCCAGTGAGATCCATGTTCATGGGATGAATCGTCATTACATTGTTATTTATTTTGTATGTGTGAGCATTTTGCCTGCATACATGTCTGTGTATCACATGTGTTCCTGGTCCTTGAGGAGACCAGAAGTGGACATCAAATCCAGTGGCATTGGAGTCATAGATGGGGTGAGCAGCCATGTGAGCGCTGGGAATTAACCTCAGGTCCTCCTGACGTGCTAGCAGCAAGAGCTCTGACTGGTGAGGCAATTCTACAGCTATTACACCTAAGGTTTTTTAAGACAGTGTTGCTCTGTCAGGGGTCGGGATGGGAGTGGCTCACGCCTTTAATCCCAGCACTTGGGAGGCAGAGGCAGGTGTAGCTCTGTGAGTTCAAGGCCAGCCTGGTCTATATATAGTGAGACCCTGTCTCAAAAAAGAAAAGAAAGGAAAAAAAAAGCAAGAAAAGAAAAAGATAGGGTCTCACTAGGCCTAGAACTCACAGTTTTAGCTACACTGGCTGAGCAATGATCGCCAGAGATAGAGCTCTCCCTGTCTCCATCCTGTGGCACAGGGTTATGGGTGCACATGGGTGCCAGGATCTGAACTCAGGTCCCCATGCTTGCTCAGCAAACAATTTCCCATTGAGCCGTATGCTAGCAACACACTCCTACGTGTGTGCGTGTGCACATTTGTGTATATGTGTGTGTGTGTGTGTGTGTGAGAGAGAGAGAGAGAGAGAGAGAGAGAGAGAGAGAGAGACATCGCGCTCTAGATCATTGGCACCCTGGAGATAGACAAGGTGTGAGCATTGAGACACTCCTGCTGTGTCTCCATTTGCTAAACACCACTCACTCCTCTCTTAGCTCATCTCCCAGGTATTTCTTGAGTGTCTACTACGCTCTAGTTCTGGGGATTTTACTGCTCTAAAGATGGATTAACTAGGGTGACGGATGGCAGGTGGGCTTGCTGAAGTCTGGATGGGAGGTGGAGGCAGCTGGACAAAGAGCATAAGTGGAAGGAAAAGCTGGGGCCAAGGCTCATGATAGAGAACCAATCTAGAGTGCGCCCAAAGCTCCCAGCAGCCATGGTGGCTGGATGCTGAGAGGGAGGGAAGCTGAAGGCTGGGGGCCATGTTGTGACCTGTGATGTGCAGACTGGAGCAGGGGCAGGGAAGTGGCCGTAAAGAGACCAAGGTTGTGTTGGAGCTACTTTGATGGTCCATGTAAGAGATGGCGGGTTGAGTCACAGAGAAAACCAAGCTATGAGTCTTGTGTCTCGATTGACATCACCTGCTGGTGTGGAAGACAGGAGGCTGAAGGGAAGAGGAGCCACAGCAGGCAAGGACCAGTGTGCCCCCTGCATGCTTTCCAAACTGGTGCTCAGTTCTCATCCCAAGGAGCCCGGGGAGTTAGGACAGGCACTGGAAAGTGTTTAGAGTTAGACTTCCTGTTCTCACGGAAGTCCTTAGGAGAAGCCAGGATAGGATGGCAACAGGGAAGGGGTTGTGAACCTGGAGTTTTAAAGCACAAGGGATCATGGGAGGAACATGCTAAGAAGACACAGAAAAGAGTTTGTGCCTGTGGATCTTGGCCAAGTCACCTACCCTCTTGGGGCCTCAGTTTCCCCAGTGGTAACACTGGGTTCCTAGCTCTAGCTCTGCCTTTGAGAGTCAGGAGATTCTGACTTTTGCCTGGAGCACAGCAGCCCTACAGTAGAAGCTGCCCCTCAGAACAGGCTGATGGGCTCCTTTGCCAGCCACTTGAGCAATCCCCCTGCACTCCCTCAGTTGAGACAGGCATCATATAGTCCAGGTTAGCCTCTTAACTCCTTATGTGGCTGAAGATGTTGGACTTTGGTTTCAGTAATGTATAGCTAAGCTGATCAAGTTGACCTTGGTCTCTGTAGACAGATCATGAAGTTTCTGCCCCAGTTTCTTGAGTACCTGGGATAACAGGCTAAAAATAACACCTTTTTGTTTCTTTTGTTGTTTTGCTGCCCCACTATGTAGTTCTGGCCTGCCCAGAACTCATTATACAGACCAGGCTAGCCCAAAACTCAGTGATCCACCTCAGCATCCTGAGTGCTGCAATTAAAGGTGTGTGCCACCATGGCTGGCCCAACCAATACCATTTTTTTTCTTTGAGACAGGGTTTCTCTGTGTAGCCCTGGCTGTCCTGGTACTCACTTTGTAGACCAGGCTGGCCTTGAACTCAGAAATCCGCCTGCCTCTGCCTCCCAAGTGCTGGGATTAAAGGCATGTACCTCCACTGGCCCGCAATACCATTTTTAATAGTACTGCAACATACATCCTCACAAAATGTATAGTTCAGGGGGTTTTAGTCTTCAGGGTATTATACAACCATCACCCCTAAGTCCAGAATATTTTTGTCTTACTATTGCTAGGGTGGAACACCACGACGGAAAATGAAGTTGAGGATTTATTTGGTCTACACTTCCACATCACTGAAAGAAGTCAGAGCAGGAACCTGGAGGCAGGAGCTGATGCAGAGGTGATGGAGTGGTGCTGCTTACTGGCTTGCTCCTAATGGCTTGCTCTGCCTGCTTTCTTCTAGAGCCCAGGAGTGGTACCACCCACAGTGGGCTCGCCCCTCCACCATCAGCTATTAATTAAGAAAATGACTTATAGCCAGACCTTATGGGGGCATTTTCTCACCTGAGGCTCCTAACTCAAGCTCATGTCAAGTTGACATAAAACTAGCCAGCACAGTTTTCATCACTGCAAAGGAAAACTGTACACGGGCAGCAGCCTTCCACTCCCCAACCTTTGCCCTGGTACCGTGGACTCCATTTACGAAGCATCCCTGTATCCATAGGATCCAGTGCCATGGGGTTGGATGGGGTTGTTGTGGCCCCATTTCACAGATAAGAAAGTCAAGGCCTGGGGATTAACTTTTCCTCTTTTCAGCCTAATGTCTAGGGTTTCCCAAGAATTGAGCTGCATGGAGAGGAGTGGAAATGCAGAAGAGGAGGAACTAGGTGAGGGCAAACAGGTCACTCTCTCAAGAGGGCCTCATGAGGAGCTGAAGGCACCTCTTGTCTGCCCCGTCTGTTGCCAGGACAAAGCAAACATTGCCTCTCCTAAGAGGATACTTGGGCAGGCAGATGAGAACAGGGCCCATTCATGAACTTGGACATCAGGAGCGCGAGGGCAGCAGACGGAGCATGTAGCAGAAGCCCAGTCCTCCTTACAGAGGCCCTGGAGTTTTGTACAAGTGACTCTACCTTCTCTGGGCTCCTGAAAGCCCATGGGAGACAGATACCCACCCTTAGCACCCAGGGTTGGCTACGAGCCCTAGTGAGTTCAGGAAGACACATCCATCTATCACACACAGTTCTGGAAACCACACATGCCACCTCAAAGAACCAAAGCCCAGGGAGGCTGGAGGCTGGCAGAGGCTACAGCATCAGAAGCTTGGGACACAGCCAGAGTTGGACTCCCTGACCCCTGGAAGCCCCTCCCCTCAACTGTAACAGGGTTTAATAATCCTTTCTGGCTACCGAGAGCTGGGACACCAGACCTGCAGTTATCAGCGCCCTCTGGGCCTCAGACAGGGCAACCAGACAGGCTCCTACTCCAACCTGCCTTCCCAGCCCAGGGCTGCTCTCACCCTGGCCTCTTTCATCTTGGGCCTAATTAGCCGGGCGCCCCACCCCAAAGCTTCTTAAACAGGAGTCATCACTCCCAATTTATAGATGGGGAAACTGAGGCACCTAGAGGGAAGTGGTTTAGAGCTGTCGCCTGTGAGTCAGCTGTGGAGCCAGAGCCCAGAAGAGCAGAGACCAGGTCTTCTAGCTCCCCGTGCCTCCCCCAACGCCCCCATGTCTCCATTCTCTCTTCTTCTACCCTTGTTCTGGGGGCCCAGGCAGTCTTCTTTTTAGGACCCTACCTCACCACTCTCATCTGCAGCCAGGTCAGGATAAGGGGCTAGGAAGGAACTTGGGCCACCCAAAGGGACAAAGACAAAGAAATAGCCAGAGGCTAGCAATGGGGGCTCAGGTGTTTCATCTTCAAAGTGGCTAGCAGGAGGCTTTATAGGACGGTGAGTATGAGATTTGGACGACAGAAGGTCTGAGCCCCTGAAACTAGCGGGCCAGTGAGCACCCACAGCCTGGGACTCGCCAACAAGCCCAGATACAGTCCTCTGGACTCTAGTAGGTAGCGTGTGTACTACTTGGCCAGAAGTCTGGCAGCCCGGCCGTTGTCTTCTCAAGCCTTGGTTTCTCGGTTCATATTAGGTGTGTTACGAGCTGAGTGACCCTCCAGGCCCCGCCAACACGCACACCTAGAGTCAGGATCCCGTTGTGTTTCGGCTTCGCTGCGTCTTAAGGTCCCGCCCTGCTCGCTCTACTCTAGCGCGCCCGACCCCTGTAGGCAATCCGTGCGACTTCGGGCAAAGGTCAGCAGCTACCATCCGGCTGCGACCCTGGCCCCGGGTCCTCGCCTCCAAGCAGAGCGAGGTGGTCCCCCCCAGCACCCCCGACGCCAGGTCAGCGTTGAGGACGCCAAGCCAAGCCCTGCGGCGCCGGTTCGACCGGTCCCGCAGTGACCCACGCC
The DNA here is from genome assembly GCF_000001635.26 of Mus musculus. Lineage (NCBI taxonomy): Eukaryota > Metazoa > Chordata > Mammalia > Rodentia > Muridae > Mus > Mus musculus. The sequence continues at coordinate 5,567,600 of NC_000085.6, forward strand.
TTGCTCTTCCTGCTCTGCCCTGGGACTGCGCCTCGCGCGCCACCCAGCGGCCGCCCGAAGACCCGCATTCAAGCAGCCGGGCCAAGCGCGCAGTCACCGGGCCCGGGCGGGAGGACTGGGGGACGCGCTGGCCGCCTTCCCGATCTGCCCAAGCCGCTGTTCTGCTCCAGGGCCTGGGAACGCAGTTCCATCGGGGAGCGGACCGGGAGCCCGGCCCACCAAACCCCGCCCCTGCCCGTGCCTGCGGCAGTTTCGGGGCAGGGGGCCTGCACGGCGAGACAGTTACTCAGACCTGGCGAAACCGGCGAGTCGGCACCTGCCGGCCTGGCGGGCGTGGCAGGCGGAGGCTCCGTTACGCCCCGCCCCCGGGCTCGCCCCGTCCCGGCCGCCCACGCGCCGAGCGCCGCGCCCCGCCCCGGCCCGCGCCGCCAGCCTGCCAGCCCGGAAGGAGCCGACCGAGCGCCCGCGGCAGCTGACTCAAGCGGTGAGAGAGGCCGACCCGTTACCACGGGCGCCAGGGGCGCGAGCGACGCTGTGGTTTCGATGCCCTTCGTAGGCGGGAGGCTTAATGAGCTCTCCGCACGCACCTTCTGGGCACCCCCACCCCGATCCTGCGGGTCCTATCCTGCAGGGGCCCGGGCTGTTGCTTCCGGCATTATCTCCGAAGCCTCCAGAGTTCATCTCGGGACCTAGGCATTGGGGGGCGGGGAGGGGTCTGCAAGACGGCCCTAGGGTAACAGCAGCCCCTCGGGAAGGTGGAGGACCTGGGCGCCCTCTAGTGGCCGTAAAGGCCTGCGCGTCGTCCTCGCCTCGGTGTCTGATGCTCTCTTCCCTTTACAGAGAAGTGGATGACTGACCATGGGGCCCCTAGGTCGAGAAGCCTGGGCCCAGCGCCTGGGGGCCTTCCGAGCCAGCCCATCCGCCTTTCTGGCAGGTGCCGAAGGTGAGGATTTGGGTCGCGACCTGTTGAGTGACCTAAGGAGTGAAAAGCTAAGCGAGCAGACCAAGGTAGGTCCTGCCCGTGTGCCCTGCCGTGGTCCATATGGTTGCTTCATACTACCGCATGCTGAACTCAACGAGTTCCTCTTAAATCCCCCATCTCAGGTTTCCTTACTGACACTGAGCTTGGAGTACTCTGATAAACTTTGGCCTGATGCACCTGCCGCGGAGGCTGCTGCCACTTCCCTGTTGGACACGCTTGTCCTCCTGCCCACAAGACCTTCAGCTCTCCGGAGGCTCCTGTTGTTGGCAGCCACTACAGCCCTGGTGTCAGGAGATGCTCTCGGACCCACTTCGGGAGCTTCCTGCCGGCTTCTGCCCTTACTTCTTGGCTTAGCTTCAGGCCGAGACTTGGGACGAAGCTTTGGAACCCCTTCAGAACAGCGCCATCTACAGGCCACAGCCTGTGAATGCCTTGGAGAACTTGAGCGCTGTAAGCCTGGGCTGCTGGCCGGCGCCCTGGGGATGCTGCGGAGCCTCCCAGGGCAAACAGGTCCCATCCAGCCTGTCAGCCTGCTTCTGGCCCTTGTTCTACACGACACCTTGGTGGTACAGTCCAGGTCTGGGGCTGGCCTGCAAGGCCTGCTGGTGGCTGAGGACTTCTCCACTGGGAGTTGTCCCTGGGACTGGACCCTGGCTGAGGAATGGGATGCCCATCTTAAGCCCCAGGGGCCCAGCTGGCCCACAGCTGGGGAGGAGGAGCGTGGCTTTCCGGTTCTAGAGCCCAGCCCCGAGGACGCCCGAGAGCTGAAGGCTGCCGTGGCCCAGCTTCTGGACACTTCCTATCTGCTCACTCCTGTGGCTCAGGCTCAACTTCTGTGGCTGTTGGGCTGGGCCCTCCGGGGTCTTCGGGGACAGCCACCAGTGCTTTTCAAGCCACAGCTGGTTCGGCTGCTGGGCACGGCACAGCTGACACTGTTACACTCAGTTCTGTCTCTGAAGGCGGCCTTTGGCGAGGCCCTGTTCACTGCACAGGATGAAGCTCTGCTCCTCCGCAGGCTCACCTTGGGAGCCCAGCACCCAGCTTTACCCTCGCCCACACACCTCTTTTACCTGCATTGCATCCTGAGCTTCCCCGAGAATTGCCCACTAGGTCCAGAGGGGGAAGAGGCTGCCCCGCTGCTGTTGGGGCCCCAGCTGTGCCGGGGCCTCATGCCCAGTCTCCTTCATGACCCAACGGTTCTCCTGGCCCGCCTGCATTTGCTGTGTCTGCTCTGTGCTGACGATGAGGAAGAGGAGAAAGACCAGACTCAGGGCCCACAGTGGTTCCTACAGGAGGTGCTGGCTGGGCTACAGCAAAGGGCAGCCCTGGATGGTGGTCCCCGGGCCTTGGCCACTCTCTGTTTCCAAGCCTCATACCTTGTTACTAACTGCCTGACTAGACACTCCACAGTACAGACATTTTTGATCCGCGGACTGGCCCAACTGTACCGAGCTCGGCCTTCCCTGGCACCCCACTTTGTGGACCTCTTAGATCAGGTAAGCCCTGAGCTGAGAGAGCCCCTCAGGGAGGTGCTGCTCCAAGAGGCGGTGGCCAGGCCAGGCGAGAGCGAAGCCCTTTGCTGGCACCTGCAGATGCTGGCAAAGGTGGCAGAGGGGGCCACTCAGAGTACCACACTCAGCTTTCTACAGGCTGCAGCTGTGCACTGCACCGACTGGGGCCTCCACCAGGCCCTACTGCGGGTGTGCCGTGCTCTGCTGCGGACAGGCGGGGGAGATGGTCTGGCCAACTTGCTGCAGGAACTGGCCAGACAGCTAGAGAATGCTGACGGACGGGACCATGCCCGACTATACTATGTCCTCTTGTCCCATCTGTCAAGTTCCAAGTTGGGGATGGCGCTGGGCCCCTCACTGGCTGCACCTGCACTGGCCTCGTCACTAATGGCGGAGAACCAGGGCTTCTCATCAGCACTGATGGTGCAGGAGACCTCAGCCCCAATTCAGTTGAGTGTGGGGCCTCAGCAGGCCAAAGGCCCGCTCCCGGTGCTGTGTCTGCAGGTGCAGGCACTGGATGCTCCCGTCTACTCGCTGGAGCTGCGCTTCCGTGTGGAAGGACAGCTCTATGAGCCGTTGGAGGCTGTCCACATACCCTGCTTGCGTCCGGGACAACCTGCGCATCCTCTGTACCTGCTTCTGCAGCCCCGATGCCCAGCCCCTGCCCGCCTACACGTCCGGGCCCTTTACAGCACATCCGCTGGCCTCACGTGCCATGCCCGCCTGCCACCCCTGTCTGTGAACTTTGCTGACCTCTTCCTGCCTTTCCCCCGGCTCCCTAAGGGCTCTGAGTTGCGTTTCTTCGATGAGCTCTGGAACTCCTGCCTACCAAAGGGCGTAGAGAGCCGTGTGTGGTGTCCACTTGGGCAGCAGGGCCTGGAGGCCTTGGTGTCCCAGTACCTAGAGCCCTTTGTAGTGCTGGCTCAGCCCCCTACCACCTACCTCATAGCCATCCGCCTGCCTCCTGCCTCCATGCTGCTGCTGCGCCTGGAGAAAGCTCAGGTGGATGGTGTGCCTGTAGCCCTAAGGACTGATGACTGGGCTGTGCTGCCCCTGGTAGGGGACTACCTCCGCGGGCTTGCAGCCCACTGAGTAATGCCAGGTGGGACTGCACTGTGGCTGTGCCTGCTTCTTGTAGCTCCTGCCCCATAAGATCCCATTCACAGACTACTCCTCCTGGCCTGTTTTCTTTTGGAGCAGACTTACTGGGATTGGGTCATAAGCCCCCAGCAAGATCCAGACTAGTCCCAGTACTGCAGCCTTCCATAATTCCTGCTCAGATAGTCTGAAAAATATGTTTCTCATAGGATCTGACCTGGCCCAAGATCACTGCAACTTCTCATGAAGGCTGGAGCTTGAGGTTGGGCCTCAGCTGAACTCAGATCATAAGGTAGCAGCCTGGATAGGGTGACTAGAGAGCCTTTTCTTGGGTAGAGCTGGTTGCACCTAACTGTACAGGGTGTGCCAGTAAGGTTTGGCTCTGAGCAGATGGTGGGCCTGCATGATCTGGTTCAAAACAAACAACAACCCCCAAACTTAGCTTTTAATAGCAGCCCTTAGGAAACCCAATCTATAGCCAGGTGTGGTGGCACACGCCTTTAATCCCAGCACTTGGGAGGCAGAGGCAGGTGGATTTCTGAGTTTGAGGCCAGCCTGGTCTATAAAGTGAGTTCCAGGACAGCCGGGGCTACACAGAGAAACCCTGTCTCAAAAACAAAAACAAAAGAAGAACTTAAGAACTTCTTCAGCTCCTTTCTCTAAATGTGCAGGACACCAAGGATGCAGGTTCATGGAGGCCATCACTGCTGCCAGGCACCAGGCTGGTATTTTCCACACACATTACCTCCTGTCGTCTTTGAAACATTTCTGCAGGGCTCACACAGCTGAGGAAGTCAGCCAGCGGAAGTGGCTTCCTGGGGTCAGGCTGGGAGGGAGTAGGGTTTTGTCACCCATGGCCACATGTCACCATTACCACATTCAACAGAGCTCTGCAGTAGCCGCAAGTCCCCAGCCTTCACCCTGAGAAGACCCTAGTAGGACAGGACGTGCTGACACAGCTCTTGCTGGTGCTGAGGGAGAGAATAACTGTGGGCTGCAGTCGTTCTGAGGAAAGGACATTTTTGGGGGAAAGGGACACCCCTGCTCTTTTTTGTTGTTTGTTTTGTTTTTCAAGACAGGGTTTCTCTGTGTAGCCCTGGCTGTCCTGGAACTCACTCTGTAGACCAGGCTGGCCTTGAACTCAGAGATCGGCCTGCCTCTGCCTCCCTAGTGCTGGGATTAAAGGCGAGCGCCACCACACCCAGCAGCCCTGCTCTTACAAGTTTCTTACAAGTCAGTCTAGGAGCAAAAAGGCTCACGCCCACTTTGCGGCAAAAGGCCAGGTTCTTGTGGGAGCTGTGGCAATGAGTTGTCACTGTTGAGTAATTTTTACACTCCAGATGTAGACGTTGGCAAAGAAAAAAAATGCCATCCAGCTCTGGCTAGCGAGCCAGTGAGTAGACCGGAGCTGCTTCCAAGAGCGTGGTTACTCAGATCCAGCTGTGTCACCAAAACCATCCCAGCACGGCTGAGCACTCCAGGGAGCTGCTGGAGCATTATGGGTCTCGCAGCCAGCGCCACTTAAGACTACTTGCCTGAAACTGGCAGATTTTACAGCGTGCTGGATGGGCCCTGCCAGCCCTGTGGCTTTCTGAGCTTCTGGATCCTCAAGCTTCCTGAGTCTCTAGAGCCTGGAGAGAGATTCCAACAAGGAAGATGCAGCTACACTCACTTTGAAAGCCATTGCCAAATCAGGAAGGCGGCCATTCTAGAAACTTCTCCAGCTGGTTTGAGTAGAGACAGGATATAGGTCAGTTCCTTACACAATTCTGAGGGAAGCTAGAGAGGAGGTTCCACAGAAGCCGGCTGGAGCCACTGCATTGCGGGACAAGCTCCCCGCCTGCAGTGCGACTCCTCCTGGTGCTCCGACATGGTGGGTGCTGCCACTGAGCCAGAGACCACTGCTGCTAGAGAGGGCCTTGACACCTCCATGACATCTCAGGTATTCCCCTCCAGGTCCTTCTCTGTAGTAGGGAGAGGATACTGAAAAGCAGTTCCCCTCACACAAACGCAAGAACGCATTAAACCTTAGTCCAAGATGAAGAAACTAGACTCCAGAGGCTGGGGAGATGACTCAGTAAAGTACTCCCCCGTGAAGAACTGAGGTCCCCAGCACCCATGTAAAGCTAGGCCAGGCTGCCTCCTCTCAGCACAGGGCTGGGAGGCAAAGACAGACAGCAAGAGGTTCTCCAGAGCTTGGCTTTTTGTTCTCATTTTGTTTTTCCAAAACAGGGTTTCTCTGTGTAGCCCTGGCTGTTCTGGAACTCACTTCGTAGACCAGGCTGGCCTCAAACTCTACCCACCCAAACAAGTTATGTGTTCTGTGTCACAGTTCATATACCAATGACAAGCCCCAAGTTGTGGCCTGTGCATTCTAACCAACAGGTGGTAAATCAGGGTCTCCACAACTGCGTATCTAGGTTTGGTCATTTCTTTATTTATTATTGCTTTAGTCATTTCTAAGGGACACTGTGCTCACCGTCACCTGCTTATTAGAAAGGACATTCCACTGCCAGCTTTGTTGGTACATGCCCATAATCCTAACAGTTCAAAGCCAGCGAGTGCCTTCATAGTGAGACTGTCTTAACAAGCAAAAGTATATCACAGGGACCAAGGGAAAGTGAGTTCAGTTCTCAGCACCCATGTCCAACAGCTCATGACCATCTGTATGGAGCGCCGCAGAAACCTACACCTTGGCTGGCCCCACATGGATCTGCTGTCATGCATACATTCCATGTAGAAACACAATTTTAAAAATATTGTAGGCTGGAGAACACAAATGCCAGCCCGGGCTACTATATATACCCAGTAAAACTCTCTTGTAGTAAGCTTTAAATAGGGGCAAAGCCAATTGATATCACCTAATAGCTTTTGAAAATCATTTAAAGTTTTTAAGCTGTCCCTGCAAATAACTATCTTCTGGGGGACAATGGCTTGATCTGTAAGTCTAAAAGCCAAATAATTATGGGGCTGGTGAGATGGCTCAGTGGGTAAGAGCACCCGACTGCTCTTCCGAAGGTCCGGAGTTCAAATCCCAGCAACCACATGGTGGCTCACAACCATCTGTAACAAGATCTGACGCCCTCTTCTGGAGTGTCTGAAGACAGCTACAGTGTACTTACATATAATAAATAAATAAATCTTTAAAAAAATAATAATAATTATGAGGATCCTGAGTTTGTACCTTTTCTGGAGCTATTTGCTGTCCTTTGTCAGCTAAAGCCTGTTGTAAATCTCTATAACATAAAAGCAAGTCCTGAGGATCTTTTCCTGGTATTAAGACATCATCTGTGTAATGAACAATGTATATCATTGGCTATTGCTGTCTTACAGGCTGAATGGCTTGTGCCACAAACTTTTGACTATTAGCCATGCCCTGGGGGAGAACTGTCCATTGATATCTTTTCATGGGTTCCTTAAAATTAATAGAAGGAACACTGAAAGCAAATCTTTCACAATCCTCAGGGTGCAAAGGAATAGTAAAGAAATAATCTTTCAAGTCTACCACAATTTTATGATATCCATTAGGAATGGCTACTGGAGATAGGAGCCCAGGCTGTAAAGCTCCCATAGGTACCATGGTTTCATTAACCTTTCTTAGATCTTTAACAATCTCTATTTACTGGATTTTTTCTGGATAACAAATATTGGAGTACTCCATGGTGGCTGAGATTCTCTTAGATGCCCTGCCTCTAATTGCTCCTGCACTAGTGAAGAGGCAGCTTCTATTTTTCTTTAGATAAAGACCACTGAACAACCCACACTGGAATATTATTAAGCCATTGAATTTTATCAGCATGGGATGCAGACAAGCTAGTGGCCGTTACAGAAAATACCCCAAGCCTCTAGTGTTAGAGTGAGGCTTAGGCCTTTCAAATGTCTTAATGCCGTTTCCTTCCTTTCCTAGCCCCTGACCAGGCAAAACTCCTTGTTCCAGCGTCTTAGTCAGTGCCTCATTAGGACTACATATAAGACCCATCTGTGACATCATATAAGACCCATCTGTGACATCATATAAGACCCATCTGTGACATCATATAAGACCCATCTGTGACATATAAGACCCATCTGTGACATATAAAAGACCCATCTGTGACATATAAGACCCATCTGTGACATATAAAAGACCCATCTGTGACAAGAGATCTCTTCCCCAGAGGGTAATAGGCAAATTTGACATGACACAAGGCTGACTTTGTCCTGATTGCCCTTCTCATCTCTCCAGGTTAGAGTTTAGAGTTTTGTTTTGGGTTATTGGTGTAACCAATCTCTTGGCGGTGAGTGAGTGTATCAGGTAAAGGCCAAGCTGAAGGCCAATCTTGTCCTCTAATAATTGTTACACCAGCCCCAGTGTCTTTTAATCCTTCAAAGCTTTTTCCTTCAATTATTAACTTAAGGTTAGGACTCTTACTAGTAATAGATTGAACCCAGTACACATCAGAGGAACCAAAGCCACCCTGTCCTCTCTCACTCTTAGCAAATTTGGAAGGTAGCTGATGCAAGGGAACTAAGATAAGTTGAGCAATTCTTTGGTTAGCAAGTACAGTTATAATACCATGAGGGGAAGCAGCCATAACTTTAATTTCTCCCTCATAATCATTATCTATAACACCTGGGTAAATATGCAGTCCTTTTACAATAGTACAGCTTTGTCCTAGAAGAAATCCTCAAGTTTCTGCAGGTAAAGGTCCACAAACTCCTGTAGGCAGGGTTTGAACTCCCATTTCTGGGGTTAATACCACGTGGGTGGTGGAACAGAGGTTCAATCCTGCACTTCCTGGGGTTGCCCTGATAAGTTCAAAAATGGGTTTCCCTGGCCTGGCAGCAGCTTCATGACCCCACAAGCTGCTTGCTGTGGTCGTCTGGGAGCCTAAGGCTGGCCCCTCTGGCATGGGAAGGCCCTGAATATCTGTCTTAGATTTACATTCCCTGGCCCAGTGGTTATACTTCCTGCATCGAGGACAAACTCCTGGGGCATAGCCTGATTGCCCACTCACGACACTTCTATTTCTAGGACAATCATTTTTAAAATGACTCAAACCTCCACATTTAAAACATACTTTATTCCCTCGTTTCTGTGAAGGCATTGCTTGCACAGTGGTTCCTTGCAAAGAGGGGCCAAGCTCTCATTATATGAAGACCCAATCTGTGCACAAAGATGAATATACCCAGCTAAGTCTGTCTGTGCTTTGTATGGGTGAACAGTGTTATGACATGCTGCATTAGCATTCTGTACTGGCTAGTTTTGTGTCAACTTGACACAGCTGGAGTTATCACAGAGAAAGGAGCTTCAATTGAGGAAATGCCTCCATGAGATCCAACTGTAAGGCATTTTCTCAATTAGTGATCAAGTGGGAAGGGCCCCTTGTGGGTGGGACCATCTCTGGGCTGGTAATCTTGGGTTCTATAAGAGAGCAGGCTGAGCAAGCCAGGGGAGGCAAGCCAGTAAAGAACATCCCTCCATGGCCTCTGCATCAGCTCCTGCTTGCTGACCTTCTTGAGTTCCAGTCCTGACTTCCTCTGGTGATGAACAGCAGTATGGAAGTGTAAGCCGAATAAACCCTTTCCTCCCCAACTTGCTTCTTGGTCATGATGTTTGTGCAGGAATAGAAACCCTGACTAAGACAAATTGGTACCAGGAGTGGGGTATTCCTGTGACAACCTGACCATGTTTTGGGGAGGACTGTGGAAGGACTTTGGAACTTTGGGCTTGAAGATCCATCCGTTGTTAAGAGCTCTGTCGGATGTTGTATAGGAGCTTGGAAGATAATGTTGAGAACACTGCAGAAGATGGAGTTCTGGTTTGTGAAATTTCAGAGGGAAAATTAAAGACTCTTTTCAGGGCCATTGCTGTTTTGATTGTGAAGATTCTGTAGTTCTGGTTAGCTGGGGCTGAAGAATCAGCTGTGATTAACAAGATACCAGAACTACCAAAGCAAAAACTTTGCATTACTGGGACTATTGATGCTGGTTAGCTGGAGCTAAAAAATTAGCGGTGATTAAGAAGAGACCAACATCATTGAGGTGACATCTTCTGGGAAGTGTTTTCTGAAAGCACAAAGAGGCTGTGTTCCAGAGATGGCCAAGGTTGTACTCCTGCTGTAGCGGAACTTGGTAATATGTAAGGGTCACCCAGGTGGTACTGGTTTTGAAGGCATGAAGAGGTCACGCAAAGCAGCTAGGGTTGGCACTGTGAGAGGCCATGGAAGGCCATTGGTGAAGGTGTAGCCTCAGTTGCAATTGACGGCCCAGGACTGAAGGGGTCATGCAGTGTTTTGGAGATGCCAGTACCATGAGATGACCACCAAGAGCAGCAGCAGCAGTGGAGTACAGGCATCTGGAGCCTAGAGGATGATGCGTGTGCTACAAAGGGCATGGCTGGAGAAGTGACCCAAGCCCTTGGAGGAGCCTAGAAGATCGTGAGTTGGATCCCAGACATTGGATGGTTGGAGATTGATTTTTGCTTTTGATTGTGACTGTGCCCTGATATTTTCCCTCTTGAAGGAAGAAACTGTTTTAGTGGAGCCCACAGTTAAGAGACTTTTAATTGTAAAAAGACTTTGGATTTTAAAAGAGATGGATATTTTAAAGAGATTGAAAATTTAAGAATATGAAAAGACTGTGGGACTTTTAAAGTTGTTTAGATCTTGGGGATGAATAAGATTGTAAGGACTGAGGCTTACTAGTGATGTTTTTGTGTGTCAAGTTGACAAGGGGTCAATTGTACTGGCTAGTTTTGTGTCAACTTGAGACAGCTGGAGTTATCACAGAGAAAGGAGCTTCAGTTGAGGAAATGCCTCCATGAGATCCAACTGTAAGGCATTTTCTCAATTAGTGATCAAGGGGGAAAGGCCCCTTGTGGGTGGAACCATCTCTGGGCTGGTAATCTTGGGTTCTATAAGAGAGCAGGCTGAGCAAGCCAGGGGAGGCAAGCCAGTAAAGAACATCCCTCCATGGCCTCTGCATCAGCTCCTGCTTTCTGACCTTCTTGAGTTCCAGTCCTGACTTCCTCTGGTGATGAACAGCAGAATGGAAGTGTAAGCCGAATAAACCCTTTCCTCCCCAACTTGCTTCTTGGTCATGATGTTTGTGCAGGAATATAAACCCTGACTAAGACACATTCTCATAAGCCAATTGTATAACAAAAGGATTTCCTGCTTGAGAATCTCCAAAAATTTTACTAGCTGCTTTTAGTAGCCTATCCACAAAATCCTGGAAACTTTCATCAGGAGCCTGTCTAATACTAGCTAAAGTTCCACTGAGATCCCCTTTAGTCAGTAATTGATTCCAAGTGTGTCAGGTAGCCATTGCAACCTGTGCATACACTCCAATGGCAAACCCAATCTGATTAGCATTGCCTTCATATTGATCTTCTAAAAGCGTGTCAGCATCCCAATCTGGGTTACCTGTCTGAGCATTCATTTTGGCAGTTCTCTTACTAGCTTCATGCCATTAGAACTCCAAAGTAAGAAATCTCTTCTTGACAAAGAAGCCTTACATAGAGTCTTCCAATCTTGGGGGGGTTAAATTTGACTCCATCACTGTATCCAATAAAGCTTGTGTAAAAGGAGCTGTAGGGCCACACTGTGCCACAGCTATTTTTAACTCTTTTATCACCTTGAAATCTAAAGTCTGATATTGTCTGACTCTATTGTTCTGCTGGTCAATTATCTCAACTATAGGGAAAGCTAGCATGTTAGTTGTGTCCTGTCCTTTCCCGAGAGCCTGACTCACAGCTCTTTCTAGCAGCGATTGGTGTATCTCAGAATCACTGCTCTTCCCTGTACTTGACACCTTTTTTTAGCTCCTGTAGTTCATTAGTCAATTTCTGCAGCTCAGTTTCAAACTCTAATTTACTTAGTTGCATGTTCATCTGGGCAGCATCTCCTGCAATAGAGGCCATAGGCAGAGCAGAAAGCTTGCAAGGAGGCCAATCCCTGTCATAATTTTTGGCAGCTCCCTTTTCTGAATGAGCTTCCTCCTCTGATGTTAGCTCATCTTTAGGATCTCTATGCCTTTCTAGCTTAGGGTGGAGAGGGCCCTTTTCTGAGAAAGCCCTCTCTGGCAGGTGTGCTTCCTGAAAAATTTTCAAGCTTTCCCTGGGCACAATCTGACGCCTGCAAGGTTTCTTCATAAGTAGCATCTTTCATGGGTGCCCAGAGGCAGAGGGTGATATTATCTGCCTGAGTGGTTCTCAGAGCCTCTCCAGTTTTCCTCCCAGGTTTTCTTATCTAAAGTTCTTTCTTCTTGAAACCATGGGCAGCAAGAATCTATCTGATCTGAAAAGTTTTCTAACAATTGGTCTTCAAACCCTACCCCTCTCTTGCCTGAAGCAGTTCTTGAAGGCTGCGGACAAATGCCTGTTTAGGATTTTCCAGTCTCATTTCCACTGTCAACCTCTAAGTGGGATCAGCGTTGGGTCAACGCTGCGCCATCTTAGCCCGCATCCCTTTGCACCTACACCAACAGTTTCAAAAAGATGAAAGCTAAGGCTAGCACTAGCATCAACGCTGTATGTTGTGCTTACCGTTCAGGGTACCATCTTCTTCTGTCCCTCGGATGAGCTCTCCATGTCCAGTCCCCACGTTCAGGTGCCACCTGTAGCCACAGAGAAGTGGGTTCCTGGAAGGAGAGCTGGGGATGGATGGGAAGGACAGATGAGAAAGGAATGAGACCAAGACAAAGTTTCTGATCAAGGCCCAATGTTTAATTCTTTTTTCTTTTCTTTTCTTGAGACAGGGTTTCTCTGTACAGTCCTGGCTGTCCTGGAACTCACTCTGTAGACCAGACTGGCCTCAAACTCAGAAATCCGCCTGTCTCTGCCTCCCAAGTGCTGGGATTAAAGGCGTGCACCACCACTGCCAGGCCCCAATGTTTAGTTCTTAAGTCTGAATTTAAAGGAGGAAACCAATCCCCCACTTTGCCAGGATCTCATCAGTAAAACAAGCTCAGCTGCTCAGCAGGTAGCGCTTCTTGCAGGAAGCTCCAGAGGTGGCAGACAATAGACTTCCTCTAGGTCGGAAGACTCCACCCTAAGTAGACTAGAGTGGCTATGGCAAAACAAGGTCTGATTCAGCCCACTGAAGGCTGGAAGAAGGGCTCAGACAAAACTGCAGCATGGCCTCAGTCAATTCTCAGGCTGAAGGCAGGTTTATTTTTTCCCAATCCACTTGTATACCATTTTAATTACATGCAAGTATTAAGGGTGAGCAGTACAATGAGGAATAAGCAAGACAATAAACAAAGTGCCAAGAACTCCCATGGCCACTGTTTCTAAGGGCTTATCATGATGGTCAAGATATCTAAACCTGCTTCCCGGTCCTAGCCCAGAGTCACATACATGCCTGAAGCCTACTTCTTTGTTCCACCCTAAAATCAGATTCCTGCCTGATCTTACCTCTTTTGTTTTTGTTTTTGTTTTGTTTTGTTTTTGAGACAGGGTTTCTCTGTGTAGCCCTGTTTTGTTTTGTTTTGTTTTTTGAGACAGGGTTTCTCTGTGTAGCCCTGGCTGTCCTGGAACTCACTCTGTAGACCTCGAACTCAGAAATCTGCCTGCCTCTGCCTCCCAAGTGCTGGGATTAAAGACGTGTGCCACCATGCCCGGCCTGATTTTACTTCTTCGTCATGGCCTAATGTCAGATTCCTGCCTGAAGCCCCTTTCCTTGTCCTGGGCCAATGTCAGATTCCTGCCAAGCGGCCCCTCAAAGGCTCTACACAAGGACACCTCACCATGTAGGCATGATCAGTTACCTCACATTCTTGGCACTTCTCTTCCTGAAGCATGGAGGTGGAGCTAGAGTTCCAGGTGGCTGTGGCCCGTGATGCATAGGTGTTGGAATCTGAGCTCCAATCCTCCTAAGGTAGCAGTGTGTGCCTTTAACCACCAGGCCATCTCTCCAACACTCACATTTAAAAAAAAAATTTTTTTTTTTCCGAGACAGGGTTTTTCTATATAGCCCTGGCTGTCCTGGAACTCACTTTGTAGACCAAGCTGGCCTTGAACTCAGAAATCTGCCTGTCTCTGCCTCCCAAGTGCTGGGATTAAAGGCATGCGCCACCACTCCCGGCTAAAAATATATTTTGGTTGATTTGGTTATGGAGACAGGGTTTCTCTGTGAAGTCCTAGCTGTCCTGGAACTCACTTTGTAGCCCAGGCTAGCCTTGATCTCTGCCTCTGCCACCGCTGCCCAGCATACAGTCGCTTACATGTTAAGCCAGTTTACCAAACCTAGAATAAATCACATTTCATCATGTCATATAATTCTTGTGTGTATGCACGTTAGACTCCGTTTGTTCACTCATTGTGTGCATGGTGCTGGTTTTTATGAGATAAAGTCTGTCCTAGAATCCATGATTCTCTGACCTTATCCTCAAGTGCGGCGCTTACCAACAGGCGTTTGTGATCCATGCGGCTCCAATCTCGTGTCTTCTGCTTGCCCTGCTGTCACTTTACTGCCACGTTCTAACCGATCTCTAACACTGGCAAATGTCACCATGGAGCTCTACGTCTATGCTCGTGGCAGATACGGTTCTGTGGATTGCTTTTTAAAAATAATGTCCTCGTTTGGTTTGGAGTGAGGTGATGCAGGTGACACATTGAGTAGAGAAGTGGTCCCCTTGCTTCTAACTTCTGGAAGAGACTTGAGAGAACTGGGGTACTTTGTACCCTAAATGTTTTTGTTAAGCTCACAAGTAAACTCATTAGACCAGGTACTTTATGAACTAGAAGATTACAAATTGCCACTGTCTGTGTACTGGTGTCTCCCACCCCACTGTCTGTGTACTGGTGTCTTCCACCCCAGTTCATATATCGAGATGTCTCTTTTTCCTGAAAATTCTTATTCTGAAGAATGAGTTTTTTAAATTTTTATTTGTTTTTCTCTCATACAATTCATCCCAGTCAAAGCTTCCTGCCTCCACCTCCTCTGTCCCCCAGATACACACCCCTACTTTCATCTCCTGCCAAGAAAAGAGCAGGCCTCCCAAGGCTATCAACCAAACTCAGTAAGACCAGGCACAAATCCTCATATTAAGGCTGGGTGAGGCAACCCAGAGGAAGAAAAGGCTCCCAAAAGCAAGCAAAGTAATCAGACACCCCACTTCTACTGTCGGGAATCCCCCCAAAACACAGAGCCAATAACCATAACATTTGCCTAGGACCTAGTGCAGACCCATGCAGGCTCTGTGACTGAGTGCCTATTCAGTCTTGATGTAATGGCTATTCCTGGTTCTCAGCTTGACTATGTCTGGAATGAACTACAATCCAGAACTGGAAAGCTCACCTGTGATCCTGCTCTTGAAGCTTGGAGATACAAGTTTCTAACCTGGATCTTGGCATGGAGATCTTGAGGCGTAGTGGCTATGAATCTCAGGAGACTAAGGCAAGGAAATCTGAGTTCAAGGTCATCTGGGACAAAGCAAGTTCCAGATCCAGGTGTGGTACACATCTTTAATCTGTGCCACACCTTCTGCTGGAGGCCTACACAAGGACTTTGGAAGAAGGAAGATTTGCTCTTCCCCTGCTTTCATTTGTCTGTTGGAATCTACTAGCCTTGTGGGACTGAGCAACTACTAGATCCTTGGACCTCCCATTCACAGCTGACTATTGCTGGGGAGTTGGACTACAGACTAAGTCATCATAATGAAGAGGTCAGCCCAGCTGTTAGAAAATTCCACTGCCCCTGCCCACTGGAAGAGACAGGTCAGAGAGCACGTAGGCCAGAAGGAGGAGGCTGAGTAAGCCCCTACTACCTCATTCCCTAAAGACCATTCAGTTTAAAGTGCACACTGTTCTACCAATCATATTGTGCCTAGTTGCTGATGCTCTATTCCAACCCTGGAAACCATATAAAAACTCGCCAACCGAGCTGCTGTGGGGGGGGGAGGGGGTCGCTGCCTCTCCTTCAGGTCTGGGACTACCCCAGCGCACTGGAACAATAAATTCCTCTTGCTTTTTGCATCAATTCTGGCTCCACGTGGTTCACACATGGGCTCCCCAGTAAGCTAAGGCTCATCAGAGTCTTACATTCGGTGCATTGGCCGGGAATCGACTCCTTGTGGGAACACACTGGAGCAGTGAGTTGGAGGTCTCAAGCCTTTACCAAAGTTGTCTTGCTGTTTGTCAGTCTGACTCTGTAAATCTGTTTGAACTTTTGCTTGCAAGAGTTGGGAGGCTCAGAGAGCCTATGGTGTCTGGTGTGGTACACTGCTGTGGGCATACCTTAACATTGTGACAGCAGGAGGGGAGAGCTGAAGGATGCTTCAGGCCCACCTGTAGGGAGCCAGGAAGGCAGTGCTCTTTCTGGAAACAGCAAGACACTATCCGCAAGAGCTGAGTCTTGCTTTAACCTGATTTATCTGACTCCTGCCGTATGGCAGAGGGACCTGGTTTGTTTCGGTGCCACTGGAGCCAGCCAAACAATTCTGTTCTGCATCCGTGGAAGGGACGAGCTGTCTGTAACTGGGCCCATGAAAGGGGCAAACTGTGTTAGTTATCTCTCTCTGTGTTCTTGAACCTGAATGCCCGCCTGTGGCAGGGTCGATCTGTCTGTGTTTGTTGGTATCTCTTTCTGTGTTCTTGGACTTAGACTGACAACACTTTTTGGACATTTGACAGACAAGTTATTTACTCTCTGCTTCTCTGTATGACCCACACTTAGGAACTTTAGGCTTGCAGGTGATCAAAGCAGTAGAGGAGAGAGTCGATCCTTAGGGCACCTGGACCAAGGGCCCTATAGAGTTACCTAGAAAAATCTAATGGAGGAGCCCCCCTCCCGCCCATCCCTCACAGATGAGAGCCTTGCTTTCCCAAGACCCACCTCACAGGTTCTGGCCATGAGGAAGAAGGAAGCACGGGAGGAGAGATCCTGATCTGAGAAACTTCTGATCTTCCAAGACTCTCCAACAGCGGACCTGTTATTCCAAGACCCCCTTCCTCCAAATCTCTCTACCCTTGCCCCCATGGCCCTGCCAGCCCCAGTACCAGTTCTGGGATCCTCAACCTTCACCAGAGGGAGGAACGGGAAGAGACCTGAGAGCCACCCTACCCCCTCACCCCCCATACCACGGTGGCTCTCTCACTGAGGGCATATGGGCCTCTGGAAAAGAGCAATCAGGCTATACAACATTGGCCCTTCTCTTTGGCAGACTTGTACAACTGGAAGGCTCAACCCCCACCTCCCTTTTTCCAAAGGGCCGATTAATCTCTTTGAGACTGTTTTATTTATAATGCAGGAAGCCAGAAGCCAGAAAGAATACCTCCTCAGACACAGGGGCACCATTGGTTGACCAGGCTATGGAGGACAGTGGGTTTTCCCTGACGCCACCTGACTGGGACTTTAATGTGACAAAAGGCAAGGGGCACCTGAAGGTTCCCCCACCGCACGCCACTGGCAGGTCTCAGGGGCTGCATGACGACCCACGAATTTGACCAAGGTACATGAGGTTAAGCAGAGACTATATGAGTCACCTGCAGCTCATGGAGACATTCCGCCAATATACACCCTAGGACCCCAGCAGCAAAGAGCATAAAATTACTGTGGCGATGGCTTTTGTAGACCAGGCTAGTAGAGATATCAGGAAAAAGTGTCAGGCTAAAAAGACAGGATAAGCCATTGAAGGATTTAGTGCCAGTTGCTGAGAAAGTCTACTATAACAGACAGGAGGAAAAGGAACAGAGAAAGAGAAAGAAAGAAAAGCGTCAGGGAGGGAATCTACAGAGAGTCCTGAGTCTCAGGCTAGAGGATGAGTACAAGTTGTTTGAGACCTCGGACGGGGCACCCCAGGACCTAGACTGGTGGCTCGAGGCCTTTCCCCAGGCCTGGGCTGAGACGGCAGGGATGGGGAGGGCCACCAACCAGTGCCCCATCCATCCACGTGGAGCTCAGAGCCCAAGCCTCCCTGGCGTCTGTGCACCAGTATCCGATGTTGAGGGAGGCCTGGGGTGGAACCGGGCTCCACATTATCAGGCTCCTAGAACAAGGGATCCTGTGGCAGCGCCAATCGGCTTGGAATACTCCCCACCTGCCTGTGAAGAAACCTGGGGCCCAAGACTAAGGAGGACTGTCTAGAGGGGACTAAATGCCTCTCGGAGGAGCTTGGAGGATTGAGATACAGAGCCTCAGACACGAAGGCCCAAATCTGCCAGAGAAAAGTAAGTTATCCGGGCTGCCTGCTGAAGGACAGCCGGCGCTGCCTCGCCAACGCTGAAAAAGACCATCCTGCACCCCAACTCCGCAGAGCCTCAAACAGGCGCGGGAATTCCTGGGCACGGCCGGGTTCTGCTGGTTCTGCATTCCAGGCTTTGCTGAATTGACTGCCCCCCCCCCTTGACTAAAAAGGGACAGCCCTTCCTTGGGGTGAAGAAGAGCAGCAGGCTTTTGACATGATTAAGCAGGCTTTACTGGAGGCCCCTGCTCTAGGACTGCCCGATGCCAGCAGACCTTTCCACTTTTATGTAGCAGAAAACAGGGGGATAGCCAAGGCAGTGCTCACTCAGCGGCTGGGCCCCTGGAAGCGACCAGTTGCCTATCTGTCAAAGAAATTGGACCCTGCTGCTGCTGGGTGGTCTGTGTGTCTACGGATAGTGGCGGCAGTGGTGGTTTTAGTTAAAAATGCTGATAAATTAACTCCGGGGCAAAATCTGACCGTGACAGCTCCCCATACCTTAGAGAGCATTGCTCACCAGCCCCCAGGTCAATGGCTGACCAACGCCCCCATGACTCATTATCAGACTCTGTTGCTAAACTCAGATTAGGTGACTGTCACGTCACCAGTGGCCCTCAACCTGGCCTCTCTGCTACCCAACCCCGACCTCAATCAACCAGCTCACGATTGCCAGCAGATTCCAGCTGAGGACCAGGGATGGCGACTGTCGGGTCAGCCACTCTTCAATGCCGAGGCAACCTAGTTCACTGATGGCAGCAGCTGCCCAGTAGAGGCCATTGTGGACGGCGTCAGGTGGTCTGGGCAGAACGATTTCCTCCAAGAATGTCAACCTAAAAGGCAGAGTTGGTAGCTCTGACCAAAGCCTTGGACTTGGGGGCAGGCAAAAAGATCAACATCTACACAGATAGCAGGTATGCCTTTGCCACAGCCCACACCCACGAGGCTATATGCCAAGAGAGAGGACTGCTCACATCAGGAGAAACAGGAAATCTTTTTTTTTTTCTTGAGACAGGGTTTCTCTGTGTAGCTCTGGCTGTCCTGGAACTCACTCTGTAGACCAGGCTGGTCTCGAACTCAGAAATCCACCTGCCTCTGCCTCCCAAGTGTTGGGATTAAAGGCATGCGCCACCATGCCCGGCAGAAACAAGAAATCTTGAACCTCTTGGATGCCCTAATGAAGCCGGCAACTGTGAGTATTATTCACTGCCCAGAACATCAGAAAAGAGACTCAGTGGCCCAGGACAATAACCATACAGACCAAGTGGCTCTGAAGGAGCCTATCTTGGTTATGGGCCTGCAAGAAACACCTGCTGGGAAATGGGACTGGACTAAGGGATGGTGTCACTTAAAATATATAGAAGAAGAAAGGACTCAGATTGCTAGCCACCCTACCAACTATTACCCAGAGAAGGTAGAACAATGGTGCACCCAAGAAGGGAGAACTATACTCCCCAGAAAGCAAGCAAAAGACTTACTAGGTCAATCAATGCACCAATGGACTCATTTAGGGGATAAAAAGCTTGTCCAAGCAGTTAAGAGACTATATACATACCTCAAGTTCTGGGCCAGAGAGATAATAGAACAGTGTAAGGTGCCAGCAGGTGAATGCCTATGCAGCCAAGAGTAAACAGGCTAAAGACCTAGGGGAGAGCAGCCTGGGGTTTATTGGGAGGTCGATTTTACAGACGCTAAGCCAGGAAAATATGGTTACAAATACCTTGTAGTGTCTGTAGATATTTTCCCTGGATGGGCTGAGACATTCCTCACCAAGCAGGAAACAGCTACCATGGTAGCTAAGAAGATATTAGAAGAAAAATTTCCAGAGGTTAGCAATGCCCAAGGTAATTGGATTGGACAATATCCTGCTTTTGTCTCTTAAGGTAAGTCAGGGATTGGCAGAGATATCAGGGACTAATTAGAAGCCCCATTGTGCGTACCATCCCCAGAGCTCAGGGCAGGTAGAGAAAATAAACAGAACCCCTACAAGAGACCTTGACTAAATTCACCTTGGAGACTGATTCGGACTGTTTGGCGCCCCTCCCCTTGGCCCTGAACACCCCCTACCATTTTAATCTGACCCCTTTTGAGATCCTTCATGGGACACCCACTCCCTTGACCCCAGCTCTTGATCTCATTAGAGTGACTTTCCAGGCTGACAAAGATCTTGTGGCTCGATTGCTTTCCAGATCAGCCACCTGGAATTGTGGCCTAAACTTAGTGTCCTATGTAATGCAGGTACCCCAGAGGTTCCACACAAGTACCAAGTTGGAGATTGGGTATATGTTAAGAGGCATTGGTCTCACTCAGAAGCAAAGTGAGAGGGCCGTTCCTGGTGTTGTTGACCACCCTGACTCTGTTAAAGTGGATGGAGTAACTGCCTGGGTTCACATCAGATCTCACCTGTGCCTGATGCCAACTAGATGGCAGCCAGACACCCGAGCAACCCCCTTCTGCAAGGTCAGAGAAACCACGAGACGGCTATGGTGTATCTTCCAGCACTGAGCCTCGGCAGCCCCCACAACCCTACCAGGGTGACTTGGCAGGTGCTCTCAGCCACTGGTGATGTGGCTTGGTCCACTATCCCAGTTGTATCTGGTAGCTAGACCCTGTCTTTGATTTCTATGATTTAGCAGTGGGCCTTGACTTCTGGGGTGTTGCTGCCCTTGAGACATAGGGAGAGGGATTGCCTGAATGTGGGGGACAAAGGACTTGTAAATCTAAACTGTGTCCCAGAAGTGTCCTTGAAAGATGGGGCTTAGGGTGCAGACACCCAAAGTTAAAAAGTGTCCTGCGAGAAACAACCCATATATCTGTGCCCCTGGGATGAGAGAAGCCAGCAGCAGCCCCATCAGTGTTAGGGGGCCAACCATTTCTTCTATGCTGCCTAGGGGTGTGAAACATAAGGGAACACATACTGGAGTCCATTCTGGGGCTAGTTAAAGAAACAATGACCAAGGTGAGAGACGGGCTAGCCAAGCAGGGGAGGGAGGGAGGGAGGGAGAGAGAAAGAGAGAGAGAGAGAGAGAGAGAGAGAGAGAGAGAGAGAACAGAGTCAGGGCAGGTTTGAGTCTTGGTTTAACTCCTCTTGATTAACCACCCTCATATCCACCTTGTTAGGACCCCTGATTATTGTTCTGCTATTGTTAACGTTTGGCCCCTACATTTTAAACTGCTTAGTTGCTTTTGTTAAGGAGCACATAGATACAGTAGAACTAATGACTTTAAAGCAGAAGATACCAAGAACTAGATACAGAAGAACAGCAGTATGAGCTATCAGAATGATAGCAATAGCTTCAGGATTGAAGCGTGCACAAAGAAAAGGGGGAATGAAGAGATCTGTTCAGCCATTAGAAAGTTCCACTGGAACCTCATTCCCTAAAGGCCAATCAGTTTAAAGGGCTCACTGTTCTGCCAATCATAGTGTGCCTAGTTGCTGATGCCCTGGAAACCATTTAAAAACTCGCCAACCCGGCTGCCCGAGGTCGCCTCCTCTCCTTCGGGTCTGGGACGATCCCAGTACATTGGAACAATAAATCCCTCTTGCTTATTGCATCAATTCCGGCTCCACATGGTTCATTCAGGGGGTCCCAGATAAGCTAAAGCTCATCAGAGTCTTACAATAACAAATTCTCTTACTATATAGAGACCATCCTTAAGATCTGTGACTCTAAAGAACCCTGACTAATAGACTCGGTGAGCCCCCACCGAGTTCTGCTTAGTTGATGCCAGGGGTTGTGCGCTCCCAGTATCCTTGAGGGGCCCGATGGTGGCCTCCAGTCTGGGCTCTCTCTGCCTCATGTTTGGCTCCCATCACTGCTGGAGGCCGTCCCTCGGATGATGACTGGACCAGACCGGGATCTGTGAGTGTAGCAGAGCATTGCTAGGAATCATTTCATTGTTTGGTTCGTTTTGTTGATTTTGTTTTTTGTCTTTTGGCCTGTCCTGTTTCTTTCTCCGGGCCTCCAGTTTCCGCCTTCCAGGCAGAGTCAGGCGTGGGCTCCCTCTCGTGGTGTTGACCTCAAATTAGACCAGTCATTAGCTGGCCTCTCCCAGAAGTTCTGTGCCACCATTGCCCTAACACATTTGCAGGGAGAGCAGATTGCAGGTCGAAGTTTTTATGCTGGGATGGTGTCCCAGTCCCACTCCTGAAGCCCTACCATGCTGGGCTTCTGGTCTGGGTGACTTGTCTGGTGGTTGGTGTTTTCAAGACAGGGTTTCTCTGTGTAGCCCTGGCTGTCCTAGAACTGACTCTGTAGACCAGGCTGACCTCAAACTCACTGACTCTGCCTGCCTCTGCCTCCTGAGTGCTGGGAGTAAAGACATTGCCCAGCTGCCTGCAAATTTCCTCTCTCTCTCTCTCTCTCTGTATATATATATATATATATATATACTTGCTGTGATACCCCATTGTGTAAGCGCACCACATTTTCTTTATCTAAAAGAATGAATTTTAATATGGGAAATTATACTGAAGAATTGTCAGGCATCATTTACATCCCCCATATATTTCCTGAATACTTAATAATCTGATTTAGTTAATCTACAGTTAATTTTCAAAAATCTTTAGGCTGACCTAGTAGCACATGCCTTTAATCTCAGCACTTGGAAGATCTCTGAGATTCCAGCATGCATATCATTGAGTTCAAGGCTAACCTGGTCTTCCAGGACAGCCAGGACTACACAGAGAAACCTTGTCTCCTATAACAAACTAAAAGAACCTACTACTCAATTTAGTTTTTGAACTTTTTTGTTTTTTTTTTCAAAGAAATTTATTGGGTTTCTTTTTTCTGTGTTTGTTTTATTTTGTTTGAGACAGGGTTTCTCTGTGTAACCCTGGCTGTCCTGGAACTCCATGTGTCAACCACCAGTCTGATCTCAAACTCAGAGATCCATCTGCCTCTGCCTTCCAAGTGCTGGGATTGATGTGTGCCACTACCACCCAGCTGACAGAAAATTTTCTTTAATGGGCAAAACCAATCTGAATTTTTTTTTTTTTTTTTTGGTTTTTCGAGACAGGGTTTCTCTGTATAGCCCTGGCTATCCTGGAACTCACTCTGTAGACCAGGCTGGCCTCGAACTCAGAAATCCGCCTGCCTCTGCCTCCCGAGTGCTGGGATTAAAGGTGTGCACTACCACACCGGGCAAGATTTATTTATTGATTATATGTAAGTACACTGTAGCTGTCTTCAGACACTCCAGAATAGGGAGTCAGATCTTGTTACCGATGGTTGTGAGCCACCATGTGGTTGCTGGGATTTGAACTCCAGACCTTTGGAAGAGCAGTCGGGTGCTCTTACCCACTGAGCCATCTCACCAGCTGAAAATTTTGCATAGTTACAGAGTAGCGACATCTACTATTGTAGATCATCTCCACATTAAAGGCAATGTTCTGCTCTTCTCTTAGTTCTCTCAAAACAGGGCAAAGTAATTAAAGTTTCACTACTCTGGGGGCTGGAGAAATGGCTCAGCAGTTAAGAGTATGGCTGCTCTTCCAAAAAAACTGGGTTTGATTCTTAGCCTCCATATAGTGGCTCACAACCATCTGTAACTCTAGTTTCAGGGGATGTGACACTCACTTCTGACTTCCACTTGTGCTAGCTATGCATGTGCTAGACAGTCGTGCACATGGGCAAAACATTCATGCACATTAAATGAATAAATAACGATAGATATGTATGTAGAAACATTTCTCCACCCTGTACCCCCACATGAATTCAGAAATTTGACTTTTTACCATAACGTAATGTGAAATTGAAACATTTCCATACACTTATGCTTCTTGAATGTCTCTGGAGAAGTACAATGGTAAATTACTAATAAATTATTGTCCCAACAATGGTCATGTTGCTGTGGGCCGAGGGGTCGTCTGCTCCATTGCTTTGATTTTTTATGGCACCAGGACATGAGGTCGCCAGAGGCCTGCACTGTGACACCCTCGTCTCAGCTCTGAGAACCTTTAACACCTTTAACCCAGCACTTGAGGCAGAGGCAGGCAGAACCCACAGAGTTCTGTAAGGGGCTGGAGAGATGGCTCAGTGGTTAAGAACACTGACTGTTCTTCTGAAGGTCCTGGGTTCAAATCCCAGCAACCACATGGTGGCTCACAACCATCTGTAATGAGATCTGACACCCTTTTCTGGAGTGTCTGAAGACAGCTACAATGTACTTACATTTAATAAATAAATAAATCTTTAAGATAAAAATAAATAAATAAATAAATAAATACCCTAATAACTCAAATCCTGAAGAGGTAAATATAGAAAAAAAAAAAAAAGGGTAATCTCAGAGTTCTGTAAATTAAAGGCCAGCCTGCTCTACCTAGTGAGTTTGAGGCCAGTCAGGACTATTTAATGAGGCACTGTCTCAGAAGCAAATCAACAAAAAGATGACTATGGTTAAAGACCAGCTCACAGGAGAAATACTAAAACATTGGCTCTCACATGTGGCGCGACGGACGTCAGATATTTACATTCCAGCTCATAAGAGTAGCAGAGTGCCAGTTTTGAAGTAATGACAAAATAATTTTATGTTTGAGGGTCACCACCACATGAGCTGTAATAAAGGATCACAAAGGGAGGTTGAGGGCCACACTGCTACTAGATAAATACCAACCCATGGAGAAAATATGACAAAGCCCTGCACAATTCATGGTTCGAAATCAAAACCACTCTCAGCAACGGGAATTTTTCAGTTCCTCATTTCGATAAAGAATTTACTCTATGGGGCTACAGAGATGTCTCAATAGTTAGGAAGACCAGCGGCTGCTGTTACAAAGGACCTAGGTTCAGTTCTCATCACACAAGGGTAGCTCTAAACCTGGGTCCTCTGAAAGAGAATCCAGCGCTCTTAACCACTCAACCATCTCTCCAGGCGTGTTGCTGGTATTTGTTTTTGTTGTTTGTTTTGGGTTTTGTTTGTTGTTTTGTTTTTTGTTTTGAGATAGGGTTTTTCTGTGTTACCCTGACTGTAATGGAAGGGTAGCTGGCCTCAGACTTGGAGATCTGTCTCTGCCTCCTGAGTGTTGGGATTAAAGTGCCCAGTAAAACTTATTTTTATACCAACAAACTAATTCTAAAGTTTATACAATATAGCAAGTATACAACCAAACTACTAGGCTGGTGAGATGGCTCACAGGATAATATTGCTGTGGCTAAGCCTGATGACCTAAGTTCAACTCTTAGAACCCACAGATGGGAGGAGAGAACTGTCTCCTGAAGGATGTCCTCTGTCATCTATAGTCACCTAGTAGACACACCTCCCAATCTGCTATGGTGGCTCCAGAGAGAACTAGGTAGGGAATACTCACCTTAAGGGAGCAGCACCTTCCTACCTTGGGCCATCTGGTCTACCTTCACTTCCTCCAGAGCATCTTGGGCCTTTTCAACTGGGACTCACCACAGACAGCTCTGCAGGAAAATGCATGCTGTCAGCACCAGAATGGTGCTGCAGAAGGAGATACCCAGCTTTATGGAATGACCAAGTCCTCAACATGCAGGTAGTTAGTATTGGGTAATCGGGATTGTCTAATCGGGTCAATTCTGGGCCTATGAGAGAGAATGCCTTCTTTCTCATTCTCTCTCTCTCTCTCATTTAATATTTTGTTTTAATTATGTATACATGTGTGTATGTGGTGTGTGTGTGTATGGTGTGTGTGTGTGTGTGTGTGTGTGTGTTTATGTGTATGGTGTGTGTGTGTATGGTGTGTGTGTGTGTGTGTGTGTGTGTGTATGTGTGTGTGGTGTGTGTGTGCGTGTGTGTGTATGTGTGTGTGTGTATGTGGTGTGTGTGTGTGCGTGTGTGTTTGTGTGTGTATAGTGTGTGTGTGTGTATGTGGTGTGTGTGTGTGTATGTGTGCGTGTGTGTGCGCGCGTGTGTGTGTGTATGTGTGTGTATAGTGTGTGTGTGTGTGTGTGTGTGTATGTGTGTATGTGGTGTGTGTGTGTGCGCTCGCGCCTGTGTGTGTATATGTGTGTGTGTGTGTGTGTGTGTGTGTGTGTGTATGTGTGTGTGTGTGTATGTGTGTGTATGTGTGTGTGTATGTGTGTGTGTGCGCGTGTGTATGTGTGTGCTCCCATGTATGTGCAGATGCCTGAGGATGTCAGAGGTGTTGGATTCCTTGGAGCTGGAGGAACAGGCAGTGTGAGCTGCCTAGCATAGGTGCTAAGAACTGAACTCACATCCTCTGAAAGGACAGTACACTCTCTTAGCTGCTGGACTCAACTCTACCTCAAGAGTTCCTGTTTCAAAAACCAGGTGGATAATTTCCATAGGAATGCCACCTGGGGTTGAAGATCTGGATCACCTACACACACACAAAAATCTAAGATAACCCTCTGATTAAAACAAACAAGGGAAAAAAACAATAAAACAAAACCATAACTCAATAGCATAGCTTTGTGTGTGTGTGTGTGTGTGTGTGTGTGTGTGTGTGTGTGTGTGCATATGTGCATGGGTTAAATAGCATAGCTTTAACAAGACATATTTCAAATGATAGCTTCATGATTATCGAGCTTGCAGAAGAATTCTCATCAAAATTCCAGAAAATAGCAAACACAGAAGTGGATGATCATAGTCAGCTATTGGATTGGTCACACGGCCCCTAATGGAGGAGCTAGAGAAAATACCCAAGGAGCTAAAGGGAACTGCAACCCTATAGGTGGAACAACAATATGAACTAACCAGTACCTGGGAGTTCTTGTCTTTAGCTGCATATGTATCAAAAGATGGCCTAGTCGGCCATCACTGCAAAGAGAGGCCCATTGGACTTGCAAACTTTATATGCCCCAGTACAGGGGAACGCCAGGGCCAAAAAGGGGGAGTGGGTGGGTAAGGGATTGGGGGGGGGTGGGTATGCGGGACCTTTGGGATAGCATTGAAAATGTAAACGAGGAAAATACCTAATTAAAAAAAAATTCCAGAAAATAGAAAATGTTGTTCATAATACCAGTAATGCCTGAGATTTTTCTGGAAGTGTTAGGACAGTTAGAAAAGAAGTTTCAGGATGTAATAAGAGGCAAAAAAGTTATCATTTGAAAGTAAAAAGACGGTGGCACACGCCTTTAATCCCAGCACTTGGGAGGCAGAGGCAGGTGAATTTCTGAGTTCAAGGCTAGCCTGGTCTACAGAGTGAGTTACAGGACAGCCAGGGTTATACAGAGAAACCCTGTTTTGAAACCCCCTCCCCCCAAAAAAGTAAAAAGACTAATTCTGGGAAATCCAAGAACACAAAATGAAAATCACCAAGAGCAACAACAGAGGTTGGCAGATACCCAGGAGAAAATAGTGTATCAGCAACCAAAAGTGTCACTCTAGAGAAGGCCTGCACGTTTTGGCTGATAGGACCCATCTAGCACACTGCCTGCTTCTGCAAACGCTGTCGTACTGGAACACAGCTCTGCTTGCTCACTCATTTGTGTGGCCGGGTTGTTCTTTGTTTTGTTTGTTTTTGTTTTCAAGCAGGGTTTCCTTCTGTGTAGCCCTGGCTGTACTTGCACCTTTAATACACACACACACACACACACACACACAGTTTTATTTTTACATTCATTGGTGTTTAGCTTGCATGTATGTCTGTGTGAGGGTGTCAGAAGAAGCCCTGGAACTGGCATTTCAGACAGGTGTGCACTGTTGTGTGGTTGCTGGGAAATGAACTCAGGTCCTCTAGAAGAGCAGCCAGTGCTCTTAACCACTGAGCCATCTCTCCAGCTACCCAACCTTCAACTCTTGATCCTCCTGCCTCTACCTCCCTTAGTGCTTATATTACAGACTTACACCACCACAGTTTGCCTGTTTTATTTTTAACCATATACTAAAACAAGACTTCCTATAAATTAACCAGCTGCTGTCCACCAACTTCTTTCGTTGGCCAAACTGCGTATATTATTGTTGCACTATGGCATGTCTCAGTAAGAGTATGTTGGAGAGGGTATTTGAGGGGCTGGAGAGATGGCTTAGTTGTTAAAAGCACTTGCTGTTCTTGCAGAGGACCTAAGTCCAGTCCACATCACCCATGACGGGCATCTAGCTCCCAGACACTATAACTCCAGCTCTAAGCAACCCTATGTCTTCTTTTGGTCTCTGAGAGCACCCACATACACATAAAAAATAAATCTTAAAAGGGCTCATGGTATTTGTATTTGCTCAGTGATTTGGGGGGGATTTAAGGAAGCAGGGCTAATCTCTGAGTTGGGATGCCTTCAGCAGGGGATTTCTATGATAGAATAACTTTATTTATTTATTTTTTTTGAGATAGGGTCTCACCATAGAGCTCTGGCTGTCCAGAAACTCATTATGTAGATTAGGCTGGCCTTGAACTCACAGAGATCTGCCTGCCTCTGCCTCTGCCTCTCAAATGTTGGGACTAAAGGCATGCACCCCTATGCCTGGCAATTTTAGTTTTCTTAGGTATAAATGTTGAGTCTGCATGTAAGTGCACTGCATGCCTACCTTGTGTCTAAGGAGGCCAGAAGAGGGCTTCCAATGCCCTGGAACTGAAGGAAGAGATGGTTGTGAGCTACCATGTGGGGGCTGGCATCAAACTCAGGCCTCTGAGCCTTCTCCCTAGGCCCTATGATAGAGTGTCTTAACAAACCCTTACTGGGCAGGGGTCCAGATGGAGAGGAATGCTGTAGTCAGTAAAGAAGCATCGCCCACTGTCACTAGAGAGAAAAGCCTGCTTGTGTTTGTAACTCGGACAGTGTTCACACTCAGCAGTGTTCAAGTATGGCTGTGGAGTGGTTCCGCTTGTGTTTTGTCCTCTCAAAATCAGAAAGAGGCTTTATCCAGAATTGATATGTGGTGAGCTTATGTACGCTGGACTGAATAGCAGTGCTGTGGGAGAAAATTTACAGACACAATAAAGCATTTACTTCATTTTTATTTTACTCCTTACTGTTTGAAAGACAAGAGCCAAGAAAATGGAAATTACTAGAAACAGTAAATACCACTCTTCTGGTATCTGGGTAAGCAATTAAAGTTTAAACATAATGTTTGTGTAGAATACTTGGCTGGGTGGCTATGCTTTCCTCTCTTATGTCTCTAGTGTGTTGGTCCATCATTTCTAGTTTTATGTCTGTTTTGTGGAAGAATTTGACGTGTATCAATGTGGATATCTGAGCCAGTAACAGTAGAGAAGAGATGAAAAACAAACAGCATTTTAAAAGCATGAGAAAGTGTGGAGAATCTGACTACAAGGGGCTGGCAAGCTAGCTTGCCAGCTAAAGGTGCTCATGCCAGTCTTGATGATCTGAGTCTGGGAACCCAGGACCTACATGGTGGAAGGGAAAAAAAAAAACCTCCCACAAATAGCACTCTGACCTCCATAGCGCTCCATGACTCACACCTCCCCCAAAGCAAGAAAGCCAAGCATGGCCGTGTGCGCCTTTACTCCCAGCACGTGGGGGGCAGAAGCAGGCCCATCTCTTGAGTTTGAGGCTAGCCCAGTTTACATAGTGAGTTCCAGGACTGCCAGGACTACACAGAGAAATCAAGTTTCTAAAAACAAAACAGCAACAAAACAACAACAAAATCAAAAGAAACTGTGACTATAAAACTTTTTCTTCACAGCAAGAATCACTATACATATATACAAAGCTCCACAAGACAAGTCACATAGGGGAAAAATGCATTTGAGAAAAGAAATGGATTGATGGCTATTATCTTTAAAACAAATAACCTGATCTGGGGTTTAAAAGTGTTTTTCCAGCACAAGGTTTTTTGGCAATCTAGAGCCAGCAAATACCACAAAGTCACACCACACAACAAACTTCACAAAAGCGATTTATTGGGGAGAAAATAGAATAGCAGCTGCCTCTAAACAGGAAGAGAGACAGCAGAGTGTGGGGCAATGGGAAGGCTTTTATAGGGTTTTTAGAGCATATGCAGTGAGTTAGTGGAGCATGTGCAGTGTGAGCTGGTGGGACATGTGCAGTGTGAGCTGGTAGGACATGTGCAGTGTGAACTGGTGGGGCATGTGCAGTGTGAGCTGGTGGGACATGTGCAGTGTGAGCTGGTAGGGCATGTGCAGTGTGAGCTGGTGGGGCATGTGCAGTGTGAACTGGTGGGGCATGTGTAGTGAGCTGGTGGGGCATGTGCAGTGTGAGCTGGTGGGGCATGTGCAGTGTGAGCTGGTGGGGCATGTGCAGTGTGAGCTGGTGGGGCATGTGCAGTGTGAGCTGGTGGGGCATGTGCAGTGTGAGCTGATGGGGCATCTCCAGTGGAGCTGGTGGGGCATCTCCAGTGTGAGCTGGTCACGCATGTGCTGTGTGAGCTGGTGGGGCATGTGCAATGTGAGCTGGTGGGGCATCTCCAGTGGAGCTGGTGGGGCATCTCCAGTGTGAGCTGGTGGGGCATGTGCAGTGTGAGCTAGTGGAGAATGCACAGCTGGAAGTACTTATTGGCCACCAATTTTGCAACATTGTTTGGCAGGTAACACTGAATTCATGGGGGATGGAGATTCCCAAGTCTTGGGGCTCAGACACAGTCCAGGGCCGAGGTGCTTTTTCCGTGGCCCTGGTCTTGGGCTTGGAGTCATGTTAAGAGCAGGCTATTCTTTCCTTGGCCAATTCCCTCTACATTCCTGTTTACTACTGATAACTGAAATCAGGGATTGAGAAAGAGGGTGATGATACCATTAAACTACTTCCTACTGTATGGGGGGTGGGCACCAAAGTCCATGGGGCAAGCTTGATCTTCACCGGCAGTGAAGAGTCTCAGGCACCTGGCTCTCCAGCCAGGAGCTGATAATCCTGTCCTAACAACTGACTAAAGGTCTGGTTAAAAATCTTTTGAAGTTGTTGAAGAAATGTACGCAGGAAGTTTCTAAGACAGGGTGCAATGAATAGGATTAGGAAAGCGAGGAGAAGGAAGGCTGATCAAGGAGTATCGAGCTCCATGCAGGACAGCCAAGGAGCTACTGGCCAGAAGCATGGAGCTGTCTAGAGTTATTGGATCTTGTCTTTCACTCTACTCCATAGGTTGACATAAAAGCAACTTTCCTCCCTACAGAAGAGGCAAAGGCCACCCTTGTCCACTGTCAGTAGATCTAATCCTCACTGACTTTGAAGTACCACAGTGGTGACAAGTCTATTTATTTGGTTGGCCTTGGAGAGAGAGGATGGTCTGAGCCACCTGTTGGGTTCTCTTCCAGGTACCCTCCCTAATTTTGGAAAAAAGAACACCAGGGCACAAGTCCCAGTTCACCAGGCAGGTAGGCAGTGGTAAATCTGATGCCACAGAAGACAGAGACACTTGGAGCATTCAGGCATAGAGGCTGGAAGGTAGTGCTGAGGGTCAAGACAGTCAGAAGAATCCCACATGTGTCTCTGAGGAGTTAAAGCAGCCCACTATATGAAAGAGACAAATGTGGGGGTGATAAGGGGTGAGAGTGATTGTTGGGTCAGAGCAGTTAATGAGATTAGAGAGTCTAGTAGTCCAATGGGCAAGGCCACAAATGGTGGTCATGAGTCTGACCCCAGAGAGACACATAACCCACATTCTCCAAAGCAGCCAGGCAGAGTAAGAATTATATATATATATATATATATATATATATATATATATATATATATATATATATATATATATAATAGTAGCCGATATGTGGAGGTTAAGATCTGAAACGAGATGGAGTGACCATGAGGACAGAGAGGTGGGACTGGTGTCATCCAAGAGGGGACATGTTAGGGAGGCAGGCGCCTTTGATGAATACTGGATCCCACCTTCTATTTTTTCTATACTTATATGTTGTGAGAGTAGGGTGCATACTCTTTGTATTTTGAGTGTGTCTGGTGGGTATCTGCTGAGCAGGTTTGGCAGTGACACCGTCCCCCATCTGGTGTCCCACAGATCTTGAATATAGAGGTGGAAGGACCCTTTCTGTAGTATGTAAAGATGAGAGGGGGAATTAGGACGGCTCAGATTTGTTCAATGGTCTCTGCAGGATGAATATGGACATTGTCAGTCAGCTTCTGGCCACTTCTTACATAATCTTCCTTTCAGTCATAGAGAAAACAGGTACATGACAGGAGTGAAGGAGGAAGGGCTAAGGAAGGGGCTGGACGAAACTGGGTAGGTCTTTGACAGCGCACTACAGAGCAATTTCCTGTCCCTATTAGGACAGGCTGTTGGGGTGTGTGTGTGTGGGGGGGTGCTTTTGGATGTTAAGCATCCATATATAAGAGCTGTCCTGGTCAGGTGTAGACTGGGAGAAACAGAGGAGGAGAGAGCAAGTTTGGATACGAGACCTTTTTGGATTGTTTGTGCAGTGGCAGAAGGTGTTACAATAGGAGAGAATTTGAAAATTGAGCATGCCAAGTGGGAGCTGAGACAAGAGAGAAGCCCAGGGGGGCACAGAGAAGCTGTGAGAGGCAGGGGGACAAGGTCAGAGGCCCCCAAGGAAGCTTTGGTACTTTGCAAGCAGCCCCTGGAGGAGAAAGCAAGGAAATGGGAAGTGGGGTCCAATAGAGGAAAAGGAGGGCAGGGCTTAATAACTAGAAAACTGCCCACATGATGGAGCCCTGGAGGATGCAGCAGGGAGATGCCCATGTAGTGGACACCTTGGAGGGCATAGCATGCTCCGGGAGCCAGAGAATGGACACTTTGGTTAGAGCAGGCGAAGGGAAGAAGCAGTTGAAGAGGTGGACTCTTGAGTTTGGAACCAAATATGATGGGTGGCAGCTGGACATGGTGGTACATGTCTTTAATTCTAGCACTTGGGAGGCAGAGGCCAGTGGATTTCCTGAGTTCAAACCCAGCCTGGTCTATAGGGCAAGTTTCAGGACAGCCAGGGCTACACAGAAAAACCCTGGCTCAAAAACAAAAACAACAAAAAACAAAACAAATTTTAAGGTCTGTACATGGTTGGTGGCAGAATTCCGCAGAAAAGATCCATACACATCTTAGCAGAGTCAAATCAGCAGCTTCAGTTAGACCACACGCTTGTCAGAGCAGCTGAGTCCCTTTGATAGTTGAAAGGTACAGCTAAGAGCTATTATTCGGGCTATTGATTAGTGGTTCAGGCTGGGAAAGCCCACTGGAACGTATGAGATGGCTTGACAATGGGTGTAAGGAGGTACAATATGTGCAGTGTGAGCTGGTGGGGCATGTGCAGTGAGCTGGTGGGGCATGTGCAATGAGCTGGTGGGGCATGTGCAGTGTGAGCTGGTGGGACATGTGCAGTGAGCTGGTGGGACATGTGCAGCGTGAGCTGGTGGGGCATGTGCAGTGAGCTGGTGGGGCATATGCAGTGAGCTGGTAGGACATGTGCAGTGTGAGCTGGTAGGACATGTGCAGTGAGCTGGTGGGGCATGTGCAGTGAGCTGGTGGGGCATGTGCAGTGAGCTGGTGGGGCATGTGCAGTGTGAGCTGGTGGGGCATGTGCAGTGTGAGCTGGTGGGAAATACAGCGCAGCTGGAAGGATTACTTGGAGACCAACAGTGAAATATTATTTGCTGGAATCTCCAAGTCTTAAGGCATGGAGACAGGCCAGGGGCAGTGTGTTTCCCTTGAGGTTTGAGCAGCCAGGCCCTGCCCTCAAGACTTCTCTAATCATTATGTCCAGCCCCACTGGAAATTAACCAGGCCCTGCCTTAAGGAAAAAACAAAACAAAACAAAACAAAACAAAACAAAACAAAACAAGCCAGGCATAGTGGCGCAGGCCTTTGATCCCAGCACAGGAGAGGCAGAGGCAGGCGGATTTCTGAGTTCAAGGCCAGCCAGGTCTACAGAGTGAGTTCCAGGACAACCAGGGCTACACAGAGAAACCCTATCTCAAACAAACGAACAAACAAAGAAAAGAAAAAACAAAACAACAAAACCCACCCAAGATGAAGCCACAGATTGCATCAGTCCCTGAGCTGCCCCAACATCAGGTTGCAAAATCCTTCCATTCTCAGAGCACTCTGGATAGTTCTGCCCCATCTCCAAAACCCTCCTGCTCCGTTCTTTGCTGCTTCTGAGCAGAGACAGCCGCCTTCCCTCCTGTCTCTTTTCCAATAACTCTCTTATGTGAGGTTTGTTGTAGGATGTGATTTCGTAGTATTTTTGGCTCCCAACTGCCAGGATACCTTTCTCCTCAGAGCTGTAACATTTACACTGGTTTTAGAGTCAAGTCAGGGGTCGGGTGTTCTTTCTTTGGCCTTTTTTCCCTACAGGATGGTAGTCCTAGAGCACGTGCTTAATATGTCCAAGGCCCTGAGTCCAATCCTCATCACCACCAAAAATAGTTTGTCAGACAACCTATTTAAATAGGACTCTTCTAGGAATCCGTTCAGTTTTTTGTTGTTGTTTGCTTGCTTTCAAACGACAAAAACCATAAAAATATTAGGGCTGGGTGGGCACGGTGGCGCAAGCTAAACCCCAGCACTGGGAAGTGGAGGCACAAGAATGAGATCACACATAAAGACTTGAGCACAGGAAGGCAGGTGCTTACAGAGAACAGCCAGAGAAAAGACTACGTTTCCCATAAGGCTCTGCATCTAGTGTGCTCGGTCTCCCGACAGGCCCTGCGTTCCTCACCCGCCAGCTTTTGCCTGAACCTTACAAGCTTCTGAGATGAAGAACCCGGAGGAAGCGGCAGACGGGAAACAGCGTATTCACCTGCGCCCTGGCTCGCTGCGTGGTGCCGCACCGGCTAAGCTGCACCTCCTGCCCTGCGACGTTCTAGTCAGCCGGCCGGCCCCGGTAGATCGCTTCTTCACGCCCGCCGTCCGCCACGATGCAGACGGTGAGTCCGAGCAGGCCCCGCGGCTCTCGGGCTTCGTGGCCCGCGGCAGACGCCACCCGTACATCCTCCCGTGGCCAGGCTGGCCTGATGGCTTTGCATGTCCCTCCTGCAGGGCTACAGGCGTCGTTTCGCGGTCGCGGCCTGCGGGGCGAGGAGGTAGCTGTGCCGCCAGGGTTTGCGGGATTCGTGATGGTGACGGAGGAGAAGGGAGAGGGGTTGATAGGGAAACTGAACTTCTCCGGGGACGCGGAGGACAAAGCGGACGAGGCGCAGGAGCCGCTGGAGCGGGACTTCGTGAGCAAAGGGAGATGGTAGGTTTGGGGTGAGGGCAGTAGCTGCTGTCCCGAGTCTCAACCCGGCCTTTTCCAGGACCGCCTTATCGGGGCCACCGGCAGCTTCAGCCATTTCACCTTGTGGGGTCTGGAAACGGTCCCGGGTCCAGATGCCAAAGTGCATAGGGCCCTAGGTTGGCCCAGCCTCGCAGCAGCGGTACGTATACTCAGGAGCCCTTTTCCTCCTCAGACTTGGTCAGTCCTTCTATCCGATTTGAATAGTGTCTCTAGTGATTTGGGGGCTTTAGGGCAATAAACACCACGGGGATCATGGCTCCGGAGGCCCAAACTCCCAGTGGTGGGGGGCATTCCCCACTTTTCTCTTAGACGAGGCTATCACCCTGAGCAGCTGGGTCCCCACCCAACTGCTGTGTATTATAAGTCACAAAGTAGAAGTGACTCCTGTTGCAGATTCACGCCCAGGTCCCTGAGGACTGAGAACCAGATCATGAGAATGACAGTCACAGATCCCTTCTCACCACTTGGAGCGACTGTTTCTATCCCAATAAATGAGATCTTCACAATGCCTGAGTCTGTGGGCACCTTAGCACCCTGAAGCTGCCATTACATGGCACCCAGTTTGGTAAGAACTCCTGATAGCTCTGCCTATATAAACAATTTATTTCTGGGGGCAAGAGGGGCCAGAACTTTGCAACCAGCGCCCACCCCACCCTCCAGCTCCTCCTTTATAAAAGAAATTTTTACAATCACCGGTCCTGTACAGAATGCTCCCCACCCATCTTAATGTACACAGCTGCCTGGATCCCTTTGGTCCACGTGTTCAGAGCGGACCTGGGCCAGTAAGCCAGTTATCCTCGGAGTTGGCCTAGACCTGAGCTTGCCTTGGCACTGGCCACTAGTGGGCCCCTCCTAGGCCTCTTCTCCTCTTGGGTCTGTTCTTCGGCCTGTCTCACTTTGCGTGCCTCTTCGAAGCTCAAATGGGACAAGACAGGGTGCTAGCCATGGTTCGGCCAGCTCTCGTGGTATGGCAATGGGTAGTGTGTGTCACCACTTTCCTCTCTTGCTCCAGTCTTTGGGAGTGAAGTGCAGACACTTGGAGTCAATCCGAAGGAGCCGCTTGAGCATAGCCCGCTCATGCCCATCCACGATGTCTTCTGACAGAGTTAGGATATACTGGCCCTGAGCAAGAGATAGAGCCAGCTCATGTCAGCTCAGAGCCTGCATCCATATCTCATCTATCCCCTGAGCATGCCTCCTAACCTTGTAGTAATTGATGAGGTTGAGATACTGCAGTGTGGAGATGACATCTTCTTTCTTGATACTAGTGATTTCACTGATCTCACTGTGGGGGTGGAAGTGGGGGAAAGTTCAGTCCCCTGAAGATATTCATCTGTCCCCAGAAACCCCAGGAACAGACAGACCAAACCACAACCCCCAGGTGGGCATTTGGGCTCACTTGATGGTGATCTGTGGCCTCTCCCCGCTCTCCGACTTCAGCCCCATCAGGATCTCCAAGATGGTTTGGGACCAGTAACTTCGGTAGGATAGGAGGCCAAGATCTGACAGGGGTTTCTCAGGAGTTCCGGTCTTCCCTTCTACTTTCGAGAGTTCATAGCCTAAAGCAATAGAGCACAGGAGGCGGAGTAAGCGTCACATGTACACAGCAGCTTATGAGGAAGAAGGGCTGTGGAGCTGGGCTGCCTGCCTGCCTCTCACTTACTCTTGGTGTGGACCAGCAGCTTCCCTGTCTGCAGTGTTGGGGGCCAAAGGCTAGAAGAGCAGCTCTGGTTGGGTACTTGTCAGCCAGTGAAGGCTGCCAGGATGGGTCGCTGCCCTGCCAGCCTGTGTCTGGGTGTATGGCAGTAATGAGGGAGCCCTTTGTGGTCTGAGGACATGGGAACCTTTTCAGTGTCATCAGTTTAGCTGCGATCCTGGGAACGCCAGCTGCTCTCAGCAGAATGGGCTGGGTGGTTAAGGACATAATAGGAAAGGACAGGGGGCTCCTCAGAGCCAGGTACCTGACCCTTGGTGGCCCTTTCCCTTACCTGTGTTGACCACAAGGCGCTGCCAGACAGTCTCTGAGACCGTTAGGCCCCAGTGAGCCGACAGCTCTTTATGTCCCCATTAGTTTGGAGACCCTTCCTTCCCCTCAGCTCTACTGGCCTCGTGATGATCCAAGCACTCTCGGCTCCTGGCTGAATCTCTATTTGTAGTCTCACCCTCTTTGCTCAAGCACCCTTGGACAAGAAGGGCGGGAGAGGCTGGTGTCAGGGTCCACACAGTTAATAGCCCCACAAGTCTACTGGCAGCCATATTTGCCTCTAGTTAGGAACTGTGTACAAGGATTGCCTCCCTTCCTTTTATCAGTCTGTTGGCATTTGTGTGTCCTACTGGGCAAAGCAGGCACATCCTCACGGTTTGCCCTGAGTTTCCTTTCTCCTGCTCTAATCGGGAAGATACTCCAAACAGATCATGACTTCGAGCAGTCAGACATCCATGTTCTCACCAGCAAAAAAGCTAAAGCGTCTCCCTGGTCCTGGGCTAAGTGAATGGGCTGGGCTGGGTGTCAGAGCTAAGAGTCCGTGGCCTCAAAAGAGGCCAAAGCCTGCGTCGGTTCTCAGAGACTAGCCTTACAAAGAACCAGGATACAATTCTGTCTTGTAGTGCTCGTGTGCCTTTTTGAATGCCTACTGCCCGCACAGCTCAGGCACAGCCAGTGGTTCAGAGTGCACATCAAAGGTGAGCATGGGGGCTACCCACGCTGCTCAGCGCCAGATGGGAAAAGCGGGGTGGCTCACAGGCCTTTAGCCAAAGGCAAAGTAGATGCTGGAACCTACTCCAGGAAACAGGGCAGTCAACTGAGGAAAGGACCTTGGTAGAGTCTCCTTTATTTCTGGCGGCTCTCCTGGTGACTGGGTTGTCTGCATGTGAAGCACAGATGAGGGTACACCCACACAGGCTTGGCCTGCCAGCTCCTGGTCAGGCAGCACATACTCACTGAACTCAATAAGCAGCTTGCCATAGCCCCGGCGCTGGTAGGGAGGCAGAGTCAAGATGCAGGCCACATTGTAATCTTCTGTGGATTCCTTTTCCTGGAGTAAGAGTAGGTGGGTTTTAAAGAGTGCCAGGCTCGGGGCAAGGCTGAGGGACAGCCTGGATGAGTGCTGACCTTGGAGAAGTAGCCCACGATGTGGAAACCTTTGCAGTCATACTCCGTCATTACGTAGAAGAGGAAGGGGTCAGTGTCATAGTACAGTGTTTTGTGGTCCAGGAAACACTTGGCCAGAAGACACAGGTTTTGTGAGTAACTCTGTAAAGGAAAAAACCTGCCCGTCAATCCTCTGGGGTACTGTTGAGTTAACGTGTATTATGCCGCGTGTGGCTGCAGATGTGCCTGTACACAACATGCACACCCAAGGCAGGAACCTCTTGGGAGTCCATTGTCCTTCCACTACAGGTTCTACAGAGGGAACTCAGGTGGCCAGGCTGTGTGACAATCACTGCTACCCACTGAGCCATCTCAAGGGCTCTCAGGAGCATTCTTTGTGCTGTTCCAGTTGAGAGGGTCGAGCTCCCCCCCCCAGGACCCTGACCCTGACCCACCCCAGCAGTCAGATTGTCACCACTGCTTAGATCAGTACTACTTCTTAAGTCGCCAGGAACCTACATCCTAATGTCCAACCGTCTGCCGCCACCCCACCCGACCCCCGTGAGCTATATAGCTTCCACATACTCAGCAAAGCCTGCCCTGGACCTACATTGCCTTCTGTTCAACTTAACAATAGTCAATATTTCCAAGCCAGGAATGGTAGTATATACCTATGACCTCAGCACTTAGGAGGCAGAGGCAGGTACAAGTGTGAAATCAGTCAGCTAGGGATACATAGTGAGACCCACGTGGCTGGTCTTCGCGGCTGGGTGTCAGAGCCCTAATGCTCCAGCCACAGCCACAGTGATCCTTCCGGGGCTGCTCTGCTGGTCTCCAGTGGAGATGTGAGGGACTGCCAGCCTCAGGCATTTTCCCTACAGTACTCTGGACTGGCTCCCTCATCACACATGACTCCTAGAGGAATTTGACAGCTTTGCAACTGCTGGTCTTCCACTCAAACACCGCACTTAATGCAGAACGACGTGGAGCTTTGTTTCTTCCTCTTGAAGAAGCTCCTCTTCAAGGCAGCTCCCAACCCACTCCAGGTAGCTGCCTCTCTCCCTCTGCACCCCGGAGGCCTTAAAAAGTGTGCATCTCAAGGACCTCCACACTTGTCACCTAGAGAAACCCAAACCTGCTCCTCCCCGCTGATCTTGTGCCTATCATCTGACCTTTGACCTTCTCTCATCACCTATTCTTCTCCATTTTCTTTTTGCATGTACTTCCTGGTACATCAGTGCCTGCATGTCTGAACCCAACTGCTTAGAACTATCTAAGTATGTTCTCTCAGCTATCTCCAGGCTCACAGGTTAACCTGCAAACTATTTCAAAGCAGATCTGACTGTATTAGCCCTGGCTGGCCTGGAACTCCCTATAAACCAGCAGAGACCCACCTGCTTCCGCTTCCTGAATGCTGGGAATAAAGGATGTACCAGCACACACAACCAAAGATCCTTTTTTTATTTGGTTCTGAGAAAAGACCTTACTATGCTGTTCAGACTATCCTTGAATGTCAACTCCTCTAGCATCAGCTTCCTGGATGCTGTGATTATAAATGTACCACCATGCTGGGCCAAACTGTTCTTTAAATGCCTCTAGTTTTATATTTAACCTTTGCTGCCTCACTTCTTTTTGTTTTTTGTTTTGGTTCCGGATAGGTCTTTCTTACTTTATAGCTCAGGTTGGCTTGCAACTCATTAGTCCCCTGACTACTCTTGAACTCGGGAGTTTTCTGAGTGCTGGGATTATAGGCACACACACCTCCAAGCTCTGATGACAGCTTCCTGTGAACTGTGCTGAACCCCCTCTGTTACTGGAACCTG
Organism: Mus musculus; assembly: GCF_000001635.26. Lineage (NCBI taxonomy): Eukaryota > Metazoa > Chordata > Mammalia > Rodentia > Muridae > Mus > Mus musculus. The sequence continues at coordinate 5,607,345 of NC_000085.6, forward strand.
AGTAGCTGTCATGTCTGCTCTGCCGTGACAGTGACCTCTCAGGAAAGAAAATTTCTCTAAATCCCAGTTTTCTGTACATTCCCTGCTCCGTGTCAAGAATTCAATAAAAACAGTGACCTGCTCATAGGCAGAATGGTCAACTGTTCTGAGCAGGAAAAGGTTGTTCATGTGACTCACTCCAGCCCAGCCGTGCCCAAGCCACTAACCTTGTTTTTCCGTCCATCAATCTCAAAAAAGGAGATGGTGCCCTTGCGGTAAATTTCATTGCCTGGAGGGTGCCGAAGATCACATTTGGTCTAAGGACAAAAGGAGGATCAGGTGGGGACTGGTGAGGGTACTCTGGATAGGCAGCCTCCCAAGACCCCTCATACCAAGTGGCGTTGCAGACACTTGAGGCTACGGCCATATTTGAGGCAAAATTCGCACAGGTAGAGGACGGGTAGCGTGGTAAGCTCTTGTGGGTACGGGGAGAAGTACCACGGCTTGAGGCGGTGCCGGCCAAGCTCAATACACTCAATGTTCTTCATCCGGGTGACAATGTCGTCGTGGCTCCGGTCAGACACCAGACTGCCAGTCATTCGTGGTGCTGACGGTATTCCATCTGAGCTGTCCTGAGAATCCTGCCCAAGGCAGATGGCAAATACTAGATGGTAGCAGTTAAGCAGAGCGTGGCGCACGACACTGCCATTGGCTTCTTCCTGCAAGTCTAACATCAGCTAAGGGCAAAGCACCAACCTCCACTTCCAAAATAAAGCGAGGCTGAGAAACTGAGAGTAGAAGAGGCCCAGGGGTTCATCTGCTTGGCTCCCAGCCACCACCCTCCCTGCCTAAGGCCTCACCGAGTGAACACCATGCCCAAGCCCACTCCCCCTTTCCCGGCTTCCCTCTCCCTCTGCTCCTCAAGACCCACCTCATCAGTGCCCAAGCAATTAGATTTCCGCTTCCGTCCAGGCTGGGCTGCCACTGCCCTACGGGCTGACCCATTCTGTGGACAAGACACAAGAGAAAGAGCGACCGTGAGATGATCCTGGAGGAGGATGCTAGACAGCAAGGAATAAGAGGGGAAAGACCAGGCAGGCTGTTGGGATGGCTCAGTGGTTAAGAGCCCTGATCTTCCAGAGGACTTCCTGGGTTCTTTTCCCAGGACCCACAGAGTGGCTCACAACCATCTCTAACTCCAGTTTCAGTGGCTCCAATGCCCTCTTCTGCCCACCTGCACCAGGCATGCAAGTAGAACACATGCAAAACACAGACAAAACATTCAGACACATGAAAAAAGACTGGAAGACTCACCTGAGGGAAAACCGAGGCTGGGGCTGTCTCGCTGGGCACTGGGGTTGCTGGTGAAACCACCTCCACCTTCCGTTTCTGCAGAGAGAAACCAGGAAAGGTGGGTCAGAAGGTAGAGAAGGTGGGACCTGAGAAGAAAGCAAGGTCCCTGGAATTGCTGAGGGTACCGTTGAGCGGTGGTTGGGTTGCAGGCAGGAGCTGGAGGAGAGCGGCTGGTCAGGCTCGCCACCTGGGATGGCCTCCCGCTCCTTGGGCAGGTTGAAGCGGAGTGTGATCTGGACCGGGATTGGCAAGGTCTTCCCGCTGGCCTGGGCGGAGGCCGGCTGCAGAGATAGGTCCAGGGTCTTCCTCTGGGGTGGGGATGGTGGTGGGATGGCGAAGGGGGGGATGGGCCCCTCAGCATGGAATCCCACCCTCTGCCTTCTCTAAAGCAAGGCAGTGCTGGACTCTGGAAGCTACGCCTGCAACTTGGTCCCCATCCTTTGCAAGCTGAAGCCATGGCAGAAGAATGCTGCCTCCTGCCCATTCAGGAACCCCTGAGGCCAAGAGATGCAAGAAGGAAGAGGCAGGAGAGAAAAGATGAAATGGGGGACCTACTCACCACCTCTCTTTCGGGAGAGCCGGGGCGGGACCCAGGAAGTCCGTTCTTGGTAGGTGTCTTGGCCTCTTTCTTGGGAAATTGGATCTTCTTTAAGTCCAGCCGCTCGTGAGTCACCCATTCATCCAGACGTTTGTTGACTGCAGCAGTGAAAACGGCTCAGGAGGGAATGCCAGAGGCTGCCCTCAACCCTCTCCAGCAACCCCACTCCATCCAGGCCCAGGACTCACAGTCAATGTAATGGACATAGAAAAGCTTTCGGCCACTGATGTCCTTCACGCTCAGGATCTCAGCCAGGGCTATGAGAACCACACAGACAGGGAGTCTTAGCCAGGGCAGGTCAGGAGACTCCACCCTTCGACCTGAATCCCACCTCCAGGCTGGAGGCCTGTGTCCCAGCACTCAGAGGGGCTGGTTCAAGACCCCTTTAGTCACCAAGTGACACCTCTCTCCAAGCCCCGCCCGGATCATCTCCGTACGTCCAAAAGCCACGCCCCTCCTCCCGAGTATCTGCGACCGCCCCGGGATTGCAGAAGCCCCTCCCCCTCCCGTGCGATCGTTGACTCCCTCCCGCCCCTCGCCCTCAGGTTCCTTGGACCCGCCCCCCGACGTCACTCACGCCACTCATCTTCGTTGTCCTGGTTGCGCCGCAGCACGGGCAGGCGGCAGCCCTCGATTATCTCCCCCTGGGGAGACAGCGCGGCGCCAGGGTCGGCTACTGGGGGGCCTCGGGCTCTACCCACCTCCCCTGGCTCCCTCCGCCCCGCCCCGGGCACCGGACTCACCACCTCCGCCATCTTCCCTCCCTCCACTGCCACTTCCGGCCCCTCTGGGAGACGTCACTTCCGGAGCTGAGTGCGCTATAGGCCCGAGCCCCTTGAAGCTGTTTGAAAGGGAAACACTTGAGAATCACTGCTAGCTGGTTGGTAGCAAAAAGCCGGCCCGTTTGGGGAATGGAAGAGCAGGACGTTGTAAACCTGAGGCCAAGTACTAGATGGAATCCCCGCTCCTCGCACAGCGATTGGAGGAACGCCGAGTCTGTCACGTGACGCCCACCGGGTGCGACGCCGGTCACTCAGATCATGTTTAGGCTTTGTCTAGAGGCAGTGTTCTGGCGAGCCTCTTAGTGGCAGTGTGAGGTGTCACCCTGAGTAAGAAGCTAAGGAGTGGGGTTTTGAACCCTGGGGAGTCAGTAGACCTGAAGGGATTTAGAGATCCACCCAGGTGTCTGCATAAGATTGCACAGGCCTGGGGGCTTAGCAAGATTTTTCCGTTAATACTGGATTTCTATTTTTAAAATAGTATATATGTGGCTGTATACATGGAAGGTTCAAAATTCCAGTAGGCATTCAGTCAACAAGAATGGATGTCTCAGTTGGTCTTCATTATACATCAGAATCCCAAAGAAGTAGGCGCTAATGACAGTGAAGGAGCGGACTTGTCAACGAGAGTGAGAGCAAGTAGGCAGAGTAAAAGCAGGCTGGCAGTGGAGGCAGAAGCAGGCGAAGCTCTATGAGTTGAGGCCAGCGTTGTCTACAGAGTCAGTTCCAGGACAAGCGGGGTTACACAGATAAGCCCTGTCCTGGGGGTGGCAGGGAGGAAAATCTTGTTTCATGTCTTTCTTTTAGTTTCCAGCAGAAGGTGCATCTTCTGACTTTGAATAACAAGAATAGGTTTGAATAACAAAGGTGTGTTCTCCCTCCTCAAAGATGTGAATTCAAAGTGGATCTTCCACCAAGCCAGCTTGCCAGCACTGGGGAGGCAGAGGCAGGCCTGGTCTACAGAGCAAGTTCCAAGACACCCAGGGCTACACTGAGAAATCCTCTTAAAAACACAAAGCAGTGGGTTTTCCCACTTCAGAGTAGGCAAAATTGTTCACGTATGTGTTCTTCCATTTTTGGGTTTTAGTGAAATCCAGATGTAGTCAAATGGACAACCAAAAATAACTATCACAGATATTGATAACATGCCTAAAGGGTGTAGTGGGGCCCTTTAGCCTTACTTCTAAGTGTTCCCAGTTTAAATGGTTTCGGGTCCATTTGGCCACTTTGAGAAGAGTTTATGTGCAGAAGTAAAGGATTGGTTTCATCACAGGAGCATTAATAATAACACTTGGATTTGATCTGTGTGCAAAATATGTTCAGCATAAGAAGTACTGAAAAGCCAATAGGCCTTTTGTTATTGTTTGTTCTGAGGTGAAGTCTCACTGTGTAGCCCTGCTTGGCCTGGGACTTGTCACAAGGATGACAACAGGCATATGACAGCACACGGCATTTTTCTCTCTTGTGAGTTCTGAGTTGTGCCATCTTTCAGAACATCCAGTCTTCCCCTGAGGAACTGAAGCATCACCACTGTTACTCACAACAGCCTCACAGGGGTGGAGCCATTGCTGCTTCCTTGCTTTGGCTCCGTGAGGCTTTTTTTTTTTTAATTTATGTATTTTATTTTATTTATTTATGTCTGTTCACCTGAGTATGTCATGCACCCATTACACACAGTGCCTGTGAAGGCCAGAAGGAGGCATTGTGGGTGCTGGGAACTGAACACTTTTTTAAAAAAAGATTTATTTATTTATTTATTTATTTATTTATTTATTATATGTAAGTACACTGTAGCTGTCCTCAGACACTCTAGAGGAGGGAGTCAGATCTTGTTTCGGATGGTTGTGAGCCACCATGTAGTTGCTGGGATTTGAACTCCTGACCTTCAGAAGAGCAGTCGGGTGCTCTTACCCACTGAGCTATCTCACCCCCACCCCCCTACCCCCCCACCCCCCCAACACCTTTTTTTAAAAGGTTTATTTATTTATTATATGTAAGTACACTGTAGCTGTCTTCAGACACTCCAGAAGAAGGCGCCAGATCTCATTACAAATGTATGGTTATGAGCCACCATGTGGTTGCTGGGAATCAAACTCAGGACCAGTCAGTGCTCTTAACCACTGAGCCATCTCTCCAGCCCTGAACCCCTGTCTTATGCAAGAGTAGCAAGTGCTCTTAACCATTGAGCCTTCTCTCCAGCCTTTGTAATTATGTACATATATGTATCCAAGTGTGGTTTTGTTCTTCTGAGTGCAAGTGCCCCTGGAGTCTAGAAAAGGGGGTTGGAGCACCTGGAGCTGGAGCTGGTTGTAAACTTCCCAGAGTGCATGCTGCAAGTACAATCTTCACCACCGAGTCATCTCCAGGTCTTCTAACAAGTTCTTTTATATAAAAGTCACACAATTTCTCCTTCATTGTATGTACTTCTCTCTGCTTTCTGCTTTCTGTACCGTCAGTCCGGGTCACTCTTTAACATCATAAACCTTTGCACTGTGGGGATTTGTTTGTTTGCCGCTGTCTCCTCAGCACCACTAGCAGATCACCTAGCTCATGTTTATTGACTGCCACAGGCCCAGGAAACACTGAATGAGCATGTGAAGCATGGATGCCCAAGCTGATTTCCAGAGCTTTCAGGAGCCTAAATCCAAGCCAAGCTACTGGCACACATTAAAAAGGGGTTTTGTTTGTTTGTTTGTTTTTTAATTCTACATGTCTGGGTGTTTTGCCTCATGTGTGTCTGTGCATTGCATGCCTGCCTGGTGCCAGCAAAGAGAGACTGGATTTAAAGGTAGTTGTAAGCCAGTGTATAGATGCTGAGAATAAAACCTGGGTCCTCTGGAAGAAGAGCCAGTGCTCATACCACTCAGCCATCTCCAGCCCCAAGGACTCCTTTTAAAAGAAGAGGAAAGACCTGGGCGTGGTGGCACACACTTTTAATCCCAGCACTTGGGAGGCAGAGGCTGGCGGATTTCTGAGTTCAAGGCCAGCCTGGTCTACAGAGTGAGTTCCAGGATAGCCAGGACTGCACAGAGAAACCCTGTCTTAAAAAAAAAAAAAAAGGAAGGAAAGAAGAGGAAAGGAGGGTTTGAGTTTGGCTTATCTTCAGACTCCTTACTGGCCATATCCTGATGGGGAAGTAAGATTTCCTTTACTGTTTACTTGCGATATGGCCAGAGTGGAGCTTAGAAGTCTTCCTGGCTATGTGGACATACTGTGTAGCTATCTTGTCTGGGGCCACTTGTCCAAAGGCTGTCAGATCTGAAAAACTAGAAAGTTCCACAGAAACCTCAGGGTATTAGAGGTGTCAACAATGGGAACTTGCTGTCTCTTCCTCTAAAAATGTCAACCCTGTCCAGGAGTGGTGGCTGATATCTAAAGTCCCAATACTACAAGCTGAGGCAAGAGGCTAGTCTGGGCTATGTAGTGAGACCTTGTATAAAATGAATAAGTGTGAGAAGGTATACCTTTAATCCTAGGACTTGGGTGACAGTAGCAGGCAGATCTCTGACTTGGAGGCCAACCTGGTCTGATTAATGAATTCTAGGTCACCCAGGATTATATAGTGAGACTTGTCTCAAAAAAGCAAGTTAAAAGCTGTGTGTAGTGTGAACACCTTTAATACCAGCAATCAGGAGGCAGAGGTAGTTGGGTCTCTTAAGTTTGAGGCCAGCCTAGTCTATGGAGCAAATTAGAGGACAACCATAGTTACCCAGAGAAACCTTGTCTCCTGGGGGTTGGGGTGTTAGGGAAGAGTAAAATAATATAAATAAAATACAAAAACAAATGACACATTACTAAGGTGACAATATACCTTAATTATTTTGTTCATTGCTATATCCCAGGCATGTTGTAAATACCAGTTGAGTCAAAATGTGATAATTCCCAGGGTGGGGGCAGCCAGCCAGTGTCTTCTATAAAATCCCATAGGGCAAGAAGCTGACCATCCCACAGAAGTTAAAGGGAAGTTGGTTTCTACCCTATATCAAGAAGGACCTTCATCTGCCAGGACAGCTGAAAGCAGCATCCCATTTCCTTAGCTAAATGCTGTGGGGTCAAAGGGAGGATCAGAAAAATCGACAAGCCCTCCTGAGGCTCCTCCCAGCACCTGTGTCCTCATAGTCCTCTCGGTCCTAACAACTACAATTGAGAAGATAGCTGTTTGCCCTCCCGTTCTTTTTTATTCCTTTGTTCTTAAGTCCCAGGCTGGCCTTGAACACATGATCTTTCTGCCTCAGCCTCCCAAGAGCTGTAATTAAAGGAGCATATCTCCAATATCAGACTATCTTACATAGGGTTTCTGTTGTTGTGATAAACACCATGACCATGGGGAGAAAAGGATTTATTTCATTTTACAGCTTGTTGTCCATCATCTCGGGAAGTTGGGGCAGGAATGATGCTTACTGGCTAGCATGTATGCTTCCCTGTAGCTTGTGCAGCCTTTTTTCTTATATACCCTGGGACCATTTGCTCACGAATGGCACCACTCACAATGGCCTGAGGCCTCCCACATCAATCACTAATTTTAAAAATACACTTCAGACTTGCTTACAGACAAATCTGGTTTTTGTTTGGTTTGGGTTGGGTTTGGTTTGGTTTGGTTTGGTTTTTCCAGACAGGGCTTCTCTGTGTAGCCCTGGCTATCCTGGAACTCACTCTGTAGACCAGGCTGGCCTCGAACTCAGAAATCCACCTGCCTCTGCCTCCCAAGTACTGGGATTAAAGGTGTGTGTCACCACTGCCTGGCCTTACAGACAAATCTTATGAAGAGTACCTCTTCTCAAATGGTGCAAGCTTTTGTTTCTGTAGAGAAAATAAGTTTAGTTTCCAGCACACACAACTACCTGTAACACTAGTCGGGACAGACTACTTAAAATTAATCAGGGCTGACAGCACTGGGTCGCCTTCCCCTTCTCCCCAATTAAGCTGTGTACCTGGCCTGTCACTTTTATCTGACCTATAATGGTGTGATTTTAGTGGTACTATAAAGAGTGGCTGTAGTGTTAGATGCCTGTTGACATTTCAACAGTATATACCTCAACATTTGGCGCACAGCCCATCCCAATAAACACTGGCTATTGTTACTGTGCTGGAGATGGGCCCAGAGGCTGGTTCCCAGGGCCAAGGAATTCAGGTGGATCACATGCAAAGTAAACCAACCACTTAACAGGCACAAGGATGCTTGGCTCCGTTTCCTTTAAATACCCAAAGTGAATTCTTCTAGTGTGATGTAATTTTAGAGTTAGACATTTCCCTACAAGTATTGGGGGATATTCTAAGAGTCCATTTTCCCATGGGTCTGAGGATCCTTGGAATGGCAATGCCCCATATCAGTAGCACACATTATTCAGGGCTCCTTCCACTCCCCACATACCCAGAACTCACTGGCTCCAATATGAACTAATCACAGAAGCCCTAGAGCAGAAGGGACATCCAATGTGATAACCTTGCCACCATCTGTAACCAAGGGGCACCCATTATTAAGCCATTCACATGTTGCTCCCTGCATCTCTTGTAATTATAGTACTGCACGTGTGGACCAAATGTGCAACATTAGTGTAAACCCAAACAAAACCTGGCCAGCAGCCATAGTATTAAAAGATGAATCTCAGACATGCACACACTTTGCCCGCACTCTCCCAGGTCCACTGTCTCTGATCTCTCACTCTTGCCCTTTCAGGCCACTGACTGTATTCACCACTGCTCAGCAGTCCACGCATCATCTTCCACATCACGTATTGCTCCCATACCAAGTGGATGGCTAAATCTGTTGCTTGAAGTTTTTAAACATTTCCTTCCTCAGTGCTGTATTTTACCCTGGGTGAGACTGAAGAACCCAAGCGGACCATTTTTTGGTTCCTTCTGCTTTGTACTGACCCATCCTGCATTTTTCTTCTCCATTCATTGGTCATAGGAAACTCCCAAGAGTTAATGGAGAGGGGTGGAGGCAACAGACAGGTGGAACTCAGGCCATAAGGTTATGAAACTTGTGTCATTTGGATCTTCTCAAGCCTGGTACCACCACTTTGTACTTGGTAAGGCTGATAATTCCTAGTATGTGGTGGTCAGGGGCCCAAATGCCTCTGGGTCATACTCAAACCTGGCCACTTTCTAGGGAGTAGATCAGAGTAGAATTCCAAAGTGTGGCTCATATTGTCTAAATACAATAAAACAAAACAAAAACTGAGGATATGATAGTGCACACCTTTAATCCCAACGCTAGGGTGGCAGATTTTCCTATCTATAGATGTAGATATATAGATAGGTAGATACACATACATATTTATATATTTAAAGTATGTATACATATATAAGTGTGTTTTAAGATTATGAGTCAGCATGCCCCAGATGTGGCCAAACTCCCATGGAAATGCAATATATCATGCAGAAAGAGGCTCCATTTTTTCAGGTGGCCCTTACTCAGAACTACCTCTGCTAAACTCCTACATGGCCTTGTCTTGTGTTTCCAAGTCTATCTATGCCATCCACGGCAACCTCACTGTTTTCTTAATTTTGACACCATGATACTGCTGTCTTGGGCTGGAGAGATGATGGCTCAGTGGTTAAGAGCACTGACTGCTCTTCCAGAGAACCTTAGTTCAATTCCCAGCAACCACATGGTGGCTCACAACCATCTGTAATGGGCTCTGATACCTTCTTCTGGTATCTCTGAAGACAGTGACAGTGTACTCATATACCTTAAATAAATAAATTTTAAAAAATTACTTGTCTTCAGAGTTATTTCTCCTGTCTTAGAAACATACCATTCTCTGCCACCAATCACCTTTTTTGTCCCAGAAACTCTTTCTCCCTCCTGTGGTGATATAGACCTGTGGGAGTCTAGCAAAGCCTCTGGCTCTTCTGGGGGTGTGGCACAGTGTGTAGAGGGAGCCTAATGGTGATCTTTTGTCTCTGACCTTAAGCCCCCGGGCTTCCCCTGCAGTTTCCTAGTTTCTGTTCCAACTCTTGCTGCAGACATCAGGCTTTCTGGTATGTCTGCAGGAATGTTTGAACACTGCAGCATCCTTTGGGCTGCATGTTTCATATCATCTTCTCCAACATTGTCCATTTGGTCACCATATTAATCAGGGTTCTCTAGAGTCACAGAACTTATGAGTAGTCTCTATATAGAAAGGGAATTTGTTGACGATGTACAGTCTGCAGTCCAACTCCCCAACAATGGTCAGCAGCAGCTGTGAATGGAAGTCCAAGGATCTAGCAGTTGCTCAGTACCACAAGGCAAGCAGGTGAAGGAGAGAGAATCTTCCTTCTTCCAATATCCTTATGTAGGTTTCCAACAGAATGTGTGGCCCAGATTAAAGGTGTGTGCTACCACGCCTGGATCTTGGACTTGCTTTGTCCCAGATGACCTTGAACTCAGAGATCTCCTTGCCTTAGTCTCCTGGGATTCATAGCTACCTCATATACCTCAAGATCAAGGTGAGAAACTTGTATCTCCCAGCCTCAAGATCAGGATCACAGGTGAGCCTTCCAATTCTGGATTATAGTTCATTCCAGACATAGTCAAGTTGACAACCAGGAATAGCCAATACAGCCATCCAGTTAAAGGAGAACCCCATCTTTTCCATGTTCATCCCAATTGTAGTCATCCCCATCCTAACTGGCAGCAGGGGTTGTATGTGGCCCTGTACACAGCTTTCTTCCCTGTATGGAGCCATCTTTAGTTTCTTTTTTTCTCCTCCTCTTCTTCTTCCTCTTCCTCCTCCTCCTTGGCTTTTTGTTTGTTTGTTTGTTTTGTTTTGTTTTTTTCGTTTTGTTTTTTGTTTTTGTTTTTTTGAGACAAGGTTTCTCTGTGTAGCTCTGGCTGTCTTGAAGTTCAATTTGTACATTATTGTCTACTCCCTCCCCTTCACTGTCCTGTGGCACCTTTCAGTCTATGCAGGAAATGCCAGCTCTAATTTCGTTTATTTCACCACACTGCCCTTCATCACTAGACAGATTCTGCTAATCTCTGACAACCTCTGTGTCAGGAGTACTTCCTGTGTCAGGAGTACTACCTCACACATGCTCTCTATGTGACTGCCCAGAGGTCATGCTTGTGCTCAAGAAGCCCTGGCTGAGCCGGGCGCGGTGGTGCATGCCTTTAATCCCAGCACTCGGGAGGCAGAGGCAGGTGGATTTCTGAGTTCGAGGCCAGCCTGGTCTACAAAGTGAGTTCCAGGACAGCCAGGGCTACACAGAGAAATCCTGTCTCGAAAAACCAAAAAAAAAAAAAAAAAAAAGCCCTGGCTGGCACAAGGCAGAACAAACTAAATTTTGGGAAGGGCAGAGGCTGGGCCAGCGTCCCTACCCATAGCTGCCAGTAGGTAAGTCCTCAGGCAAAAGAGCTGCAAGTCCAAGGTCACAGGTCTCTGGCTCAGATCTGGCAAAGATGCCCCATAGCTGGCAAGACGGTTCATGCAGAAAAGCTAGAACACCTTGCTGGATCCCCGCTGTATGACTTTGTACACAGTGCCCCTCAGGGGAAGCAGTAGGGCTTGGTAGGTTATGGGCACCTGCCTCTGCCTCCCAAGTGCTGGGATCAGCAGCATGCACAGACACAGGCACCAAGAAGAAGGAGAGGGAAGAAGAGGAAGAAGAGGAGGAGAAGAAAAGACAGAAAAGAAAAAAAACTAAAATAATATTTTGAGTCCAGCCTGATCTACATAAGTTCCAGGGTAGTCAGGGCTACATAGTGAGATCTTGTCTCAAAAATAAATAAACAAATAAAACAGTTAAATAAATAAAAAAGAAAAGGATGAACACAGAATATAACTTAGTGCTTACTTAGCAAGGACTTTGGAGAATGTAACTTAGTGATAGAGTGCTTACTTAGCAAGGACTTTGGAGAATGTAACTTAGTGGTAGAGTGCTTACTTAGCAAGGACTTGGGTTCTGTCCACAGCAGTGGGCAGGGGAAGGCACAAAGGACAGGTAAGATATTAGGAAACAGGGGGACAGTTGGGTATAGCTCAGTTGCATGAAAAACAATTTCTTGAGGCAGGGTCTTGTGTCTTACGGTGGTCCTGAGCTCAATGTATAGCAGAGGGTGACCTTGAATTTCACCTCTCCACCGAGCCCGTTTATGTAGTGCTAGAGATGGGCCCAGTTGAGTTTCATCCCCAAATGGGATCTCATGTAACCCAGGCTTTCCCCAGTTCACTATGTAGCTGAAGATGACCTTGAACCTCCGATGCTGAAACACAGGCGTGGCCTACTGTGCTTCTTCATTCCTGAAACGTGTTTTTCTTCTTCCTTTTTTTTAAAGTGTTCGTGTATACATGCTTGTGGGTATGATGTAGGTGTGTGTGGGTGTGTGTGTGTGGGTGGGTGGGTCAGAGGTCAACATGGAGTATCTTCTGTCAATCTGCAATTTATTTTCTTATTTGTTCCTTTTCCTCTTTTGTCCTTGTGTATTTGAGAGGGGCGTGTGCCCGTGTATGTGTGTGTTCATATGCATTCCACATCTTTGTGGGCCTAAGGTTGATACCCAGAATTGTAACTTCTCTTTCACTTTAGTCTGTTTTAAAAAGTATTTTTATTTATGTATGTTTACTATAATGTCCTTTGAGGCCAGAAGAGGCCATCAGAGCCCCTGAAACTGGTCCTACACATGCAATTGTGAGCTGCGTGATGTGGGAGCTGGGAAAAGTGCTCTGATCCTCTGCAAGAGCAGCAAGTGCCCTTCACTGATGAGCCGTCTCTCCAGCTCTTCCACCTTATTCGAGGCAGAAGTTCTAAAACAAACCCAGAACTTCTGAACACTAGCCAGTGTAACTTTATTTTTTTTTTCAAACCTTTTTTTTTTTTGTTTTGTTTTGTTTTGTTTTTTTCGAGACAGGATTTCTCTGTGTAGCCCTGGCTGTCCTGGAACTCACTTTGTAGACCAGGCTGGCCTCGAACTCAGAAATCCGCCTGCCTCTGCCTCCCAAGTGCTGGGATTAAAGGCATGTGCCACCACGCCCGGCTTCAAACCTATTTTTAATGATGGTTCTTAAATGCTTTAAGCTTCCTTGTAGCCCACCTCCTAAAATACCACTGAGTCAGACGCAGTAGTGTGGTCAATACACCGAGATCCTCTGAGGTGACACAGATTGGACTGTTAGGAAATTAGGTCATTCTTCACAATAGCAGATAAAGAAGAAAACCACACATCCTCTATAGATAAAGGCAAAGTGGTTAATAAAACAAAAATAATCACAAACATTCTTAGTAAACAGGCAGGAGATGAAGGTAACCTGATCATGGGCATGAACTCCAAATTTAAATTTGGAAAACTTAATTTGTGTGACTGTTTAGGAAAGGTTGTCATCAGATCCTCAAACCCACACACTTGTCTTTGGAAAAATCAAGAGAATGTACAATCTTTAAAATCAGGACCCAGACTCCTTGTGGTAGACCAGTTACAGCAATAAACAGTGGCCCCTAATCCTTTCCTTCTCTGTGGCTACAGCCTTGCAACATGACTATAGCATCCTCCAGTGAGATAGCTCAGCAGGAAAAGGTGCCTGCTGCCAAGCCTTCCTACCCAAGCTCATCTCTAGAACTCACGTGCAGAACAAGAGAGCCAGGAAGCTCCAGGAACTTGTTCTCTGACTTTCACCCTCAATCCATGTGAGGCATTTGATCACAGACAGACAGACAGACAGACAGACACACACACACACACACATATTCAAGATGTAATTAAAGAAGCAGAAGCAGAATGAAGGGCATCTAGATGGCTCAGCAGATGAAAGGCTGAAGACCTGTGATGGTTCCCAGGACCCCACAGCAGAAGGAGAGACCAACTCCTAAAAGTTGCCCCTGACCTTCATCTGCATGATGAGGTAGGTGCTTGCCAGGAACCATACACACACAATGATAACAACGCTAAATTAACATGAGATGCAGGATCAGGGCTGGGGCTGGGGCTCAGGTGGCAGCATGCTTGCTTAACGTGCACACTGCTCTGGGTTCAGTCCTGAGAACCACATAGACTCTGAATGATGTCCCATGCCTATGATCTCATATTTAGGATGTAGAGGCAGAAAATTGAGAAATCCAAGGTTAGCATTGACTGCATAGTTAGGTGGAAGCCATTCTATGCTGTAAGAGGACCCATCTCATAAACAAACAAATAAGTAAATAAATTTTAAAAATGTAAACCTGATTTTAAAAAACCATGAGGCTGGGACTGTCATTAACCCTATTGGGGAAATTGTTTGTTTGCTTCCGGGTCTGTCTTAGTTACTCTTCTACTGCTGTGAAGAGACACCATGATCAAGGCAACTCTTATAAAAGAAATCATTTTAGTGGGGGCTTGCTTACGGTTTCAGAGGATTAGAGTTGGTGACCATGATGGTGGAGAACATGGCAGCTGGCTGGCAGGCATGGTGCTGGAGCAGTAGCTAAGAACTTTACATCCTGATCTCTCAGCAGCACTCAGAGAGACAGTGACCCTGAGCCTAGCATGGTCTTTTGAAACCTCAGAGTGTGCCCCGAGTGACATCCCTCCTCCTCCAACAAAGACACACCCCTTTATCCATGGACTGGGAACCAAATGGTCAAATGTGCAGACCTATGGAGCCCATTCTCATTCAAGCCACCACAAGGTCTCACTGTGATGGCTGGCTTGTAGTTTGATATGTGAACAGGCTGGTCACAGACGCACAGAGCACTACCTGCCTCTGCCTACCAAGTGCTGGGATGAAAGGCACACATAACCACACACGATGTCTGAGGTCGTTTTGTTAATGGACATGGTGTGTTTGTCACCATGCCTTCTAACTATTTATGCTTATGCTCATATTACTGTTGCTCTCAGCTCTGATCGGAAGTGAACTTTTTTAAGTGTGTGTGTGTGTTCTGTAGTGGGTAGCTGTTGCTGCAGAGTTGAGGCTGGGCATACTGAAGAGAATAAGTGTGACTTTAATGGATAGTCCTAAATGTGATATCTATATCACCCCTCCAAGCTCAGGGACTCTCATAGAAGAGGATGTGGAGGAGAAACGAGAGCTGGAGGAAGCTGGTATGGGGCGTTATCTTCCTGCTGTGACATGGCCATTGCATTCTTGAACGCTCAGCAGCTGTGATTCCTTGCACAAGACAGGCACAGGATTGAGATACTCAACATTCAGTTATAGAAGGAAGAGGAATTCATGAGGTCCACTTTTCTCGGAGGACTTACAGTCAGGGAATAGTTGCTGAAAGAAAGAGAACTTTCTTTCGTTTTTGTTTTTGTCTTGTTCCTGGCTGCCCTGGAACTTACTATGTACACCAGGCTGGCCTTGAACTCAGAGATTTACCTGTCTCTACCTTGAGAGTGCTGAGATTAAAGTTGAGCACCACCATGTCTTTAACACTTTTTTAAAAATAAATTGCCTTTGTCATGGTGTTTTGTAACAGCAGTAGAAAAGTAACCAGTACAGAAGTTGGTACCGGGAGTGGGGTATTACTATGACAGGCTGATCATGCTGGGGTTTGTTGATTTGTTTGTTGAATATGGAAGACTTTGAGATTTTCTTTTTTTTTTTTTTTTTAATTTTTTTTTTTTAAGATTTATTTATTTATTCTATGTAAGTACACTGTAGCTGTCTTCAGACACTCCAGAAGAGGGCGCTAGATCTCGTTACGGATGGTTGTGAGCCACCATGTGGTTGCTGGGATTTGAACTCTGGACCTTTGGAAGAGCAGTCGGGTGCTCTTACCTGCTGAGCCATCTCACCAGCCCGACTTTGAGATTTTCAACTAAAAAGTGATTGAACAGTGTGAGTAGAGCTTAATGACCCATCATAAAGGAGCTTGAAAGACAGTGGTGCTGAGAGTTACTCAGACTGTGGACGCCCAGCTCAAGAGGTTTCAGGGAGCAGGGGGAGCAGGGGTGGGGGAACAATATTAGCAATTGTCCTAGCAACCATTCTTGTGATAATTTGGCAAAGATTATGACTGCTTTCTGCTTAAGAATTTACCTAAGACTAACTTGAATACCAATGCACCCTCACAATGGCTCACAATGGTCTCTAGTTCCACCTCTGGTGCTGCCTTCTGGCCTCTTTGGTTACCAGGCATGCACATGGTACACATACATGCATTCAGACAAATAAAGAATAAATAAAAGTCTTTTTTTAACAAACCTTATGTGTATGAGTATTTGCCTACATGCCTACCTATGTGTATATGTACTGCATGGTGCCTAATGCCCTTGGAGGAGAGAAGTGGGCATTGGATCCCCTGGAACTGGGGGTACAGACAGTTGTGAGTTTTCATGTGAGTGCTGGGAATTGAACCCAGGTCCTCTGCTGTAAACTACTAAGGCATTCCTCAACCAAGTTCTTTTGTTTGATTGTTTGGGTTCTGTTTTGTTTTTGCTTTGTTTTGGAGTCAGGGTCTTGCTATGTAGTTCAGGCTGGCCTTGAACTCCGGATCTTCTGCCTACAATTTCACAGTGCTTAGGTTACAGGCATGCATCACCATGCTGGGTTCTAGCTTACCCTTATAAGTTTGATATTTTACTGTTTGTCTATGCAGAAGGCATCCTCGTGATTGCTAGGCAACAGAGGTGAGTCACAAGGATGGCTCCAGACTCTCTAGCAGACTGCACTACTAGGCTGTGATGTTGGATGTGTTGGGGGTTTCAGATGCATTTTAAACATTACTTTATTATTTCTATATATGGGGGGGGGGGTCCTGAGTGTGTATGTACGTGCACTTTATGCATGCAAGTGGCCAAAGAGGCCAGTAGAAGACATCAAATCACCTGAAGCTGGTGTGTGCTGGGAACCTAACCCAAGTCCTCTGGAAGATCAGCAAGAGCGCTTAACTGCTGAGCCATCTCCCCAGAACTAGCATTAAATACAGCTTTATATTTTGGCTAAAAGTAGTTTTATCGGGACATGACCAATTATAAACGGAGGAGCCTCTGTTTATAGATATACAAGCGGAAGTTTATCTTAGGAATTGGCTTGATCGAAGCAGAGTTCCTTTGTTGTTTGAAGATGTTGCTGTTTATAACTGGCCCTTGAACTTCTGGAAATCTTCCTGGCGTTCGCCTCTCATCTGAATGCTGCATTTACAGGTGCTAGTGCTACCACAGGATCAAACACCTTACCCATGAGTCATCTCCCGAGCCTTCTGGCTTTTGCTTTTATGAGACAGAGTCTGACTGTATAGCTCACATTGGTCTGAAACTTGATTTCCTTCTGCCTTGGCCTTCTGGGTGCTGGAATTACAGGCATGGACCACCGCGACTGACTAATCACTTCATCCAGTCTACTTACTGATTCTGTGCTGATTTCTCCTAGGAACCCCCTCCCATGAATACTCAGAAGTGGCTTATCGGCTGTCGCGTCCGCTCTCGACCAGCAAGAACGACACGACCACCAGTCCTTCTAACAGCAGTTTATTCGCAAACTTCGGTTTTCCTCTCTCTCGCTTCATCTTTTTCTCTCTCAACTTTCCCTCTCTCTCTAACCCGGGCCTCTCACTCTTATATACTCTCAGTCCCCATCCACTCACAGCAGGCCATGTCACCTCACCAGGCACGCAGCTTCAGCCAATCAGGGCGGCAGGGGCATGTCTCCACCAAATATGGACTTGTTTAAACTGCCAGCATCATGGTGCACCTGCGCAGCTCTCACGATGGTCGTGGCTTATTTTCAGGTGTATGAGGAAGTCAGGTGCAAGTCATAAGACTTAGCTGCAGTCCCTGGTGCCTTCTTGGGACTGCTGCCACACCCGCTCCTCATAATCGGCTGTCTACACAGCCCTTGGGCCATCATGTTGACATCTGAAAATAGTAATTGCTTGTTCACTGATGAGTATTTGAATTATTAGAAGGACAGAAGTGCAGATATCTTTGAGTCCCTGCTAGCTGTCATCATCGTCGTCGTCGTCATCATCATCATCGTCTTGTTTTGTTTGTCTTTATGCAGAGTGGGACGACTGTGCTGCATGGTAAGTCTGCTTGGCTTTTTCCAGGTGAGGTTCTTTTACCCCTCAGTGGCTGCACTGCCTCACATTCTCACAGCGAGCCATTGATCAGATCTCTAAATCCTTGTCCTAGCTTGTTATCTGTTTTCTGATAAAGCCATCCTACTGGGCTCTCAGTGGATTTTGTTTCCCTGATAGCTAATGTCTCAACCGTCTTTTCACGACCACTAGTGTTTTCTTTGGAGAGATGTCTGTTTAAATTCTACATCCGCTGTCAAATTGTTTAGAGGTGTTGTTGGTCTTCTCATCAAAATTAGTTCACTGCTTTTGGAACAGTGAACTGGAGAGGCAGCCTAGTGGTTAAGAAAGAGCACATGCTGCTCTTGCAGAGGACCGGGTTTCAGTTCCTAGCACCCATCTTGGTGGCTCACAATGGCTGAGTATGATCCCCACTGGATGGATGGTCTACACAGTGGGATGGAATCTTGGGGGACTCCTCATGGCCAAAACAATCTGAAAAGAGAACAAGTTTGGAGAAGTAACACTTCCTGATTCCAAACTTACTACAGAGTGACACGAGTGCTGCGGCATAAAGTGTGTGGTAGGATGGCTCAGCGGTTTAGGGTGCTTGCTCTCTTGTAGAGGAGCCGAGTTCAGTTCCAATCGCCCACAGTGGGTGCCTCTCAGCATCCTTATAACTCCAACTCCAGACGTTCTGCTGCCTCTGGCCTATGGGGGCACCTAAGCGTGCACACCCACACACAAACACATGCACACACAAACACATGCACACACAAACACACATGCACACACAAACACACATGCACACACAAACACACATGCACACACAAACACACATGCACACACATTATTTTACTTTGGCTTTTTGTTTTTGTTTTTGTTTTTGTTTTTGTTTTTGTTTTTTTCAAGACAGGGTTTCTCTGTGTAGCCCTGGCTGTCCTGGACCTCACTTTGTAGACCAGGCTGGTCTCAAACTCAGAAATCTGCCACCACCCGGCTACTTTGTTTTTGAGACAGAGCCCCACTGTGGAGCCTTGGCTGGCCTGGAGCTCATAGAGACAGGTCTACCTCTGCCTGCCAAGTGCTGTGACAAAAGGCGTGTACCACTATGCCCAACAGTTAAGCTAAAACAGGGCCGTGTGGTGGTGCAAACCTTTAACCCCAGTGCTTGTCAGGCAGACATAGGAAGGTCTATGTGAGTTTGAGGTCTGCCTAGCCTACAGAGAACATTCCAGACTCTGCCTCGGTTGGTACATGCTATGTAGCAGAGACTGGCCTTGAACTTGCATTGAATTCTGTTTCAGTTTCCTATGTGCAGAAATGATAGGTTTATACAACCATGCCTAATTTTTTCTATGAAGTAAAATTTACCTTTTTTTTTTTTGCTGACTTTTGTGCTTTTATGTCATAGTCAAGGAATTATTGCCAAATCTATCTATCTATCTATCTATCTATCTATCTATCTATCTATCTATCTATTTATAGTATTAAATAAATAGTGCTAGTTCAGTTTCTATTGCTCCGATGAAGTGCCATGATCAAATACAGCTTGGGGTGGTAAGAGTTTACTTCATCTTACAACTTACTGTCTACCATCCAGAGAAGTCAGGGCAGGAACCTAGAGGCAGGAGCTGATGCAGAAGCCGTGGAGGACTGTTGCTCACTGGCTTGCTCAGCCCACTTTCTGAGAGAACCCAAGACCACCAGCCCAGGGTGGCACCACCCACATCAGTCATCAGTTAAGAAAACACACCACAGACTTGCTCACAGGCCAATTTTATGGTGGCATTTAATTGAGGCTCCCTATTCCCAGCTAAGTCTCTAGACAGCACACATGTGTGCGTGTGGTCTGCATGTGTTATATTCATGTTCCCACATCTGTGGTGTATACACGTACAGGTGCAGGCACCCTTAAACATGAAGGTATGTGGAGATTGACCTCGCTCTGTTGGGGAATCCCAGGGCAAGCCTCATGGCCTGTGTGTGGGAGGGTGAGCTAGCTACAAGAGGTGAAGAATGAAAACCCGACAGTGCCATCTCTGTAGACCCTGGGTCACAGCCTTCCTGAGACTGGCCTCGTGCTTTCCTTTTCTTACACAGTAGAACTTGTGACCTGGGACCTTACAGTACGAACGGGTTCTATTGGCTGATAAACTGAGCTCAGGGTTAGGGCCCAGAGAAAGACCTTCGATAAAGACAGATTCTTCTAGTGGAGGATGCAAAGCACAAGGGCCTCTTTCATGTGGATATATTCTAGTCTCCACAGGGTTAGGGCTAAAGCCAATCAGGATGTTTGAGGGACTCAGGTGGAGGCCGGCTCCTAATAGAACAGCAAGACTCACCAGGTCAGTGGACCACTTTTCACTCTGGCATTCCAGGTGGCTAAGCATCACTCATTCCCTTCCACTGAAGAAGATAGGCCCATGTGATTGACATTCCTGCTTCTCCAATGCTTATTCCAACTTGTGCTTCCTCCAATGCTCCCTTTATCTGATGAGGCAGTCTCTCATCTGAACCCAGAGCTTACCATTCAGGAAGACAGTCCAGGCAGATTGCCCCAGGAATCCTTGTTCCTACCTCCTGAGTGCTGGGAGTGAGACCTACAGTACACGCCTGTTGATGCTGCATTTATGTAGAACTTATGTAGGGGCTGGGGATCCAAACCCTGGTCCTGATATTTGCATGGGAGGTATTTTACTTTCTGAGCCATCTCCCCAGCCTCAAATATGTCTTAGTCAGGGTTATGATTGTTTTGCACTGTGACCAAAGTAACTAGACAAGAAAAGCATTAAATTCCTCTTCTACTTCCAGGTAACAGCCCATCACTGAGGGAGGTCAGGACAAGACCTAAACTGGGCAGGAACACTGAGGCAGGAGCTTACACAGTGGCCATGGAGGAGTGCTGCTTCCTAGCTAGCACGTTCTTTCAAAGGTTTAAACCATTATCATCATAGTGGGACATAGGCCAACACAGTACTAGAAAAGTAGCTGAGAGTTCTATGCCAATCCACAGGCAGCAGGAAGAGAGAGACACAGGGTCTGGCTTGGGCTTTTGAAACCCTAAAGTTCACCCTCAGTGACACACTTCCTCCAACAAGGCCTCACTTCCTAGTCTGTCTCAAGTACAGTCACTCCTGATGACCAAGTGTCAGCTCACAGATGACACCACTAGGCTCCTCCCAGAGACCTAGCAATTATCACCTGCCACTGCGCGCTCTCTGTCCCAGCATTCTCTCTCCCCCTTTCTGTCCTTCTCTATGTTCCGCTGCCCCATCTCTGCTCTCAAGGCTCTGGTCTGGCCTGTCTGCCATCTATATGTCCACTTGTCTGTCTGCCTCTACCCCTGCTTCAGGACCTCATTCCTCTCCCTCCCCCCAATAACAACCTCTTCCCCCTCCCCAGTACCAGATCTGCTGCACGGTATAATTACTCAGGGGCAAACCTTGGCATGGGCCTGCGAGGCACCCCCTTGAGGCATTATATTTCATAACACTAAGCATTCAAATATACAAGCCTATGGAGGCCATTCTTATTCAAACCACCACACTAACTTAAAACATTTTGCACACTTATGTATTTAGTGTCTATATTGTGTTTCTCGACATAGGACTTGGTACATTATAGGCACTACAGTATAGGGACAGTGAACCACAGTGCCAGTCTCACTACATTGCCCAGGCTGGCTATGAACGTCCTCTGGAGCCCAGGCAGCGCTGAACACCTCATCTTTCCACCTCAGCCTCTCTACATAGCTGGAACCACAGAGCTTTACCACCAGGTCTCCCTGTCTTTTGACAAAAGTGAAATATTTATAATAATTGTTTTGCTTAATCTAAGTGAAGGACTGGTCCATTCAGGAATAAGGACTGCATCCCATATCCCAGGTTCCAGAGACCCAGGGGCTGCCACGCTCTTCAGGCTTTTGTAGTTACCACACGGCACTGAGATTCTCTACTACTTTATAAGAGAAAACTACCCAAACTGTTTATATGTCAGTTTCTTTTTTCTTTTTTTTTTTTCTTTTTCTTTTTTGGTTTTTCGAGATAGGGTTTCTCTGTATAGCCCTGGCTGTCCTGGAACTCACTCTGTAGACCAGGCTGGCCTCGAACTCAGAAATCCGCCTGCCTCTGCCTCCCGAGTGCTGGGATCAAAGGCGTGCGCCACCACGCCCGCTGTCAGTTTATTTTCTATTTCACACTTCTCTGCCTTGTGGTTTTTCTTCTCCCTCTCTCAAATCCATTCCTTTAAAAAAAAAAAAGTCCATTCGTGGCTTCTGAGCTGGCTCAGTGGGTGAAGCGCCTGCTGTACAAGCTCGGTGACCCAACCCCCACCCCAGAATCCACAGAGATGAAAGAAGATAACTCACCGCACAAGCTGACCTCTGACCTCCACATGCCCATATGGGCATAGGCACAGGTAATAATAAACTACAAATAAGTAGATAACTAAATAAATAATTTGTGCTATATGTGGTAGTGCATGCCTTTAATCCCAGCACTTTAATACCGGACAGAGGCAGGCGGATCTCTGTAGTAACATTTTTGAGAATTCTGTAATTTTTGGTTAAGAATGTGCTTGCATTTTAATCTCAGGTCTAGGGATATAGGGCTGCTTCTGACTGTCAGGCTGTCAACAGCAGCCGACTGAAGCGGTGGTAGTAGTTAATCCGCTCTAAACTCCTCACTAGAGACTGTGAGTGCACTTCTTGCTACCACCTCAATGTTGTGGGTTCTCAAGTGAAAGACACACACACACACACACACACACACACACGTAGCCTTTTTAATATGCCCTAAGCAGCTCAATGGTTGGGCCACTCCCAAGCTTCCACTTTGCTAATGCCTCCCCTCTGGTACTCCTGAATTATTTACTTATTTTTTTAAAAAAATCTAATTCCATCTTTGCTACCCAAGACCCAAATGGGAGATGGGCCCCTGGGGCTGCTCCTCCCTGCCTCTCACATGGCTGTTTTCTCTCCCACAGATCCCAAGCCTGATCCTCCTGCTTCTCCCCCCACCCCCCATGGAGATTCTAAAATTCCTCTTCTTCCCATGCCCAGGAAATCCAAAGTCCCTCCTCTATTTCCCTGCCCAGCCATTGGCTGCCAGCAACTTTACTCACCAATCAAAACCAACTGGGGCAGGGACCCTCAGCATCTTACAGGCAGTCAAGCAGGTTCCCTTGTAATTCCAGGAGCTGACTTAACACAAACAGCATCAGAACCAATCCACAACAGACTATGATTTGAATCATGCTCTAGTAGAAGCATGTTTTTTCCAGCTGGAGATAATTTCTGAGATTGTGTGACATTTGGAATTCTTGAAACTTTTCAAATGGTATATGAGTGCTAGGCCCAGGAGGCATGGTGGGCCTTCAGAAGAGTTGTTTGTGGTTTGTTTAGTGCTAAAGAAGAAACAAAAAGAAAGAAATTAGATTCAGGGGTCTCTGTCTCCTATCCTTTTTTCTCTCCTATCTAGTGATGGGGTGAAATGGGGGTGGGGATGGATGGGAATAAGAGTGGGGAATAAAAGAACCCACCAAGTGGCAAACACCAGCTGCAAGTGGCAGTGCCCAAACATGGTACTTGAAAGTCAAGGATAAAAATGGGAAACTTGATTTCAAATGCCTTAGAGAACATGGCAAGAGTTAAAGAAATGGATAATGGGGCTGGTGAGATGGTTCAATGGGTAAGAGCACCCGACTGCTCTTCCGAAGGTCTGGAGTTCAAATCCCAGCAACCACTTGGTGGCTCACAACCATCTCACAACCATCCGTAACGAGATCTGACTCCCTCTTCTGGAGTGTCTGAAGACAGCTACAGTGTACTTACATATAATAAATCAATAAATCTTAAAAAAAAAAAAAAGAAATGGATAATGTTTTTCCAAGAGGCCAGCAAAAAATGTCTTGCATCTGCTACCCCTCTGATATCCCCCACTTTGTTCCAGAAGTGATTTTCTTACTTTTCTTTTGCTTTGTATGTTCCATCTCAAAAAAAAAGTTTGGAAGAATGGCTGAGCAGTTGAAAAACTTGCAGGTGGAAATAGAGAGGTCTGAGAAACAAACAAACAAAATGGTTGAAATGGGAAAATAATGGAGTCACTTTACTCTCTCATTTCTGACAGAGCTGCAGAGTTGACTGTGCAGTTGGAGAGGTCAAGGGTGTGATGGATGCTCTTGGGAGGGAGGCGAGGAGCACCAGAAAAGAGAACAAAAAGTCTCAGTCCTGGTGACTGAGCAAGAGAGCAGGAGTGAGGGGAAGAAACTGCTGGAGGTCAGAGAAAAGCTGATAAACAGGAGGACAAACTGGTAAAACAGCCTGTTTAGAAAGAAAGGGTTAGGGCTGGGGAGATGGCTCAGCAGTTAAGAGCACTGGCTGCTCTCCCAAAGGACCCAGGTTCAAATCCCAGCAACCACATGGTGGCTCACAACCATCTGTAATGGGGATCTGATGCCCTCTTCTGGTGTGTCTGAAGACAGCTACAGTGTACTCACAGACATGAAATAAATAAATAAATACATCTTTTAAAAAAAGAAAAAGAAAAGGAAGAAAGGGTTAATCTTGAACCAACCCTGTTGTCAGAGTTAGAGGAAAGGCAGCCCAGGGCTATGAGATCACCTTCAGCTTTCCCGGTAGTCAAATAGCATATATATATATATATATATATATATATATATATATATATATATATATGTGTGTGTGTGTGTGTGTGTGTATGTATGTGTATATATATATATATATATATATATATACACACATATATATATACACACATATATAATATGCATGCTAATAGTATGGAACAAGGTTATGATAAGATAGGGTAGCATCCTATAGAAATAACAGATTGACAGATTTGGGCATTTTAAAGAGGCTATGATTTTATATGTGATGCAATCACTTTATGTGAAGCAATTTCTAAAGAACTGGGCCACTCAAGATTGGTGACAGCTGTACTAGAGTCTGGTCCACACTTACAGTGGTTAACATGGTAGAGAGAAGATGCCTCAAATATTGAACAGCAAAATAGATCAATGGGAATGAATATAGTAAAAGGCTAGTTCTTAGGTGAAGGGCAGTGCTGTGATGTACAGCAACAGATTCAATTTGATGAAACTTCTACAGAACAATGTAGCTGAGTGGCTTTAAGAGCTTGGGACAAACTTGAGCCTGAGAAAGAGTTTATCTCATTTACAAAAATTACACATGATTCTAGAGAAGCCTTCACGATTTTTGACAAAGATTAGTCTCAGCTGTGTTGTGTGTAATTGTAAAAACCACACTTCCTCCAGCTAGGCTCTGGGACTAGCAGCTGTTTGCCTGTGGTCTAGTCAGGCCCCAGGGCTAGCTAAAGCTTTTCCGATATCCTGGCTATTCCCAAGAGTGCCGCCTGTTCCTCCTGGCCCTGCTGGCTTGCTAAGCCGCCCAATAACCATCCCTCCTGAGAACTCCTGGAGTTACCGCTCGTGTTCCGCCGACCAACCACCCTTCTCTTGCCCACTGAATCTTCGTGGATGGAAAATACCAGAAAATCTTAATATTTTAAAATCAGCCAGATGACATAAGCGCTGGGCTCAGAATCTACTGTCCTAAATTCATCAGCTGTTCTATATTAGAATATAGCTCCAGTGGTGGAGGCCACCACTGTCTCCAGGCCTACATGGTATCCGTGTGTCTCCCTCCAAAGCCTGGCCCAAAAGCCCCTTCTCTGTCTTGTCTCCTCCTCTCCTCCTGGGACCTGGAAAATCTGCCTTTATATCTTTGCCCAACAATTAGCTTCTGCCATCTTTATTTATTCAAATCAAGAGACAATTGAAAACCTCTGCCACATCAGAACCCGATGGAAGGCACATGTTAATAGAGACCTTGGCATTTGAAAATTCAAATACCAAATGTAAAAATGTTATTAGACCATTAAAGACTCAATCAACGCCTATGGAGAAGGGATACAACTGATATTTGTTCTAACGTGTACCATACTAATAGTTCAAGGTATAGCTAGAGGTCTTCCATATCAAAAGGCCCAGTGCTTCAATTGTGGGAAACATGGTCATTTGCAAAGAGACTGTGACTAAGCTGCTAAAGGTCTCAGATCTGGAAATGCCTGGTGTGTTAACTTGAGAAGTTCAATACTTTGTACTGAAAAAGTGAATGAGCTGTTTCTAGGGGCAATGGCTTTCCTAAATCTCAATCAGAAAGACTGCCTAGGCTTGCCAGGATGTCTGTGCAATGCTGCAAAGGCTGCCCCTGGATTCAGGAGTGTATATCCAAACGAGATATTTAAGATAATTTCTTACAGTTGGGAAACAGCACTGAAGGCCTAGCTCAGAGCCTGAAGCAAAAATTACAAGCCTTTTCAGCCAGAAAGTAACATATAGACTGAAAAAACCTCCATTCCCTGTTAGAGATTTAATGCATGCTAATGCAGGCAGTGCTGCTCTAGACTTGGCCATAGATAAACATCGTACACTATCCTCTAAAAGTCAATGCTATAAAATAACTACTGGGGTTTGTGCTCTCAGAGAAAGGAGGCCTGGTCTTGGGGAGGGGTGGATTGACTTCCCAAGGAGTCATTGTGCACCCAGGAATTATAGATGAAGATTTTATTAAAATTATGGCCTATGTAAAAAGAGAGATGCAAGCACAGGTGACAGGCTCGCTCAGCTGCCGCTGTTCCCCTACATCAGAGGTAAAGCCGCTCCAGTAGAGAGAAGGAGGGGTTGGAAGAACAGGAAAGATGTGCTCCAGCAAACAGTTGGTAATGATCAGAGGCCAAGATTAAAACTGCAGGCAAATGGTGTTGAAATAGAAGGTCTGGTGAATACAGGAGTTGATGTAACTATCATTTCACAAAGGTCTTAGAATTCAGAATAGCCACTTTCAAAGGTTTATACTCAGTTTCTAGGACTTGGAAAATTATCTCAGATAAAACAAAGTGTGTGGTGGGTCAAATGTGTGGAACCAGAAGGTCAAAGGGGGATGTTAAGGCCTTATGTGGCTGACATGCTTGTAAATGTATGGGGATGGGATCTTTTACAACTGTGGGGTACTCAGATTAATATTCCTGTAATCCTAGAGACAGCCTATGATGAAATAAGGGGTAAAATGGTAGGTGCTCCTGAGAAAAGTATTGATATATGTCATCAAAAAAAAAAAAAAAAAAAACAAACCCCAGACTGTGCCAGTTGTCCAAACACAGAGTATAGCAGAGATTGAGTCTCCAAATTTAAAAGGGGGAACCACTGCTGAAGGACCAAAGGCCCTTCCCTTAAAATGACTTACTGGTAAGCCTGTCTAAGTAGAACAATGGCCCTTAACTAAAGAAAAAATTGCAGGCACTTGAGCAGCCAAGAGATACTGGGGTATAAAAAAAACTGTGGAATTAAATCAATCTATACACTACAAGGATGTGTTAATATCAGGATGGAAACCAGCAAGTTTTGTGTTGGAGATTTGGGTTTATCTCTCTACAGGATTGGTAAAAAGCTGTGGATATCATCAAAACTGATAAAGATTAGGAGAGGTCTCCTGCAAACCTTGGCCACTGACCTGAAAGTGATTATTTCATCGAAAATGTATGTTTATAATTTCCTGGTACACACACAACAATTTAATGGCTTAAAACAGAAAAGGGGAAATGTAGTTACATTTTTGAGAATTTTGGAATTTTAGTTAAGAATGCCTTTCACGGGGCTGGAGAGATGGCTCAGCAGTTAAGAGCCAGAGGTCCTGAATTCAATTTCCAGCAACCACATGAAGGCTCACAACCATCTGTAATAGGTTCGGATGCCCTCTTCTGGTGTGCCTGAAGACAACTACAGTGCACTTACATGTATAAAATAAATAAACCTTTTTTTTTTTTTGGTTTTCTGAGACAGGGTTTCTCTGTATATCCCTGGCTGTCCTGGAACTCGCGCTGTAGACCAGGCTGGCCTCGAACTCAGAAATCTGCCTGCCTTTGCATCCCGAGTGCTGGGATTAAAGGCGTGCACCACAATACCTGGCCAAATAAATAAATCTTTAAAAAAAAAAAGTCTTTCATTTTAATGCCAGGTGTGGGCTACGGGCTGCTGCAGACTGTCCACCAGGTGTGGGCTACGGGCTGCTGCAGACTGTCCACCGCAGCTGACTATGATTTATTTGCCCTGTGCTCTAGCAGGTGCATGGTTCTGCCAGCTCTAGATAGCTTCTGTGATTGTGTGACATTTGGAACTCTGAGAACTTTTTGGAAAGTATATAAATGCTAGGAGAGTCGAGGCTGGTGATTGGTGGTTGTTTAGGATGTTGGTTTCGGGTTGTGGGTAGCTGTGGTCAAAGAAAAACAAGGAAAGAAATTAGATTCAGGGATCTCTCTCTCTCTCTCTCTTGCTTGATAGGGTGTGAAACAAAGGGAATAAAGGATGGGAAAAAGAAGAACCTACAAAATAACAAAGACCAGCTACAGATCTGTGTTTTAGGCTAGCCTGGTCTACATATTGAGTTCTAGGACAACTAAGGATATATAGAGAAACCCGGTCTTGAAAAACAAACAAAAACATAAAAAGGCGCCCGTCGTCGTCGTCGTCGTCGTCGTCATCGTCAAGCCCGATGACCTTGATCTGCTCCCAGGACCTACTTAGTGAAAAGAAAGAAATGAGTCTGGCAAGTTGTCCTCTGACCACGTGACGGTGGCAGGCTCCCACACAGAGGGCAGAAATCTGGATGGGAAGAGCCTGAACTCAGGGTAAAAAGGAATGGACGGTGAGGAGCACACCTGTGGGGATGAGTGGCGTCAGTGTCCCCTGCATCCCCTTCGTTTTCTTGACCTTTCTTCTGGAGTGCTGGAGATAAATACCAGTCTTCAGTATGCTAGGCAAGTGCTGTAACTCTGATACACTCCTACCCATCTCCCCCTCTGAGACAAAATCACACCGGCTAGCCCCTGCTGGTCCAGAGCTCTCTTTGTAAACAAAGCTCCATTTTTTTCATTTGTGTTGAGAAAGTGTCTATACAGTCCTGGTTGTCTAGCAACTCACTATGTATAGACTGTACTGGCCTCGAACTAGGAGACCTGCTGAGTCTGCCTCCAGAGTGCTGGGGCTAAAGGCCTGCACTACCAAACACAACTCACATTTATCTTTTATTTTATTTTATTATTTTTATTTTTGTATATATGTGCACATGTGAATGCAGTTGCTCTCAAGAGCCCAGAACAGTGTGAGGTCTCCGGAAGCTGCAGTTACAGTTGCTGATAACTGGACTCTGGTCTTCTGCAAGGGCATTATCGACTCTTAACTGATGGGCCATCTCTCCAGCCTGCAACCATCCTTTTTTAAAGAGCATCTTCTGTAGTTCTGGATGGGTTCAAACTATGTAGAGGAGGATGACGTTGAACGTCTGACCCCATGAGCGCTGGGATTACTGGAGCATCCTGGAGTCAGAGATCAAATCCCAGCTTCCTGCAACGTTATGCAAAAACTACTGAGTTCTCATTTCTAGCCTTTACTTTTTAGTAAGGACGCTGGTATTCATATTAACTTAAATTGTAACTATATGTGTTTTTACAAGTGGTTCATGTGAGGACCAATGATGGCTGTGTGCCATTAATTGGAGATTATATTCATTCTGTCGCCTTGACATCCGCCCTCGCAAAATATTAAACTGCTTTTTCTAATCTGCGCCAAGTGAGAAACTGAAATGAGTGGGAGGGGCGTAACTATTTTCACTTTTGTCTTCCTGTTTTTTTCAGAGCCTGGGAAAGCAATTCAGAATTTCCAATCTTTTCCAATTCCCACATGATTTCCTAATTTAGAGAAAATAAGTCTTTCTCTGAGTGCTGAAACCTCCTGTGGCCCGGGAGGCGCCTCCTCCTTCTGGCATAGTGGAGGCAGCCTGATGTGTTGCGTCCTCCGGCCAGAGTCCCCACACTCAATCTGCACACCTGCCCTTGGCTTAGATGGCAATTTTTGCTCCCTACAAACGCTTTCCTCATTGGAGCCTGGACTCCTGGGAGGCCTTGAAGGAGATGTTCACGGTGTGACCCTAGCTGGTTCCGGAGATCCCTAAAGATCTAAACCTTAGCAGACAGCACCTATGTGTGCAGACGAAGCCCTGGGGCTCTTCCAGCACTCATGGCTCTCAGGGACTCTTAGAGGTACAGGTGTCTGCCTAGTCCTCGGTCTGCCCCTCTACCCTAAGGCCTGTCGGATGCAGCACGCTCGCTCCGCGAAGCACTCCTGCGCGCAGCCGGATCTAGGTTGGGGAGCATGTGGCCCGTAGCACGCGGGTCCCCAGAAGGCCCCTGCACGCTTAGGAAAACGTGTGGAATTCAGTCACTGGCCTCCGCGGGAGCAGCAGGCCTGGGCCTCTCCCTGCGCAGGGCGAATGGCCGCAGCCTGCCACCAGCCCTGGCTCGGCTCCAGTCCCGGCCAGGGTGACATCACCAAACTCCTGAGATCAGAGCGGGGCGGGGAACGGGACCCGAAATCCCCTAAAAACAGAGTGAGTAATCGCGGGCCCGCCCTCCAGGCGGGGCCGGGAACGGGACCGGGACCCCGAGCGAGCCGCGCTGCGGAGCTTGTAGTCGGGCCGGCCTCGGGACAAACAGCCTCGGCGTCCTCCCGCCGCGCTGCGGTGTCCCCGCCCGCGCGCCCGCCGCACACCTTCCGCGCCCAGCGTGAGTCGCGCACCTGCTCTCGGCCCCCCACGCGCGGCGGTGGCGGTGGCGGCGGCTCAGCGCGCAGGCGCGGCCGGATTCCGGGCAGTGACGCGACGACGGGCGCGCGCCGCGCATTTCCGCCTCTGGCGAATGGCTTTACTTTAGCGCGCCGTGGGCTCAGCTGCGACCCCGGCCCCGCCCCCGGGACCCTGACCATGGACGGTGAGGCTGCCCTCTGGCTCGGGGGATGGCTGCCCTAGAGCTCCGGGGCCTGCGGCGGAATCTCCCCCCTCCCCGCGCCGTCTTCCGCCCCTTTCTGCGCCGCGGGTTGCTGCGCAGGGAGCGGCAGGCCGGATGGTGGCACGGGGCGGGGCGGGCTGCGAGGGGGTCTGACTCAGTTACCCCTCTCAGTGGAGGGCGCCTTGACTCAGTGTCCCTCCTGGGTGGGGGTACGGGTGAATCTTGACTCCGTTTCCTCCGGCTCCCCCCACCCCCGTGTCGATGCGATTAGTTCTGGCTTCCTTTCCGTGTAAGGAAGAAAGTATCTGACTCAGTTTCCCCAGAAGAGGAGAGGAGGGTATTACCCCCTCCTCAGTGTCACTTATGAACGTAAAACAGGCACTGACTCAGTTTCCCCTGGCAAAGGAATGCCTCTGTGTCCCCTTTCTCTAGTTCCCCGGCCTCTGTCAGGGCAGGTTTCAGGGTCTTGGCTCAGTTTTCTTGGAAGGGAGGGAGCTTGGCTCTGTCAGGCCTTCGCAGGTGAGGGTGGGCACTGGAGTTTATTGACAATGTGCCTTGTCTTTCCCTTTCAGATCTGTTTCCCCTCATCTTTCCCTCAGGTAAGTTGGACCATCCATCCTCAGTAGTCAGGGGCTGTCCTGGAGTCGGGGCCGTGGGGATAGCACCTGATGGCTGACTGTGTCACCCACAGAGCCAGCCCAGGCTTCTGGGCCTTATGTGGAGATCATCGAACAGCCGAAGCAACGGGGCATGCGATTCCGCTATAAATGCGAGGGGCGCTCAGCGGGCAGTATTCCTGGCGAGAGAAGCACAGATACCACCAAGACACACCCCACCATCAAGGTAAGCAAGAGCCCCCAGGGGTGTCGCTGGGACACAGATGTGGTGGAACGCACTGTGCAGCCCCAGCAGACTTGCCTCCTGGTCACCGTGCCCTGTGTCTAAGAGCCAGATTAGGGATTGCTGGCCACTAGAGTACTCTGTACTTTGGACAGATCAATGGCTACACAGGACCAGGAACAGTTCGAATCTCCCTGGTCACCAAGGATCCACCTCACCGGCCTCATCCACATGAACTTGTGGGGAAGGACTGCCGGGATGGCTACTATGAGGCTGACCTCTGCCCAGACCGCAGTATCCATAGGTGAGTTCCCTATGGGCTGGGGGTGGTGTGAGGGCAGGGTAGGAGCAGGCCGGCCAGGCAGCTCTTACAGTGTTGCTCTTTTCTAAACACAGGCAGAATCCAGAGTTCTTAACTCTGTCTCCAGTTTGCAAACAGACCTCCTTTGTCTTGAATTCTCTAACAGTTGGGAACTCCTTATCTTCTTAGAGCCACAAACCCTATGGCTGGACAGGCCAGCCTCTTAGCCTCTTGGATCAGAAAGATATCCAAATGGACCCTCCTAGAGCTTAAATACCAGTTGGTAAAACCAGGCGATAATTGTACAGACAGATAGACGAGATACTGGTAGAGAATTATAACTTCCATGATGGAAAGAAAACACAGTTATAAATTAGGAGGAGGAGTCTGGTCTCAGGAAGCTCAAGCTGGCCTTGAACTCGTTAGGGTTCCCCTGCCTCCTCTTCTCAACTCCAGGGGAATAGGCATGTAGCACCGTGTCCTGCTGCACAGGTCTCACGACTTTGGGTTGGAGGGTTACAGAAGGCCTCTGTGCTAACTCTTAAATGGTGAGAAAAAGCAGACAGACCCAAAAGAACATTCCGTGCACGAGAAAGAAGTACAAAAAAAAGCAAGCAAGCAAGCAAGCAGTACGATGCCCTTGGAAGGGGAGTACGTTCCATTTCGTGTGCTTAGGTCTGGGAAAGGAAGCCCCTGTGGCTGAGGTGGGGCACTGGCTTGGAGGCCTGCGAGGGCCAGCTCCCTCAGAGACTTGCCAGTGGGTAAGGAGTGGGAAGCCTAGACATACCTGAGAGCTGTGGAGTTGGGAGGCAAGAAGGGGCTCTGCTGGAGACACAAAACTAATACCTGAGGCCTCAGCTTCCAGAACCTGGGGATCCAGTGTGTGAAGAAGCGAGACCTGGAGCAAGCCATTAGCCAGCGAATCCAGACCAACAATAACCCCTTTCACGGTAGGAGCAAGGGGCAAAGACATTGATCTTCGTGTGGTGCAAGTATCTCTGTCACCTTCCCTGGGCCTCTGCCGCTCATCTCCCTCCATGGCCAACCCAGCAGCAGGAGTGGAACCTTGCTGCCAGCTTGGCACACACTCACACTCTGCCGTTGAGAGTCAGGCCTAGAGAGGGCTCCTGGAGAGCCGTGATGGATCTAGGGTCTTCCTCCCCTTAGACTTCTGTTTTACATCTCCTCAAATCACCTTCCTCTTTCCTCAGAGCTCCCTGGCCCGTCCCCCCTCCCCCACCCCCAATGCCTTCCACCACAGTGTTTTGTTTTTTGTTTTTGTTGTTTTTTTGTTTTTGACAGTTCCTATAGAGGAGCAGCGCGGGGACTATGACTTGAATGCAGTGCGCCTCTGCTTCCAGGTGACAGTGCGGGACCCAGCAGGCAGGCCCCTCCTCCTGACCCCTGTCCTCTCACATCCGATTTTTGATAACCGTAAGTGGCCGGCTGCAGTAGGGATGAGGGCGGGCTTGGGAACTGAATGGGGACCGGGTGGGTGAGGCCTGGGAGAAGAGCTCTGGCTTCCTTCAGTCATCCAGCGCCTTCCAGCTGTGCTGCAGGGGGTGGGGTGGAGAAGACCCAGAGCTGCCCTGTGACTGAAGCGGCCAGGATGCCCAGGAGCCTGGTGGGAAGTGACTGCTTCCCATATCTGGGGTTGGGAAGCTGGTCTGCCAAGAACTGTGCTCAGGACTTTAGGAAACAAGCTCTCAGAGACCAGATCCTTCTAGACAGCAGGAATTCAGCTGTAGCAGCTCCCAGGAAGCTCTCAGATGACCTGGCTGACTTTGATGGATTGCAGTCTTTAGCAGCAGGGTAAATTAAAGGAAAACCAAAGGGCTTCAGAGTCCTAAGAACCGGAAGCCAGGACTAACTGGAAGTGAGGCGGGATGAACCGAAAGCTGAAACTGTGCCGCTAAGGTGGAGGGCGGCAGGTGTGGTCAGAGTGTGTCCTCTGGACTGGAGGATCTCTGGAGAACAGGGACATCCGGCCTTCAGTGTCCCTTCACCTAGAGCCATGCTACCCGTACTGCAGAGAGACTGATCGGGAATTGCCTGACATAGAGAGCAGACAGCAGCGGTCTGCAGAAGTGTGGTCAGCAGGCTGTGGCCTGGACGTGGCGGGCTGGGCGTGGCGGGCGTTAGAGCTCCTGCAGGGTACCCTGAGACCGCTGATGTTTCAGGGGCCCCCAACACTGCCGAGCTCAAGATCTGCCGAGTAAACCGGAACTCTGGGAGCTGCCTCGGTGGGGATGAGATCTTCTTGCTGTGCGACAAGGTGCAGAAAGGTACACACTGGACTCTGCACGGAGAGGGGAGGGGTGAGGCTGAGCGGAGGTGATGAGTGCCAGCTACCTCAGCGGCTTCAGGGAAAGCAGGTGATGTCACAGGGAAAAACATCAGGTGTTGAGGACAACAACCAGTTGGGTCACACATACTAACCCATACTGCCACTGTCTCCTGCAGAAGACATTGAGGTGTATTTCACGGGACCAGGCTGGGAGGCACGAGGCTCCTTTTCTCAAGCTGATGTGCATCGGCAAGTGGCCATTGTGTTCCGGACTCCTCCGTACGCCGACCCCAGCCTCCAGGCTCCTGTTCGAGTCTCCATGCAGCTACGGCGGCCTTCTGATCGCGAGCTCAGTGAGCCCATGGAGTTCCAGTACTTGCCAGACACAGGTGTGACAGCCGCCGCTGCGGAGGGAGGGCAGGGCCACAGCCGCTGCTGCAGAGGGCGGGACCAAAGCCGCTGAGCCCCAGCTAGGAGAGAGACCAGGGCTGGGTGTCTGAGGCCAGCACTAGGGTTTAGATATGCTGTAGTTCATAGCGTGTAATGATTTCTGTCAAAGGCAAGCCACATGGTGGTCCCATCAGACTACACTGTCTAATGACAAAGGTGTCTCAGTGTGTGTAAGTACCCTTAAGACATTTGTGTAATAAGCTGGGTGCTCCAGCAGCATGTCCAACCTGAGAACTGGTGGCATGGTGGCTCTATCAAGGTGTTCCGGAAGCTGGCCATGGTGACTGGCCCTTAGGCCCAGCACTCAGGAGGCAGAGGCAGGCAAATCTCTCTGAGTTTGAGACCAGCCTGGTCTACAGAACAAGTTCTTGGCAAGCCAGGGCTACATAGTGAGATCTTGTCTCAAATAAATACATAAGTAGATGGATGGTTGGATAGATGAGAGAGAGAGAGAGGGAGGGAGAGAGAGAGAGAGAGAGAGAGGGAGAGAGAGAGAGAGAGAGATAAGGTAGTTGGAGCTGGAGTGGTGGCAGAGTAGTTAAGAGCACTTGCTGTTTTTCCCAGCACCCACATGGTGGCTCACAACCATCTCTAAGTCTTATTTCCAGGGCGTCTGACACTTCTGAACTCTACAGGCACCAGGCATGCACGTTTTGCACATACACACAAGCAGGTACAACAGTCATACACAAAAATAAGCCTTGAAAAACAATCAGGTGAAGAGTGGTCGAGCTTTGCCCTCAGCATGCTCATGAGCACATCTACACATGCATGCACCTCCATGAACACACACACACCACACACGTGTACACACACACTATAATAAGAGATGTTCATACAATGACAGATTTGCTAAACAACATGTCTTAGGATGTGTCCCCGTTGTTAACATTTAGTTACAGTCAGAATCTGCTTCTTATTTAACAGTGACACCCACCGTGCTCAGCTCTGTCGGCTAGATCTGCCCAGAGTGAGCACAAGCGAACGACTTGACTTTAATCTCTCAGCACTTTTCATGGGAAGACTTAACTCACCAGCAGTTCGAGGCAGTGGTACATCTGAGCCAGGGTCACTTGGCTCTATGGACTTTTTGCCACCTTCTGTCTCTTGTCACTACCATATGACCCAGCTTCATTTTGCTCAAGGCTTAGTGCACCACTAAAGCCTGTCCCGGGTGCTGTACATAAGAAATCAAGTGAGGCAGGAGCCGGAGGGATGGTTAAGAACACTGG
Organism: Mus musculus; assembly: GCF_000001635.26. Lineage (NCBI taxonomy): Eukaryota > Metazoa > Chordata > Mammalia > Rodentia > Muridae > Mus > Mus musculus. Next base: position 5,642,970 of record NC_000085.6, read on the forward strand.
CGACACTTCCAGTGGACCTAGGTTTAATTTTCAGCACCTACATGGCATCTGGTAACCTTGTATAACTCCAGTCTCAGGGCTTCCATGCACAAGGTGCACAGACATGCTGACAAAACACCATACACATAAGCAAAGAAATATTTGTTTGTTTGTTTGTTTGTTTAATGATTTACTTATGTATGTGAGTACAATGTCACTGTCTTCAGATACACCCAAAGAGGGCATCACTACAGATCCCATTACACATGGTTGTGAGCCACCATGTGGGTGTTGAGAATTGAACTCAGGACCTCTGGAAGAGCAGCCAGTGTTCTTAACCACTGAGCCATCTCTGCAATCCTGTTTTTTTGTTTTAATGAGACAGATTCCTTCCTCTTCACCAGCTCAGTGAGGAGACAGATGTGTAAATGATGTGCCAAGTGAGAAAACAATGGTGCAGAAAGCCGGCCGAGGTGGCGTTTACCTGGGAGGATCCACAAGTGTAGTTTTCATTCTAGTGGCCTAGTCCTGGAAGGACAGAGTTGTTGGGGAATACACAGCTGGCTCAGGGACATCGTGGTGGAAACTGTCTTCAGACAGTGAGCAAGCCCAAAAGATGGCCCTGTTAAGCTTAGTCATATCTGAGGTTTCATTCTGAAAGCAGCAGGGATGCATCTAAGATTTCTTTCTTTCTTTTTTTTTTAAAGATTTATTTATTTATTTATTATATGTAAGTGCACTGTAGCTGTCTTCAGACACTCCAGAAGAGGGCGTCAGATCTCGTTATGGATGGTTTTGAGCCACCATGTGGTTGCTGGGATTTGAACTCAGTACCTTTGGAAGAGCAGTCAGTGCTCTTACCCGCTGAGCCATCTCACCAGCCCACATCTAAGATTTCTAAGCAGAGATTTGACGTGAGCATATCTGGAAGCTCAGCCTGGCTTCTCTGAGTAGAGTGTTAGAGATGGAGAGGGGCAGGGGCGTAGCTTAACGAGGGCTTGCCTAGCATGTACGAGGCCTTGAATTCAGTCCCTAGTAACCCTCAAACCAGGTGTGGTGCTGACACTTGTAACCCAGCACTGGGGAGGTGAAGACAGGAGGATCGGAAGTTGAGGGCTAGTCTCAGCTACATAGGAAGTTTGATGCTCTCCAAGGCTACATGAGATCTTGTCTCAAAAAAGACAGAGTTGTCAAGCTGAGGACCTCTGTTTAACCCACGTGATCAAAGGAGACAGTTCAGAGTGTGACAGTTCAATGTGTGACTCTCACACATTGTCTCTGACCTCTTGTTGCAACACACATGCACACATGAATGTTTTGGGGGCTTTGGGGTTTTTTGTTGTTTGTTTGTTTTGTTTTTCGAGACAGGATTTGTCTGTGCAGCCCTGGCTGTCGTAGACCTCACTTTGTATGCCAGGCTGGTCTTGAACTCAGAGATGCACCTGCCTCTGCCTCCTAAAAGGCATATACCACCACTGTTTGGCCACACACGCACATAAATGTAATAAATTAGGGTGTTTTTTTTTTCCTGTGGGGGTGGGGTGGGGGAATTGAGACTTCAACAGCCAAAAGGAATCCTGGCACTTTTGTTGTTTTTTGTTTTGTTTTTGAGACAAGGTTTCTCTGGATCCTGGTACTTTTTAAGGTCCCCTTTTGATGACTAAATCTCTGTGTGCTTACTCATCTCCAGTTGCTAGTAGGTGCTTGGCAAGTGGTGTTGAGTTAGTATTGGAGGATTGAAAGAAAAAATGATGTTCAGAATTGTTCCAGGTTGCAGTTTGGGTGCCAGGACAGACAGGGAGACACAGGGGAAAGAAGCAGTGCCCTGGTGTGAAATACTGCTTCACCTAGACGGTGTGCAGCTGAGGTGGTCAAATAATTCTGAAGCTTCAAACTAAAGGAAGAAGCCATACACTGAGCTGAGTCTGGAGCCTTCGGCCTGTGATGCTCTGCCCACAGCACTTCCCTCTCCACCTACGTGGATGCTTCTGTGAGCAGCTCAGATGGCGTGCTAGGCTCTTGTCCCCCAGAGCAGGGGTCAAGACAACCAACAAGGCTGGCTGTGTGGCCCACACCTTTAGTTACAGCACTTTGGAGGAAGGGCAGTGAATTTCAGTGAGTTTGAAGTCAGCCTGGTCTGGTGTGTGTAGTTCCAGGACAGCCAGGACTGTATATAGTGAGACAGTCTCAAAAAACCAGGGGGGAAGAGGATTCAACCAACAGACCCTTCTCTGAAGGTCACACATCCCTTCTTAACTGGTTGGGAGACTAGGTCTTAGGAAACTATGACTCCACTACCCTCCTGGAGAGCCCATAGAAGGGAGAAGTGCAGCCCGGCTAAGGAGAGTAAACCCACCATCCATATTGCTTTCCCAGATGATCGCCACCGGATTGAAGAGAAGCGCAAAAGGACCTATGAGACCTTCAAGAGTATCATGAAGAAGAGTCCTTTCAATGGTGAGATGAGGAAAGCCTGAGGGAGAGGAGTGGGCAGGCCAGCCAAGTCCTAGAGTCAGTGAGAGGACACCCGGGGTCTGAAAGCTGACTTAGCTTTTGCCCTGTAGGACCAACTGAACCCCGGCCTCCAACCCGGCGTATTGCTGTGCCTACCCGAAACTCAACTTCTGTCCCCAAGCCAGGTAAGGAAGTCCTTTTCTTTTTCTAGAATGAGGGTCTCATTTGTTCAGACTGAAGTAGTATCTTCTAGAAGGGGACCAAATTGGTCTCACCTGCAGAGTTCTGAAATCTGCTCTCCATGGGGCCTGGACTTCTCAGGGGGAGGCCGGGGTCTCTGCCAGGACCATCCAGGGCTCTTGTCACAGACTGATAAACTCAAGGCTTTGAAAGTGTGGCACAGGAACTGGCCATTTCCTAAAGTCAGTAGAAGTCAGAAGCCATGCTCCTGTCAAACCCTGAGCCCTTTATTCCCTGCTGCTCAAGAGAGTGTGGCAGGAGGGTCACAAGTTCAAGGCCATCTTGGACTACAAGGTTATTAAGTTTAAGGTCAGTTTGAAGAACCCTGTCTCAGCTTTAAAAGTAAAAGCAGGGATACGGTACAGCTCATGTAGAGCGCATGCCTAGCACCAGAGACCCTAGATTCAATATTTGGTACCAAGGGACTAAATAATCCCTGAGTTGGATACCTTGAGATACAGACATTGGAAATGTCTCTGCCCTCAGCTCTCCATTGAATTGAGAAAGAAGAAATCACCTCTAAAGTAATCAGTTGTGGGGCTAGAGAGATGGCTCGGTTAAAGGCACTGGGTTCTCTTCTCAGCAGCTGTCTCTAGCTATAGCTGCTCGCCAAGGGCGCTGCACGCATGCAGTGCACATACATAGAAGCAGGCAAAATGCTCACAAATAAAAACATTTATTTAAAAAATTAAGCTGGGCTGGGTGGTAGTGGCGCATGCCTTTAATCCTAGCACTTGGGAGGCAGAGGCAGGCGGATTTCTGAGTTCGAGGCCAGCCTGGTCTACAGAGTGAGTTCCAGGACAGCCAGGGCTACACAGAGAAACCGTGTCTTGAAAAACTGAAAAAAAAAAAATTAATAGGTTGTGGGTTCTGGTGCGTGGCTCACAAGAGTGACAGACTCCCACCACTGAGCCCGTGCTCCATGGTTCATCCTCTTCGCTGGCTTTGCAGCTGTAACATGGTGAGAGCTTTATGACCGCAGTAGCTAGGGAACACCTCACTGTGGCCCTTGGAAGTGGACCCTACAGGCCTGGTCAGATTTTGGTTCCCAGAAAGGTACTGATTCTAAGCATGGTAGAGCTGGGTCAGGTGGTGGCAGAGGGGCCGTGTATGTCTCTCACTGCCTCTGAGCCTTTGTTCTTTGTCTCTCTCTCCAGCCCCGCAGCCCTACACCTTCCCAGCATCCCTCAGCACCATCAACTTTGATGAGTTTTCCCCCATGCTGTTACCATCAGGGCAGATCTCAAACCAGGCCCTGGCCTTGGCACCGTCCTCTGCCCCAGTCCTTGCCCAGACCATGGTCCCTTCCTCAGCCATGGTACCTCTGGCTCAGCCCCCAGCTCCTGCCCCAGTTCTAACCCCGGGTCCTCCCCAGTCCCTGTCTGCACCTGTTCCAAAGAGCACCCAGGCTGGGGAAGGCACGCTGTCGGAAGCCCTGCTGCACCTGCAGTTTGATGCTGATGAAGACTTGGGGGCCTTGCTTGGCAACAGCACAGACCCAGGAGTGTTCACAGACCTGGCATCTGTGGACAACTCAGAGTTTCAGCAGCTCCTGAACCAGGGTGTGTCCATGTCTCACTCCACAGCTGAGCCCATGCTGATGGAGTACCCTGAAGCTATAACTCGCCTGGTGACAGGGTCCCAGAGGCCCCCTGACCCAGCTCCCACACCCCTGGGGACCTCGGGGCTTCCCAATGGTCTCTCAGGAGATGAAGACTTCTCCTCCATTGCGGACATGGACTTCTCTGCTCTTTTGAGTCAGATCAGCTCCTAAGGTGCTGACAGCGACCCTGCTCAGAGCACCAGGTTTCAGGGCACTGAAGCCTTCCCGAAGTGCGTACACATTCTGGGGAGTGTGCTCCAGCTGCCCCCGACTTGTTTGGGTGATCTCTCTGGGGCGGCACGTTTTACTCTTTATCTCGCTTTCGGAGGTGCTTTCGCAGGAGCATTAACCTCCTGGAGACGGAGCTGGGAGGACTCGGTGCATCCCTGTGTTGATAGCTCCTGCTTCGGTAGGGAACTCTGAGATCCTGCTTCCATCTCCAGCTTCTAGCACTCTCCTAGAGAGGGACAGACTGGAGCCATGGCCTTAGGCCATATAGCCTTACTATCAAGTGTCTTCCTCCACGCGGATTCCTGTACACCTTGATCCAAAGCAGTGCTCCCAAGAGCAGCTCCTACGTGGTGCTGCCCGACACCAGCACATGAGGGGCCGCTCTTCTGTCCTGTGGAGCTCCTGCCCTGCCAGCTCTCCATGCTGAGCTGTGGCCAAGGGGAACAGGTGGGATGTTGCTGGCCGCCTTCAGAATCGGGGGGAGTTTAGTCTGAGACATCCCTGCTCCCCCTTTTTTCAAGTGCCTTAATAGCAGGGCAAACTGTAGAGTCAGGAGGGCAGGCTAGATGCTCAGCCACAAGACAGCCTTTACTGAAAAAGCTATTGGACTCTTGCTCTTTCTAGCTCTGAACTAATAAATGTCTTATCACGCTGGCCAGAGAGTAGCTGTCTTTCAGCAAACACTGAGCACACTGTGTTGCCCACTTCAGGTTGTCTGATGGTGAAAGAATTGACTGTGTACCGTCATCCAGGGGTCTGGGACTGGAGGATGCCTCCTGCAAACTCTTGATTCCTATTGGCAAATGTTACAGCAACTAGGACAGGGCTTCCACTACAAAAGGTTCAATAGGAGTGGGGTTCCTTCACATAACGTAGATCCCTCTTGCTCCAGGAGTTAGGTCAGCAGAGACATGGAACAGCCTGGTGGGGAGGTGATGGTGGGACCATCCTGGAAGTGATGAAGAACTCTGCACAGCAGTTGCCAGGTTTTTCCATTAGCTCAGGCTGAAACAAAACAGCCATTTTGCATCCCTAGTGATCAAGGTCATCTTGAGCTTACTGGATTTGAGACCGGCCTGGTGCCACACTGTCTTAAAACAGCTGTTCACATCCCCGCTCCCAAAAAGCCTGCTGTGCTGGTACATGCCTTTGCTCCCAGCCCTCCAGAGGCAAAGGCAGGAAGGGTGAGTTAAAGGCCAGCAAGGTCTACTCCGGGAGACCTTGTCTCAGAAAACAATACAAAAACCGGTCTGCCCTAGGACTTTTGATATTCTGTACCAGGAGGATACCTAGAACCTTTGCCCAGCCTTGGAGACCTAAACAAAGGCCAGGCGTAGCTCTTGTGCTAAAGCTGGACATACTTCCGGTTTTGTCTTGCACAAGCCTAGCAGCTAAAGGGGGCAGTCTTCTCGGGTGCGCATGCGCCCGCCCTGCGCGCACTCAGCACGGGGAGGCGCAGCTAAGCGGTGGGGAAACCCCTATGCTGAGAGATCTGTAAGTGTATAGTGAGCGAGCTGCAATAGTTCCAGACCCTTGGGAATAGGCTCTTGTGCAGAGCCTGATAGATTGTCCCTGCAGGAGAAGATGCGGTCGAGCTGCAAATGTTGGGGAAATGGAAGAAAGTCTCCTAACACAAACACTAGGTGCACATGCTTAGAGGGCGGGCGCAGAGGCGGGCCTGAAGCGAGGGTGTATAAAACCTAAGGACCCAGCTAAACTCAGCTCCAGATGGGGCGGAGCCCATCTGACCTTGGCTGTTTTGGAATCAGATCCAGGCGACCTTGCCCTGGAGCCGGGGCTGGGAGCCGGGACCCCTTTGAATGATAAGGCTTGAAGCTGAAGGCATCCTGTAGTGGTGCAGTTCAGATTCTCAGCCTCAGTTTAGGCAGTGTCTTGTTCTTGGCTTTCTGGCCTGCAGTGGCCTCTGGTGACCCCCGGAAGCCTTCTTTTAGTCCTTCCCACACTCCCTGAATGACCTCACCATGTTAATGGTTCATCCATCCTAAATCTTTGTCTTTAGCCCAGACTTCTGTCCCCTGGGCGCTAGCCATTGGACAGTTCTACTCTGATGTCTCCCAAACTCACCCTGTTCCAAGTGACCACAGTCAACCCAGGCTGTTCCTCCTCCTTCCTCTCGGTCTCAGCTGTTACCCTCCAGTGGCTCCAGCCGGAAACATCGTCACCACTGTGGATACTACCTCTTCTCCCTTACCAGCAATGTGCAACCAGTCTTTCACAAGGTCCTCCCTCCAGGACGGCTGCTACAGCTTCCTTCGGCACTAGTCTGCCTATTTGCAACCAAAAAGCTGACACCTAGACCTTCCTTACCACTCTCTCTTTAAACATCTGTCAACCACAGAGTCAGATCCCAAGGGCCTGAAGACACCTGCCCAGTGACCCGGGCCTTCCCTCCCACCTTCCTCACTGCCCCGTGAGGCTGCTCACCACCGCCCCTATGATGATTAGGCTTCGCTGTCAACTCGAATCCTTGTGAGGGGTTCCAAAGTGGTTTAACCAATGGAAGATTATGAGTGGCATCATTCCTTAGAGCCCCATAGTGAGTAAAAAAGAGAGAGAGAGAGAGAGAGAGAGAGAGAGAGAGTGCGAGCTGGGTGTAGTGGCGCACGCCTTTAATCCCAGCACTTGGGAGGCAGAGGCAGGAGGATTTCGAGGCCAGCCTGGTCTACAGAGTGAGTTCCAGGGCAGCCAGGGCTGCACAGGAGAAACCCTGTCTTGAAAAAACAAACAAGAAAGAGAGAGAGAGAGAGAGAGAGAGAGAGGGAGAGAGAGAGAGAGAGAGAGAGAGAGAAAAGAGAGAGACTGAAAATAACTAAGCCCCAGCAAGGATTTTTCTGCTCCCAGACTGGATACAATGTATCTGCTCCCACCAGCAGGTACCGGATCCCCTGAACCAGAGCCAAAATTCTTACGTGAGTTTTGTTTGTTTTGTTGGTCTGTATTTTATCCCAGTAATAAGAAAATATGTTCAACCAGGAAAAGCTAGGCCACATGGAGGAACCACTGCTCCGGGATCCCTAGTGGATCCCTAGTGGACCTTGCATGACCCTTTCTGACCCAGCTTAAGGCTCTGTAACCCTGATTCCTTCGAGTACCTCAAATTCGGCCCAGTGGCTCCTAGAGTGTTTCTCCTGGAATACCTGTGACATCTGCTGGTGAACTCAACTTTCAAAACTCAGTCCTTTTATTAGCCTCCTCAGAGAAGGCTTCCTTGTGCTCATGGCCCCACTGTTACTCAGCCATGTTTATCCTGTCCTCTCTCAGGGTCTGGGCTTCAGCAGAGGCAGCCCTGGGGAGAGGCTGATGAGGCACTGGCTGGGGCCTGCAACAGGTGATCCATCCAGTGGTAGTCAATGATGCTCTGAAGCTCAGCTTAGCAGGGCCTATTTGGGAATTCCATACTGCATGGCCAGAGCCCACCCCTGGTTGTCCTGCTCTGCAGGCTCGAAGTGTTCCCTCTCCTGCTCCAAACAGACAGGCATGAAGCGTGGCCACCTGCTTTCCAAGAGAACCCAATAAATGAAGGGGAGCCAAGGGGTGTTCTATCCTCAGAGCCTCTGCTTGGTGCCAGATTAACACTAAGTCAATGTCCCCCCTGGGACCTGTCCTACTGCTCCTAGGAGCTTGATATGACCTTGGAAAGGGGGATGACTCCCCCTCCTCTGTATCTTGAACACACAAACACAAATAGAGTTGTTTGCTTCTTCTTGTTGTTTCTTTTTTTTAAACTCTGATGTCTCCTTTTCTTTACAGGATATTTACAAACAGGGACAGGCATTAGCCACCAAATGGGCTGGGAAGAGGGGGCAGTGCTAAGACGCGCCTCAGCGCAGGGAAGAAGTCCTGAGGAAGGGCACTAGTATGACCCAGTTGCTCTGAGGGGCCAGGCAGTTCCAAGCAGGTCCAGATTCAGATTGGAACTCAGGCCAGGTCAGTAGTGGGTGCACCCAGATGCTTAGAGGCCAGGAGCAGGCGGGTGGCGGCACTCTCGGACTCTGCCAGCAGCCTCTGGTTGTTGTGTCTGAGGCTCCGAACCTCCTCCTCCAAGGCTGCCCTGTCCGCCTTCTCCTAGGTTGAAGAATGGTAGTCAGAGCCCTTGCCAGGGGCAGCCCTGTGCGCCCCCGTCAGGCTCTCTCCTCACCCTCTGCAGGTCCTCCTGGAGCTTCCAGAGCATGGACTCTAGGTGAGAGACCTTTTCTGACAGGCTCCCGGGTTCTGGCCTGAGGACATGGGGTCAGAACTCAGCGGAAGCAGTGCAGGCTCCCAGACACTCCTGACTGATAATGAACCCAACCCTGTCTTCTGAGACTTAGGTATCTGTGGATGCAGAGCCTAGATAGCGTTCAACTGCAATGGGCAGGCAGGGAAGGACACACACACAAGAGTGGGTATGTGAGGGCAGAAAACTTACTCAGAATCACACTTTAAAGCTTCCTTGGGGTCTCCGCTCTCTGAGATGGGTTGTCCTATAGGAGAGAGAGAGACTGTGGGCAGGTCTGAAGGGATAAACATCCTCCTGGCTCCTCCCCTCTGGGCCCTTGCGGCCTCACCCTCCCGGGACAGTGACTCCAGAATTGTGTTGCAAGTGGAGGCGATCTCTGAGATGGACTGCCACTCATCCTCCAGGGTCTCACTGCCAGCTTCCGACATAACTGCAGGTCAAAGGAGAAAGGCTTAGGGAGGGTGGGGCTGGGGGGAGGGAGGGGCTGGAACGGGGGGGAGGGGCTGTCTTCTCCTCCTGCCCTATTCCCTGGCTCCAGACTCACTCTTACTGATGGAATTCCGCAGAGACAAGGTTCTGGGCAGGATGGAGGCCCTCAGTTCTGGGCCTGAGTCACTGGTGTCTTCATGGCTACTGGGGCTTCCTGACTGGTCCTGGGGACAAAAGTGAACAGCAAGGCTGTAGCATCCAATGTCACCTCTGCAATGAATCTCCAGAGCTCTGTTTGTTTCTGCTTACCTGGGAAGGGGGTGTTTCTCTGTCAGTACCAGGTGCAGATGGGTTGGCAGTGGTGACAAGGAGGAGGTCTGGAGTGGTGTTGGGCAGGACTGGAGCCTCATCGGACAGGGAGCTAAGGAGGGTAGGGGTGACTCAGAACGGAGAGCTGCTTTTCCAGAGCTGTGCTTTCAGGTCCTAAAAGGCTGGCCCAGTGAGTGTACCTTCCAGATGACAGGGAGTTGTGGCTGCGCAGGAACTCTGTCCTCTCCTCAGTCAGATCCCCAGGCCCCGGAGGACTGCTGCTGTCTTTCAGGCAAAAATGTAGCAGCTGCTTGGTGGGAGGCAATATGACCAACTTCCCAGTTTCATCCTGTACTGGCTCTGGACCCCCCCGCCGGCTGGGTTCCTTCAGAGAGAGCATATAGAGCTCCGAAAAGCTCCTGGAGGGTGGGGGTGGGGCAGCATCAGGTAGGACCCTCCATCCCCTCCACAGCATCCACCCCATCCCAGCCACTGCCAGAGACATCCAAAAGGAAGAGAGCTCCAGGCATCCTGACTCTACAGCAGACAAATATCACTGTTAACTTTGTATCCATGGCTGCCCATGTATCCTAAGCAGGCCACTCTCTCTGTTTTCTGTCAAACATACATAAGAGTATTTACAGTGGAAACAATGTAATATAAATCGCTTAGCATCCACAGTGCACTGCCTGGAGCCATCCAGCCCATGCTTCTCTTTGTTTTTTATTAGCACACATGCCAGTCTTTGAAACTCCTATCTGCTAAGAATAGTTTTTAGAGATCTTGAACTATTTATTGATGTGTATATGTGTATTTACGTGGGGAGGGGGCAGGCACATGTGAATGCAACACCTGTGGAGACCAGAAGAGGGTGTGAGACCCCTGGATCTGAAGTTACATACAGGCTGTCACAGAGCACCGTGTGGGTGCTAGGAATCCAACTCAGGTCCTCTGCAAGAGCAGCAAATGCTCTTAATGGCTGAGCCACTTCTCTGGCCTTAGTTCTTAGATGTTTAAATAATTTAAAAGGTATTAATAGAGTACTTCATGGCATGTAAAAATTACACAGTCTGAGCATAATGTGTTTCTACTTGGATTTTTTTTTTTGACCTTACATTGGGTTTACCCCTTCACAAGACAAGGAGCATCCACATCAAATCCTAAAATTCCAGCTCCATAGTTTTAGTAGATGCTGGCACACATTCATTTTCCTACAAAAGAGTCGAGTGACTGTGGCAGAATAGTGGCTCCAAAAGTCTAAAAGTATTTACTATTAGGGGTTCTATGGGGAAAGTTTGCCTATATTGGGTTTAGAATAGGAAGTGGTCAATTAGTGTGTACTTGGTGTGGAGGAGCTAATACATTGAAATAATAGAAGGAGCTATTTAACCTTTAGAGAGGGAAAGCACGAGCTTAAACAGTTTCAAGTCTAGATGAATACCGTACGATTCAGAGCATGCTGATGCTAACACGGGAGGCACAGAATGGGCCAGCCGCTGAGTCCTCCTACCCACCCCCCACAACCCCCACCCCGGTGCCCTGACCTTCGCGGCCGGCCGCTCTCGTCTGGGGGTAGGACCGTGACGCAGACCTTGGGCGCAGAGCGCAGCATCTGGGCAGCAGCTTCGGGACCCAGCTTGGGCAGCGTCTGGCCGCAGACTCGCAGCAAACGAGCTCCAGGCCGAAGCCCCGTGGTCTCCGCAAACGTGAAGCGCTCCACGTGCGTGATGAAGCCTTCTGCATCCACCTCGAAGCCCAGGCGACCTTGGCCATCTCTGGGCAGCGCTAGTTCTCTGGTCTCACACCCGCGGCTCACCAGCTGCAAGGAAAGGCTGGGTGAGAGTGGCCCTTGGGGCGTGGCTTCACAGAGGCCCCGCCCTGGTCCCGCCCCTGCCTCGATCGATTTAACCCGGCATGCCCCAGGAGCCCTAGCGACCTACCTGATAGTTGTGTATTCGAATTGGAGACTCTGAGAGTCACCTGTGCAAGTACCTTTTCCCCGCCCCACCACAGCAGCCTAACGGAGTTTCCAATAGGCTCCGCCCCCGATACGCACCCGACCAGGGGACCTTAGTTTTTGACACTGCCTCACCTGCAGACGTGCCACGACTTCGCCCACGGCTTGCCCTGGGGCCCCGTCGAGCCGCAGCGTGATCGCCTCCCCGCGCCCGTGGTACAGATCGAGTTGGTGCTCTGAGAAGGTCCAGGCCAATACGTCGCGACAGGCACAATTGAAGACCACGCGGCCGTCGCGAGGTGCCACCAGCACCAGTGTCTCTGCTGAGATGCCCAACAAGCAGGGCACCTCGGCGTCCTCCGGACCGCTCGTTTCAGCTCCCGCTGCGACCCGCGCCCCTGGAGCCGCGCGTACGCCCCACATCAGCGCACCCGCCGCCTGTAGCTCCGCGCCTGGGCTCCGAGGGGTTGCCCGGCGCCTACCCCCCAGAGATGGCAGGCCAAACCGCGAAGCCGAGTCCAGCGAAGTAGTGGTCACTTCATTAGTAGCCAGGTCCTGCAGGTACTGTTGGCGTGTGCGTGTAGCCATGGCGTGGAACTGGCGTGCATGACCAGCCGCTTGCTCACCATTGAGTGCCTTAGCCAACAGAAAGGCCCGGAAATCGGCATTGGCTGCAAAGGGGCCTCCGCCTTCTGGCAGCGCAGGACCGAAGGCAGGAGTGTCCTGGGTGCGGCTCACTGCCACCCTGCGTGGAGGAAGGCTGTAGTGAGGGAACGAGGGGCGGAAGGGGGCGAGGAATGTGTCCAATCATCGGTGCCCATGACCTGAGTTCACCCTAGCACCCACCTGTATGAGGTGTGTGGGGTGCAGGGAGCATGCGCACGCACCACCAAGAAAACGTGCTGGAAGTGAGAGCGGATTGTCGTAGGGCAGAAGGGCTTGCTACCGGGCTCCTGGAACACGATGGTCACAATATCGTTGCCGATATGACGCTTCCTCAGGAGCTGGGGGTTAAAGGTAGGCAAATGAGAGGTGAGCTTTGTGCCCCCCCCCGCCCCAGTCCCTCATTTAGGCATGGCAAAGGTGTCAGTGGTTCCCCACCTGCACCTTATAAAGGCCCGAGGAGGGTATTTGCGAAGGTGGTACAGCCAGGGGTGGGGGAGATGGGTGTTGTTAGGTTCAGCAGAGCTCAGACCACCGTTCTGATATTAAGCACTCAAGTAACACCCGCCACTGCTTCCCGAAAGTCTTTGGCCTGGCCCAGCTCCTCACACACCTGTTGCTGGTTATTAGGCGTGTAAGGCAGCATCGTGGACACGTGAAACATGATCTCATGGTCTTGGTAGGTGGTGTAGAGTGAGTGTGTGCCCGTGGAATCCGCTGTAGCCAGACAATTGGGGACACAAAGAGAACATGGGGAGTGTGGGTGACTTCAATGAGTCTTAAATTTACTTCTATGTCCCAGCCACCAGCTATTGCTTAGGCCACGAAGACCAAGAGCCCCATCCTTGGTAAATTCCCTCCCCTCTCCTATAGACTACGGCCCCACACCAGGGTGAAGGGGAATCAGTATAGGGGTGCTGAGATAGAACGAATCCAGAAATAAGACTTAGAGGGAAGCAGAGCACTAGATTGCTGTGGGCAGCTCAGCCCCCATTCTCAGCCCCAGCCACCACAGACTAAGGAACACTGATAAAGTTCTGCCCTGCATCTCCAGTCCCTTGGGGGCGGGGGACGCTCACTTTTGGTATCCAGCTGGGCCCGGTAACTTTCAAAGCCTTTGAGTCGCACCACATCACCCAGCAAGGTAAGGAACTGCATAAAGGCTGCTCCGGCCTCCTGGTTGTTGTACATCTCTTCCTCAGAGCCCTGGCCTGCGCGGCAGTACAGGATGCCCACCTTGCGTTGGAAGCTCAGCTGAGGGGGTCATGGACAACAGAAGACAAAGGCTTCAGTACCCTGGCAGCCCACCCTGTAGAGAATGGGAAGAGCTGGCCTTTGGGGCTGGGCTGCCCTGGTAGGAACTCTGAGCCATTTGGGCATCTTTGCCCATCAAGTGCGTTCTACCTGCCCTCTCCTGTGCTCGTGAGAGCAGGGAGGTCACAGGGAAGAGGCAGAGGATTTAATGACTTCTCCAGCAACAAAAGAGATAACTCCCAGAAAGGACCCTATACACCAGTGGGTTCTCAGCCTATAGTTGTGACCCTTCTGAGGGTCTAACGGCCCATTCACAGGGGTCGCATGCAGCAGAGACCCTGTGTGTCAGGTGTTTATGGTACAATTCCTAAGGGTAGCAGAATTACAGTTATGAAGTGGCAATGAAAATAATTTTTGATCAGGGTCACCACACCATGAGGAGCTGTGGGAAAGGGCACTAGGAAGGCTGAGATCCCCTGCCAAGCATGGTGCCCATGTTCCCGTCCCCCTCAGCTCAAGGCTCCAGTGTGCTGGCACCCCAGCCCTCTGAGGTTTGGAGTCATTTCTGTCCCCTTCCTGTTTGTCTTTTTGATAGGCTATAGTACATAGGCCAGGCTGTACTTAAACTCATATATAGCTAAGACTGGCCTTGAATTCCTGATCATTTTGCCTGTATCTCCCAAATATTGGAATTCTAGACACGTACCTGCATTTTTTGTTTGTTTGAAACAAGGTTGCTGGAGAGATGGCTCAGTGGTTAAGAGCATTGACTGCTCTTCCAGAGGTTCCTGAGTTCAATTCCCAGCAACCACATGGTGGCTCACATCCATCTGTAATGGGGATCCTATGCCCTCTTATGGTGTGTCTGAAGACAGCTACAGTGTGCTCATATACATGAAATAATTAAATCTTAGAAAGGGAGGGAGGGAGGGAGGGAGGGAGGGAGGGAGAGAGAGAGAGAGAGAGAGAGAGAGAGAGAGAGAGAGAGAGAGAGAGAAAGAAAGAAAGAAAGAAAGAAAGAAAGAAATGTGGTCTTGCTATATATCCCAGGCTGGCTTTGAACTCACTGCAATCCTCCTGTCTCAGCTGCCTAATATGGGGATTACAGGCATAAACCACTATGCCTGGCTTTTCTGCACATTCCTCTCCTAGTGTTTTCCAGTTGCAGACAGATATGCCCTACTGACCCCACTGAAGTAATCGCATGCCCCAGTCCGCAGCTCTCACCTCCCTCCTTCACAGCTAGCCTCTGTGGCTGAGGGCTTCCTAGCATGCCTGAGGTCCTGGCTTCGGTGCCTCAGGGGAGGGGCGTGTATGTATATGTGGGGTCTTGCAAACCACAAAACCCACAGAAAACCACAACTCCCCTTATAGACCACATATATATGGCCTTATCCTGGCACTCTTGGAACTGTTGGCCCTAATACTGGGGGACAACAAGAACCTCATCTTCCTTGGAACTCTGCCTATGCTTCCCTGCATATTTTGTCTTTTCTCCCCCACAGCTGCTTCCAGCTCAGACCCTTTCCCCAAACTCCAGGTCTGGTTCACCAGCTGCCAGGGGCCTCTGCCTCCGTGCTAGGACTAAAGACATGCACCGCTACACCTGGCCACATCTTGACCCCTCAGTTACTATGTCTCTGCCTCTATCTCTCCTCCAGAGTCCCTGGGACCCACAACATAACACAACTCCCAGGGGCCCAGAAGCTGGGGATCTCGCCCTTCTTCACCTTTGTGACCCCTTTTCAGTGGGTCACAAAGTGTGAGCCACCTCATGATTACCTGTAACCACCCTGACCACCATGTCTAATCTGAACAACAACCACAGCTTTGGGCCCATTTTCTGTCCAGCCTACGTCCCATGTGTGCCTCTCAGATCTGTCTGTCCTGAATCCCTCTGTGCCTCTCAATAGCTACAAGACAAAAAAAAAAAAAAAAAAAAAAAGCCTCCCCATACAAGTCCCACAAGCCCTCCACCCACACAGAGCATCATGCGGCATGCAGAGATCTCTCTAAATCATTATTGTAAGAGCCTTCTCAATCCTGCCTGCCCAGAAAACAGGCTCATGCTGGTCTGGGGGCTTGTATGTTTTCCAGTGTGAAACTTTGGGTGCTGTCAGTACCCTCTGTGTGGCCTCTAGCCCCCCCCCCCCCCATCCTCCAGTCACGGAATCCTGCAGCTCCTGTATTTTATCAGGGGCTCTCTGCCCACACTCAGGGACAGCATTTCATCCGCAGCGGTTTCAGCATCTGGTCTAGGCCTGATACTATGAAGGGATGAGATGTATTTGTTCAATGACCACTGGAATAAACAACACAGAGGAGAGCCAGGGCCAGTGGGCAACTCTCAGCACAAGGTACAGGACTTCCAACTAGCTCAAGAGTCCTGAGGTGGAACAGGAAGCTCTAGGAAGCTTCCCATGTGGGGAGGAGACCAAATGGGCTGGGGGAAGAAAAAAAAAAATAAAGACAAAAAATGGTGAGGAAGCTGTGTAGCAACAGGGCCAGCCATACTGTAAAGATGCCTAAGAATTGCCTTAAGCTTTTCTGTTTTTGTTTTTGTTTTTTTTTTTGTTTTGTTTTGTTTTGTCTTGTTTTTTGAGACAGGATTTCTCTGTGTAGCCCTGGCTGTCCTGGAACTCACTTTGTAGACCAGGCTGGCCTCGAACTCAGAAATCCACCTGCCTCTGCCTCCCAAGTGCTGGGATTAAAGGCGTGTGCCACCATGTCCAGCTTTCTGTTTGTTTTTTAATGCAGAGCCTGAGCAGGCCAGGCTGCAGCCCCAGATTCTGCATTCCTAACATGCTGTGGCTGCTTTATAAGCCTGGTTAATCAAACAAGTCTCCGGTGACCCTGGATCCTTCTCTCGGAAAGGCTGGAGGTGGATCAGCTCTCCTGAGGTCCCGTCAGATCAGGTCAGGGTTAGGGAAGCTAGCTAGTTAGGGAGATGAAGGTCAGCCCCATCTCCCCGGGATGCTGCGCCCTCCTTCCTCCCAGCCACTCACCACTTGCTCATCCAGAGTAAGCAGCGTGCGGGGCACCTTGGGAGAGGCTGAACCCAGGCGCAGGCAGGTGGGGCTCAGCCGTGGAGCCACATGTTCCAGAAGCTTCCTCGGAGATAGGCCCCTCGGGGGGCCGGGAGGCAGTGCGTCCTCCGAGATGGTGCCACGGAGGGTCCGGAGCTAAGGATAGGATGTAGAGACATTCAGTTTTTGTATAGGCTGTGGTGGAGGAAACCTGCCTCCTGAGCCTGTAATCCCAGCCCACCTGCGTGGTCCGCACGATGACCCGGTAGCTGTGTAGGGTGCCCCCTCCGCTGCCCTCTTTCTCCTCCCGTCGCAGGCTCACGGCCACCGGACCCAGCGCCTCATCCAGCCCAAAGAAGTTCTGGTGTTCTGTGGGGGTGGGGGTGGGGGGTCGTTGGTTGGTCGGTCGGTGGCCTTTCAGTCAAACCCACAGACCACCCTATCCCTTCTTGACTACGCCCACCACAGAAGTACCACCCTAGGTATTCTCTCACCAAGCGCTGAACCTGGGAGTTCACTCCCACCCCAGTTTGCAGTCCCACCCACGGTTACACCTTGTCCCAGGACCAGGGAACAAATGTCTAAGTCCTCCTAGGTTAAATGCTGCCCTGGCTCCACCAAAGCTTAGGTTCTCCCATTCAAGACACGGAAGCTGCTTTTCCTGCTAATGATGAGAACAGGGTTTCATCACACAGATATGGAAATAGGAAATCGCTCACTGGCCTCCTGGAGGGTTATGAAGATGAGCCAGAGGGAAGGGCACTCCCTGACTTCAGGTGTGACACCAGGGCTTGGCCTTAAAGAGGTGGTCAGAGTTGAGCCAACAGAGCCCAATTCAGCTCCTGCCCCTTTTTTACAGGGAAGGCCAGCCCATGAGCCTCCCACTGTATAGAATGTAGACCGCAGGGACCTCCGACCCAGATCCTCTCCTGGCTCTCCCAGGCTCGCCTGCCCCTTACCTTTGCCATAGAAGTACTTGCGGTAGTAGCCTGCACCCAGATCTGCGTGCTCCAGGCTGTAAGCTGTGGTCCGGGTCTGTGGCTCCTCCAGGACGGACACAGCCGCATTAGGCAGTGCAGGGGGCACAGGTGGGGATATTGGCCCACCCAGCCCTAGCTCACCCTCACCACCAAGCTCGCTCACAAAGCCAGGTGCCCCGAGCAGTAGATCTGAGGTGGTAGTCTGGCCCTCAGCTAAGGTCCCAGAGTTTGCCTCTATATGGCTGCCTGTCCCCCGAGGTCGTGGAGCCCAGTCAAAGAGCAAGCTCTGCACATCATAGTGAGCAAACCACCGGGGTTCCAGCACTGGCGGGAAGGTGGGCTCTGGCTCTTCTGCTGGCAACCCTAGCAGTGCCAGTGGGTCAGTGAAGAGCCGAGTAGGGGTTGCAGCAGGGCGGCTGGCATCCTCGTGGCTGTGGGCACGGGCACGGGGGCTGGCTGGTGTAGGGGGCCGGACTTCACCAGCATCACTGCCACTGCGCAAGAGTGGGCCCCGAGCTGGCCTCGGCTCAAAGGTATGTGGTGTCAGTGGGGGCCGGGCAGGTTGGCGAAGCTTACGGGCAAAGAGGTCATCGGTAGGTGCAGGGGCCATGCCCCGCCGAGGGCTCCCCACACCGCCGGCCCACATGGGCGTGCTCTGTGGGCCTGACTCTCTGGGGGCCGGGCCGCATTGGTGGGCACGGGTCCTTGGTGCCCAGCCAGAAGGCTGAGGCTTCAGTGGTTCCTGCACTGCAGGAGGAGGGGGCTGTTCAGATGGGCCTGGGGAGAAAACAGGAACTCAGGCCCCCAGCCCAGTCTTCCACCACCCCATTTAGCTTCCGGCCCCCTCCGGGACCATCAAAGCTGCTTCCGCTTTCCTGGCCACTTCCTTGTCTGCCTGGGGCTGAAGTTTCCAGCCCCCATCCCAGGCTTAGGTCAAGGCTGGGAGCTGAACTGGGATGCTTTGCCTCTCGGGGTGCTAGTGACTGGGTCTAGTGGGCACCGGGGCCTCCCAGTTCTCCCCTGTACACCTTGGCTGTGGAACTAGGCTCAAAGTGAGGGTTGCCACCAAATTCTGGACAGTTTTCACCAGGACGGAAATCAAAGCAGTCACTGGTGTCTGAGTCTTGCCCACTTGACAAAGGGAGGACGTCCTGTCCCCAGAGACCTTCCTCCCTGGTACCTCCCACTTCCTCCAGGGTCCCCAAAGAGCTGAGCACCCAAGGCCTAGACTCAGTGCCCTCAATTCCCGCAGTCTCAATACCTCAAGGACACAGGAGCTCCTGGGGCAGCTGCTGCAGGACAGAAGCAGTGGTGAGAGGACTTCCTATAACACAGGAAGTGGCCCCAACTCAGCCCAGCCCCCTGCTTGGCTCCTATATCCTGAGGAAGGTGCTAGGGTCACAACAGCTCAGTCATGGGACCCAAGACACCTAAGTCTAAAGGACAAGACTAATACTAACCTCTTGCAGGTCACTATGCCCACTCCCAGGGGTGAGAGAGGCTAATCCCAACAGGACCCTGTGGATGTCTGTTTACCTGGCCTCACATGCATGGACAGGGAGGTCTGAACCCAGTGAGACAGGTCACAGTGAGGCCCAGTTAAGAAGATGAGCTTGCCTGAATTAGTTCCATGTTCAAACTAGAATTTGAACCTTGTCTCTGAATCTCGAAGGCAGTAGTTCTCAACCTTCTTAACTCTGTGACGCTTTAATACAGTTCCTAATGCGGTGGTGACCTCACAGCCAGAAAATTATTTTCATTGCTACTTCACCACTGTAATTTTGCTGCCCTTAAGAATCATAACATGAGCCGGGCAGTGTTGGCACACGCCTTTAATCCTAGCACTCGGGGAGGCAGAGGCAGGCAGATTTCGAGTTCAAGGCCAGCCTGGTCTACAGAGTGAGTTCCAGGATAGCCAGGGCTACACAGAGAAACCCTGTCTTGAAAAACAAAAAGAAGAAGAAGAAGAAGATAAATATCTCAAGTGTGACCCCTGTGAAAGGACTGCTCGACCCTCAAAGGGGTCCCAGCACACAGGTTGAGAACTGCTGCTTCTGGACTTGTCAGAGCTGCACCTGCCTACTCTGCCCGTGTGCGTAGGAGTAAGGCAGCCTTGTGAGGGGAGACGGGAGAGGCTCAAGGTCTCACAGGATGTAAGGCTGAAACACCCAAGGCCCCAGGGACCTACTAAGTGCGGAAATGTGGTGAAGCTACACTAGGCAGGTGCAAAAGGTGTGAGAAGGCCGAGCCTACCTCGGCGTGAGCTAGGAATGGAGCCAACAGCTGGGGCAGGGGCAGGCCTCCATTAGTACTTTTTTTTGCATCATCCAGTGGCATCAAGGGGGCCAGGCTGGGAGGGGACAGGGAGCAGCTCCACGGTGCCCCTCAGCTGGGTCTCCAGAACCAAACAAGAGCAGACCTCCTCAGGGTCTTCCTGTCTGTCTGTCTGTCTTCTAGGATAAGCTCTGATGCTGCACTTCATGAGTTCTTTGAAGACTCCTTGGAAACTGAAAGGTGAAGCCAACTATGTCCGTGTGTGAACTGTGCAGGCCCCAGGTCCATAGACCAAGCTGTGGGCACAGACTGAGGCCGCAGTGCCGGGAGGAGCCCTGGGAATGTGTGCAGCCCAGTCCAGGAGCTCCCTCTTGTTCTGGCCCTGCCTTAAGGGGTGTACTTGGGCTCTGCCCCCCACCCCTCATCTTCACACAAGGTCCATTGAGGCCAGGACATTCCTTGCAGCCTGTGTCACTGAGGGGGGAAAAGGGGGGTGCCCCGCCCCCACAGATCCGGAAGGCCTGGCTGCCCCAGGAGGAGGCGCTGGATGCTTCCCAGCACATCTGGAGGTCGTGACCCTATTTCTGTTGCCAGGGAGTGCTGCAGATGTTTCCTCCCAGGCCAGACTCAGGATTGCAAAGGCTGGGAAAGAGGTCACACTGGGAAAAGGGGAGCCCCAGAATAGGGGGAGCCCCACACACTCAGCAGCAGGAGCAGCTGCCAGCATTGCTGAGAAAAGTCCAGAACCAATGAATCCACTCAGTGGAGCTCTGAATCTGCTCATGCAGAGGAGGGAGTGGGAGCTGCCAGCAGGAGACAGAACACTGGACGTGCTGACTCGGGGCTGGACTGGGGCAGGAGGTTGGGTGGGGTACGTGTAGCGAAAGCAGCCAATAGTCCCGTTCCTCCCCACACTACAAGGGTTCACGTCCAGGCTACTTTGTTGGGTATCCAGCCCGAACCTGGTGCCTCCCGATCCCTGATCCCGCCAGTACCTCTCGGGCTCAAGCTGGCCACCGCTGCCTTCCGCACCAAGGTCCCGCTGCCTGCTCACACCGCTCCCGGCGCCTCCGCTCCGCCTGGGGGCGGGGCCAGGATGGAGGCGGTACGTAGTGGAGGGGCGGGACTACCCGGGAGCTGTCTAAGGCGGGAAGCACAGTGGGTGGGGACCTCCGACAGGAACCTAGGCAGCCCCGGACAGCCTGAAGTTCTCTGTCCCAGCCTTCAGCTGCTCTTTTAACTCCCGGTCCTAGCCCAGTCAGTGACTTCACCGAGAAATGGGAACAAATGTACCTGCCTTCCAGACCAATTGGAGCGCTAGAGGCCACTTAGTGTCCTGCTGTGGCTCAGCAGACAGCAGGTATTAGGGCCAGAAACTATTTCACTCTTTAAGGGCTGGGCCAAGCTAGATAACTGATCTACACAGGCTACCATTTATGCAATGGCGAACACCATTAAATCCAGCACTCTGAAGGCAGAGGCAGGTGGATCTGAGGTCAAGGCCAGCCTGATGTACATAGGGAGTACATAGTAAGCCCCTGTCTCAAAAACGAAATAGAATCCTTTCTATTCACCTGTTATTTTCTTTAAGCTTGGAACAAATGAGGTTGAGCAGTCTTTGATCAAGATCAAGGCTGATGGATGTGTGAGCCACCTGGGCATAGAGGACTGCTTGAAAAGCAGAGGCTCAGCTCTCTCCTTTATCCTCTCACTTCTTTCTCCTCTTCCCTTTGTCTTTTCTCTCCTTTCTCTTTCTTCTTCTCTAGCCTTCCCCGTCCCCACACACTCTCTCTCTCTACCTTTTCTCTTCCCCCCTGCATTTCTATAATAAAGCTCTTAAACCATTAAAAAAAAAAAAAAAAAAAGAAAGGCAGAGGCAGGTGAGGAAGGCAGCCCATCCCACCTCATGTCTGCCTGGAGCCCAGCAGTCTGACCCCTTATCCCTCACACTCTTCTGACTTCAGCCTCCCTGCCTCCGGCACCTCTACCAACCTCACCTCGTCCCACAGAAAATAAAACTGCCAACCAAAATCAAAAATAGTGTTATTAATTTGGTGTCTCTGAAGCACAGAAAAAAAAAGAAAGAAAAATGACAAAAGAACGAATGAACCCACCCTTGCCACATATCGGGCCCCAGGTCCAGGCTAAGGAGGCCAGCCTTGGGGGCAGTGCAGGCCCCAGAGGCAAAGTCAGTCCTGGCCATGGGCTCCAATGAGGGACCAGCCCATGGGTTTGGCTCTTAGGGCCTGGCTAGGAGGCTGCTGCCTCAGTTTGGGATCCAGGCCACGGATCAGGGAGAGAAGTCTAGGTCACTGAGTTGTGACACTGAAGTAGCCAGATATCAGGGTGCAGACACCAGAGCCAAAGCCAATCAGTTCTGTAGTCCAGCAGAGTCCGAGTTACTGAGTCCCGGGATGCGATCCAGCAGAGGCCAGGCTGACTCCTCAGTACTGATGCTCCAGCAAGGGCTGGGCAGCCGGGCTCTCGCGTTCCTCAGCAGGGACAGGCCAGTCACCTGGGGCACCGGAGGGTGTGCAACCCTCAGGAATACTGCTGTCCAAGCAAGGAAGGTCCTGGGTGGTTCTGGCAGGTGAGGCCTCAGAGCTGACATCAGGACTGAGGCTGAGGTCTAGAGGGGCCTATGGGAGAGAAGACAGACAGATGAGCAGACAAACCGACCTGAGAACTCCTGGGGTCGTCTTCTTCCACAGGCTCCTTACCTGAGATTTGGGGGTGCCTCCTTTGGGGCTCCCTGAGGCTGGCTCCCCATCAGGTCCTCCCAGTCCCTTCCGACCCCCCAGACTCCACTTCCCACTGGGTCCCTCAGAATTGAGGAGAGCAGGGCCAGAAGGTCTTGAGGGCCGGGGACCCTCAGTGGGAGCAGGTGAAGCAGGGGGTGGTCCAGGGAGCCGAGGGGGAGGCCACTGCAGCAGAGGAGGGGGCCGCCCATCACCAGAGCCACTGAGGGAAGGCCGTGGTCCCCAGCTAGGACCTGGTGGGAGGGGCTGCTCACTGCTGCCTGTAGGAAACAGATAAGAGCAGAGAGCTCGGCTGGGCCGCAGTCTCACCCACAGGCTCAGTCCAGCTTTGCCCGCTTACCTGCTGCATTTTCAGGCGTAGGGTGTGCCAAGGGCGGATGATTGCTGAGGGAGGTCAGGCCGCCACCCCCACCACAGTCCGAGTCATCCACATTCCCTCCGCTATTACAGCCAGCGCCACAGCCCTTATGAAGTCTGGGTGGAGAAGCGGGAGACGCGTGAGGGGTCCAGGGCGAGGCATTGCGAGCCCTACAGAAACATCTGAGTCCCAGGAGTCTCATCTCTTGAGAGATCCTGCTGCCTAGTTTATAGTCTTTTAAATACTAAAGCCCGCTCTAGGGGAAAGAGGGTCTCTCTGGGAGAAGGGCCCAAGCTCACTGACTGCAGGACTTTGTCTCTGTGACCTTGGAGGAAGCTGCTTCATCTCCGTGCTCCTGCTCCCTGAATCCCAGAGCATTGGGCCCTAAGAAAGCTTCCCAAGTTAGGGGACAGCCAGGGCTCACCTCTCCCAGCTGCGCAAGAGCCATCGGGCAATGGCACCCAGGCTGACAGGACCACCCCACAGCGCCCGCAGTTGGGGGTGGCTACCAGCCAGAGATGTGGTAAGAGGTGACACGTAGATGGGATATCCCAGTGGCTGGTCGCAGGAGGAATTGATCATGTTGCGGAGTGCCTGCTTGGCATTCTGGATGCTGCCGCGCTCAGGGTTGCGGTTGCGCAGGAACACCAGCTCTTGTTGCTGCCCAGCCCACAGCCCACGCACACACTCTCGGTTTACCTGTGGAGGGCCACACCAAAGGTCAGGGCAGCGACACCAAGGAGGGGCACGGGCTGCGGGATGGAGTAAGACCATCTGCCCCACCTTGATGACTCGGAAGCTGAGGTGGCGCCTGTTGAGCATGATGATCTTGTACTCGTCAGAAGCGTCGTCCATGACATGGCGCAGCGCCAGCAGGGAGGGGGTGTTGCTGAGGATGGCACTGCGCCAGGCAGGGTCCCCCTCATGTGAGATGACTAGCCGCTCCTCATTGGCCGCGATGGCGTCATACAGGGCTGCTGGTTCCTCATACTCATCAGGAGATGTGAAATGGTCCTGGTTGGAGGAGAGGACAGAAGTCAGGGACCGCTGTCTTGGGGAAGGCGTCATCTCCCACCTGCCTCTTACTCTGCCTGGCGCATCCCTCCTACCTGGTGAAGCTTGAGGGCCATGCGAACCCCAGGGGCTACCACTCGGTGAAGCAGATCCATGTCGGCAAAGACCCACTCGTCACGGGGAGAGGTGATGCGGAAGTCCCCCTTGAACAGGGCGTGCAGGCCATAGAGGAAGGGCTCCAGGCTGGGTGGGGAGAAGGCATGAGCAACAGGGAGAGCCAGGAGAAGCTTGTCTCTTCCCCACAGAACAGCGCAAGGGCAGGCGAGGCCGGGGCTGCAGAGGCTCTCATCCCTGTGAGAGGAGTGCACCAACGGGCTGTGGGGCTCTTCTGCTGCCTGTGGGCACTCACCTGGCAGACATACTGTGTGACGCTGTTCCCAGGGCCCGGCGACCCAGCACACACAGGCCAAAGCACAGTGTAACCAACGGTGAATTCCAGTCCTGGTCCACGGGCTATGACACAAAGACCCCAGTCAGCACAGCTCAGTGTGGGACTGGAGTCCAGACTGAGAGTCACCCAGTGTGAAGGGAGTGACCAAGAGTCTGGGGTAGGGCAGACCTAAGGGACAGGTAGCTGACCTGGCTGCGCCGAGAGGCACAGTACTGGATCCACTCGAGGTGGACAGCGCAGAAGGATGGCAGGGAGAGGCCAGACAACCGGAGGTCGTAGTCCTCGTCAACACTCAGTGAGAAGGTGGGGTCCGAGTCTGCGTAACCAAGGGCTCGCACAGGCCGGAGGGCAGCGGCGATGCCCTCATGGTTCAGCCAGGTCTCTAGCTTTGGAGAGCGGCTCACATAGTAGATGATGCTCTGGGAGAGGAGGGTAGGTGTCAGGGGCAACTCCATCCCAAAACCCCAGCAGTGGGGAGAACACACTCCAGCCTGAGCCACAATGTGATGCCGCTTCTGCAGCGCAGCCGAGCTCTCGGAAGCTAAGTAGGTAAGTAAGCGCTTCCTCTCCAGGGACAAAGTGTGAGAACCAGCATGAAGCACCCCACTTACAGAGTGGCCCTGCACTTGGCAGCAGGATCTGCTTCTTGTCCTCTTCTTGCCATCCCTAGAACCCAGCCCATCTGTAAGGGGAACGGAGGCTCACACAGACGACAGTCTTGCCCAGTGTCACACAGGTGAGCAAACAGGGCTAGAATGGAAGGATACTGTGCAGCATCCACACCTCGGGGCCAGGAATGTCGGCTCAAACAGCACGCTACCCACAAACCAGGGAGCCTGCCTGGCCTGAGTCACAGGTCCCTTTAGGCAAATTACTATGACAGACATAAGACCTTCTCTGAAAAAAGCCAGAGGCATACACTTTGTATCAAAAGGCAGAGTGTCACCTGTTCTTAGGGGGCCTTGCTGGTGTTTAAACCGGGGTTGGGTAAGTGGAGAGCAGCTCTGGGGAGAGGGGTATCTGGCAAAGTTAGGACAGCAGTGGGTAGACAACAAGATTATGGGGTTCCATGTACCTCCCTGACCTGAAGCTGATAGGGTTGGCCCTCTCCCTGGCTAAGTGGTGGAGAAACCCAGGCTGAGGAGGGTAGTGTAGCTGTCCACGTACAGAGAGTGCCCAGGCAATAGGGACAGCGGAGTGACTGTGGTGGGACACTGAGTGGCTAAAAGCCTGGGCAAAATGGCCAGGGTACAGCTAGGAAGAGCTAATAATGCCCAAACAGATGTGTGCTCCACGGAGTGGATGGCTTCATGGCAGCACGTGGTGCAGTGTGTGTGTGTGTGTGTGTGTGTGTGTTGGGGGCGGAGTGTGTCCTTCAACTCCCTACACAGATGTGGCCTTGGCAGCAGTCAATGAAGAAGTCTGGTGAGAGCTGGCTGCTGACTTAGGGCTTACTAAAAGGAAGGCACAGGAATATATGATCTCTGGTCTCCAGACTGACCTTCCTGCTAGAGAGCATCTCTGAAATCCAGGCACCACCACAGCCAAGAAAATCAAAAAAGCACTGTTTCTGGGTCAGGGGGAGCTGACCTGGAATGTGTTGATGAGTTACTTTTTAACACTGTCATTGTATTCTATGACACGCCCTCTGTGTGAGTCTCAGTGCAAGGCTTTCTAGGAAGAGCTCCTGAATGGACACTCTCTGTAGTTGTTTGCCTGGGTACACGTCACTGGCCATGAACGAGGCTCAGGACCACGCTGCTTTCCTGCATGAGGCTCACTGCCTGTAAGAAGCCTCAGCTGACTCGTCAGCTGTGGTGGGGCCATCACACAGGGCCCACCTTTCCTAAGGTTCACTAAAGGATGCAAGCAAGATAACATGCAAAAACTGAATACCTCAAGGATGGGGCTTGGCTGCAGGTGGTTGGGAGCTGGTGGCTCTGTACCCAGAGCCTGCATTCCACCTGCTGCCCACCATCAGGTGATGCCCATGGGAAGGGCAGAACGTCAGGGGAAGGAAAGTGCCTCAGCACGACCAGAGCTGCTCACAGGGGCAGAGACTGGCACAAGACTGCCACAGCCTGGGCTCCTAGCACAGCTGCTCCCCAGCCCTGCGCTGTCCCTCCGTGCCTTTATCACATCTCCAGGTATCACTCTGCCCAGCTTCTCGGGTATCCAGGCTGAGACACACTGGCTACTTCAAGGGACAGTAAAACTGACAAGGCCAAGCTCATTTCAGTGCCAACCTATGCCTGGCCACGACCAGTACACAGCACTCTGGGGGACATGCAGCTCTGATGTGACTTGTGGGAAGAAGCAGGGTGACCTGGACAACTGAGTGACCTGGGGTTGGGAATGGTCACTTGTGGCCTGCTTCCCAGTAAAGTGAAGGGTGGCGCTGCCTTACACACTCTTTCCTAGGAGTGGTTCAGGGACAAAGGGACACAGGAATTATGGTTTCTCAGTTCTTCCAACACATGACTCTGGAAGATATCCACACTGCCTGGGACAAAGGGACAGACTTGAGTTGCATGAGTTTGCCTTAAAGGGAACCTCAGTGATGCAGGCTTGACTAGCCCCAGCAGGTCACCAGTGTCTCGGGGCAGATTAAGCGCATGTGGTACCTGGACTGTGTGACACAAACCGATCACACTCTATGGTGGTTGCATAAGCTTGTTTGAAAGTTTGGTTCTCCCTTGGTGGACTGTTTAGGAAGGATTAAGAGTGGTCTTGTTGGAGGAGGTGTGGACTGGAGATGGACTTGGAGGCTTCAGAAGTTCCAACCACGTGGATAAGACATAAGCTCTCAGCTACCCATGCTCCCTGCAGTGATGATGTCATGCACTAACTCTCTCAAACTGTAAGCCAGCCCAACTAAATGATTTCTTTTATAAGTGGCCTTGGTCATGGAGTCTCTCTCTTCACAGAAACAGAACAGTAACAGAAAGACATTTCCATAACGCCCCTCCCTGCGTGTCACAGAACCTCATTGTTCCTAACATCCTAAAAGCCTGCAAGCCTCTGTTTCTCAACAGGTAAACTGAGCTAGGACAAAGGAGGCAATATTCTAGGCTGCCTGAAACCCCTACAGTTTCCGGCCGAGCTCCTAACCTCACTGTGTCTCACCACTTCCGGCAGGTCTCAAGGCTCTCTGGCCTGACTCGAGCCCCCCTCCCTCCCACCCAGGACAAGGCAGAAAACCTAGTGACTGAGATGCCAGGCCTGAGTCTAGAGCCTGGCTCTGTCACATTCTAATGCCAAAGCTCCAACCAATCACTTCTGTCTACAGATGATGTGTGTCCGTCTGTGCCCGGGGGACCAGAGGCTGCCATCGAGTGTCTTTCTCAGTTGCTCTCCACCTTAGTTTTGAGTTAGTGACTCTCACTCAATCTGGAGCTCCCCACTGGGTTAAACTCATTGCTCAGTAAGGCCCTCACTTTGGCTTTGGGATCCGAGGTCACGCCAGGGTGTCCAGCTTCCGCAGGACCTCTGGATGGTAAGCATCTAACCAGCTCCCCCACCCTAACCCCCTTTTGAGAGTCTTCCACATCGTCCAGCTGGCCTTGAATTCCTCATCCTCTTGCCTCCACCTAATAAGTGCTTCAATTATAGAAGCCAGCTTCTGTGCAGGGGCACCTTAGATTTTTCTAGGTGTATGACAGTCTGTCCAGATCAGGTGAGGTGCCCAGCACAGACCCACCACCTTCAGGATACAGTCCTGCTTGCTCCCATGGTTACCCACCATGGCTACTGTTAGCAAGGATACAGTTCTGCTTGCTCCCATGGTTACCCACCATGGCTACTGTTAGCAAGGATACAGTCCTGCTTGCTCCCATGGTTACCCACCATGGCTACTGTTAGCAAGGATACAGTCCTGCTTGCTCCCATGGTTACCCACCATGGCTACTGTTAGCAAGCACCAGCACTGTTAAGCTGGGAAAGGCTGGTAGGTTTTATTTTGGTACTGAGTTGAATCTAGGGTCTCAGACATGCTAGGCAGGCTTCCTACCACACTCCTAGCCCTGGACTGGTGGTCCTGAAGACATACCTTAGCCAACTGCCCCAGCTGGAGCCAGCAGCCTGGAGGGGATCCATAACGTGCTGCCCACCCACCCTCCACACTCAGGGCCTGAAAGAGGCCTTCTGGAAGGCACAATAGGGAGCTCCTACTCCAGGCACCTGCTCACAAGGCCCCTGGGGCTGTCTGATGGTAGCACTGTGAAGAATGTGAAAAGTGAGTTCTATGCTTCCCCTGACCAAAACAGCCATCCTGCACTCCAGCCTGTGTAGTGACAATTCACCAAGAGCTGCCTCCCAGCCCCGAGCCCATACCTTGACATAGTAAGTGACGAGGATCTTGCGGAGGTCAAACACCTGCAGCATGGAGGCTGCGTTGTTGTCACTGATGCTGTAGCCTTCCAGCACGTACTTGCTGGCTGTCACCTCCCAGGCCAGCCAGCGCTGCCCAAAGGCAGCATTGAAGGACAGGACCCGGGGCAGGTGACCAGGCTCACAGCAACAGCAGCCCTCGTCTTCCTCCACACCTTCCGTGATGGCCTCCACCTCACGCTGCTGGCAGTATGTGCCTGTGGGACAGGGTTGCCTAGTCAGAGCTACTAGGACAGTCCCTAGTTTCACTAGCAAGTGCCCAAAGAGCCACTAGACCCACTGCCACTCAGCTCCGACCCAGACACCAGTAAAGGTCACTAACTGAATGGACTGACAAAATGAGACCCTTTCTCCTCACAATTCCAACTGCCAAAGGAGTAGGTTGGAGAAAAATGGGTCCAGTTCCCCCATTTATTGAGGCAAAAACCAAAACTTATAAAAGAGTGGCTTTCTCAAGGTCATGGTGCTCATGGGCTGTACCTGGAACCTCCCTGGATGCCTCTTAGGGACTTGTCTTAAGATGGCACAGAACACATGAGCTCCTTTGAGCAAGGACACAGCCGCCTACAGTGCTGGCTGGCATGCTGGCCGGAAGCTGCCATCAGAGCTCAAACCTCAGCTTTCAGCAGTAATCCTCGGCTCCCTGTGAGGTCAAAGGTGGTGTGTGCATGTGCAGGGTGTCACTAGAGTGTGGGTAGCCAGTGTAGGACACCTACACTCAGGAGGAAGAGAACCTTGCTTGAGATCACCCAGTAGCCTGAGAGCTGGACTCAAATCCAGTTTCAACACAATACTAAATCTTGTGTCCCAGCCCAGGCCTGCCCTCTCTGCCCCCTGCTAGTCTCCCAGCTCAGGCCTATGGCTCACCCCGGAACTCAAGGCCACGAAGCTGGAAGGTGATGAGGCCATTGCCAACCTCAATGAGGTGCACTAGCGCGTTGAGGTAGTCAGAGGCCAGGACAAAGCAGTCTCCAGGGCCATAATTGCCCCAGCGGCCCAGCACCAGATCCCCACACAGCGTGTGCTGCAGCGAGCGTGTCAAGTGCTCATAGAAGATGGAGTTGAGGTTGTTGTCATCAGCGCCTGGGATCCAAAACAACAGTCGACAGGTGTCAAGTAAAGAGGGCACCCTCCAGGGGACAGCTCGCCTGTGAGAGCCTAGACAAGTAGCTACCCACCTGGGTTCCGGTCCAGCTGTGTCACTAGGCGAGTGTTAGAATGGTCCACACGTTTAGTGCTATTTAGAGAGAGCAACAATGTATGGGCTGGGGTCAGGCAGCTCATCAGCACATCCCCTGCCCAAGCTCCACCCTGGTCCTCTCTGAACCCACATCCCTGAGCTGTGAGTAGATGCCACCTGTGACAGCCCACTGTAGCTGACAGATAAGGAAGCTAAACTTAGGGACATGAAGGGACTCACACAGAACCACGAGGGAGAAACCTGGACAAGAGGGGTCTCCAGAGGCCAGGCAGCCATGAGGCTTTGGACTGCTGGGTGTTTGTTTACCAGACGCACTGCCTTGAGTGTCCCCACCAAAGCCAAGCACTCGTCCCCTCTGGAGACCCTTTCTGGGTGCTTTCTGGCTAGGACACCAAGGCTTCACTTCCCTGCTGGTCACCAGCTCCTACCTCTCATGAGACTTACTTGTAGTCCCTCTCCCAGAACTTGAGGGGCCTTGCGTAGGACATGATGAAGACTGCGCTGCCCAGCAGGGGGTTGAGTGGGGTAGAAAAGAGCCCTGAGAGCAGGGCCTGAAGGAACAGCATAGCTGAGTCTGGGCACAAGTCAAGGAGGTAACAGGCACATGGGACCGTCCGCCTCCCTCTCCTCTCTCTGCAGCCCACAGCTGCTGCTCTCCACACACACCCCGCCCACAGAGGGAAACCAGAAGCTGGATACGTGGTACAGCGAAGGGCTGGGCAAAGGCATGGAAGGCTGAGCCCCAGGTGATCTGCCATGGTGCAATGTAGGTCAGTACAAAACGCAGCTTGTACAGCAGGTCCCAAAGCTGCAGGGGTCAGGGTCAGCGTCAAGGTCAAGGTCAAGGTGATAAAACACACACAGTCACACATGGTGCTAAGATCTACCAAGCCTCCAGACAATAGTCCCACTGGGTCGACTCTGAGACCACCCCAGCTTTTTCTTTCTAGACTTGGCTTGCAACACCTGAAGCCATGGCTCCAAAGAACATTAGCCAGTTAACTCCCATGATGCCTTGGGGGAGGGGGGGCTCCTACTGCTCTCCCTAGTCCACAAATAGGAAATTCCCAGGTCAGATAAGCACAGAAAAGGCAAATGACTTGCTCTGGTCATGTTACTTAATCATTAGTGAGGATTTCAAGAGATGACCCTAGGTCCAGCCCTTTGAAGGGCCTAAGGCAAGCCTGGTGGGTCAGGTCTCTAATAATTCCAGATATTTATGAGAGTCACAAGTTTCAAGGCAGCATGGGCTATTGAGTGAGTTCAGGCGAGCCTACTTAGACTATCTCAAAGCAAGAAGTCAAAGAGGGTTGATGGAAGAGTTCAGCAGTAGAATCCTTGCCCAGCACTCCCACGGCCCTGGATTCAAATTCTAGTAACTAAGTAAAGAAAGCAGAAGGGTGCCTTGTACAAAAGCTTGCCAGCAAACCAAAGCCAAGGAAGAGGAAATCATAAAAGGGCAATGTGGGGCCCAGTACAATGGCAGGTGGTAGGCCTTCAGAAGGTGGGGAATGGTCCATTGCTCCATGTGACCCCCAATCCCACAGCCCAAGAGAATAGCAATACACCCAGGCTCTCTGGGGACACTCTCAGCTCTGGGGACACTCTCAGCTCTGGGGACACTCTCAGCTCTGGGGACACTCTCAGCTCTGGGGACACTCTCAGCTCTGGGGACACTCTCAGCTCTGGGGACACTCTCAGCTCTGGGGAACACTCTCAGCTCTGGGGACACTCTCAGCTCTGGGGACACTCTCAGCTTGGAACCCAGCTTCAAGACACTGGCGAGCAGAGAGGCAGAGCTCAGAACACCCAGGGGACCAGGTCAGGCCGAGATCCGGCCGATCCTGAGGAAAGTGGCTGTGAAGTCTGACTGGCCACCAACTCCCAGGAGGGCCTGAAGCAAGTTCCCCTTCAAAGCTTCAACCTGCTCTCTGCAGGGGAACTGGAGGGATCGCTCCCTCAGGCCACGGCAAAAGCCCACACTTACAGCAATCCGGGTCTACAAGGCTGCAGGTTCAGGACACACTTTCCTTTCTGACCGAACACTTCTGCTCTGCCTGCTCATTAGCCTGGGTCTGAGTCAACCAGCAGCTTACCTTGCTGCAGAGCAGAGACATGAGGAAGTAGTCAAGCAGGAAGCCCTGTGAGAGCCTCGGGTAGTCGAAGTGGAAGAGGAGGACAGTGAAGGCCAAGGTCAGGTACTGCTGGGGTGGGCAACAGAAGGCCGAGCGCAGCAGCTTCAGCCCCGCCACAGTCATCAGCAAGGCCCGGCAGCTGTGGGTGGGGCAGGCATTCAGACATGGCAGGGCTTTAGGGAGGGTGGGCACAGACACACACCTCTCACCAATGGTTTAAATGCCACCCTCAGCACCTGCTATCTACTAGAACAGCCCTTTTGTCAGGGGTGGACAGTACCTCTGAATGAGCTGAAGGGTGACACATTTGCCCCAACTGACAGCTCATTAAGTGCCAACATCCAGCTTTGGGTTTTGCCAGTCTTAGGTCCTACCCATCCCTCAGTGGCAATCACATGAGGATATACACACACAACAGCGGGGGTGGGATACGGGGGTCCTCACTAGAGGCAGAATTTGTCTGGGTGGCTGACGACTGTGTGGGCGTCCACTGTGAGAGCGTTGAGGACCACGGCAGGGTAGATGAGGTACTTCTCAGCACACTGCAGGCCAGCGTAGAGCTTCTCAAACCACATCACCTGGGCAGCGCCTGGAACAGGAAGGCAAGCCGTCAGCTAGCATGGGGCCTGCAACATGGCGCCTCTCTGGAGCCCAGAGGACTAGGCACCACAGGGCCAGAAAGCACCCAGGAAGGTGGGCAAACCAGCTATGCTGTCCTCGGTCCCTGGAGACTTTGGAATACTGCCAATAGCTCTGAATGAGGATGAAGAGCCACAGGAAGGGGCTCCAAATGCCACTTAGCATGTCACAGGCTTGGGGAACAGGGCTTTGCTGGTCTTACTGTCTGTAGAAACAAAGCTGACCAAAAAACCTCCTAGACACCTACCAGAGGTAGGCAAAGGTCACACTGAATAGGCCGAGGGGTTGGGATGACAGCAAGCTGCAGGCCTTCTGAGGGGGAAGCTCTCTTGGTTTAAGGCAGCAAAAGGAAAACAGACAGAGACGCTGGCCCAAGAAGCAAAATTTCCCATTATTTGAGAAAAACAAGGGCTACAAACAAATACTATTTGGACTGAGTAGCTTGTATGTGTAACAACAATTTTAAAAAAGGGGGCCATGAATCTGAGAGAGAGCAAGAAGACGGGCTCAGAGGAGGGGTTGGAAGGAGGGAAGGGAACACGCTGTCATCTCATTCAGAAAGGACCGAGGGTTCGTCAGCCACTGAGAATGATGTTCAACTCCCAGGAGCAGAGTGGAGTGGAGAATCCAGGAGGCGGCCTCTAGCCCCACATGTGTGCAGTGGGAGTGCATACACGCACCCAAGATTCTGTTACTAAAACACCAAATGCTCTAAGCCTTTTAAAAAATTGTATGTGTATGGGTGTTTTGCCTGCATGAATGCCTATACCATGTGCACGCAGTGCCTGCAAAGGCCAGAAAAGGGCATCGGATCTCAAACTGGAGTTAACAGCAGATTATGAGCCAGCTCTGACCGCTGAGCCATCTCTCCAGTCATATCAACCTCTGTTTGTTCTGAGACAGGATCTCATTATGTAACCCTGGCTGGCCTGGAACTTATTATGTAAATGAGACTGGCCTCAAACTCACAGAGATCCACCTGCACCTGTTTCCCAAGTGTTGAGATTAAAGATGTATGCAATGTAAAAAAATTTTTTGAAGATTTATTTTATTATTATTATTTCTTAGATTTATATATTTAGTACAATTTAGCTGTCTTCAGACACACCACAGAGGGCATTGTATCCCATTATAGATGGTTGTGAGTCGCCATGTGGTTGCTGGAAACTGAACTCAGGACCTCTGGAAGAATAGTCAGTGCTCTTAACCACTGAGCCATCTCTCCAGCCCAGAAAATATTTTTGAATACAGCCTGTGTATTTTTTTTTTAATTTTTAAATATTGCCAGCAACAAGAAATAAATGGCTCTGACCCACTGGCGGCAATTCAAAACATAAAACTCCTTTTAAAAGTGTTGGATTCCTCTTCCACTAGAGACAGCAGGAAGCAAGGCAAGGGCAGTGCACAGGGTTGGAGTCCAGCAGAGACTGCATTGGGCAGGGAGAGGAATGGGCATGGGGGCTGAAAGCTGGCCGAGTAGCAGGTGCTCACTGTCAGCCGCAGCCCAGAGAAGCACACTTCTCACTGGGATGCCCTCCAGCCTGACTCTGCCTGGCCCAGTGGTACTCACCTCGCACTTCATACTGGCTATACTCCAGTGGCTTCAGCACAGGCTGTGAGAGGCAGAACCAGGGGAGCTGTTTGCGCAGCTGTGGCAGCAGGTAATGCGTGAAGAAGCCCACGGCTCCTGCCAGCGCATATAACACGAAGCCCAGAACTGACTGCAGAAGGGAGAGGCGAGGGGCTCGATTCAGCATGGTCAGCCCACCAGGGTAGGTGTGGCCTACAGAGGGGCTCTCAAGTGCAGCAGGCGCTCATCCATACCAAGAGGTGCACCTATACCACACAAACCTTCAGGGCAATGAAGACGGTGCTGGCACTGACGGCAAAGGTGAGCACGGCGATCACCACACACATCACCAGGTCGGAGTGCAAGACTTCCCGCTGCAGAGCAGAGCCAGGAGAGACAGCCTGACTGCCCGCTGCATGGCTTCACATGGCCTTCCCAGGCCCAGACCTGCTGGAACCCCATACGCACACACCCTCATCAGCTCCCAGCCCTTACCACTGACTGACGCATCTTCTCTGGCAGTGGGTCTGGGGGTTCGACCCGGGCTGTCTCTAGGCTCCGCTCCTCTAGCTCAGGGAAGAGTTTACTCCGGACTAGAGACCTGAAAGGAAGAAGAGTCAGAGGCCAAGGCAGGCACTAATGTCCCTACCTCACACAGATAATGTCAGTTCCAGGTACATGCCCTGACTGACCAAGTGCCAGGTGTGCATATTCACACACTCTGTCATGTACTTATGGATAAGCACACACACTCAGAGAGTACTCTGTCATGCGCAGATAAGCACGCACACTCAGAGAGTACTCTGTCATGTACTTATGGATAAGCACACACACTCAGAGAGTACTCTGTCATGTACTTATGGATAAGCACACACACTCAGAGGGTACTGTCATGTACTTATGGATAAGCACACACACTCAGAGGGTATTCTGTCATGTACTTAAGGATAAGCACACACACTCAGAGAGTACTCTGTCATGTACTTATGGATAAGCACACACACTCAGAGGGTACTGTCATGTACTTATGGATAAGCACACACACTCAGAGGGTATTCTGTCATGTACTTATGGATAAGCACACACACTCAGAGGGTACTCTGTCATGTACTTATGGATAAGCACACACACTCAGAGAGTACTCTGTCATGTACTTATGGATAAGCACACACACTCAGAGAGTACTCTGTCATGTACTTATGGATAAGCACACACACTCAGAGAGTACTCTGTCATGTACTTATGGATAAGCACACACACTCAGAGAGTACTCTGTCATGTACTTATGGATAAGCACACACACTCAGAGGGTACTGTCATGTACTTATGGATAAGCACACACACTCAGAGAGTATTCTGTCATGTACTTATGGATAAGCACACACACTCAGAGGGTACTCTGTCATGTACTTATGGATAAGCACACACACTCAGAGAGTACTCTGTCATGTACTTATGGATAAGCACACACACTCAGAGAGTACTCTGTATGCACAGAGAGGCACAGGCAGAACTCACCAGAGAACGGTGGGGTCGCTGCTCTGCCGGCTCAGATGGTAGGACATTGCCACCAGGAGGCCACAGAAGACTGAGAAGAGGACAGGGACGTGCTGCTCTGGCCAAGGTGTCTAAAAGAGAGAACCCACACTGGTCAGAGGTAGTGAAGAGAAGGGTTGGGGAAGGCACGGGATGTCGTATGTGAGAAGCCACTGCTGAACCCACTTCACAGACCTGTCCCAACCACCCCACGGGGCTCAGCATGCCCAGCTCCTGTAGACTACCCATACCTTGATGGCCCCAAGGCAGAAGCCATAAAGCAGGGCAGCAGCCAGCAGGCTTCGCGTGAGGCTGAAGACCGCAGTGAGTGGGCTGGTGGCAGCTGGAAGCAGGGAGAAATGGGTGAAGCCCAGCTCTGATCTATGGGTCTCACCCTGTCACCCTGTCCCACTGTTCCTCCATTCCCACAAGACCTCCCATGACACCACCCTCCTCCACTCGGCCTTCAGAGCTTCTAGTGTTCTGGGCTGAAACCATTGCTGGGGAAGAGAGAGGAAAGAAAACGAGAGGGGATAAAAGAGGACAGGCAGGATGGGGCCCCTGCAGCCAGACTCCAGAAGCAGGAAAAGGCTCTGTAAGAACCAGAGCTGCAGACCCTCCTGTGGGCAGACCCTCCTGTGGGCAGACCCTCCTGTGGGCAGACCCTCCTGTGGGCAGACCCTCCTGGGGGCACCATACCTGTGCCTCCAAAGCCATGCATGTCTATCTGCTCCAGGAGGTACATGAGGCAGGTGTTGACCTGGGGCAGGAGGCCCAGGAGGAAGACGAACGGAAAGCATAAGGTGAACACTGTCCAGGAGTAGGAAGTGAAGGACCAGTTAGCCTGCCAGCCTCTCCTGGGCCCACCCTTCAGACTCACTCCCTTGGGTCAATCTTGCCCTGTCTTACCAGTGGCCACATCTCGGGCACAAAAGAAGAAAGAGGCAGAGAAGAGTGTGAGGCCGTACAGAGAGACAGGTGGGAAGGGCTGAGCGGTCCCCAGGGCATCCAGCAGCCAGATGAGTAGACAGCAGATACAGAAGTAGACAGGCCGGCTGTATGCAATCACCCAGTTGTGGCCCTAGGAAGTGGGCCAGTGAGGAATTGGGCCTTCCCCAGTGACCTCCCTGGGGCATGTTCACACATTCAACATGCCCCAGACTTGACCACATCCAAGCTGGAAAACTGGGGAAGATGGGAGCAAAGCGGGTGGTGAGGAACTCTGCCCCTCTCCCACCATGGTCTCGAATTTGGTCTCAGACCCTCCCAGGGCCTCCTGGCCAGAGCATCACCCCGCAGGTACTCACGTGCATTGGGGATGCTGCATCAGGCTGCACGCTCTGGAAGAGACAGGGCTATGTTGGCAACAAGTACTGGTGTCCACAGAAAAGGGAAGACTCTCAGACCAGTCCCACCACTGGACAGTAGTAAGTGACCAAGGCAGGACCCTGTACTGTCTGAGCCTCAGTACAGTTCAGATGGGTGGCTGGCTACAGGGGACCTTAACCAGGTCCCCTCAGACTTGAAACAAGGGGAAGCGGGTGGCCCAGGACAGTTGTGGATTTGGGGAGCCAGGCCTGACCTTGAGCAGGGAGTACTGACAGGAGGCGATGACCAGACAGAACTGGAAGACCCAGATGTCAGTGAAGAAGCCCTTG
Source organism: Mus musculus (assembly GCF_000001635.26). Lineage (NCBI taxonomy): Eukaryota > Metazoa > Chordata > Mammalia > Rodentia > Muridae > Mus > Mus musculus. The sequence goes on from NC_000085.6 coordinate 5,680,319, forward strand.
AGCAGCAACAGGTATCCCAGGAAGGCAACCAGGCTGCTCAATCCAACACCGAAAATGTTCTCCATTACCCCACGTGTCCTACAAAGACATGTGAGTCAGGCACAGCTTCCTGCCCCAGTCTCTAAGGGGAGTTGGGGAGACAGGACTCTGCCCTAAAGATACACCTCTGGGCTTTGAAAAGCCAAACCTCTGACCTCAGAGGGAAGAGAGCAGGTTGCACTTGCTCTGAGAAAACCATCTTGTTGCTGCCCTGAGCTGTCTTTGGCCATCCAGACACCGAAAGTTCAAGGCTATGTTATTCCTGGCCACGTCCATTTCCTGCTCATGCTGACATGAGTTATGGTGTCCACCCAGCAGGAGGACCATGATGTGTACATGGGCAGTCCCCAGTCACACAAGTGAAACATGACGGATGGACAGGAAGACAGGATATGGAATCTAGGCCCATTGCCTTGATGGCATCTATATCTGACTTTCTGACCGGTTTCCCCTCTGGAAAAGGGGACAGGTTTTGAGGCAACCATGTTTATGGATGTACTTAAGTTACAGCACTCAAGTAAATGGAAGAGAAAGAAAGAGACTGACCCTGGAGTGGGGGAACAGTGAGGGATCACTCTGTTTTGAGAAAGGTTTCAAGGGAACGGTAACTATTATACCCCACCCCTTTAAACTCCTCTGCAGCCTAAAGAAGCCCATTGCAGCAGAGTGGTGGTTCACACCTCTACTACAACTTCTAAGGCTGAATGAAGCAGGAGGATCACTGGGAGTTTAGAATTACAGAGTGAATTTCAGGCCAGTCTAGGATACAAATCAGACCTTGTCTAAAAAACAACGAACAGAAACCAAGCCAGGTACAGTAATGCACACCTGTAACCTTGGCATATGGTAGGTAGAAACAAGAAAACCAGAAGTTCAGGGTTAGCCTCAGCTACATAGCAAATCTGAACCCAACCTGGTCTATGATATCCTTTCTCAAAAGCCAAAAACAACAAAGAAACCCACTGAGGCATTCAGGGTCTCTGATGGCATGACCATCTCCACCAGTTTAGAGTTTGGAAGACCAGAGTTCCAGCACTGTCTGGGAATCCGGAACTAGTACTTGTAGGTACTCACCGGTCCAACAGAGCTAGCAGGGCCAGCCGTTCGTAGCGCACAGAGGTCCAACGGCCAGGAAGAAACCAGTACTTGTAGCTGTGCTGGGCCCGGGGTGGTGCCTCCTCCATCAGTGTCTGCTCCTGGGATTCGTGCAGGGAGTCCTGGTCCAGCAGGTCAAACTGCAGTCCCCACAGCCGCGTCCATCAGCCCCACCACCCCGTTCATCTCACATCACCCCTCCCCCGACGCTGCGCTGCTGACTGCCCATGTAATTCAGCACATCAGGGCACCACTGTCCAGTGACCTTGAGGCCTGCATGACTCTCACCACAAAGGCTTGCTCCCAGCTCTGGGTCCCTAGGACACACCTGGATTGTTGTTATAGGTTACCAGGTGCCAGAGTCACCAAATCCTATGTCTGCCTTCTCAACTCAGGCAGAATAATCAGTGACATCTACTTTGTCCTTCGGGACCTAGCACAAATGATTCTCCTCTAAGATGGAGCCACCACTGTCACTGTGGCAAGCCCATTCAGGAACACAGAACACCTGGCTCAGAGGACAGGCTAGAGCTGTGTGTCCCCGAGAAAAGCACTTAGCTCTTTCGGCTGGATGTACCCTTCATTCAACAAGCATTTATATAGGTTGTAGAGATGGCTCAAAGGGTAAAAGCACTTATCACACAAGACTGACAGACTGAGTTTAATCTCTGGACTCCACAGTGGGAAGAGAAAACTGACTCCTACATATGTACACTGTGAGGTGCCTGTATGTATGCGCGTGCATGCGCGTACACACAAACACACACACACACACACACACACACACACACACACACACACACACACCATCTACAGGATACAATGGAGAACCCAAAGATGCCCAGCTCTGGCCCTTAAGTTACTCCTAGATTGCAAGGATGATGCTGTCAATCCCACATAATGGTTACATAAAATAAACAGCCAAGAGAGTAGCCAGGCCTGGCAGCATGACCTGTAACCATCTTAGGTCACTGGGAGGCTGAGTCAGGAGGATCCCAAACTCAAGGCCGCCTGTGCTACAGAGTGAGGTTGGTGCCAGCGTAGTCAACCTAGTGAGACTCTGTCTCAGGTTCGGAAAGTAGCCTGGTAAGAGAGCTTAGCCAGGATTCAGACCCTCTTACCTCACAGAGACTCCCACACCCCAGCCACGGGACTCTAGCAGTGCTGACGGCCCACCTGTGATCTGAGGGTTATCTTATTCTGGGTTAGTCCTATATTTCAGGACTGTTCTCTGAACTCTGAGAACAGGTCTAGAGTGGAGACTTTGTTTTGACGTCTGGGTGTATATATAGTTTAATAGAGGCAGAACCCCTCTATAGTGCAAGGCTGGCCTTCAATTCCTGGGCTCATATAGTATCCTGTCTCAGCCTCTGGAGAAGCTGGGACGATAGTCGAGGTCATGTTTTATACACTCCTATTATTTCTGTTAACTGCTGGAAGGATTGTTTTAGTGATAAACAATTGGAGATTAAAAAAAAAAAAGAACACCATCAGTAACCATGCTGCTGCTGCTGTAAGGAGTGTTAACAGGTACCGTCTCAGGCACAGGACAAACTGAACCGCCCCTTCTGCAGGGATCGCTGTGAAATACCCACTATCCTGCTATCTGCTCCTGTTCTGAGATCAGAGAGGCACATGTACAGAGAAAATGAACGGATGACTTGAGGAGCCATTGAAGACGGGGACACAGTGGCATTCCCCACGCTCCTCCTCAGAGTGATCTAGCCCTCTTGGGATACCTGGGCAGGCTATTTACCTAGACCAGCCTTAGTCATCTGATACATGCACTTTGCCCCACACAGTCCTTTCAAAGCTGCTCCTCACCTCTGGGATTTCCAGGGGCACCCTGCGCACCTGCATACCCTGAAGAACTACTGGCCTTGGCTGCAACAGGTTCAAGCCTCCCGTGGCTTCAGGCACATCAGCTGAGTGGAAGCTGGAGGAATGTGAGTGACGGTCCCTGTGGACATAGGAGCAATGGGAGTGAAGGGCACAGACAAACCCTGGATCGTGGTGAGACGGGAGTCAAGGTCAGGAAGGTGAGGATTCCTGCCCCATGGCTGGAGTGCCCATGGATCAGGAGCACCAGCGTCAGGAGAAAGCAGATTGCAGAAGTATCTCTTGCAGGCCAGGCCTACTCGAAAGCTGTACTCCCCTGCCCTCCTTCCAGAAGTCAGTACTGTGCTTCCTAGGAGACTTGGAAGCCTTGTAGGACCTCATGCCCAGTCTCCTTACTGTCTTTCCCTCCCAGCCTTTTGCTGCCCCACCAGAGCAAAGAGCACTAGGTTCAGAAACGCAGCCTGCCGGGCCCTCAAGAAGCCCACTGGAGACTTACCAGGCTCCATTGGCTGCCTGCTCGCCTGGCTGACTCACAGGGTTCTCGTAGCCACCTCCAGCTAGGCCAAAGGTATACGACCGTCGTACACCTGGGGCAGAGGGACAGCAGCACTGTCAGGGTCCGAGACTACAAGGGCATCAAGGCTAACGAACAAGGAGGAGCCCTGTGGTATGTTCCGGGTCGTGACAGCCCAGCCCCTAGGGACCAAGTGTTAGGTAGGAAGGGCCTTCCGGTCAGCGGTCAGCCTGCTTTGGGTGGGGCTTGCTCTACCACTAGCTCAGCCTGTGGCTCGGGGGTGCCCCGCTTTCCTCATCAGCAGAGCAGAGATGACAACACCCACACCTCAGAGATGCTACAAGGATGACGTCGGACAGCACTTGCTACAGGGCCAAGGTGGGGGGGGGGATCACTGACCCAACAGTGCTGTGGGTGGGTGGGCAGCCACAGACGCCTCTGGGAAGCACACAAGAGGTGCTGGGCTGGCTGGGGAAGGGCTCACCACTCTCGTCGTAGAAATAGTGCACAGCACCCTCAGAGGTGTCATCAAAATTGCTGGCTTCATGGACGTTGGGGCCAGCTCGGGTGAGCAACAGGGAAGAGGCAAAGTGCAGAGCGGAGGGCAGAGTCAGTGCCCTGGAGTGGGAAGCAGCCCGGCCCCGCTGAGCCTCCTGCAGGCTGCTGGACAGGGGAAGTCCTAAGTCAGCACTAGGTAGAGCCAGTCGCCCCTTCTACACTGCAGCCCTGGGGCAGATGCTCACCTAGGTGGTGAGCCCATGACAGAGGCTGGAGGCGTAGGGTTGCTGCCTGCATTGTGTCGTCTCCGGATAGCTTGAGCTCTCCTCACATTGCTTGTGCATTCCCGCTGACCTGTTTCCTCAGGTGCTGTCAGAAAGAAGCCCCAAGCATAAGTGACAAGCTGGGCTGGGTTGGGCTGGGCTGGGGACAGGTGCTCCAGAATGGAGCTAAAGGTTAGACTGAGTGCAGCGACACTTGGTCTCAGGAGCCCTGCCAGCACATCTCTAGCCATCCGTGCCTCAGTTTTCTCATCTGAAAATGAGAATGACAATCATCTGCCCTGCCCCACTGCTGGGCAGATGATGTCCACAGGGAACAGAGGCTCAGTGCTAACCATGGGGCCTGGAGCCAAGAGGCGTGGCCCACGTGCCTTAACCATCGAGTACAAGTCCATCTCCTCCCGAGATGGAGAAGCTGATGCTGACTAGGTCTGCCGCAGTCTGCCCTTTACCCAAACTCAAGCCTCCCAGGTCTTCCTCACCCTCACCCCTGCGGCCAACACTCACCTCCCCCTACAGCACCTTCCTCCTGCAGCTCCCCCCGCCAGCCAGGCTGGTTGGCAGCGGGTCCCCTCCGGGCTTCAGGAGGCAACACAGCAGGCTCACCAGCAGCCAGCTCCATTCCTGGCTGGGCCTCCAGCTCAGCCTTGGAGCCCGCCAGGGGTGCCCGTAAGACATCACCCCCTGCCCCATCCATGCTCAACACACGGGCATGAGTTTTGGCACTGGCAGTACTGGGCGTCCGCTGGGTCCCATAGGGTCGCTTAGGGGGCACAGCAGTTCCTTCTTCGGCCCCATGAGGGGCCCGCCGCTTCCGAGGACCCCCTGCTGCACCCTGGGAGCTCTCGGGGGAGTAGCAAGAAGTAGACGAGGAGCTATCAGTGCTATAGCGGCGCTGAGACCGGAGACTGGATGCTGGACTCAGCTCACTACCTTCACTGGTATCTTCATCTTCAAAGAAGCCTGAGCCCTCAAGCAAGGGCCGTCTTGGGGTACGACCAGGTGGGGAATGTCCTCGCATGGGGGGCCGCCGCTTGCTAGGCCGAAGCAGGGCCAAGTCCTTGGGCCGCACAACCAGGAGCGGCTCCGTTTGGCCCGGTGGTGTCCCTGCTCCAATGACTGTGTCAAAGGAACGAAGTGTGTCATCTGAGGGGACCCCAGCATCTGGGGAGGCAGGCAGCTCAGCCTCAGAAGGAGGGTCTGTGTCGCTGCCCTCGGGAGCATGCCCACCAGGGGGACTGTCGAGGTGTGTAGAGTTAGTCTTCTCACTCTTGAAGCTGCTCAGAGTCTCCCTGTCAGTGCCACTGAAGCAGGAATCCGAAGAGCCAGCTTTCTGGGGCATGGGGTCACCTGAGCCCCTCCGGTCCAGGGGCTGGTAGCCTCCAGTTCCCCGACATTGTTCCCGCCGACTACTGGTCCTCACTAGGGCCCGGTCAGGCCGGGTCAGGGTCAGAAAGCTCTTGCTTAGCTCCTGGCTGAGGCTCCCTTTCAGTAAAGGGCTCATGGGAGTGTCAGCCACACCGCTCCCACCCCAGGGGACACCATCTCCAGCCATGGGAGAACGCTCGGAAGAATCCGTACTGGGGAGAGAGGGGTCTGGAACAACCCCTGGAGGTGTCTGGGGAAGGTCTCCAACTGTTAGAAGAAAGAAAGATGAGATGAGAAAAGGGCATGTGGCAATGCGAATGAATAGGTGTAAGGGGAATCCCACAACCTCCATTTCCCACCAAGGGTACGGGCACAAGAGGAACAACAAGGTGCTCCATCCAGGAGCACCACACGGAGCCAACTTTGGGATGATGTCATCACAAGACATCCGCTCTGCCTGCCAGCCCTGCCCACTCACTCAGTTTCTCTTGGGAGCTGAGCTTCAGCATTTCTCGATCGGCAGAGGTCACGATCACGTTGTTGCTGCCCTGTTCCCGTACCAGCTCCTTGATGTCTATAACCACATCAGCAGAGTCGTCACAATGACCCTGGGGTCCTCTTCTGTTATCCTGCGCCACACCACCACCACCCAGCCCAGAACAGCAGCCACCTACCTCTGAGGGGCCCAGAATCCTCCATCCGGGGCAGCAACTCCTGATAAGACAGGGGAGAGAGAACGAATAAACAAGCGGGGCGAGCGAGGAGCAGGCTGGGAGCAGGCCCACACCAGGGGCTGACTCCGAGGAGCAGGCTGGGAGCAGGCCCACACCAGGGGCTGACTCCCAGGAGCAGGCTGGGAGCAGGCCCACACCAGGGGCTGACTCCCAGGAGCAGGCTGGGAGCAGACCCACACCAGGGGCTGACTCCGAGGAGCAGGCTGGGAGCAGGCCCACACCAGGGGCTGACTCCCAGGAGCAGGCTGGGAGCAGGCCCACACCAGGGGCTGACTCCCAGGAGCAGGCTGGGAGCAGGCCCACACCAGGGGCTGACTCCGAGGAGCAGGCTGGGAGCAGGCCCACACCAGGGGCTGACTCCCAGGAGCAGGCTGGGAGCAGGCCCACACCAGGGGCTGACTCCCAGGACAGCGGCGAGGGGAGCCTACTCACCGAAACCTGGTTGAAGCCAAACACAGAATGCTGGGAACTGCAGCGTACAGGGGGCGTGGAGCTCACCTTCCGGAACACCGTCATCTCCACACCAGGGTCCCTGCAAACAGGAAGAAGAGCTGAGCAGAAGCTCTCAGCTGTGCTCTCTTTACGGTTTCTTCTCGCCATCCGTAACACCCCTTCCTCCTCAAGACTCCCTTCGACTGCTTTAACCCTGACTACAGCAAGTACTTAGAGCCATTGTCCCCTCAGCCTTCTCTATCCTCCAAGACACAGCCACAATCCCAAGCACAGAGAAAGGACAATCCCTGACACAGCCCACAGCCACTCACCTTGGGAGACTGCTCTCCCCCTGGGCAGCCTCTTCTTCCTGCTCCCCCATGGTAGAGTTGCGTTTCTCCACAATCTCGCCCTGGTCGAACATGGCATGCAGGCGATAGTTCACAGTCTTGATGGTAGCAAAGATGACAGCTACCACCAGGCAGTACACTCCAGCCACCATCAGGCTGGGGGGCAGGACCTGGAGATGACAGTTAAGTTGGATCCTTTCTCACAAAACCCTTGCTCCCTTGAGGGTGTACCTGCCACCACTGTAAAGAACTAGGATTCATCGGTTTACAAAACTTCATCACCCCTTCATGCAACAGTACAAAGAGCCCTGTTAGGGGTAGCCCTCTGTTTAACCGGGTAGATTAAATGAGGCGCTCAAGGTCACTCCATGCAGAAAAGACTTGGTCTTTCCTCTATATAAAACCAAAGTAAACTCTACAGTGAACTCTACAGTGACTCGCTTCACTCCACGCCCCAGGACTCAAGATGCCCATCCCTCCAGACTACACTCCCTCTCGCCATAGTTACAGGTGGTGGCAGCCTCTCACCATGTACAGCAAGAAGGGAAAGATGAGCAAGAAGATCCAGACATAGAGATGGAAGCAGTTGGAGAAGGTGCTCTGATGCGGATCGAAGAACCATCCCCCAGTGAGCGAGGCCCACACCCCCTGGCGCAGGATCTGCAACACCTGAGACCCCATGGCCCAGCCGCTGCTGCGCACGCCCTCCTCCCGGGACCCTCATGGGGGCGGCCCCCGGCCCATGCCCCGCTGGCGCCCGAGGGTCCCGGGGTCCGACTTAGATTTCACGCCATGGCCTCCCCCAGACGGGGGAGGGGATTGGTAGGGTGAGGGCACAGGCAGGGGGCGGGGCCGGCCCAGGCAGTCAGCGGATCAGGCCGGGATACTGGGGTGGGACTGCATCAGAGGCGGGGCCTGGGCCCCCTCCGGTGGCCCAGAACTGTTGTAAAGCGCCGAGCCTGAAAGCAGGCGCAGGGCAAGGGCTGGGCACCCGTCGGCGGCATCCAGAGGTGGGCGTGGAATAGGTGCTCTCGGAGTGCCAGTGATAGGTCCCTTGGCTCCGGACCGGAGAAATCCTTGGGACCCTGAGGTCCACTTCCGGGGTCGCAGGTCACTCGCTTGGGGCTCTGCGTTCGCCCCGCTTCTACCGGTGCCGGCGCAAAGGGGAGGCCGGAAGAAGGAGCCGCGAGCTGCCAGCCTGCACTGGCGCATGCGCCCGTTAGAACCTGTTGGGACCCGGAAAAGGAAAACCTGGCGGCAGAAGTGCGCAAGCGCGGAGAAGTAGCGAAGTGACGGGATGCAGAGGTATCTTAGGCGCGCGCGCAGTCAAATTCTAGAGCCACCAAAATATGGGACGGCCGGGTGAGTCGCCATTGGGTAACGACTTGATGACTGGCGCAAAGCTTTTCCAATGCGTTACAGGAGGCGGGGAAAAGCTGGAGAATGGGACTCCTCACGGCTACTTCCAGTTTGCGTTACCGGGTCACACCCCCGACTTGGGCCGCCTCTCCTTAGTGCGAGACCGTAAATCATGGTTGTCGCTTGGCTTACGCCTCTACTTCCGGGTCAGAGCTTAGCCGAAGCAGAGAGTGATCCTGATCAGGCCTGAGTAGTCGAACAGGATGACATAGGCTTTCTTAAAGTAACAGACACAGGACAAGTGATGAACTAACGAAGAGGTTGTTGAAGGCCCTTCAACTCTGAATCTAATCCCGGGCAAAGTTCTGAACGACAGTTTCAGGTTTTTGCCTCTCGGGTGAAAGGAAGATAATTTTAAATGGTTCCAAGAGCTTCAAGTGTAAGCCGATTTTGAAGTCCCAAACTTCTCTGTTCACATCCCCCTCTAGCACTGAAAAGCAGGGTATCTTGTTATTTCATATATGGAAAGAACGAATCTTAAAGAGCTCTGCAACTTCGTAGCCAAGACCAGATTTTGGTTTTGAGGCAATCACAAGGGTGATTTGGCTGATGAGAATTCAGACACAAGGATTCTTCTCTGTCTTTGCAGAGATCCACTTCGACCGTGAGCAGAGGAGCACCTAACGTAAGGCTTAGAGTTGTGCCGGTGTGTTTGGGGGCGGGGGAGGCGGGAGGAACTACCTGGCCCGCCTTCTACCTCTCTTGGCCAACCTCCCCGGGAACTCCCGTGCACAGCTGCCGGGAGCCTCCGGGAGGGGAGCGGTGCAACCCGCCCACGTCATCTGATGCTGTTTCCTGCAGGAGGGAGAAGAGCGGAAAAAAGTGAAACTCCACCCTCCACCTCTGCCTCCCGCCCCCGGGGCCAAAGTACAAAGGGAGGAGGAAGAAGGGACCGGGGTCGGAGCTGTCGGGGCCCAAGGCACTAGCCCAAGAAGAGGTAGCTTCGGCTCAACTGGGGACTTTCTCTTACCTCTTGTGCCTGGAGACAACAACCAGAGTCCGGGCGCTGACCCTGGCAGGCCCCACCTTACGGTAGGCGGGCGCTGAAGCCAGGTTCCCAGGACTACTTCGGAACTGAGGGACTCTGCTGCTCCAATTCAGCCATGGTGAGGCGCCGGAGGCCAGTGGGCCCCACCCCTCCAGCCTGACCACACTGCCCTTGGTGCCCTCCTCCAAAAGCCCGAGATGCGGGGGGCCGGGAGGCGACACTCCTGGCTCCCCAGAGAGGCGTGGGTCTGGGGCTGAGGGCCAGGGCCCGGATGCCCAGGTTCCGGCTCTAGGGCCTCACAAGCCAGCGGGGGTGGATACCACGGGCACCCGAAGAAGGTCCCCCACACATTCCAACGCCGGCTCCCTGCCATGGAGCCCTTGAAGAACCTCTTCCTCAAGAGCCCGCTGGGGTCATGGAACGGCAGTGGCAGTGGGGGCGGCGGGGGTACCGGTGGAGTCCGGCCGGAGGGGTCTCCGAAGGCAACAGCAGCTTATGCCAATCCTGTCTGGACAGCCCTGTTCGACTATGAGCCCAATGGGCAGGACGAACTAGCCCTGAGGAAGGGCGACCGTGTGGAGGTGCTGTCCAGGGATGCAGCCATCTCAGGAGATGAGGGCTGGTGGGCGGGCCAGGTGGGTGGCCAGGTGGGCATTTTTCCATCCAACTATGTATCTCGGGGTGGAGGCCCACCCCCCTGTGAGGTGGCCAGCTTCCAGGAGCTGCGACTGGAGGAGGTGATCGGCATCGGTGGCTTCGGCAAGGTCTACCGTGGCAGCTGGCGAGGGGAGCTGGTGGCTGTGAAGGCAGCCCGACAGGACCCTGATGAGGACATCAGTGTAACAGCTGAGAGTGTTCGACAGGAGGCCCGGCTTTTTGCCATGCTGGCCCATCCCAACATCATTGCCCTCAAAGCTGTGTGCCTGGAGGAGCCAAACCTATGCCTGGTGATGGAGTATGCAGCTGGTGGGCCTCTTAGCCGGGCCCTGGCTGGTCGGCGTGTGCCCCCCCATGTGCTGGTCAACTGGGCTGTGCAGATTGCCCGAGGAATGCACTACCTGCACTGTGAGGCTCTGGTGCCTGTGATACACCGAGACCTGAAGTCCAACAACAGTGAGTTTCCAGGGGCATGAAGCATGGGCACGGGGAGGCTCGGAGCACGGCCCAGCCGAGGCCCAGGTGCACACGTCTCCTAGCTCAGCTGAGCCTAGTTAGGGAGATGCTGGCCTCACAAGCTCCTTCCTGAGAGGAGTATTAGATGTCCAGGGAATACCCGTGGCCTATCAGTGACCCCCAAAACAGGAATCCCCGGAACCTGGCAGAGTTCTGCCTCTGTCCTGGGAGTCCCTAGTCCCAGTCTTCAGCTGAAGTTTTGACAAGTTTTCAAAACTGAGCTCTCTCAGGCGGCCCTTCAGCACCCTGCTTTACCGTGGTCACCACCTCAGGGAAGTCTTCTGGAAGCTGCTCCTCCAGCCTTCCCCTTCCGAGATTTACAAACGTGGTGTTGCTTCCCTCCCTCTCCCATAGGCAGCTCCTTCAGGACAGAGATCTCAGCAGGGAAGACCCTCCTCCCTGCTCAGAGACTAAGGCTGTTCCATCCCACTCTTTCCTGCCTACATGTTCTCCGGCCGATTATTTCACCTCAGAACCTCAGTTTCAGCCTCCCTAGAATGGGAACAATGAGACCAGAGCAGCTTAAGGACCTTCAGAAGCCCTGACCCAGGATGCCCAGCAAGCAGGGGTCCCCCAGGCCAGGGATGCAAATATGAAGGGAGACTCCATCTCTCACTATCTCGGACTCCCATTCGCTGCCTGTCATAGGCCCAGGAAAAATTGGTGACAGGTTCAGACAGCTTCCTGAAGTGGGCAGGCTTCAAGCCAGTCCAAAACAGGCAGCACTTAGTGAAGTACTTGGTTGGGTGGGTGTCTGGGCAGGGCCTGACCACAGTGCAGGCTCAGAGGCAGAGGTCAGCAATGTGGAGACAGCGGGACCTGGGTCTGCTGGAGCAGAGGGCATGGGCTGGGGACAGTAGGAAATGTAGTGGACATGGTCCTGCGTGACAGGAGAGTGCAGAGATTCTTAGGGGCATCAGCACGGACATTTTGAGCATCTTGGCCTCAGCTACTGTAAAACAGGGGCCAAAGGAAAGCAGCAGCAGAGCCAGGGGACCCAGTTCCATGTCAGCTGACCACCCCCTATCATCTAAGAGCAGAATGGGTGGGCCCAAGGCATATAGGGACCCCCACACATGCTCCCTCCACTAGCCTGAGGGGGATTCCCCGAAGGCCCAGGGGGTGGGGGCTCCTGTCTTCTGTTTTTCCTCCGTTCTCCTTCCAGAAAAAAATGGAACAATAGTCCAGGCCCCTGCTCCCCACCCTCCACACCGCTTCCTGTGTTTCCTGCTGCCCCTGGGCTGGCTTCCTGCCCCAGCTCCAGCTCTGTTCCCTCCCTGGCCCAGCTGCCTGCAAGGGAGGAAAGAGCTGGGGGTGGAGGGGTTTCGGGAGAGGAAGGAGCCAGGGATTGCCCCCCTCCAGGCCCTAGTTCCCCTGTTTCCCTCTCAGAGTCTGGGTGTTGGTGAAGGGCAGGCAAGGTGCCCTCAGCCTCTGAGCCTGGCATCCAACCTTGCAGACCCAGTCCTAGGCCCGAGTTGCTGTCTGTGGGATTGGGGTGGGGGGAGTCCCTGGGCTGGGGTGGGGGGGAATCAGGCAGGAAACAATGGCATGATTTTCCTGGACAATGGGGGCCTTGTGAGGAGGCCTGGCCTCGAGAGAAGGGGGAATTCTCCAGGCCCACGAGTCACAGGACTGACCAGCCAGCCGGCCTGGACCTGACCTCCCCCAATTTGCCCCCAAAGAATACCCCCCCCAAGTTGGCCCAGGCCTCCTAGAAAGGAGAAGTAGGGACCATGAGAGGAAAGCGGAAGAGGTGTGAGCTGGCCAGGCTACTCCCTAGCCTGACAAAGGCCAGGAGGGGGTGGGGGGACAGTAAGGAGACGGCTGGGAAGCTGCCCCAAGCTTTGAGCTCTGCAGCTTTTCTGAGTGGCCCCTGACCTCCCAGGCCCAAGGTCTCCATCGAGCATCACAACAATAACTTAGGACCCAGGCAGGATGCAAAACAAGCTGGAGGAGAAGCTGAGGACGCAGAGGTGAGGTGCCTACAAAACCCAGAGCGGAGACGGAGGTAGCAGAATGGCTGCAGATAGAGGCCTGAGACACCAAGTGCTGCCTCTTACCAGAATTCAGATTCCACAACGAGAAAAGAGGCAGGTTGGCTCCCTGCCTAAGAACACGATGCAGAATGTGCTCTGCCCGTCTGTGGGCAACCATGTGTGCTAGAGACCAGGCTGGAGGCAGGAGCAAGTCCTCAGTGGAGGGTGGGTCCTGGCTCCGGAAAGAACCTGTGCTCTCTCCCATCCTGCCCCAGCCTGTTGTGGTTCCTCCTGAGATGAGCTTGCACAGGCCTAACAACGGGTCCCTGCTGCCTTTGGCAGGCTGACCTGGGGCTGGAGGGCGGAAGTTAGGATTAAGGGTGGAGAGCAAGAGTGGGCTCTGACAGACGTGAGCACAGGATCTCTATGCCGAAAGACATTGAGAAGAGTTCTGCCACACGTCAGGCCCAGGCTAAAGGCTTTTCAATGTCTGAACTGGTCTAAGACTCCTGGACAACCTGTGAGGTACATTTGCCTTATCGGAGCCAGACTCACTCCCAGTGCAAAAGAGGAGTAGGAGGAGTCAACACCATTCCCTGAACTAGGAGAAACTGGAAGGAAGTCTGCCAGGAGTGGGGGCAGAGAAGAGCCACGCAGGGCATGTTGACAGTGGGTAGAGCGCATCATTGCTGTCTTGCCATGTAAGAGGGGGCAGGAGTCTGGAGTGGATGGAGGCAGCCCAGAGGTGGCAGCGTCTGTGTCTGCGCTCGAAGAGCACCAGAACTGAAGCATTCAGAGGGAAACAGAGTCACGAACAAGAGGACCTGGGAACGGATGGTGTGGGTAGGGGTCAGGCCTTAATGCCAAATCACCCGGGAAACGGGTTCTGGCTTCAGGCCTTTGAAGATAAAACCTGGTGTGATTCCTCCTCCAAGAAGCCCTTCCTGGCTCACCTGGCCACATAGATGCCCTCCCCCCTTCCTCACGCTCAGTACCTATCCTGTCCCATTGCAGCCCTGACTGATAGCCTGTAAGAGAGCTGGGGGTGTGCCTGCCACATGCTCAAAACAGAAGGCACTGCTCACCACTGATGGGCCCTTGAGGATTCAGACGTGGTCCCCTGCTACTCTGCTGCTCACTTGAACTGTTTTTATCCTGGCAAGATTTTGCTAAGATGTTGCCTCTCTTTTTCTGAGATTGGTAGCCACACTTGGACCAAAGCTAAGTGTGACCCCTGCCAAGTGTGACCAGAACCTTCACCTCCCTCTCTCTTTACACCCAACTCCTGCTGTAGACGTCTTCTGAAGTCTTCTGCTGTGAGAGGTTGTGATGGTCACAGTGCTGTGACCTCCTGGAGGAGATCTTTGCTCTTTAAGGGCTTCCCTCCCCGTTCCCTGGCCTAAGTTCCGATTCATACTCCTGCCTCAGCAGAGTGACAAGACACTCAATGGATTCTCTTGCTTGCTCGCTCACTCTGTGTGTGTGTGTGTGTGTGTGTGTGTGTGTGTGTGTGTGTGTGTTTCAAGACAGGGATTCTCTGCGTAGCCCTGGCTCTCCTGAAACTCCATTTGTAGATCAGGCTGGCCTTGAGCCTTGAACTCCAAGATCCACCTGCCTCTGCCTCCTGAGTGCTGGGATTAAAGGAATATGCCACCATGCCTACCTCAGGTTTCTCTTGAAAGCAGAGCCACCAACACTGAAAACGGCCACATTACAGTTTTTAATCCATTCCGTGCTATGAAAAGGCTAGAGCATTAGCTCTGGAGCCCTAGGCTGACTAGAATCTGTTTGCTGTGACTTGGGCAGGTCCCTGCTATTTCCTCACCTGTAAAATGATGATAATTCATGGTTTTGTTTGTTTAATTTGGTTTAGTTTAGTTTATCTCTTTTAGTAGAACTAACTAAAATGTTGGCCTCTAGTACTCAGAGGCAGCAACTTAGTAATGTCTTGCCAGTAAATGGGTGCTGCTTGTCACCTGAGTAGTCAAGTCTCCCCCCACCCCGGCTGTGAACTTCTCAGGGCAGCGTCTCACCAGCCACCTGTGTGTCAGTACCTGGCCAGGATGACTGTGAGATGCGCCTGCTCTGCACGCTTCTCCTTTGCACCCCCACAATCCTCCTCCATTTGCTCCCCAGTTCTGTTGCTGCAGCCCATCGAGGGTGACGACATGGAACACAAGACCCTAAAGATTACTGACTTCGGCCTCGCCCGAGAGTGGCACAAAACCACCCAGATGAGTGCTGCGGGCACCTACGCTTGGATGGCTCCCGAGGTTATCAAGGCCTCCACCTTCTCCAAGGGCAGCGACGTCTGGAGGTACAGCCAGTGTTGGGACCGGAGAGTGTGGGGCTACAGAGGGTGAGAAGGGCTGCTTAAGCCCAGGGGTGGTCAGGCAGGCAGAATCCAGGACCCAAAACCATTTAGTTCCTCCTTGCTTTGAGGTGAACATCCGAATCTCTGTCTCCCTACAGCTTTGGAGTGCTGCTGTGGGAACTGCTGACTGGGGAGGTGCCCTACCGTGGCATCGACTGTCTTGCCGTAGCCTATGGTGTGGCTGTAAACAAGTTAACGTTACCCATCCCATCTACCTGCCCTGAGCCCTTTGCACAACTCATGGCTGGTAAGAGGATGGGGCTGGGGAGGTGAGGGGCAGAACTCCTGGGCCCAGACACAAATGCTCACAGACCTCTTACCCTCCCCCATTAGACTGCTGGGCACAGGACCCCCACCGCAGGCCCGACTTCGCCTCCATCCTGCAGCAGTTGGAAGCTCTAGAAGCGCAGGTGCTGCGGGAGATGCCACGGGACTCCTTCCATTCCATGCAGGAAGGCTGGAAACGCGAGATCCAGGGCCTGTTTGATGAGCTGCGGGCCAAGGAAAAGGTGAGAAGAATGGGGGACAAAAGGTGGGGTAGAGAATAAGGTGGGAGGTCTGGGTCAATGCCTAGCTAACTCAACCTTCTTCACTCTTCCCGAACATAGGAACTACTGAGCCGGGAGGAGGAACTGACGCGCGCTGCACGTGAGCAGCGGTCCCAGGCGGAGCAGCTGCGACGGCGCGAGCACCTGCTGGCGCAGTGGGAGCTGGAGGTGTTCGAGCGCGAGCTGACGCTGCTACTGCAGCAGGTGGACCGAGAACGGCCGCACGTGCGCCGCCGCCGGGGCACCTTCAAGCGGAGCAAACTCCGAGCAAGGGACGGCGGAGAACGCATCAGCATGCCCCTGGGTAAGGGGCGGGGCTCCGACGCCTCTCTGCCATTGGCTGTTGGCGCCAGGGTGTGTGATCACGCTTGAGTTCTGGTTTAGCCTTTTGGTGCCTTGACCAGCTGGAATAAGGAGGGGCTTATTTTGGGGTTGGGATTTTCTTTTCTGTCTCTGAGCCGGCCCTGACAGATATTTGCATGTCGGGCTGTCAGTGGTGCACGGAAGAGTTCTGAGGACAAGAGGGTGGGGCCGGCCTGCCCACACAGTAAACTTATTTCTCTACCAGATTGTGCTGGTGCTGGGTGCCAACCACTCAAAGCCTTGAGACAGGAATGTATTGAAGCACCCCCAGCCACACAGCTATTGTTGCCACTGTGGGAGAGGCCTGGGGGCCTCCTAAGCATCCCTGCGGTTTTGAGTGTGGCCTTCAAAACCTTTCCTTTCCCAAACCCCAGATTTCAAACACCGCATCACAGTGCAAGCCTCTCCTGGCCTGGATCGGAGGAGAAACGTGTTCGAGGTTGGGGCTGGGGACTCGCCCACCTTCCCTAGATTCCGAGCCATCCAGTGTAAGAAACTTGGTCAGCCTTGCCTTCCCCACAACCCCCAAACTTCCCCTGATGTCCAGAGATGGATCGGCCTTTTGACCATACCCGTTACTTTCTACTGTTTCCTCACTATACTGCTTCCAGGCTTCCCTCCCCTTTCTCTAGACTTTTACCTTTAAGTTCCCTCCAAAAACTACCCCCCCTCAAGTAATTGTATCATATCACGCTTTGGGGGGGGGGTCGTTTCTTTGTAGCCTTGGCCAGCTTGGAACTCAGGGATCTACCTAAGTGCCAGGATTAAAGGCCTGTGGCACTGCACTTGGTCATATATTCTTTATTTTCCTGAATGCTTTGCAAATATTAACTCAATAATTCTAGTGCATTACTAGTCGGTGAGGAATGCAAAAAGAATAATTTGCCACATGGCCAATAAGTGACAGAGCACAAATTCAGACATTCTCATTGCTAGCCCAGGACCTAGTCCCACCTAAGCCCAGCCCACCCACCCATCCTAGCTGTTAGGATGTAGGATAAGGATGGACTCTGACCTGTGGTGTTCCCTTACAGTGGAACCTACAGAATCAGGCCAGACTTGGGGTCGCCAGTCCCCCAGACGTCTTGAAGATTCAAGCAATGGAGAGAGGCGTGCTTGCTGGGCCTGGGGTCCCAGCTCCCCCAAGCCTGGGGAGGCCCAGAACGGGAGGTAAGTACCTCAGCACCCCACACCCCTGGCGTTCTACTCTTTAGAGCCCTAAGACTCACAAGCATGTTCCCTTTCCAGGAGACGGTCCCGCATGGATGAAGCCACGTGGTACCTAGATTCAGACGACTCGTCCCCATTAGGGTCCCCTAGTACTCCCCCGGCACTCAACGGTGAGTACGGAGCTCATGGATCTTGCTGAGTTCTTCTGGGGCCAGGAGGGTAGACTCTGAGCCAGCGCACAGAGATGCCTTAGGGACTCGAGACCAGGAAACTAAAGCTGAGGCTGTGCAGAACCAGCCGGACAGCCCAGGTCCCCAGGCCCACAGAAGTGGCCTCACCTGAGGCCTCAGGGCTTCTGGAGACTGGTCCTCCTGTCGAGGACTTTTAGGACCCTGTGCAGCACTGTACCCTCAGGAGGCTCAGGAAAGGACAAGAGATTCTGGGGGTGCTCAGGGCTGTTCTGTTCTCTGTGGTGATAACAGCGTCACCGGGAGGGAGACAACGGCTGACTCCCGAGGGAGGAGACATTCTCCCCACTTTAGGTATAAAAGGTGAGGCTAAGAGGGGAGTAAGCTACCTCAGACCCCCAGCTAAGGTCTCAAACCAGAGAAGCCGTGGCTCCCACAGTCTCAGTGGGTTTCTGGGGGAGCTTTCCTTCTCCACAAACCACTCAGGAAGCTAAGTGGGGCTCTACCACCCGAGGGATGAGGGCTCAGCTCAGCTCAGCTCAGCGCTGCCTAGTCTCCACATAGTCAAGAAAGTTGTGGTTTGTCTGGGGTACCCTATACCAACCTAGAGCATCCTCAGGGGTCCCAGCCCTACCTACTGCACACAGCAGAATGTAGACCCTAGACCAGTGCTTCCCAACCTGTCAGTCATGACACCTTTAGGGATGGAGCCACCCTTTCACAGGGATCCCCTCAGGCCATTGGAAAACATAGATATTTACATAATGGTTGTGGGTCACCACAACATAAGGAATTATATATTAAAGTGTCACAGTGTAAGGAAGGTTGGGGACCACTGCCCTAGACCCTACTTTAGTGGCTCTTAGGCTAGAGCCCTGTTCATCAAACTGTTTATCTGTGCCAATTCAGCCCACACACACACATCACCATCACCTCCACCTTACAGCAAATACTTTCTCCTATCTGCTGTAGATGTCATCATTGGCTCCTTTTTATAGAGAAGACTGAGGTACAGAGAGGTTAAGGGGTTCACTGTAGGGACTAGCAGAACAGAGATTTGAACTTGAGTTGAGCTGATCCAGAGGCAGGCCCTTGAGCTGCCCTCTACTAAGACATTTTTTTAAATTGTTGTTTTATTTTATATGTATATATGTTTTCTCTGAATGTGTTTGAACACTGTATGTCTACATTGCTTGTGGAAGCCAGAAGAGGACATCACATTCCCTGAAACTGAAATTACAGATGCCTGTGAGCCACTCTGTGGGTGCCAGGAACTGAACCCAGGTCCTCTGGAAGAGCAGCTAGTGTTCTTAACCACTGAGCCATCTCTCCAGCCCCCACATGTTCTGCTCCAGCAGTTGTAGCCCACAATTGGCTGTTGTATGAAAGCTGAACTGAAAACTGGAAGACCAAGGGGATCGATCACATTTGTTCTTGAATGGACCAGGTCAGGAGGACCAAAGGAGCATTCAAGGTCCTGGAAACCCAGTCCTTGTCATGTCCTGCCAGGCCTTCTGACCGTGCCTTCCCTGAGGTCCCAGAAGAAGACACAAGACTTAGACCCCATACCTCTCCAGCTGGTCCCTCATCTGAGATGGTGCCACCAGCCCCGCCTAGTTGCTGACCAAGCTTGTGGTTCCCTAGCCCAAGCCTGTACTCTTGCTGCCATCAGGGTCTGCGATGATACCTGACCTCAGCCTTCCAAATCTTCATGGTCGGGAAGCTGGCTGAGTCAGGGACTAGGGTCTCACAGGGCTGCATAGACCACTACTGAGGCTTGCTTACCCTGTCCCCAGATAGAGGCTCTGCCCTTGGGAACCTGGTGACTCTGGTTCGCTCTTGGGCAGCCACAGTCAGCCTGCACTGACGGGAAATTGCCTAATGGGTATTGCCGGGAGCCACTCACCAACCCAAAGCACTTTGGAAGCAAGTTTGCTTCATCTCCTGGTCAAGCCTCTCACACTAGCATCATCTCCTCGGTAGCAGGGTCGATAACTCAGACATCCAGGGAGCTTAGAGGCAACTTTAAATTCTAGGCAAGTTACCTTGGACAAATCACTTTAGGGACCTCAGAACTCACTTCAGGAACTGCCACTCAACCTGTTGGGTTCCAGTCTCCACTCTCCCTTTCTTATGTCATTTTTCTCTTGCTTATTTTAATATTTTTAGATTTCTTTTTTACATTTTTATTATTAATTTGTTTCAGGGGATCCATGCCCTCTTCTGGCCTCTGTAAGCACCAGGCATGTATGATAGTATGCAGACACACATGTAGGTAAAAATACTCATACAAATAAATTACTTTTTTTAAAAAGAGGGCTCCCTGAGCCAACAGAACTCCGAGCTAAATCCTGCTCACAGCAGAAGCTCACATTGCCCAGCCTTCTGTGTCTTTCTCCAGCCAACCCAGAACTCCAGACTGGTCAGCTGGGAGCCTGGCACAAGGAAGGGAAGGGCAGAAGGGATTAGAGCAGGAAGGACTTTGAAACTATGCAGTGAAGGACTGTCAGGACAGCTGGCTGGAGGTACAGAAGAGAGCACCTAAGAGTGTCAGCTGAAGGCCCAGAGACCCTTCCAGACCTCTCTTACATAGGACCACAAACAAACCTGATAAGGCAAGGGGTCTCTTGCAAGAAGTCACAGCGACTCTGATGAAGTGAGCTGTTCAGCTTGGAGGATTGTCTTCCACATCAGCGACTTGCAGGCATTGCTCCTGACAGTTGCCCTGCCCCCAGACCCTTCTGTTTAAAGGCAGAATGCGTGTGATGGGAAGGTTCAGCAGACCAGGAAGAGCTGCTTGACAGATAGAGCTAAGGAAGCTGCCCTTGGGAAGCAGAACTTGGTTCTTGTTCTAAAGCCACGCAGGATGCTCTCCTGGCAGACACGCTAGCCTCACTCTAACTGTGTCACTGATACTCGCAGGTAATCCTCCAAGGCCTAGCCCCGAGCCAGAGGAGCCACGGAGGGCCGGGCCCACGGAGCGAGGCAATAGCTCTGGGACGCCTAAACTGATCCAACGTGCATTGCTACGGGGGACCGCTCTGCTGGCTTCCCTAGGCCTTGGCCGAGATCTGCAACCTCCAGGAGGCCTGAGCCGTGAACGCGGGGAGTCCCCGACAGCACCACCCCCTGCACAGATGCCCTCACCCTGCCCACCTGAGCTGCCCTCCACCCCGCTCATCCGCCTCTCACAAACAACACCTGATGCCCATAGTTCACCCACTCCTGGACCCTTATTGCTAGACCTAGGTGTTCCCTCTGGCCAGCCATCAGCCAAGAGCCCTCGACGGGAAGAGACACGTGGTGAGTGACCCAAAGACTGATGGGGAGATAAGAGGCCATCAGAGAAGAGTGGCAGGGAACTCAGAGGACCACAGGCAGGTACAGAGTCTTAGGCTCTGTGGCTGTTGCTAGAGCTCTAGGTTCAGCTGTGAGATACAGAGATCTCCCTCATGGTGATAGACTAATACCTATTGATTGGTCGGGCCAGGTACTATAACCATTCTATGTAGAAGTTATTACATTAAATTATAATCTGTATATGAAGCTTTTTTTTTTCTCAAGACAGGGTTTCTCTCTGTAGCCCTGGCTGTCCTGGAACTCACTTTGTAGACCAGGCTGGCCTCAAACTCAGAAATCTGCCTGCCTCTGCCTCCCGAGTGCTGGGATTAAAGGCGTGCACCACCACACCTGGCTATATGAAGCATTTTTGTGCCCAGTTCTTAATGAAGTTCTTTGTTTGTTTATTTGTTGTTTGTCTATTTGAAGCAAGGTCTCCCTATGTAGCCCAGGCTGGACTCAAGTCCCAGTCCTCCTGTCTCAGCATCTCAAGTTCCAATATAACAGGCATGTTCCACCATGCCAGGCTAGACAAAGAAATTAATTTATTTTTACGTTTATTTATTCATTGTGGGGGCACACATGCCACAGGGCAAAGATGGAGAGATATTGAGAGTCGGTTCTTTTCTTCCACCACCTGGGTGCCAGAGGTTGAACACAGGTTGTTAGTCATGACAGCAAGCCCCTGTAACTGCTAAGCTGTCTCACCTGCTTAGATGAGGAACTGTAAGGAGCACAGAGCATACAGATGCAAAGGCTTGGGGTTCTTACAGCTAGTAAGTCACCAAGCCCAGATAGGTCTAAGCCAGCCTGACCCTGAAACTGTGGGATGAACAGATGATCTCAGAACGTAAGGAGCCATAGAACCCACAAGGCTATGGCTACCCATAACCCTGAAATGCTAGAAGCCCAGGCAAGAGCAGGGCAGTTTCTCCAAGGGACATCTAAGAATGAGTGGGTGCCTGCCTAACCATGTACCCGTACTTTTATACCCCCATAGGGAGAACCGTCTCACCCCCACCAGGAATATCACGCTCTGCTCCTGGCACACCTGGAACCCCTCGCTCACCACCGTTGGGCCTAATCAGCCGACCTCGGCCCTCACCACTCCGTAGCCGTATTGACCCATGGAGCTTCGTGTCAGCTGGGCCACGGCCTTCACCCCTGCCCTCTCCACAGCCTGCACCCCGACGGGCACCGTGGACCTTATTCCCAGACTCAGATCCCTTCTGGGACTCCCCACCTGCCAACCCCTTCCGGGGAGGCTCCCAGGACTGCAGGACGCAGACCAAAGACATGGGTGCCCAGGCCCCATGGGCACCAGAAGCAGGGCCCTGAGTGGGCCAGACCACACCCCACGCTTCGGCTGCCTTCGAGGAGGCATAGCATACACTGGAAGAGGAACCAGGAGGCCTCTGTGGCTGCCTTGGTTTCCCCCAGGGACTCTGACCCTTTGGGGGTCAGGAACACTACACTGCACAGAAAGCCTTCACACTGGATGGGGGCTACACCCCACATGCCTACAAACTGTAGGGACCCCTGACTTACTGCCCCACTGGGGCCTGACACTGTACCTAGCTGGTTAGGAGGACCAGAGCCTGTCTCAGGGAATTGCCCCCAGGAGCGGAGCAGGGAGCAGGGAGGTCCAGGGGAAAGGGGCTGACCTCAGGTGTCACCAGCACTTTTGACCAAGTCCTGTTACTGTGGCCCCTGTCTCCAAGGCTGAGTTCCTGGACCCCCAACCCTGGAAGTTATTGGAGCCGGGGCTCTCTGGGTGCCTTTCTACTGCCCCGCCAAGGTTGGAGCCTTGGCTTGGGGAGCCAATGAAGCCAAATAAACTTGTAAGCTGTCTCCCCAAATGTAATGTCACCTTTCTTGGAGGTAATCTGGTGTTTTGTCTTCATGCCCCTAGAACTCTGGGCAGATAAGTAGCTGAGGCAGAGCTAGGAGGCCTTGTGCCTCCTCTCCTAGGACCAAGCCCAGCAACTGGGTAGTCGCTAAGGCCCAGCCCAGCCAGCCTCTCACCATTGCCAGGCTTTTCCTTGAGCCATCTCTACCATTCAAGTGATGCTTTGCCCGGAGGTTCCTTGTTGCCGGTGGTCCCTGTCTGCCTGCTAGGCCCAGCTGCGATGTCATCTCTAGGAACCTTTCCCAGGATGTGTCGTCTTCACCCCAGGGAGATACTCACCTCTGGGAAAAATCTCAAGGGTTTGCCCTGGGTTTGCCTCTCATATTCTGGATATGGGGAAGCCCACCCACCTGGAAGCATGGTGACCCTCCCTGGTGGCCTGGACCTGGCCTTGAGGTTCCCACCCAGTCAATGCCTTAGGGCAGTCCTTCCATGGTTTATGAATGAAGCTCCCCCAATTTACACAAAGTAGCCATTCCAGGTCTGCAGTCCAGCCAGGCAGAGGCAGGAGATCTGCAGCAAGAGCCAGAACAAAGAGTCAGGAACACCAAGCGCCCTTACCTCATGCTCTCTCCAACTGTGTCTATTCTGAGTCCCACAGAGCCTCTCCCACCCTCTGCTTAGGCGATCACTGTCCCACCCAGAATGCTTCAGCATCCTCACAAGATCTTTGGTCTACTTGCCAACAACAACCTGTCTCCTCAGCCCCTTCTTCATGGTTGGTCTCTGACTCCTATATGACTTTTTCCCTGATGTTATCTTTAAACTTTTATTTTATTTTAGACAATCTTACTCTATTGCCCTGACTTCGAACCTGCTTTGTAGATCAGGTTAGCCTTGAACTCACAGAAATCTTGAAGGCATTCGCCATCACACTTGGCCCTATATTTTTATATAGATTGCTGTTTTGCCTGCATGGGTCTTTACCACAAGTGTACCTGGTATACCTGTGCCAGGGGAAGGCTCTCAGGTAACCTGGAACTAGAGTCACTGGCAGTCGTGAGCCACCATGTAGGTGCCAGGAATCGAACCAAGGTCCTCTGGAAGAACAGCAAGTGTTCCTCACAGCAGACCATCTTTCCAGCACCATAACTAGCTTGTTCTCTGGTTGGAATATTACTTCCTTCAAAGAGTTTTCCTGGGAAGTTTGCCCTCCCCGCAGGCTGCTCCCTGGTAGTTTGTCAGCAGATTTCTTATGGGAGCAGCAGGAGAGGACAAACCTGTGTCTGTCATCTTCCCTGGTGTCTGAATGAGTGATGCATATGTGACCAAGGAGGCGTGACTTTGCGTACGTTCGTGTGAGGATCTCTCCAGGCTTTTCTCACCCAGTCAGTCTTCTCACCACAGTGTCTTCCTCCGCCCACCCCCAGTGCCCGGCTGCCATGTCTTGCCCCAGAAACTGGGCGTGCTGTGGCTCACCTCCCTCATTCACGTTCATTCTAGTCATCTCAGCCGCCTACCCACGCAGCACCTCCTCCCCGCCACGCCCTTCGCAGCCCCTCCCTGGTGCCACTGGTGGCTTAGCCTACTCCCTCACCTTCCCAGACTCAGTGCCATGCTATGGGGAGTCTGAAACCATGGGCCCGATACCTGCTCCTGCTTATGGCCCACCTGCTGGCCATGGGCCTTGGGGCTGTGGTGCTTCAGGCCCTGGAGGGCCCTCCAGCTCGCCACCTCCAGGCCCAGGTCCAGGCTGAACTGGCTAGCTTCCAGGCAGAGCACAGGGCCTGCTTGCCACCTGAGGCCCTGGAGGAGCTGCTAGGTGCGGTCCTGAGAGCACAGGCCCATGGAGTTTCCAGCCTGGGCAACAGCTCAGAGACAAGCAACTGGGATCTGCCCTCAGCTCTGCTGTTCACTGCCAGCATCCTCACCACCACCGGTAGGCACTACCACCACTACCACCAAGCAAACCAGGAGGAGGACCCAAGAGCTCTAGGGTGCAAGCCCTTCCCCCACCCCAAAGCTCCAGACAAAGCCACGGCTCTATCAGACCTGACATCACAAGTGGGGCTCCCCACACAACACACCCCAACTGGTGCCTCCACTTAAGCTGCCAGGAGGGGTGTGGCCTCCCCAGCCCCGCCCCTCAGCACTCTGCATCCAGCAGAGAAACCCGGGTCACATAGGCCTGAAGCCAGACAGAGAATACATCTGGGTGGGATAGACTCTTGGCTAGAGAGATGCTGTAGGAAGCACAGCTTAGAGCCGCCCTCGAGGAAGTCTGAGGGGAGGAAGTGGTGATGATGTGCTCAGAGCCCAGTGAACAGGGTGCAGAAGTAGGTCGGGTTAGCGAAATTCCTGGCTAAGAGAACAGATGTGCTTAGGCACAGAACTAGTCCTAGGGGGTTGGTTTTGTTTCATTGTCCTGCTAATAGTCTAAATACTTTTCAAAGTGAAATATGTATCTCTAACTTCCTTTCCAATTGGCTGGAGCAGGATGGAGCCTGCCTCTAGACCACATGGCCGCTGGCCCACCCAGTCTTCACTACACTCTTACCTCACAGCTGACTCCTAGGAGCTTTGGCCTTTGTAACCCATGGACCCTGCTGATCTTGTTCTCCCAGCATGCCCCAGTCTCCTACCTCTCCCTTTCTTGCTCCCTGCTTCTCTGGCTCTAAATGCTGTCTCTCGTGCATGCTGCCTCTTTTCAGAACGTCTTGTTCCCTTGCCTGCTTCCCTCCCATAACCCAGAGCCCGGGCAGATACACATTTGGGGAAAGAAGGCGGATGGCATGCCACAGGTTGAAGATTTGGAAATAATGGTAAAAATAAGAACTGACAAACCCAGGAAGTCAGGATCTGGCTGGGGAGACATTAGTTGTGGAGCGCTTGCCTAGAAGGCATGGGGCTCCCTGGTCTCCATCTGAAGTACAGATAAAGAGGAAGGGTCTCTCAAAGCCAGAATCAGCTTTAAATTGTTCCAGCTACAGACAGCCTAGGGCATCTGTCTTCAGAATTAATTTTCCAGAAAAGACAACAGTAACCCAGTGAGGTTAAGAAGCCAGTCCACCATCCAGTGAAAAGAGGACCCCAGCCTGAAGCATTCATGTCATCACCAAAAGGCAGACTTCTGTGGGAGGTGATGGAGAAAAAGTGACCGCCAGGGGCAGCCCACTCAAAAGCTTGCTGCCCTCTTCTCTCTCTTTTCCAGGTTATGGCCACATGGCCCCACTCTCCTCAGGTGGAAAGGCCTTCTGTGTGGTCTATGCAGCCCTTGGGCTGCCAGCCTCTCTAGCACTTGTGGCTGCCCTGCGCCACTGCTTGCTGCCTGTGTTCAGTCGCCCAGGTGACTGGGTAGCCATTCGCTGGCAGCTGGCACCAGCTCAGGCTGCTCTGCTACAGGCAGCAGGACTGGGCCTCCTGGTGGCCTGTGTCTTCATGCTGCTGCCAGCACTGGTGCTGTGGGGTGTACAGGGTGACTGCAGCCTGCTAGAAGCCATCTACTTCTGTTTCGGCTCACTCAGCACGATCGGCCTAGGAGACTTGCTGCCTGCCCATGGACGTGGCCTGCACCCAGCCATTTACCACCTTGGGCAGTTTGCACTTCTTGGTGAGTCCAGAAAAGAGGAGGGTAGAGAGGGTCTGGACTACAACTCCCATAGACCACTAGGGACTACAATTCACAGAGATCCTACCCTAGGGCACAAAATGGGTGTTGTAGTTTAAAGAACACTGGGAGCCATGTTGAGAGTTTCAAGTAGTGCCAGGGTGGATGGTCACACTGGGAAGTGGGGGGGGGGGTATTCTGAGCACCCTAAGAGCTGCCCCTACTGCCTCTTCTCCCCAGGTTACTTGCTCCTGGGGCTCCTGGCCATGTTGTTAGCAGTAGAGACCTTCTCAGAGCTGCCTCAGGTCCGTGCCATGGTGAAATTCTTTGGGCCCAGTGGCTCTAGAACCGATGAAGATCAAGATGGCATCCTAGGCCAAGATGAGCTGGCTCTGAGCACTGTGCTGCCTGACGCCCCAGTCTTGGGACCAACCACCCCAGCCTCAGTATCAGAACATCAGAACAGACCCCAGCCTGCTGACCCCAGTCAGGCGACAGGAAGTCAGCTCGATCGTGTTGGGGGACCTGAGCGGGAGGCACCAAGGAGTGCTTGAAGAACATAGCAGGAAGGGGTTATGGGAATGAATATGTCATGGGATAATGTTAATTTTAAAAATTAAATGGGCTGCTTAGCATGCACCAAGCGACTCTGGGCTAAATCTTCTAGCACTAGGAAAAATATTCAACTGTGTGAGTATGTGTATGTCAAACAAAAAAAACAAAAAACAAAAAACAAAAAATTCTAGTGGGGGTGGTAAACTCAGGCATGGAGGCATGGAGCGTGTTTGGAGGTCAAAGGACAACTTTGTGGAGTTGGTGCATTCCTTCCACCTTTGGGAGGCCCCAGGGATCGAACTCAGATCCTCAAGCTTGCTCAACAATGTTTTTTATCTACTGAGCAATCTTTTTTTTTAAAGATTTATTTATTTATTTTATGTATGTAAGTACACTGTAGCTGTCTTCAGACACACCAGAATAGGGCATCGGATCCCATTACAGATGGTTGTGAGCCACCATGTGACTGCTGAGAATTGAACTCAGGACCTCTGGAAGAGCAGTCAGTGCTCTTAACTGCTGAGCCATCTCTCCACCCCTACTGAGCTATCTTAATGACCCATTTCAATAGTTTTTTTCTTTAGAACAACATCACTGAGTTTGAGGACAGCCTGGTCTACAGAGTGAGTTGCAGGATAGATAAGGCCGTACAGAGAAACCCTGTCTCAAAAACAAAAGCAAACAAACATGAGAGCAATGTAAATGAGACCAGCCTTGAACTCACAGAGATCTGCCTCTCTCGCACCACCAACATAGCTGAGACTGGCCTGGAACTCTTGATCCTTCGTCCTCCAGCATCACCCCAAATACTGGATTGAAAGGTTTTATAGGTGTACACCACCACACTTGTGTTTTCAGATTTTCTTTCAAAATGGGCTTTCCCTCTGGCCTCCATCCTTGGAAGGTCACATCTGTGAACCGCTAAACTCAACTGGCTCCGGGTTAGAATCCTATACACAGCATCAGCGTTATTAGCTAAGTCCCACCCTCTTCCTTCCATTGAGGCCCTGTTGAGAAAGGGCAGGCGCTGGTTTGTTCTACTCCAACTTTATTGCTCCCTCCAGAAGAGAAGGAGGATGTGGGTGTCAGTCCCCACACCATCCCTTGCCTGGGATCCTGGCCACCGCCAAAACATTCACATACACTCGGATAAATAAACACTAGCAGGCTCACTGCTCCAGCCCGAGAGTCTGGTCAGTCTTGCTTCTGCTCGCTGAAGGAGCATGGGGACCTGGCCTCTGCTGTGCAGGCTGGGGGAGTGGCGAAGACGGTCCACGACCAGAGAAAGGGACAAACCAGACAGGAGACTCAGCTCAGGGTACAGCGTTCCCGCCTGCTCAGCTGCCGGCTCACCTTGCGACGTCTCTGCTCCAGGCCTCGTTCTAGGCGCTCATCTTCCTCCAGAGCGCTGAAGATAGGGGTTCAAGTTAGTCTCAAAGTTGGCCCTACTTGCAAGCCCTGAGATTCCAGGCACAGCACTCCAGGAGTGCGCCCTGGGGCTTCTTCAAAACCAAGAACCACCCAGGTCCCCCACTCACATCCGTTCCTTCTGGTCCAGGTCCCGGACCAGTTCATCCCTCTGGTTCACCAGAGACACCAGCTCCTCCAACAGGAGTTGCTCGCGGTGCTGCTGCGCAACTGTTTTCTGCCACTCTAAGAAACCAGGAGCCTGAGTCAGGAGGGTTCCTCCCCTGACCCTGTTCTACCTCCAGCCTTTGCTGGCCCAGACCCACTTCCTACCTTCAATGGCCAGCATGGCCCGCAACTCTCGGCTCAGCAGTTCAAACCTCCGCTCCAAGTCCTGCTCCTCGATGCTGTCAGAGAAGTATGTTAAGTTAGAAGTGGGATGTAAGCGCCCAGGGCTGTGAGCACTTCCTCCCTATCCGTTTCCATAGAGGGCTAGGAGACCCTCAATGCTCTGTGCTGATGCCCATTCAGAGTTCCCTGTTGTTCCAGCTACCCTTCAATTGCAGTTTGGATACGTATGTTTCTACCAATCCACACCCCTCTTAGGATTATTTAGAAGAAAGAAGTATGCTAACATTGTTCTGAGGAAATGATTCAAACTGCAAACAGGAAGCAAAGCTGCCTCTGGCATGCAGGTCGGTAAGAGCAAGGATGGGGAGAGGGGCTTGCCACCCCACTTCTGAACCGGCTCGGATTACTCTCAGCTCATTTTCCTAACTGTAAAGCTAGAGTCAAAGCGGAGGGCCTGATTTCTCACTAAAGAGTACCAACATAAGACGTATATGCTTCGCCAGGCAGTGATGGTGCGTGACTTATTCCCAGCACTCAGGAGGCAAAGGCAGACAGATGTCTGTAAGTTCAAGGCCAGCATGGTCTACACAGAGAGCTCCAGGACAGCCAGGGGCACATACTCAGAGAAGTCCTGTCTTGTACAAACAAACAAACTCTCCTTGGTGATGGAGAAATGACTTGGTGGCTAAGAGCATTGGCTGCTCTTCCAGAGGACTGGGATTCGATTCCCAGCACCCACACGGCAGCTCACAACTGTCTGTAACTCCAGTTCCAGAGGATCTGTCACCCTCACACCACGTACACAAAATAAAATTAATAAATTATTTAAAAGGGGCGGGGGTGTAGGCTGGAGAGATGGCTCAGCGGTTAACAGCACTGACTGCTCTTCCAAAGGTCCAGAGTTCAATTCCCAGGAACCACATGGTAACTCACAACCATCTGTAATGAGATCTGACTCCCTCTTCTGGTGTGTCTGAAGACAGCAACAGTGTACTCATACATTAAATAAATAAATAATCTTTTAAAAAAAGAGGTGTATGAGCCGGGCATGGTGGTGCATGCCTTTAATCCCAGCACTCGGGAGGCAGAGGCAGGCGAATTTCTGAGTTCGAGGCCAGCCTGGTCTACAAAGTGAGTTCCAGGATAGCCAGGGCTACACAGAGAAACCCTGTCTCGAAAAACCAAAAAAAAAAAAAAAAAAAAAAAAAAAAAGAGATGTATGTTTTTATACAGTTAGACAAGACAAAATACTAATAAAATGACTATGCAAAATCTCTCCAAAAAGATCTTTGAAAAAAGGAGAAAGAAGTGGCCAGGTAACTCTAACCAAAGTAAGCTCAGCTTCACTGCTGTCTGGGCAGCCCTGAGCCAGCTGGGCGGGCAGGCGGGCAGGCGGGCAGAGGCCTAGCAGCAAGAGGCTTAAAGCCAGACTCACAGCAGCTGCAGCTGGTCCTGCCTCCGGATGAGCGCATTCTTCTTGTTGACCAGGGTGAACCATTCCTGAATCAGCACCTCCTCCTGCAGCCTGTTGGCACCTGAATCAGGCCAGGACAGTCACCAGTCACCAGAGATGCCTCCTGACAGGGCAGAGCAGCTGGGGGTGGGGGTGGGGAGCGCTTGTTTTCCTGTGGTATCTCAGAAGTCTCAGCTACATCCCACCAACCAGCTTCCTGGGACCACCAAAGGGACTCTAGTGGTATCTCCTCCCAGCTCCTCTCAAGGTCAGGAGCTGCTGCAGAGCTGGGCAGATTTAGGGAGGAGGCTGTTGAGGAGCGAGCCCCAAAATCAGGGGTCCCACCTGATTCCATGAGGCTCCTCAGCTGCTTCTCCACCTCAGCGGCCCTCCCATCTATCTGTCCCTGTTCCTGCTCCAGGGCTTGCAGCTCTGCGCACACGTACTGACTTGTGTCCTGGAACCGTTGCTAGAAGGGGAAGGAAGGAGGCAGAGGACAGGTGAGCTCACCCCAGGCCAGCTCAGAAAGTACCACACCAACTCTGCCCACCTAACTCTCCTTACCAGGCCTGTCTCTTCCCCCAGGCTGGGTGATGACTCCTCAGTAGGAGGGGGCCCACCTGCAGACAAAAACCAGGACAGGTCCCTCCAGTTAGCAGAAGTCCCCAAAAGCGCCCAGAAGGATCCCTGAACATCGTGAGCTGAGCTCTGTCACCACCCCCATCTTCCAAACTACTTACCGGGCGGCTGCTGTGGGGCTGGGGCTGGGAGTGGGTTAGCGTCAGGGCTGGAGGCAGGGTTTGGACCTTCCTGTGGAAAGAGTCTAATGAGAGCTGGGGTTTTTTAGTTCCCAAAGTCACTGCAGACAACTAAGGACTCTAATACACAGCAGAGGGAGGAGCTTTGGTCCAGCTGCTTCTCCAGTCCCACAAGCACCTCCTTCAGGATAAAGGACTTCCTCAATGAAAAGCCATGCCTTCACTCCCACCCGAGGGCCTGGGGTCATCCTCCTCTCTGCCTCCAAATGCTCCTGCGGGGCATTGAGTTGATAATTCTTTTAGGGTAAGTCAGTGGGAAAGACACAGCAGGAACCCTTTCCTTCCACTCTTCCCCATCCCTTCAAAGAGCAGCGACAGAGCTACCCCATCAGGAGCTAGGCTACCCTGAGTCTGCATCTACCTTCTGGCCAGAAGGGGGCACCCTCCTACCTGCTAGGATTTCATATCTAGAGCCTACAATGCTCTTTGCAGGAACTAAGGAATTTTGTTATGGAAAGGCTTAAGTCTGGCCCCCATTGTTCCCTATTCCCTGTTACTAGGGCCCAATTATTTTTAAAAACAATCTACATTTATTTATTTTATGGTATGAGTGTTTTACCAGCATGTATGTATGTGGTGTACTGGTGTCCAATATTTGCAGAGGTCAGAAAGGGGGTGTCAGATGGCCCAAAGATCTCTTGGAAACTGGAGTTATAAACTACAGTGTGACCCAGTGTGGGTGCTGGGAACCAAACTCAGGTCCTCGGCAAGAGCAGCCAGTGCTCTTGGCCCCTGGGGCCTAACTTTTAACTCTAACAGCCTGGCTCCTTGGACAACACTCTCAGCCACTCTCTGGCTCAGAGGTGTAGAACCTAAAGGAGTTAGTCAACTGTTCACCCCAACGTGTGCCCATCAGACAAGTCATGCTGCTCAGGTGCTATCCTGTCTGGACAGGAATAGCGGTGGTGCCACCCGCCACCATCATTCACGTCCATCTCAAGCTGCGAGGCCTCCCCAAAACATCTACTTCTGCTGTAGCTCTCTCCATACCCCGTGTCAGCGCCCAGTCTCAGTGCTCAGGCCTCGGGAGCTACACCCTCAATTCCTTTACCACCACAAGGCCCTCTGGCCACAGCAATGGACTTTCAGTTCCCTAAAAAGCTTCCTGAAACCACTCTCCAGCTTGAGTTGCTCCAAACCAACTCGACCTTCCTGGCCCAGCTTGGACCCCTCCTACAGGTGGCCCCTCGCACGTCCCTCCCCACCTCTGCCTCTCTTCCTGGCCTCATGGCTGCTCAGACCCCACACACCTCCTTGTGCTATTGGTTATTGCATCCTCTTTAACTACAGTCGGCCTGTGTATTTGGGACAGGATGTGACTATGTAGCTCCGGCTGGCAGGAACCTGCTCTGTAGCCCAGGCTGGCCTCGAACTCACGGAGATCCCCCTGTGTGTGCATGCCACACAGATGTGGCTACCCTTAGAGACAGAGGCACGAGGTCACCTGGAACCAGAGTCACAGACTATTGTGAACTCACTCCCTCTTTTGTATGTTTGCAGTTGAACTTGGGTCCTCTGGAGACCAATACTCACTCTTAACCACTAGGCCATCCTGCAAGCCCTGGTTATTGTATTTTTAAGTCACGTGTATGTGCATACGAGCTCAGGTGTCGTCGGAAGGCAGAAGAACCTGTCAGACCTTCTGGAGCTGGTTACAGGCCTACAGCTGTGAGCCACTGGCTATAGGCGTTGAGAACCAAACTCAGATCCTTTGTAAGAGGAATTTTCACTCTTAACCCTGCGCCATCTTCCCTTTAGCTAGCCCAGGAGTCTAGCACATGCGGTACATCAACTAAAGGCAACCCCTGCCGAGCACTCCCGTCTCTCTAGGGACCACAGAGGCAGTGGTTAGTCTCACTCTGCAGACAATAAAGTAGGAAGCCAGAAATGAAGTTTGCCATAGAAATTGATCTATGGCCTAGGGCTGTCTAACGCAAAATTTGTTCCCAGCCCAGCAGTTGTGACGCATGCCTTTAGTCCCAGCACTCAGGAGGCAGAGACACACAGATCTCTGTGAGTTTGAGGCAGCCTGGTCCACAGAGTGAGTTCTGGGACAACTAGGGATACACACAAAGAAATCCTGTCTCAGGTTAAAAGAAAAAGAAAAAAACAAAAAACAAAAACCAAAAAAACAAAAAAACAAAAACAAGCAATCAAAGAAACCAACTTGATCCAAGCCTGGACACACTGCCCCACTGGGCTTGATAGCATCTTTGTGTGTAAAATTGGAGATAGAGCCCAGACCCGATGCAGGACTCCAGCCAGGCATCTAGGGCAGCATTTAGCTCACAATTTTGATACCACATAGTATGGTTTCATACCACTTCGCAAAGGGTTTTCACAATTTTGATCTTATCCTCAGGGGAAAAGGACCCCCCCTCTCTCGGGGGAGGGGGGCTAGCAGAGGGCGACAGTTGACACCACAGTCTCAGAACCCAGGTTAGCAGCAGCAACAGCAACCCTCTGCCTCGGTTCTTTATCTCCCTCAACTTCACTATCCCCACCCTTAAAAAGCAGGAGTCATGGCTCCCTGTAAGGGATACTGTGGGAAGCCAGGCAATGGCACAGATGGCCCACCTGGCAGAGTAGGCCAAGTAGAGGGTTGAGTGTGCTAAGGTCAGCCACATTTGTGCTCACTCACACAGCCCTGATGGGAATTCCAAAACTTCCTCCTCGTGTCTGACCCAGATTCCTCTTTCTATACTTTCCTCAAGGGGCTGCCCTAAAAGCACCCATGTTTCTCATGCAGCTGCTTCCACCCCACCTCAGCCTCCAGGTGCCTGATCTCATCCTACTCCAGGCCTTGGAGAGCTTCCAAGGGTGGGGTCAGGCTGAACAACCTCCTAAAACTGTCAGGGCAAAGTCGGCCAATGAGAAAGGCTCCTTGGTCCCACTGCTCAAATAGCTCCAGTGAAGTAAGGGCAGAAGGAGGGCCTGGCTTAGAAACCAGCTGTGGGACTCAGCCCAGAAGGGTGAACCCCGCCCCTTGTGATTTAAAGGGCCACTGACCTACATTAGCCAGCTGGGCTGCAAGTACCACCTCCACCTTTTGAAGGAAATGCCTTTCCACCTCTCTTTCCCAGGTTCCTGTGTCTCTGGACCTTCCCTCAGGGCTCCTATTCCCAACCACCTCACTGCTATCTGGGGACTTCATGAGCATGACTGTCAGGTCCCTAAATGAGACCTGAATGTCCTGAGGCTGCCCTTTTGCCTGAGTGAGGTCTCCTCATTTGAGAACTACTCCTTCCCGTTTTCTTTTCTCTCTCTTGTCTTGTATGTTATTTGTGTGTGTGTGTGTGTGTGTGTGTGTGTGTGTGTGTGCATCTGTGTGTGTGTGTCTGTCTGCATCTGTGTATGTGTGTGCATTTGTGTGTGTGTGTGTGTACCAGTTGTCTTCCTCCATCACACTCCACTCTGTTTGCTTCCTTTCTTTCTTATCAGATTTATTTATTTATGTATTGGTGAAGTAGGTTGTGTGCCCCAAGACATGGGTGACAGTCAGAGGACAACTTGTGTGAGTGATTCTTTCCTTCCACCGTGTGGACACCAGGGATAGAGGTCAGGTCACCTGATAAGCCATCAGCCTGCCACCTTATTTTTTGAGAAAGCATCTCTCACTGAACCTGAAGCCCGGATTGGTACAGGATTTTTACATGGTGCTAGGGATCCTAACTGAGGTCCTGGGGCTTGTGCCACAAACGCTTTACTGCTAAGCCCACCCGCACCCACGCCTGCGCCTGCGCCCACGCCCGTACCCACACCCACACCCGGCCATGGAATGTTTTGTTTTATTTTGTTTTGAAATGGCTTGAACTCCTGATCTTTCTCCTTCAACCTTCCAAGTGCTGAGATTACAGACATCCTCCACCAAGCCCAGCATTTTGTTGTTAGATAGTGACACTGGCGTTTGAAACCAGGACCTCTTGGGCAACCACTCTACCCCTGGGCTATTTCCTTGGTCCCCTGTTTTTCACCAGGGAAAACTGTCTATCTTACTAACTTGAGGACCAGCTGTTTCCTCCACAAAGCTGCTCTCAGTTGATGCCCTCCAAACATGGGACCACAGGTGGGCAGCTGCAGGGTGAAGTGGCCCCTTCTACCGTCACCCTCAGATCAAAAGTCTGCAGCCAGAGTTCATCCTGAGTCCCTGAGATTCCTGTAGTACCTTCTCTCCTTTAGCACACTGCAGTGTGTGTGTGTGTGTGTGTGTGAGAGAGAGAGAGAGAGAGAGAGAGAGAGAGAGAGAGAGAGAGAGAGAGAACAACACTCCCAGGCAAGAGGACCCACTCCTAACTCTCATTAAGCCTCAGTAGTTAAATATTCCACTCAGAGAATCTGGAGGCTAGAAGGAGCTCCAGAGGCCACTAGAGGACGGTATCCCTGTCCCTAACTAGGGGGGGGGGGGGAGCTGTAGTTGCTAGGTGACGCCCAAGGCCACACAGAGAGAAAGAAAAGGCCCAAAAGGCCAGTACTAAACTTGGAGCCATCTGCAAGCTTTCTATACAGACCATGTTTCTACAAACTGGGTACCAAATGTTAGAAACCACTCACATATACAAACCTGGCAACACAGTCTAGGCTATCTCGGCTGTGGGCTTTGTCTCCTGATACCATAGCAGGGGACCCAGCATCCAGCAAAGTGGCTTTTCTAAAGCTGCGCCCATGCCCTGCTTTGACACTGGGGCCGCTCGGGACCCATTTCTGAAAGCTCCCCACTATCCTATGCTGCAGCAGGGTAGGGGTACTCACCACAGCTCCAGGCCCTGCAGGCCCTGCTCCAACTGCAGCTCCAGAGTCCTGGTCATCCACAGAGAAAGAGTTGCTATTCCTTAACCTCGATCGCCTCTTCTTTAGCAAATCGGCGTCCCGCACGTGGGAGAAAGAGCCATGTGCTCGGGGTGGAGGTACTGGCCCAGCCTCCCCATTGACAGAGGACCGTCTCAGTCTCACACCACTCACACCACCTGACGCCCCCACTCCGTTCACCAGCCCCTCTGCAGGGACCACCGGGGTTGTGGACGACCTGGCTCTAGGGCCGTCGGTGGGCGCCTCTTGAGGGATTGCTTCCTGGGCAACCTCTGCCTCCCCATCCTTAGAGGAGCAGCTCAGGTCCGTGTCCCTGGAGGCCACCTTTGGTATTGCCCCAGTCCCGCGGTTCACAGCCTCCTTAGGTTCTGTGGGCACTTCAGCCCCATGCTCGCGTAATCGCTGCGCCAGGTCTCCTGCGTCCAGACAGTCGGGCAGGCTCGGCTGGGCGTTGCCCACACGATAAGTGCCAGAGCCACCGCCGCCCTCCAGTTGCACCAGCTGCAGCTCCTGCCCAGTGCAGAAGGCACGGATCTGGCACAGGTACGTCATGACGATGAGCTTGTCAGGTACGGACAGAAGTACCATGTCCGCCGGCTCGAGCAGCCGAGACACACCCAGGGCAGCGAAGCCATCAAAAGCCTAGAAAGGGTGCATCTGATCAGAAGCCGCATCAATTCAGCAACCCTCCAGACCCAAGCCAGCCCAGGGGGTCCCAGAGACTCTTGAGCCAGGATTTGCTTAGCAACGCCTTCGCCCTCCAGTAGAGGGAAATCTGACATCAAGGCCCACCCTCGCTGTTACCTAGCAACTACACATCGCCCACCCAGTTATCAAAGGATGATTTAAAAATCTAGCGAAAACATGCTTTTAAAATTTAGAACACCAAAACAAAACTAGGGCAAACAATTTAATAACCAAAAAGATTTTAAAGTTTCTAAAAGCCAGGCCAGGGCCCTGCACCTCAGACCCCAATTCTCAGGCCAGCAGCTTGAATCTCTAACTAGATCTTATCTCCAGCCACAGCTCCCTCCTCATCTCACCTGCTTGTTGTTCTGTTTGATGTTGAGGGGATCAAGGGAGAAATAATCGCTGCAGAGAGAGAGTGCTGGTCAGGAATGGACGGACGTCGCTGGTGTCCTAGCAGTCTCACGTCCCACCCATCCCCCCACCCCTGGCAGCTCACATCTTGTCTGGGTAGAATCGATGTAAAATAGCACAGAAGGCCAGGCCATTGCGCCAGGACGTGGTGAAGTTGGTGATGCAGACACCACGGTAGCCGTTGGTGACCTCTTGGCACCACTCCAACAGGGACTGGCTGGAGCTGACCAGGGTAGGTGGTGCCTGGAGACACAAGGGTTGACTTAGAAGATGTATTCTGATGACTTACGTCCTCTGCCTTTTGGGGGAAAGCTCAGGCCTGGCACAGTACCATCCCAGCTCTGAGCTTACAAGGTCACCAGAGAGCACTGGCAAGAGCATTGGGCCAGGCAGAAGGGTTTCCAGCTTAGGGTAGTGGGGTTATCTGCCAAGGTGACCTAGAAGTCAGAGGTCACCCGCAGCCACACCTCAAAGTCAGCTCAGAAAATCAGCTTAGGGGGTGCAGCTCCATGCAGCCCAGCTGGGTGCGAGGGCCAGGGCATCCTGGGGGTGGAGGGATGATGGACCTTCTTGAAACTGAAACACCCCCCCCCGCCTCCCAAAAATCCCACATCTTAGTCCACTGGGTGGGTCCATGCAGAGCCACTGTTCAATCAGCCCCAGGTTAGTGGGAGAAGCAGACTGGCACACAGTGGCCCCCAACCCTACCTGGCTGCCCGGCAGCCTCCTGTCCTCTTCAGGTTCCTCTAGGGAAGAGGCCCCTGAGGGCCTGGGCACCCCAGCCCCTGCCTCACTGGCCACTTGTGCCTTACTCAGGCCAGCCTCCTCGAGGCTTTCAACAGCTTCTTTCCCCTTCATGGTTCCCAAGACCCCAGAATCTGCTTCCTGGGCCTCAAAAATATTAGATTTATTCTCTGGAGACTCAAACCCCTCCATCTCTGCTTCCTGCTGCCCCAAAGTCCAAGATTTGGCCTCTACTATCCCCAAAACTTTAGTTTCTGGCTCTTGTGCTCTGGGTACCTCTGGCACCACTTCCTTGGCCCCAGAAAGCCTTTGCTTAGTTACGGGGACATCTAAGGCCTCATATTTAAGAGCTCCCCAAGATCCAGGCTTCTGGACCCCCAAAATGTCAGCCTTTACTTCCCCAGACTCCAAAACTACAGTCCCTGCCCACTGGACCCTCAGTGCCTCAGCCTCTGGACTGGAGACCCCAGGATCCACTAGTTCTATTTCTTCATCCCGAGCTGTCTTTGCTTCCGTCTTTTGGGTTTCTAACATCTCAGCTTCTGCTTTCTCAGCCTCTCCTCGACGAAGCCCCAAGCCCCCTACTTCTGTCTCCTGGGTGTCCAGAATCTCAGACTTTATGGTCTTAGTTTCTAGTTCTGGGATCTCTGAGCCTTTCTGGGTTCCAAATAACTCAGAATTCACTTTCTCTACCTCTGGGGTCTCCCAAATCTCCATTTTCCTCCCAGACTCTTCCATCTTAGCCTCCAAGTCTGGAACTCCTGAACCCTCAGATGATATTTCCTGGGTCTTTGGGATTTCGGTCTCTGCCTCTCTAACCTCTCTCTGTGATATCCCAGTGCCTCCCACCTTCTTCTGGGTCCCTAAGAGCTCAGATTCTGGTAGGTTGGCCACTACTCTCAGCGCCACAGAACTCTCAGATCGCTCCTTGGCCTGCAGTGTCTCAGCTTCTTCAGCGTCTGTCTCTGGGACTTCTGAAGAGCTAGCCTCTGCTTCCAAGACCCTGGCTACCTCAGTTCCAGCTCCCAGAGCCTTCTGAACCCCTGGTGCTCTCTCTGGTATCCCTAAGATCTTAGCCTCTGCTATCCCAGTATCTACCTCTAGAACCCCTAAATCTCCTTCCTCTGTCTCCAGGGATCTGTCAATCTTGGATTCTGGTATCTTTGCTTCTATCAAAAGTACTCCACAACCTGCTGATATCTCCCGGGTCCCCAGTATAGCATCTTCTGCTGTCTCCATCACTGAAACATCGGTCTCCTGGTCCCCTACTAGTCTAGGTTGCATCTGTGGGGGCCCTATTTTGTGGATCCCCAATGTCTCAGTTCCTGCTGTTTCGGTTTCTATTCTTGGAATCCTCCAAATCTCCACCTCTGTCTCCTGCACCCCCAATTTCTCAGCCTCTGCCATCTCTGCCCCCACTTCTGGAGCCCCCAAACCTTCGGCTGCTACCTTCTGGGACTCCAGTGTTCCCGCTTCTGCCTCCCCAGCCTCTGTCTTCTGGGTTTCCAATATCTCAGCCTGTGTCTTCAGCACCGCAGCCTCACCATCCACTACCCCCTGGGTTTCTAATATCTCAGTTTCTGCTATCACTGTCTTGGTATCTGGAACTGTAAAACCCCCAACTTCTGTTTCCCCAAATTCCTCAGGCTCCCTTATCTCAGGCCCTGTCCTCGGCATCCCCAGAACCACGATCTCGTTATTCTGGGTCCTCAGCACCTCAGACTCTGCTGTCCCAGCAGCCTCGGGTTCCAGGCCCTCTGACCTTGCTGCTTCTGACTCCTGGGCCTCCAATATTTCAGACTCTGCTGTGCCAGCCTCTGTATCCAGGGATTCTGGTATCCCAGCATCTGTCTTTGATGTCCCTATAACCTCCCATGGCACCCACTCAGCCTCTGTTTCTAGAACCCTTGACTCCCCAACTTCTGCCTCCTGAGCCCTCTGATCTCTAGATTTCACCCCCTGGCCATCTGATGGGACTGTCTGAACGCAGCTCACCTGGGGCCCAGCACTTGCTGCTCTAGCAGAGGAGCCCTGCTCCGGGCCTGCCCTCCCAATAGCAGGGACTTTACCCCTCACCTCTGCACTTCCTTTCTCCTGGCCTGCAGGCCTGGCATCCCTGAGGTCCCCTAGATGTTCTTCAGGCTCAGCTGGAGGTGGGTTCAGGTCACTGGGAGCCTCTTCCTGGGTCCTAACCCCCATCCTCCTCTGAGCACTCCTAGGAGGGGCCTCAGGAGTGTCCCCAAGCCTTGCCTTGGGCGTCGGCCCTGCAGCCTCTGGTCCCTCTGTGGCTCTGTGTTGAACCTTTGACTTGTGCTCAGCATCTACTTGATGAAGTTCTGAGCTCTCTCCAGCCTCGCCGGCTGTGGTGTCCGACTTCTTAGTGTTCTTCTCTCTATTCCCTGCCCCACTAGCCCCCGGCCTGTCCCCAGTGTCCTCCTCTTCAACTTTGGATCTTTCTCCTCCCAGAGAATCTTTGGAGCCTCTGACCTCAATGTCTGGTTCTGGCCTGGCTTCATGGGCCTCTGTCCCTTCCTGAGAGCTTATCTGAGCCTGGGTCTCCCCAGAAGAGCCCATTCCTGTTGGAGGATCCTCTGAGGTATTGGGGACCTCATCCCCACTGCAGGGGACTGGGGACGAGGGTGCATCAGAGCCTTTCCGGAGCCGAGGGGCTGGGGTGGGGACCATGGTCTGGCCTGGCTGCCCAGTGGACCTGAGGAAAGAGCAGAAACAAATGTTGAGGGCTCTCTTTTTAGGACCATGCTCAGCCTTCCTTTCTTCTTTAGCATGCTATAGCAGTAGAGGGAAGGGTGCAGACTGGGATGTGTGTATCCACTT
Organism: Mus musculus; assembly: GCF_000001635.26. NCBI lineage: Eukaryota > Metazoa > Chordata > Mammalia > Rodentia > Muridae > Mus > Mus musculus. Next base: position 5,720,533 of record NC_000085.6, read on the forward strand.
CTAACAGCAATGAAGCTGATATCATCCTTACCTTGTCTCTGGTGGGGATGGCGGGGGCTCTGGGGTTTCAGGCCCCACCTGGCCCCCGGTTATAGCAGCTGGTTCTGACCCCTGGCCCCGGAAGGCCCTGACCGGGGGTGCAGGGGCACTCACTGGGGCAGGGCTGGTGTCTTCAGCACTAGAGGGTCTGGCAGCTAGGGGAAAAGGGAGGGGACACTGAGGACTGCATTGTGACATAGGTCCAGTCCCCAACCCCAGTCCCAGGCTAAGTCTCACCTGCCTGCTGGGGCCGTATGTGGCCTTCATCTTCTTCTTCACAGAGTGTCTTCAGCTCTCGAGACAGATCTGAAGGAGGGATTCATTGGAGGGGTGTAATCAGGTCAGGGCAGGACTCTACAGTTTGGCCCCACCCTGACCCCAACTAGAGTTCAGGGCCTACCTGGGAAACGTCCCAGTCTTGGGGCACAGCCCCGGCCTTGAAGAAGAGGCAGGCCCACAGATGCAGAAAGAGAAAGAGTGAGAAAGAACCACAAAAGTCAAGGACAAAAGGCTCTAAAGGAGGAGCGGGAAGGGACAGCAGAGGGGAGGGAGGCAGACTGGGCGGGGGTAGGAGCCCACATGTCATGTGACCTAGCTTCTCAGGCCTGGTAGGGACCACCTAGAGATCAGATGGCCAGGAACACAGGATGACATTGTGAACACATTCTGCAGGATTCTGTTTAAGACTGATGCACAACACACAAGACCAGGACCAAGCTGGGACAATGAGAGCTGCTGGGTAGTACTGAGCATTTGTCACTGGACATGCACGAGCTAGCCCTGCCCCAGAGCAACCAGCACTTGGGACCTGGGAATGCTACATCCATCTTGGGTCCTGGCAGGTCAGCCCATAGGTGACCGTGAACCCACCTGACTGGGGGCCTCGAGTCCGGACCTCAGGAGCCCCAGGGCCATTAGCTTCCTCCTCATCACTCTCAGCAAAGTCATCCAGGTTTCCCACGTCACTAGGCTTCACACTCATGAGGCTGGCCAGACTCTGCATGTCATCATCCCTGTGGGTTTGAGATGAGGATCGAAGGCTGGGGTCAGAGGTCACAAGCCAGGGAGTGCCGGGGAAGACGGGTGGGCACTCACGTGGCACGGCCTTCTCGCAGCAGCACCCCAGAAAGGGTGAGGCTCAGTTCGGCATGCACCACCTTCACAGATTTGGGCTTCAGCCGCAGTCGAAGTGGAACCTGAGCAGGCACAGGCCCTGCATGGTGGGCTAGGTTCACATCAACTGTGGCCAGTACCTTCCGCTGTCCCTTGGACTCCTGTGGGCGGGGGGGGGGGGGGGGGGAGTGAGAAGACAGAGGAAGGGGCATCAGTTGCTATCCTGAGGCCCTGAGATCACAATCACAGGTCCACCCTACCCAGTCACTCACATTTTCAATAATAAAAGTCCACTCTTTGGTTTCATACTGGTCCACATGAGGGTCCTGGAGAGGGGAGTACGGGTGAGCACAGGGTTTCCAGGGGCAACACCAGAACAACAATCTGCACTGGCTGGGGGTGGGGCGGGTGTTCCCTCCTGGGATGCACTCTGGCTTCTCGGAGTGTGTGAGAGAGAGAGAGAGAGAGTGTGTGTGTGTGTGTGTGTGTGTGTGTGTGTGTGTGAGTGTGTGCATACACATACATATATTCTTTTTAAAATACTTATTTATCTTTTATTTTATGCGTATGAGTGTTTTGCCTGCATGTGTGACTGTGCACCACATTTGTGCATTGCCCCTAAAGGACAGAAGAGGGTGTTTGATCCGCCCCCCCCCCCCGGAACTGGAGTCACTGATGGTTATTAGCTGCCGTGTGGGTGCCAGGAATGGAACCCAGATCCTTTGGAAGAACAACCAGGGCTCTCAACTGGCTTCTGATCCCAGATGACTTTCTTACTACAGGTTGGGTAAATACTGCCCCCTCCCAGACCACTTCAGCCACTTGCAATAAACTCACAAAATCTTTGGTTCCACGATTTGGTTCTTTCATTGTGGGTGAAAACCCTCCAGGGGTGCCCCATGGCTACCCAGCGACACTGCACTCTGCCGTGCCTGCCCATGTCTGAGCTCCGGGCACTCACCCTGTACAAGGTCACCGAGATGTCCACGTTCTCAGGAACCATCCATACCACGGTGCCACGGTATGGGTTCTGGATGCCAGGCTGCCAGCTGTGGGCCTGCAAGAGGCAGGAGGAGCCCTCTCCTGAGTCTAACTCTTCCCTATCACCACCGAGCCCTTATCTTCCTTTCTCCCTGTAGAAACCAATATGGCTTGAACCTTGTTACCCTCCCCCATCAGCTTCCATCTATCTCTCCTTGGCCCATCTTTGACTCCATTCCAACCTGGAACCCTCCCCCCACCTCGCCCCCAGCAGTCTTCCTCACCTTGGAGCAGATCCTTCGGTTCCGCCGAGTCCATACCACCACCAGCTTGTCAGGCTGCCTGGAGGGAGAATAGGGAAGCACCACTTAGCTAGGCTCAATCCAGCTTCCCCATCTTCTCTTCCTCTTCTTTCTGGCTCCCTAGGGGCCAGGGGGTCTCCCTAGTCCTCTTCCCAAGGAGAGGGCATGGGCAGCATCTTATCTAGGGCCACAGGGTGTAGGTGGAGCTGCTCATGTAGGGTGGGGCAGGGACCAAAGGGCAAAGGCCTGGACAGTGGAGATTGGAATATCGAAGCCCAGTGGGGCCTATGAAAAAGACGGTGAGAGACAGGGATAGCCACATGCACACATGTGCACACACAGAAACTTGGGGAGACAAAGTCTCCGTGGTAAAGAAGTTCATTTGTTCAGAGATGCTTGTGGAGAGCTTCTAGAAGCTCAGCCCTGTTCTGAGGGCAAAGCAAAGGAGAATGACTCAGGGCTCAGAGGCAAGGAAGACTGATGAAAAGTATAGGCAAGAAGGAGTCAGTCTGGCTGGCTGGTGCAGAGCTTTAATACTAGTTCTTAAGAGGGAGATGGAAGCAGGTCTTTGAGTTCTAGAGCAGCCTGGTCTATATAGCAAATTCCAGGACTGCCAGGGCTATAAGGTAAGACCTTGTCTCAAAAGGAAAGAAAAGAAAACAAAACAAAACAAAACAAAAACAAACAAACAGGGGCTGGAGAGATGGCTCAGGGGTTAAGAGGTCCTGAGTTCAATTCCCAGCAACCACATGGTGCCTCATAACCATCTGTAATGAGATCTGATGTCCTTTTCTGGTGTGTCTGAAGAGAGCGACAGTGTACTCACATACATAAAATGAATAAATCTTTTTTTAAGTGTGTGTGTGTGTGTGTGTGTGTGTGTGTGTGTGTGTAAGAAAATAAATGAGTAAGTGACTTTTAGGGGGCTGTAAAAGAGCCTGCCTGGGGTCTCTTTGAGGTTGGGTATCTGAGCAGAGGCAGGAGTGGAGGAGGTGGCTTTGTGTGCAGAGAAGGCTCCAGGTGGAGGAACTAGCCAAGTGCGAGGACCTAAGGGAAGGGGAGAGGCAGAGGTGGACTGACAGTAAATGGGAGGAGTGAGGCCAGAGCAGCACAGGGTCAGCTTGCCATTAGACACCACCCACCCACAGAGGTAGGCAGGCTGTGGACAGCCCTTTGCTGCACTCAGTGGCTCTGAGCAGGGTCTGGCAGGGTTCTACTTCCTCAAACCCAGGGCCACTGGCCACCACTCTAAAGGGATGATGGCAGTGGGCCCCCAGGAAAGTCTGAGGACACTGCCAGGCAGTGACAGCTAATCTGAACATCTAACATGCTGCAAAGACTCAGGGGAGGCAAACGTGTGTGGCAGAGACGTACAAGGAGAGAGCTGCACAGGGCTGAGCCCTGACAAGGTGCTGACCTCTGCCCAGGGAGGTAGGGTTGGTCAAGGAAAGGATCAGGCAAAGGCGGTGTGAGAGCATTCCCTGTCTCTTTCCAGCCCCACAACTGGATGCTTAGGTCTGCTACCACTCTAGAGGCTGAGTCAGGACAAGTGGCTTACTGTTGTTAACCCTTGAGGTTTCTGAGACACAGAGATGCCGGCTAGATAAGGTCACACAGCTGAGTCTAGAGTCCTCTGACCCAGAAGTAAGCAACCATCCCCAGGCTTCAAACCACAGGCAATGGCCCAGCCAAGCTGTCCCAGAAAAGGGAAATAGCGGGTGCCTTGGGAGGGTGTGGCCTGGTTGGGTAGCCTGACTCAGGCCGCCACGCCTTCTTGGGAAGCCATGACCTAGGCAGGGGCCAGCTTCCTGTCCTGGCCTCCTGGCTAAGAAACCCAGCGGGGCCTTACCCATTTACTTGTGACTCAGCCCACTGACACCGTCTGTATAGTCTGTCTGCTCACCAGAACCATGCCCAGTGTCCCTCTGGCCTCACCCAGCGTGCTGGGGCAGGAGCCAGAGGCCAGAGTTCAAGTGCTAGCTCTGCTGTGTTAGCCTAACTAGTTCTTACGCTCCCTTACCCTTTACGGTATAAAGGGCCTCCGGGTACACTCAGCATGTTCAAGGCTGATGATTAATGGTGCTACCCCCAAAGACCCCAGCCTCTGCTCCTTCGCCTCCTTAGACCCCATGGTTCCGGCCTACCCCAGCTCTTCCCCCTTGGGAGTCTATATTTAGCCCTGCCTGGCCTGTGAGGCCCCCACAGCTGTGCCCTAATCCAGCCAAGGGAAGCTGACACCGGTGAGCACATATATTTAGGGTGTGACGCAGGGGCCTGGGCAGCTGCCCGGTGGGGACATGTGAGCCAGATGCCCCCAGGGGCCCTTGACAGTCCAATACAAGACCTGTCCTCTCTTGCAAGTCGTCCCCTCACCCAACTCTCTTTCCCTCCACGGACCCTCTCCTGAACCCACCAGCTCCTAGGACTTCAGGCCCCTTTAAGCCTCTCCCCGCCTCCCTGTTATCCATCCAAGCTCAGTTTCCCCTTTTAAGGACATTGTGGAGACAGCACCAGCTTCTGGGGCCCACTCTGGCTGAAGGGGGAGGGGCTGAAAAAGAGAAGGCCACATTTTCACCCTGAACTGGACTAGGAACCATGAAGTCTTTTCCACCCAAAGCCCCCTGGAGCCCTAAAATCTTGTTCCGTTTTCCACTGCTACCCTAGACCGCTGTCCTTGGCTTGAGGGCTTCTCCCCGAGTCCTGACCACAGCCGATTTAATGTGGGCCCAGGCTGATTCTCCCAAAGCCACCGAGTCTTGACCCCCACAAGGTTCTCCACAACAGGAGTCCCCCCAACCTGCCAGGCACTTCAGTGTCTGGAATACCTAGGATGGGAACCCCTTTAGCCTTTAGACTTGAGAGGATTTTTTTTCCAGGTTCAAACGAGTCAAACTAAGTTGAGTCCCACATCAGTCTTAGGGGACTCCCTCAGGCCCCGCTTCTACTCACCACTTCTTGGTGCACTCCAACACCAGTTCATGGTAACACGCCACAAACTGGAACTTGGCGGCCCGCTTGCCAACCCGCTGCAGGCGCTTCCACACTGAAGTCATGGCCTGAGGAACTCTGCCGGATCTCTTCTCAGGCTTGGGACTCCCTCTTGCCCACCACTGCTGGCTCAGCCAGGGTCCCCATGGTCTCTGGAGCTCTTTTCTTTGTCACCGGATCTGTCCGCCCCGTCCGTGTAGATATGTCTGAGGTTTAGACCTAGGCTGAGTTTGCCCGGGGTCCGCCTGGTGGGCTGGCTGAGTCTGCGGGGCCGTCGCGGCGCGTCGAGCTGGTCTCAGCTCAAGAGTAGCGAGCGCGCCGTTTCCTGGAGCCGCACCCCCCCCCCTCGCCCCGCGTCCGAAGGCGGGCGGGGCTGCAGCGCGGGGCGGGGCGACCCTGCTTCCGGGATCTAGCGTCCGGACTTGGACACCCGGGTACCCGGTTCGGGGGTGGAAGGAATGAGTACCGATCGCAAAGCCGGTTTGATGGGCGCCCGCGAGTCAAATGGGGTTAGGGTGACGTGTGAGCTCCAAGAGGTGGCAGCCCTCAACTTGGTGCCACCCTCCAAAAGAGCTGCCTCTGCTGTCTCCCTTATATCTGCAACCTTGGTACTGGTTGGTACCCCATTTCCCAAGCTTGTAAAGTAGAGACCTAGAAAGGAAAAGAACCGTCCACTGAGCCAGAGTTAACGGTTCTTAACTCTGGGGTGGGAGATTCTTGTTAGCACCCATGCAGAGCCCCAGAGCCAGCCTTGGTGAGATATACCTAGAGTCTCCAAACCTGACTCCTCATATGGCACAAGGGAAAACAATCCTCACATCTCACAAGCAGTGAAAGGTTCTGTCTGTCTGTCTGTCTGGTGCCCCCCCCCCCCCCGAGACAGGGTTTTTCTGTCCTGGAACTCACTTTGTAGATCAGGCTGGCCTCAAACTCACTAGTTTTTACTAAAGAGTGCCACCCTGAACAAAGCACACACTCTGCGCCTCAGTTTTGAAGTCTGTTAAATGGGGCCAATTACAGTTCTATCTTTTATGTATGTCATTGAAGTCTGAAGATGGGGAAAGCGGTTGGCTTAGGGCTGGGCTGATTTTGTCTCATTACGCGCAATCCGTTATCAGAACTAGAGAAAATATGTACATGGGTGGTTTTTGCTCCTCCCCTGGGAAGTCCCTGGGGCGTTAGCTGCTGTGTTAACACCTAGATTAGACTCCTTATCGCTCACACATCCAATTCACACTGTAATGAGCCTTGCAAGGTGTTTTATACCCAGCTAGAGAGATGGCCTGGAGCAACACATCAACGTGTCACCTGCCTGGTAACCCTCAATTTGGTTAGGATGTCTGGTCTTGCAGGCGTGTTAGCCTATCGGCATCTTCAGCAGGCAAGTGACTATGGTAGGAGGTGGGGATGAGGATGCTTGGGTGCAACTTTGAGAATGTGCAGGCTTATTCCTGTGGGCTGAACACCCAGTTTTGTCTATCATATCGCTGTGGTCCTCTGCTTCCTCTCTACGGAAGCAGTTTATGTGCAACCCTACAGGTCCTTCGTGCTGTCTCGGGGTAGGCTGGGTGCTCTGAGACTGCAGCACAGGGGCCTGAGCCAGGCGAAACGATGCTCTGAGCCCGGCTGCCATCTCCCTCCCTTCCAAGGCTTGTCTACAAACTGAAACTTGTTTACTCCTTTCGGCCTCCACACCCCTCCTTCCCAGCAATCCCTACAGCTCACGGGGCACCAACTCTAAGACTCTTCTTGGACCTTTCCCTATTCATGGGGATGGGCCCCTGGGTCAGGCAGCTCCGGCCCACCCATTTCCTGTGCCAACTCCTCCCAGCACGGGAGGTGGAAAGTTTCTCTCCTCAAGATGGGCGGCTCCTTCCTTCCCAAAAGGCTCAAAGCAAGGCGGAAGGGCATGCTGGGTTCGAAAACGTAGAGCCCAAGGGGAAAAGACTTGACCGCTTTCATATTGCTGCAGGGCCAGCTTCCAACCTTGCCCGCAAGAGGGAAGATTCGCATCTCACGCCCATTAAGCCTTTCGCTAGGGGGTCTTGGGCGCCACCTGCCGGCAGAACGTAGACTACACTTGCCAGAAAACTATTCCCCAACCCAGTACCAATTAACCAGGCAATCACAATACAATGCTGAAATTATTTATTTTCCCGCCCAGGAACTGGCCGCTAAACTTAAATATCCAGCATAAAGACCTTAGCCTTTCTGGTCGTGGGTGGCTACAGAGGTGGGTTCTGGAGCCCTTGTCCCAGGCAATGAACCCCTGGGGCCACTGGTAGGGATGCCGCTGAGCCAGCAGCTGCAAGAGGCAGCAAAAGACGAAAAAGAGATGAGAGCTAGGCACTCATCCCAGTCCCAGAGATGCAAACGGGAGTGCAAGACGCTTTGGGCCCCACAGTCAGACTAAGGGCTGGCCAAGCTAGGGTGCACACATGTGGGAGAAGTGGAAGCCCAGGACACTGGGCACAGGCTGCAATCTTGACCGCTTTGCCTGATGGGTATAATGCCTTGCCCTCCTGAAGTGAGGTGAGGTGGTACCGGTAAAAGAGCAGGCACTGTAGACTAAGGACTTGCTGAAGGGCAAGTTTTGAGCCTTTTGTATGGGTGCGTTCCTATCCACCTCAGCTTTCAAAGGCTGATTTGGAAAGCATCCTGCAACCACTGGTCACGGGCATTGTGAGTCTGGGGTACGGTGAGGGGTGGAGGGTCTGGGGGCAGGCTGGCATCAGGAGGCTCCTCGTCATCAGACAGGCCGGCATCAGGTGGGTAGGAGCTGTCCGAGTGCAGAGAGGATGACAGGTCCTGGCACAAGCTCAGGTCTTGGCACAGATGCTTGTAGTCCTGGATCGACTCGTACAGGCCCCACAGCTGGCACAACAGGGACATATCCAGCTGTCGCAGCCCCACCTACAGACAACTGACAGTGGGCTGGAGTTGGGGGTCCGGGCCACCCCCAGAATTCCCACCGTGGACGACAACCCTATCCAATCTTCCTGCACCTTTAAGTGAAAGTTCTGAGAACAGATGGTACTTGCCAACTGTGAAACCTTCCAGCCAGTCCTTGGCCCTCATTTATACAATGGGGTAACATTGTCCAGCAAGATGAAATCAGGCAAGTTTTTAAAAATGCAACAATTGCTACACATTACTATCAGTGCTGTCCTAAAGCCCCGTGACCAGATGCTTCCTGCTGGACCTGAGATGAGGAAGCGGATCCCAGACTTATTTCTGCCCTCTTCAGAGCTACTACCCTGGCGAGGCGCCCACCTACTCACCATCTCCTTGCGCAGCGCGGCTAGTGCAGAGTCGAGGTTAACCGGGCGGCGCGGGCCCGCTGCAGAACCTGAGTTAGCAGATCCAGCGGCATGGCGAGGACCATCCGGGGCGCGGGCGGCACGACTCAGTTCGTCGTGGATGCGGCTCCGTTGGCTGTAGACACGCTCCAGCTCCCTCCACGAGCCCCCACTAGCGTTAAGAAGGCCGCTGAGGCCGCGCGGTAGCGGCGGGAGCCCGGCCAGAGCGCAGCCCGCGCCGCCCGGCGCCTCAGTCGCGGGCAGCCCGTTCATAGCCAGGCAGGCGTGGACCACGATGCCGCCTGGACCCCTCTTACGTTTTCAGCGGGCTGTTGCCCAGAGAACCAGCTCTCCGTGGCCCGGTCTCCGGAGAGATCTCAGCCACCGCCCGCAGGCCGTGCTTTGTTCCGTCCCCGACTCCTAGGACTCCGCCTATGCTCCACCCCCCTGCATGGGCGGGGCCTCTCTTAACGCGGCGATGACCCTGGAGCGAAAAACCCATCAAAGAACTGGATGGGACAGGGGAGGCCGAAAGGGTCAGAAACGGTTTTTTGGCGACCTTTTGCTGCCTCATTCCTATACAATGTGTCCTCTCCCAAGGGAAGGATTCTAAAAGCACGGGGATGTGGGAGGCCCGAGTCTGGGGTAGGAAGGTAAGACTGTGCCTGACTCTTACAGTGCATCACTGCCCCTCCCCACAATTTGTCAACATCCTAGCAGCCAGAAGATGGAGAAAGATGGTAGAGTCAGGATGGTTAAAGGAAGGAAAGGAAGCCACCAAAGGGACTGAAACTTCAAATGGCACTCAAGTGGAGGAAAGGGGGTACTGGGTCAGAGACAATGATTAGTGGCCCAGCCTTTGGGAAGACTGAGGTCAGTCCTTGGAATAAGGTGTCACTTATCCCTCTGCCATTTACTTCTTGTCCTGAATGCAGAACTTCACCATTCAGGTAGAAAAGACCATGGAAAGGTGAGATGCCAAAAGCAAGGAAAACCATCGAGGAGAACTGGGGCTCACATGCACACTCAGAACCAAGAAAGAACAAACCACGCGGAGGAAAAACTGTTTTTCTGGAGGGTTTTTCTCAGGGGAACAGGGATCAGGATAGAGGTCTCAGTGATCCAGCTGTTTCAGGCTGCCTAGGGCCTCGGCGCAAGCCCGGATAAGCCCACAGAGCTGGATACTAGTCTCCAAGGAGGTGCTAGAGCCCAGCTCGACTGACGCCCAGGTTAGCTTCTGCAGGAGGGCCGTCTGTGTGGAAGCCACCGCGTCCGTATTTGGAGGTGCAGCCGGAAGAGGAGGCGCCTGGGCTGCCTTGAGCCCGGCTGCTGCGCCTTCACAGTGCTCTGGACGGGGTACTGGTGGCTGGGATGGGGGCCGAGAGCTCGAGGCAGGCTCTGTAGATGAGGCCAGCTGGTGTTCCCGAGCTTGAGAGAGCGCCGCCTGTGCATTCAGTGCTAGAACAAGAAAAGTGGTGGAAGAGTGAGGGTGCCCCGTCCGCCTCTCCCGAGTCATGTGCTCTTTACTGATGTCCCTGAGCTGCTGGTGTTTTCTGCCTAAGCCAATCCCATCTCATCTCTACTCTTCTTTCTCCTTACACATGCTTGCCAAACACTGCCCCACTGATTTACACTTGAGGTCCAGTTGCTTGACAGATGGCCTGGCCTCATCTATGCATCAAGTCTATTCCTGTAAACTGGGATGCCCGCCCTTCAGTGGTAAAATGCCTGTCCAACATGCACAAGCACCCAGGGTTGCACGTGCACTCTACAACGTAGGATGACTATTTTGCTAGGACTCTCCCCACGGTGTCAGAAACAAAAGGCTGATGGTCTTTCTTGAATGAAACACCTCTCTAGGGCGGAAACGAGAAGGCACCTTAATGCCACAGCACGCAGGAGTTTCCACTGTCACCTCCCAGGCTCACAGTTCCTCTGTAGCTATCGCCACTCTCTTCTCCCCACAGTGCACACTCGGACCCTCACCCGGGTTATCTTTATCCACGTCTGAGTCGAGCTCCTGACAAGCCACACAGTAGATTTTCCGCTGTTTATCTTGCAGGAGGATCGTCTGGGGACCAGAAAGTACATGGACATAGGTGAGCCGGAGAGACAGGGTTCACAGAAGAGGGAGCTGAGGAAAGGTCGTGCGGCCCGGTCCGCGGCCTCGGCCTCATCACTCGCCTCACCCCGCAGTCGGCGCACGTGTCGCCCAGCATGCGGTAACCACGGAGCAGGTAGTCCCCCATCAGACGGGAGATGCGATCCTGCCGCTCCCGTCGCGCCTGCAGCACCTTCGTCTCAGCTTCAGTCGGAGGCTCCCAGGTGAAATCGTCGACATCTAGAGAAAACAGGCACAGGAGATAGAGAGAGCTGCCTCCCGCACCCCACGGCCACTGCCCAAACATCCCAAGCGCATACCTGCACCGTTCAAGGCCATGTTGCCGTGGTCACTGCTGGGCTCACCGGAAGTGATCCAAATAAGATGCGCCCCCACTACGGCCCCGCCTCCCACATGTGGTAGCTGAGGGCGGAAGTGACGCTTACACGGTCTTCCTGGCGCTTTAGTCAAAGGGGGGGCGTGTCTGCTGCACATTTGACCCTGACCTACGGGCTCGGCTGGTGGCCAGAGCTATGGTTGGGTACCACCGTCTCCCTGGTAACGCTTCAGTACTCGGGTGTGGCTTTTCAGAGTCTCCATTTCTACTTGCCTCAGATAAAGTGGCCCTTAGGTCTGTGAAATACCCGATTCCCTCAGGGTTGTCTTTCCACACAGGGGAAGCAGGAGATGGGCAGGACCATGACATCTGCCCAACAGTCACTGCAATAAAAAGTTCTCTAAATCTTTCAAACTAGGCTAGCTACACTGAGGTCGTTTTCTGCCTATTTCAACACTCCTCCCTGTTTGCGTGTTGGGTGTCCTCTGTCCACCTTCTACCAATGCCTAGAACTGATGTAAGCCTGCTGTCTTAGTTAGGACTAGTATAGCTGGGATTAACACCATGACCAAAAATAACTTGGGGAGGAAAAGGTTTGTTTCGCCGGGCATGGTGGCTCATGCCTTTAATCCCAGCACTTGGGAGGCAGAAGCAGGCGAATTTCTGAGTTCGAGGCCAGCCTGGTCTACAGAGCGAGTTCCAGGACAGCCAGGGCTACACAGAGAAACCCTGTCTCGAAAAGCCAAAAAAAAAGAAAAGAAAAGAAAAGAAAAGGTTTGTTTCACTCATGGTTCCATATAACATGTTCATCAAAAGCAGGAACTCAAGCAGGGCAGGAAGCTGGAGGCCATGGAGGAGTGCTGCTTACTGGCTTGCTCCTCATGGCTTGCTCAGCCTGCTTTGTTACAGAACCCAAGAGCAGCAGCCCAAGGATGACCCCACCTACAATGGGCTTGACCCTCCCCCACTGATCACTGGTTAGAAAGTGCTCTACAGGAGAGCCCACCAGATCTTACGGAGGCATTCTCTCCTCTCAGAGGACTGTAGGGCCTGCTGGTGAAAATGGCTTATACTCGAGTGGGTTACAAATCAAGGACCAGTGCTCCTCATAATCCTGGGTTCTTTGCAAGAGCACCAAGTAATTAAAAGACCAAGGGCTGGAGAGATGGCTCATCGGTTAAGAGCCCTGGCTGCTCTTCCAGAGCTCCTGAGTTTAATTCCCAGCAACCACATGGTGGCTCACAACCATCTGTAAAAGGGCTAAGACACCCTTTTCTGGGGTGTCTGGAAATAGCTACCATATACTCACATGCATAAAATAAATAAGAGGAGGAGGAGGAGGAAGAAGGGGGTAGAAAGATGGCTCAGTTCTTTTTTAAAAATATTTATTTATTTATTATATGTAAGTACACTGTAGCTGTCTTCAGACACTCCAGAAGAGGGAATCAGATCTCATTACGTGTGGTTGTGAGCCACCATGTGGTTGCTGGGACTTGAACTCAGGACCTTAGGAAGAGCAGTCTGCGCTCTTTTTTTTTTTTTTTAAATTTATTTATTATATGTAAGTACACTGTACTTGTCTTCAGACATTCCAGAAGAGGACGTCAGATCTTGTTACAGATGGTTGTGAGCCAACATGTGGTTGCTGGGATTTGAACTCCGGACCTTTGGAAGAGCAGTCAGGTGCTCTTACCCGCTGAGCCATCTCACCAGCCCACGTCTTTTTTTTTTTTTTAAGATTTATTTATTTATTATATGTAAGTACACTGTAGCTGTCCTCAGATACTCCAGAAGAGGGCATCAGATTTCGTTAAGGATGGTTGTGAGCCAGCATGTGGTTGCTGGGATTTGAACTCGGGACCTTCGAAAGAGCAAACGGCACTTTTAGCCACTGAGCCATCTCGCCAGCCCCCAATGGCTCAGTTCTTAACAGCACTAATGGCTCTTGAGGACATGGGTTCGGTGCCCACATTCCACATGATGCCTCACACGATGCAGAACTGCAGTTCCAGGGATCACACACCCTCTTCTGACCTCTAAGGGCGTCAGACATGCACATAGTGCACAGGCTTGCATGCAGCAAAACATACACAAACATAAAAATAAACATAGCTAGACATAGTGGCACGTGTCTTTAATCCCATTACTCAGGAGGCAGAGGTAGGTGGGTATCTGTGAGAACAAAGAAAAATGGCACAGTATAGTATCTGAGTCATACACTTTCGCAGTGTGAAGCAGAGAATGTCAGTAGCAGAGCCCTTCCAACAACTTTCGGCTATAGACAACAGTGTTTTACATTACCCAGGAGTTGTGTATCAGTTAAGTAGATGCTCATTCTCTAAGGAGGCTGTGCGGGGGCTTCTGATCTTAATTCACTGTTATTGGCTCTTCTGGGATTGTCTCCATGTCTGCCTGATCTGTCACTGTGGCAAACAGAAAACATTATCAGTCATCACACTGTAAACACAAAATATACTAAGCCTCTGGTGCCCGGGCCACCACCAGTCCAGCTTGTGACATTTCCCAGAAGTTGAAGTTGTGAGGAGGGAGCCACAGGATACCTTGCATTGCCCCTGTCACTCCAGAGATATTAAAGGCACAGTAAGTGCCTCAGGTCCCATTGGCAGACTATGGTACTAACTCGCAGTACTGCCGTGGAGCGGTTTTATTTCGGTACAGCTTGCCAGCGCTAACGATACCACTGTAGATCTTGAGATGAATCTGTGTCGTTGAACATGCCCTTTACAACTAACAGTGGCAGGCCTTTTACCCCCAGATCCTCTCAACAATAGCTGATAACAACAGCCTGCTAGTGCTGTATGGTACTGTATTGCTGAGAGCTGAAATGACTTCCTCAAACCAACTCAAAAAGATTTCTGCGGGCTGGAGAGGTGACTCCGTGGTTAAGAGTACTGGCTGCTCTTCCAGAGGTCCTGAGTTCAAGGACTTCTGGTCCTTGGTTTCAGCTACCACATGGCTGCTCATAATCTTTTATAATGGTATCTGATGCCCTCTTCTGACATGCACTCTATCTGCACATAGGACACTCCTACAAAAACAGTGAAGCAACCTCACCTCTGCGTTTAACTGTGCCAAGGGAAGGACTCCTCTCGGCCATATCCTTTGTAATGATCAACTGAGAAATGTGTAGATTGAGCTGGAGCAATTTGGAAAATTCCAGGCTTCACACACACCATTCCAGGACATGGCACTGCACACTCACAATGGTCTCTGGCCAGCCTCAGGTGGAATCAAATGAGCACCTAGGAGATCTGAGCTCAGTGCTGAACCAGATCATCAGGGCTCCCTTGTCGGACCGACATGGGCTCTGGGTCATGGGTAGAACGGCTGTGCTGAGTTTTTGAGTCCTTTTTGACTCCTCTCTTTTTGAGTCCCTCAGCTGCGAGGAATCGAATACAAATGCCTTCATCTTCTCCTACCTGACTCTTCCAGTTGAATTGTCTGGGGTGGGGGTGCTTGGGTTAAATGTGGAATTCATGAGCCAGAGGAAGTTGGATTAAAGCTCTGGGCTAGCCTGGGCTACGTAGTAAGATGCTTTTTCGGGGGGGGGGGAGACTCATGGGTTTTGTGAGAGCGCAAAGAAGGTAACACCCGTGTCACCATGTCATATGAGTGGTGAGTAAGGACATCAGTGGGCTCTTTTCCCTAGCCCCTTGGATCCTTCCTTACCAACTGCTCCTAAAATTGCCAGAAATTCAATAGATGTAACCAGTTTCTGGGTCTGTTCTTCATCTCTAGATAGTTTATTGACTGCTGTTCTAAGACGCAGGGAGGTGAGCAACAGCAGTTTTCCACAGAAGAGTCATCGGGTCAGCTCCAAGTCACTGTCCAAGGAAGTGATGCTGCTCTGGGTCTGAGTTCTCACCAGCAGACGTTTCCCGAGTGTGAGGTGTGAGAGGAGTGTGGTGGCAGACACTCCAGTGCCTCATGTGTGGAGAGGGTCAGGATGGGGCTCAGCTGCAGAGCACTCGCCCAGGTTGCTGAGGCTCTGGGTCCAATCCACAGGAAGGATGGGAATGTGAAGTCCATCAAACCCTGTCCGCTCAGCGCTCAGCATCCTAGGAGCCACAGGAAGTGTCACAGCTGAGCTAGCCACCATGGCATGTGTCTGCAATCAGAGCACTCGGGAAGCCAAGGCAGGAGGAATGATTTGAGTTCAAAGCCAGTCCGATACATTGTGAAACTCTAGCTCAGAATATAAAAAACTGGCTGGGAATGTGACTCAGTGGTAGCCTGCTTCCCTACTACATCCCAGAGCCTGGGTTAGACCCAGGCATTACCAAAGCCCAACACCAACAGAGTGGCAGAGACATTCAGGGCACTGTCTTTGGAGAGAGACCTTCAGGGCACAGTTGTCTCCCCACAGTTCTCTGTGGCATCATCCATTCTCTTTAGACTTGATGAGCAGCCAAGAGTGATGGCACATGCCTTTAATCTGGCACTCAGAAAGCAGAGGCAGGGGGACTAGCCTGGTCTACATACTGAGTTCCTGGAGAGTCAGGACTACATAGTGAGACTTTGTCTCAAAAAAAGAAAAAACAAAAAAACAAACAAACAAACAAACAAAACCCTGATGATCAGTCCCCTTCTCTGTCACTCACATACCATCCCAGAACTGAGTCTTTCCTGAGAGTCTAGAAGCTTGGCAGAGACAGAGCCCATCCTCTTGAATGGTCCAAGTGCCACCCAGCTCATTGTAGCTCCTAGACCCAGATAAAAATAAAAGAAACTAACGCACACCCAGCTCTGACTAGCAGAGGGTTTTGTAAATATAAGCTTGTTGATCCCTGTTGAAAACTAAGGAAGCACTGGTCAGTGATGGCGCACACTTTTATCCCCAGCACTCAGGAGGCAGAGGCGGGCAGACCTTTGAGCTTGAGGTCAGCCTGGTCTACAGAGTGAGTTCCAGGACAGCCAGGGCTACACGAGAAACCCAGTCTCAGACAACTGAAACCTGGCCCATAGTGCAGCCGGGGTAATCAGTGCTGCGACCTCCATGCCGTACTCTCTCCTTGGACTCACCTGTTATGGCCTCTCTCCAGCCAGTTCCTTAAATGGCATCAAGAGGTTATACACCAAGGGTTCTAGTCACGTCTCCCGCTTTGGCAGGCTGTGCGACCTTAGACAAGTGCCCTGCTCGAGGAATTGAGCAATGCACACATTCTCTGAATCTGGATTCTGTTCTTTTCTGTCTTGCTGACCTACTCACCTACCTTCAGGACGTCACTGCTCATCCTAGGAGCATGCAGAGCCTTACCATCAGGCAGGCAGGCTGTGTGTGCATTGGTCCAGGTTGGTCCCTGCAGCTAACTCACTAGGGAACCTGCATCAAATTGTTTCATTTCTCAGAGCTTTGGATTCCCCTGTGCAATGTCACCTAATGGATGAAATGACATAACCATGTAAACATTGTAAGTGACAGATATTCTTATCACTCTTGATGGAATCATTAACAAATGGCAGCACTCCTGATTGCCTACCATTGCTCTGGGATCTGGAGATAAAACTGCACCTTCTTGAGAGCGTAGTGAGACGTACAATAAACATGTGAACAGAGCAGGTTTCCGGGCTGGGGGTGGAACTCTCCTAGCAGCGCTGCACAAGCCTGGTGTGCAAGCCCAGCACTGTGGAGGTGGAGGTAGGAGAGACGCCATCCTCAGCTACACCTAGAGCTTGAGGCCAGAGATTCTGTCTAAAAAAGGGGGTAGCTGGAAGGTGGTGGCACACACCTTTAGTTCCCGCACTCAGGAGGCAGATGCGGGCAGACCTCGGAGTTCAAGGACAGCCAAAACTACCCAAAGAACCCCTATCTCAAAAAATAAGAGAGTGGGGAAAACAGCACTTGCTTCTCTTGCAGATGACCCAGGTTCGATTCCCAGCAGCCACCCAGTAGCTCACAACCATCTGTGGTAACAGGGGTACAGGAGATCCTGTGATCTCGTCTGGCCTCTGAAAGGACCAGCTGTGCACATAGTGCACACACAACCTGCACACACAACCTGCACACACAACCTGCACACACAACCTGCACACACAACCTGCACACACAAAATAAATATGCCAAAGCAGGAAGATCTGCGCCTTTAATCAGAGCCTTGGAAGGCAGAGGCAGGTGGAGCTCTGTGAGTTCATGACCAGCCAGGACTACATAATGAGACTCTGTCTCAAAATAAATTGTTTGTTTGTTTGTTTGTTTTGAGACATGATTTCTGGTGTAATAGCCTTGGCTTTCTTGGAGCTCACTCTGTAAACCAAGCTGGCCTCAAACTCACAGAGATCCACCTGCCTTTGCCTCCTGAGTGCTGGGATTGAATGCATGTACCATAATGCCCAGCTCTCAAAATAATTACTTAAATTATTTTGAGGAATTATTATTTAAATAAAATTATTTTAAATAAAATTATTATTTAAATAATATTTTAAATAAAATTATTTAAATAAAAATATTTTATGTGTATTAGTGTTTTATCTGCAAGTATGTCTGTGCACCACATGCATGCAGTGCCCAGTGAGGCCAGAAATGGACATCTGATCTCTTGGGACTGAAGTTAAAGATACTTGTGAGCTGCGATGTGGGTGCTGGGAATTGAACCAGGGTCTCTTAACTTCTGAGCCATGTCTCCGGTCCCTGAAAGAAGTCTGTCTTTCTTTCTTTCTTTCTTTCTTTCTTTCTTTCTTTCTTTCTTTCTTTCTTTCTTTCTTTCTTTCTTTTTCCCCCTTTGGTTTTTTCGAGACAGGGTTTCTCTGAATAGCCCTTGCTGTCCTGGAACTCACTCTGTAGACCAGGCTGGCCTCCAACTCAGAAATCTGCCTGCCTCTGCCTCCCGAGTGCTGGGATTAAAAGGGTGCACCACCACGCCCAGCAAAAGAAGTATTTCTAAACAAAAATAAAAATCTGAAGTTGATCTCTGGTCTCCACTAGCAAGTGAATACACACAAACCCCCCACATGTGCACAAGTCCCCCTCCCATATACAGAACTACACAGACATATACACACAAAATAAATAAAAGACAGCTCTGACAGCACACACCAGGGGAGGGACGACAGCTGGGGAAGACCTGCCTTAATGGTCTGGAATGGCCATGGTCTCCTTGGCCTTACAGAATTGTCTTCTACAAAGATGGCGGCTATGGATGGCTGTCAAGAAGGCTGGAAAAGGCAGTAGAGCATGGTGGCCGAGTGTGCTCAGCTGCCTCAGTTTACCCTGCAGATCTGCTCCACTTCCCTGCAGTATATTAGGTGGTCATACTACTGCACTGCCAGGACCAGCAAAATTGGAAACAAGAGGAGATTAGAGATAGCATCTATTGCTTGGGCTCCTTTCTGACAAACTGCAAGGAGGGACTCAGGGGTCTGTTGAGGGCCCACAGTTGTCTGAGGTCCGTCCCCCGCCCCCCCCCCCCCCCCCGCCCTGCAGCTTCAGGTCCAGGGTTCTCTTCAGTTAGCCTGGGCATATAAAGGCTTTTCTCATAGTCTCCTCAATGGTGATGAGTAAGGTCTTCCCTCCGATATTAGTCTGTGAGTACAGCAGGAGGGGGTGTCTTTCCTAGACAGTCTCTCCACCCTGCTTAACTCACCAGCCTGAAGGGTACCAGCCACTCCTTGCTGAGGCCCTGAGAGCCTAAGGAGTCTACCAAAGATCACATCTGTGGACAGTCACTGCCAGACGATCTAAGCTGGACTCATTGCTCCTTCCTGACCCTGAGTCCCTGCAGCAGCCCAAGACAAGGGTTGTCTCCACTCCCACTCACAGCAACACATGCTGCTGGTCATATACTCCTTCTAGAATGTTCCTTTTGGCTTTTCCACATCAAGTTCCTTTCATGTCACTCTGACGCCCCTACTGGGTCTCTGGGATAACTATCTCTCCTCCCTGGTGCACAAGAATGGCAGCTTGCCTGTTTCTGTGGGCCCTTCTCGTGAACTACTGAGTCACCTTTCCCACAGAGTAACATTCCCTGTGTGCTCAGGAATGAGCCTATGTTCCAGTCTGTCATGGGCTCAGGTGTCTCTGCTCAGAAGACTTGAAAGGGACCTCCATAGTGTCCCTCTCCTGTCTTTTTCTCTCACCTGCCAGGGGATGAAGCCAAACCCTGAGACCACATCACCTGCTTCTCTGTATCATTTACTTCACAATGGCGCGACTTTCCACAGTCCCAAATCAAACAGCCACATCCTTCCAAGAGGTGTGCGGTGGGCAGATCCTCATCGGCCCTGATACAGTGCCCGCTGATCCAAATTCCTCACAGTGACTTACATACCCACTCAGACCACAGCTGCACTGCCCTCTGCCCTTCCCACCGTGTTGCTCGCCTGGCTTTTCCTCTGACTTGGAAAGGACAGCGGTTTTTTTTTTTTTTTTGGTTTGGAAGTTTGTTTGTTTGTTTGTTTTCTCACTCTTGACTCTGCAAGACTCATTGCAGTCCTTTTCACCTTTCTCGGCTTCCCAGCATGCCCCAAGGCTCCCCTCATTACTTCCCTTCACTATGGAAAAGCGTGTTTGAAGGAAGCTGTCCCAGACCCCCACAGCCCACCACTCCTTTTGTTTCACAGTTGGGTGACTAGATCTCATTCCATGGGCAAGAATTCCAAGGCTTGGAGAGCACGAGATTCCAAGCCTGGACTGTTTGACAGCGCCTTGTTCCAAGGTGAGCCTCTGCCTACTCTGCACAGGGGAGGGTCAGGTTTACACCAGTTCAAAGGAAAAAATGAATGTAAGAGCGCTCAGCACCACTCCTGCCAGGTGGAAAGTATTCAGTGTTACTGTTGCAACAGTGTTACTAGAGCAGGGGGAGGGGTCCCCCCTCCCAAGTCCTCCTAGATTCTAGCAGCAAGGAATCCTCTTGGGACACAGAGGTCACCCCCTGCCAGCATTGCAGCAGTAGGCTGTACTGAGCAGCGCCTGAGCTACTGAGCAATTCAAGCAGAACTCATCAAATGGCCTCCCTCAGTCCCTCCGAAGCTACCCAAATAAACTCAGCCTTAAAGTAAAAAAAAAAAAAAAACCAAAAAACAAAAAAAACCACCATTAGCTCTTTGGAAAGGTGTGCCTAAAGCCGAGCCCAACCCCCTCTTCCCATCAGATTACCACCCCCTGATTCCCCTGGAGAGGGCCTGGCATGAACCAGACTTGGCATGGTTCTGACCCTGGTCACCCTTAGCCCTACTAAGTTCTTTTGAGTCAGACACTGGATCCTGGGGCTTCCTAGCACGTTCTCACAGTATTGTCCAGATCCGGGACACCACAGCCTCCCCTTTCAGACCAGTGAGTAAGTCTAGCTCTTCTACAGCCTTGAGCAAATTCAAGACCCTTCCCCACCCCCCTGTCAACCCCTGCCCCAGGGCCCTGCTGGGCTTCTCCCCAGCCCCCTGAGCACTCAAGTAGCACTCCCTTCTCCGGCTGTTAGCCTGGGAAGGGGGCCAGGCCCTGAGCTCAGACCTTGGCGATTCCAGAGTGTCTGAGGCCCAGAGCCAGCGCCGCCAGCCAGGCCAGACGAGGGGAAGGGGGGAGGTGGCAGGGTGGGCACCAGGAAGCCCTCTAAGGAGCGGGGGGGGGGGGGGGAACATTGGCAGGGAAGCCAGGTTTCTAGCTTTGTTCTTTCTGCTCTTCTTCTTGAGGCCACAGGGTTCTCCCCGGCCAGTAAACCCTGGCCAGAAGGTGCTCTCTCCTGCTTAAATCCTTTCCTTCGAGAGAAGACAGGACCAGGAATAAGGACCCATGACTTCAGGGCTTCGAGAACCCCTACATGTACAAAGGCCAATGGGCAAAAGTTAACAGACCTCTGATCCTCCAAGCAAGGACCATCTGCCTCGGTTTCCCCATTTTGACCAGGTGGAAAAGTAGTTGGGCGGGGGAGGTGTGCACAGGCCTCTGCACCCCGCCCGGAGGAATCTGGCGGAGTCCCCAGGTGAGGATTCTTCTGGAAAGAACCCAGGTCGGTTCCTGCGCGGGGCGGGCACCTAGGGGGCTGCCCCCACTCCAACCGGCGCCCTCCCTGCCGCACATCGTCGCTTCTCCGGGCAGCAGCGAAAGACGCTTGAACCAGAAGGAAAAAGAGAGAGGAGAAAAAAAAATTGTCTCCCTGGCCCCGGGCCAGCGTCCCAGCCCCCCTCGCCGCCGGCGCGCTCCAGCCAGGGAAAACAACTGCTCACTTCTCCCTGCGTCCTCCCCGCGCGCTCCCTGCTTCCCGGCGGCCGCGGGAGAGGAGCCCGGCCAGGGGGAGGCGCGGAGCGGGCTGGCCGCCCGGCCTTCCTCTCCCCTCGCTCCTCCTC
This sequence comes from Mus musculus, assembly GCF_000001635.26. Lineage (NCBI taxonomy): Eukaryota > Metazoa > Chordata > Mammalia > Rodentia > Muridae > Mus > Mus musculus. Next base: position 5,741,989 of record NC_000085.6, read on the forward strand.
TCCGCCTCCACTTGCTCCGGCCTCCTCGCTGCGGCCTCAGTTCGGGGCCTGGCTGGGTTTCTCCCGGCCAGGGAAGTTTCTTCGCTCTACCCTCAGTGCAGCTTCCATCGCTCTCCCTCGCAACGGGGATCCCGGCCGCTCCTGCTGTCCCCTCCCTACCCTTGGCTTCTCGCCCCGCTCTGCCCTCTGCTACCAACACTCGATCCCCTGCTCGGGCTCGACCTCCAATCTCCGAGGGTCGTGCGGCCCCGGATGCCCGGGCCCCGAGGGGCTGCCCACGGCCTGGCCCCTGCGATGCGCCAGGCCGGGGCATTGGGGCTGCTGGCACTACTCCTGCTGGCGCTGCTGGGCCCCGGCGGCGGGGCCGAGGGTGGGCCGGCCGGCGAGCGGGGCACAGGCGGGGGCGGGGCGCTGGCCCGCGAACGCTTCAAGGTGGTCTTTGCGCCAGTGATCTGCAAGCGGACCTGTCTGAAGGGCCAGTGTCGGGACAGCTGTCAGCAGGGCTCCAACATGACGCTCATCGGAGAGAACGGCCACAGCACCGACACGCTCACCGGTTCTGGCTTCCGCGTGGGTGAGGGCCAGGGGGCTCTGGCTGGGGACATAAGGAAGGGCAGGCAACAGCACCAGGCAGGAAACAGAGTGGAGCATTGGGGATAAGAGATGGGGAGCTGGGATACATCGATCGCGGATCTGGGGCCAGGGCTCTGAGAGGCTGCGGTCCATGGAAGACAGAGTGAGGTGCTGGGCTTTTAAGTATTGGATAAGGGTTGAGGCTTAAGCTCGGGTCTCGGATGACACAGAACTCCTGGGAGGTGCTCAGTTTGAAGAGGGAGCGTACAAGGGGTTGGAGAGATGAGAGCAAGGGTAGGAATTCACGCAGAAGGGGGTAAATATTTCACCCCCCAAACAGAAATCTTTCAACTGTCTCAAGTTTGGCCTGGTGGAAGGAGACACCTGTGTTCTCAGGAAGGCGGAGCTAGGATCAGGACTGGAATGAGGGACTTAGCTCTTGGCAAAATCTGAGGGGAAAAGGCTTTGAGGCCTAAGAAGTAGGGTACTAAATAATGGCACTGACCTGATGGGGGGAGAGAGAGGTGTCATTTGGGGTCCTCAAACAGCTAGTCTGTTACCTATATAACTCATCCGTTCCTATATAACTCATCCGTTCCTATATAACTCATCTGAAAGACCCTCAGAGCTGCCTCCACTCCAAGTCTGAGGGCCTCCTGGTCAACCTAGAGCCCACCTCTTCCTTTAGCCTCTCTCTAAAGAGAAGGCCTGGTGCTCAAGACTCCTCCCCTGGGGCCCTGTGGGCTAGGCTGGGGGGAGGTGTCCCAGTGGTAATTACCCTCCTGGACAGGGTAATTAGGCCGTGCCCAGGATGGTACCAGGAAAACAGCCCCTCTCACACATTCTTATGTTCACTCACAGCTTCGGACTCAAGGAGTCCCACTGTGTGCTTCCCAGTTCTCATGAGGACTCTGTGTGTGTGTGTGTGTGTGTGTGTGTGTGTGTGTGTATGTGTATGCACACATGTGTATACACACGCACAGGCTTTGGCATGGCACGATGTGATCACTTCGTGTTCTGTGTGTCTACAGTCACTGTCTGGGAGTGTTTACACAATGAGCCCGTAGTATTTGTGTCAGAAGGAGTCTGTGTAGGACAGGATGACTGTGCATGTGAGCGTATGCATGCCCAGCCTCTCGGGCCCCCTGCAGGGCCATCCTGTGCAGGCTGCCGTCTCTGTCTATGCTGCCCACATCCCCCAGGCTCAGTGCCCGGGCCACAGTGGGAGGATGTCACTGAGAGGTCACACTCTCACCACCATGGGTGACTCACTGGAAAGCAGGAAGAAGAGGATTCTGCCCCCTCTGGCCCAGGACACACCTCTGTTGCCCTTGAGGCCTGGTCTCCAGAGACTAGACAGGATGGGATAGGCTAGTATGGGATGCTCTTAGCCCACCCTGATGATCAGGAATGAGTTAGGGCTGCCCTGTGAGTGTTCAGGAAAACAACACAGCCACCTTTCCTCCCCAGAATGCCGAGGAGTGGCCTTAGAGCAGGCAGGCAGGCAGGAGAGGAGCTGCGGTTGGGACTCAGGGACCTCCTTTGGAACACAGTGCTGAGGACCACCAGGCTTTGCCCTCCAAAATGCCTTTCATAGTGGTAAAGGCAAATATGACTACAACTCGGGAAAGTGCCAGCCAGGCTAGGCAGAGGGTAGAGAATGGGAAAACCTTTCCTTTCTGGGAGAGACACGGCCCAGAATCAGATCAGGACATGAAGCAACTGGCAAGGAGTCAGGAATATAGGGACAGATAGGCTATAACCATGAGAACACTGGCACACTGGTAAAGGGTGGATAGGTAGGTCCTAGGCAGGGGTGTACAGGGGCTGAACAGAGGGAGTTGGAGTCAAAGAAGGTTCTGGAACATGGCCTCAAACGTAAGACAGGGAGTAGAAAAGTAAGATGAGTGAAGGGGGAAGGGGTCTTCTCTGCTAGAACTTTGCCTGAGACACACACACAGTGAGCTCCAGGACAGACACACAGGCCTGTGAAGCAAGGCCTGGGGCACAGGGAGCCGCCTGCTGATGCCCACAGTCATCCAGGTGTTTGTAAGATTGGTGGCTGGGGAAAAGTCAGAAAATCTCCCCAGCACCCACAGCCCAGCCAATCCGGAGTCGCTGAACCTGCCCCCGACTCTTTCCTTGTCCCCCTCCTGTACCCATGTCTTGAGAATAGACATGGTTTAGATCTGGAAATCCCCTACTCCCCACTGCTCCTTTATTTAATTATGCTGGGATTGTGGACAGGTGGGCAAAGACCCTGAGGAGGACCAGAGATAGGCTTAGGGGACACTGTAGAGGCTGCAATTGGGACGCTAGAGTCTGTTACATGTGGCTGAACAGACAAGAATTCCCAGGGGTACTCCCAGGGAGACAGAGGTCTGTCAGTATCCTGGACCAGGTCCTGGTGAGGTTAGACATGGCATGTCGCTGGCAGCTATATGAGCTGAGGTAGGTAGCAAGATGGAGGGAGGAGATGAGGATGAGCTAGGGGAGAAACTTGAGACCTGAGCTAAGGGGAGAGCTTTGGTTGTCACTTCTGCACACTCTGTTCCACACTGGAGTAAGAGTCTGTATAGACAGTGCTCACTCGTGGGAACATTACCACCGGAGATGAGGCCCAGACGCAAGGGCCAGGGAAATAAGGCCTCAGAGAGAAGGGCATGTGGCCAGGAGTTAAGCCTGGAACTTTAGACTCCACAAGTCCTGGAGAGAAAAGTTTCGGGGACCTACAGAAGGCCATTTTCATGTGTGGGACCTGTTGTCAGTCAGGTTCCCAATAAGAGCAGAGCTAATGGGAAGTCCACACAGTGAGCCCAGGATGTGGGTGAGGATGGCCTGAAGAGAAACCAGGCCCTGACCCCTGTCTCCTCCTCAGTGGTGTGCCCTCTACCCTGCATGAACGGTGGCCAGTGCTCTTCCCGAAACCAGTGCCTGTGTCCCCCGGATTTCACGGGGCGCTTCTGCCAGGTGCCTGCTGCAGGAACCGGAGCTGGCACCGGGAGTTCAGGCCCCGGCCTGGCCCGGACCGGGGCCATGTCCACAGGCCCGCTGCCGCCCCTTGCCCCAGAAGGAGAGTCTGTGGCTAGCAAACACGCCATTTACGCGGTGCAGGTGATCGCAGATCCTCCCGGGCCGGGGGAGGGTCCTCCTGCACAACATGCAGCCTTCTTGGTGCCCCTGGGGCCAGGACAAATCTCGGCAGAAGGTACTAGGAGACGGGCAACCCGGGGGTGCTTAAACGGGCGGGCAATAAGGGTGGTCGGATTAAGGCGCGGGCCAGGCCCCGGAGGAGCTCAGCGCCGCGACCCTCCAGGAGCGGGACAGCCCTGAGGCCACCGCGCCCCGCCCCCCAGTGCAGGCTCCGCCCCCCGTGGTGAACGTGCGTGTCCATCACCCTCCTGAAGCTTCCGTTCAGGTGCACCGCATCGAGGGGCCGAACGCTGAAGGCCCAGCCTCTTCCCAGCACTTGCTGCCGCATCCCAAGCCCCAGCACCCGAGGCCACCCACCCAAAAGCCACTGGGCCGCTGCTTCCAGGACACATTGCCCAAGCAGCCTGTGAGTGAAACCGCAATTCCAAAAGAACAGTCATTCTATTTCAGGGTCACCTGAGTCACATCATGGCCGCATACAATTGAGTGTCACAGGTTGTGGCTGGAAAAAGGAGAGAGGCCTCTGGAGGGAGGCCAGTGGGGGCGGGGCACTCGGTGATTCCTCTCCACATCCCTTCCTCTAGTGTGGCAGCAACCCTTTGCCTGGCCTTACCAAGCAGGAAGATTGCTGCGGTAGCATCGGTACTGCCTGGGGACAAAGCAAGTGTCACAAGTGCCCACAGCTTCAGTGTGAGTGCCTGGCTTAGTGTGGTATCCCCCACTGGGTGACTGATCCAGCTATCTTTCTCCCATCCCTGCTGTGGGAATTTCACCCCACCCCCACACACATCAATGCAGGCTCCACCCCCAAATTTGGTGGGGAACCTATCAAATCCTCTCTCTCCTCCCCAGAGCCCTCACTTCTCTCCTGCAGAACTCCAGTGTTTCCCCCCATCTTGTTGCTATTGCGTCTGTCCTTTCTCTGCAGATACAGGGGTGCAGAAGCCTGGACCTGTACGTGGGGAGGTGGGTGCTGACTGCCCCCAGGGCTACAAGAGGCTCAACAGCACCCACTGCCAGGGTATGGTCAGCTGGAGAGTCTGTGGACTGTAGGGTGGGCCAGAGGTCATGGGTGTGTCCCAAGGTGGGAGAGAAAGGGTCTGAGGAAGGCAGAACCCTCAAGTGTGTGGAGCAGCTTGCTGCCATGTTATGGCCCCAGCTATGAGAATCAAACTGTTTATCACAGATATCAACGAATGTGCGATGCCTGGCATGTGTCGCCATGGTGACTGCCTCAACAACCCTGGCTCTTATCGCTGTGTCTGCCCGCCCGGTCATAGCTTGGGTCCCTCGCGCACACAGTGCATTGGTGAGACTTGGGGACTCCTGGTCCTGTGGATTCACAAGGCTGGATGGGAGGGGCAGAGCTTCAAGCACAGTCAAGAGGTCACAAGAGGTCAGGGCAGGTTAAGGGCGGCTAGCAGAAAGGACAAGACCCAGAGCAGAGAGAATCGGTGATGAGTCACATGACCTGAGATCAGAGGTCATAGAGGTCAGAGGAAGTCAGGGTTTGGTGAGAAGAGCAAATTCAGAGCGACTCTAATCAGGAGTCAGTGGTCACAGAGGTTTCAGCGAGTCCCATGGGACAGGGCCACATAGAGATCAAAAGGCTGACAGAACAGAGAAGCAGTGTCAGAAGCAACTGGGCAGAGGGACATAGCAATGCTCAGGTCCTGCCCTCCACTCCCACCCCTGCAGCCGACAAACCAGAGGAGAAGAGCCTGTGTTTCCGCCTTGTGAGCACCGAACACCAGTGCCAGCACCCTCTGACCACACGCCTAACCCGCCAGCTCTGCTGCTGTAGTGTGGGTAAAGCCTGGGGTGCCCGGTGCCAGCGCTGCCCGGCAGATGGTACAGGTGAGGCAGAGGCACATCGTGGATGATGTAGGGATGGGACGGCAAGCTGTGTACCCGTCCAGGAGTTCACTTGTTGTGGTGTCTGCATCTTGACCACAGCAGCCTTCAAGGAGATCTGCCCGGCTGGGAAAGGGTACCATATCCTCACCTCCCACCAGACGCTCACCATCCAGGGGGAAAGCGACTTCTCCCTCTTCCTGCACCCCGACGGGCCACCCAAACCCCAGCAGCTTCCTGAAAGCCCCAGCCGAGCACCACCCCTCGAGGACACAGAGGAAGAGAGAGGTCTGGCTTGATCCAATAATTCCAGATCCACAGATAAAACTCAGGGGCTAGCCGGGCGTGGTGGCGCACGCCTTTAATCCCAGCACTTGGGAGGCAGAGGCAGGCGGATTTCTGAGTTCGAGGCCAGCCTGGTCTACAGAGTGAGTTCCAGGACAGCCAGGGCTACACAGAGAAACCCTGTCTTGAAAAAAAAGACTCATGGGCTAAGGCAGTGGTTTGAAACCTGTAGGTTGGAACCCCTGGGGGCAGGGGGTGTCACATATCAGATATCCTGCCTATCAGATATTTACATTAGGACTCAGAACAGTAGCAAAATTACAGTTATGAAGTAGCAATTAGATGATTTTATGGCTGGGGAGTCATCACAACATGAGGAACTGTAGAAAAGGGGTGGCACTGGGAAGGTTGAGAACCACTGCTCTAACATGTAAATCCCTAGCCTGAACACTGACACCCTCCACCCCAGGCCTTATTTATTCCCTTGCCCTCACCTTACCTGACCTGAGCTGTCGCCTCCTAGGCTGGCACTGTACAGATCGAGCTTAACTGCTGCACTCTAGGCAATGGCTACTACGCAAATGACCCTAATCCCAGGATCTGAGCTTTGAGCCTTGATGCAAAGGCCTGCCTTTTGAACGCTGAGACCTACCCTACCTATATACACCTTGATCCTTGACCTCCTGTTCTGACATAAATAATATTCCACCTTCTCTTTTAGGAGTGACCATGGATCCAGTGAGTATGGGAGCCCAGGTGGAGGGGTGGGGAGACAGAGGAACCAAGGAGGGCTTACGTTACTGTAACCATAGCCAGTGAGTGAGGAGCGATCGGTGCAGCAGAGCCACCCCACTACCACCACCTCACCCCCCCGGCCTTACCCAGGTGAGTGAGGCACTGCGGGGGGGGGGGGGCTAAACCACTGGGACGTATGTGCTTGTGGAGTGTCAGTGTTTGGGTGTAGCCTGCGGAGGTAGGAGCCTTGCTCTCTGAAAAGCCCCTGCTTCTGCCTGCAGAGCTCATCTCTCGCCCCTCCCCACCTACCTTCCACCGGTTCCTGCCAGACTTGCCCCCATCCCGAAGTGCAGTGGAGATCGCCCCCACTCAGGTCACAGGTAAGGCCTGCCATCAGGGCCACAGCCTGGATAGGCCGCACATCCAGCTTGGTTTTCCTCCTTCCAACACTCCGTAGGCTAGCGAGCGGGCTAGCACTTGCCCAGAACTTGGAGCCAGGGAAGGTCCAGTGAGCAGGAGAGGTGTCGCTGTACTTTTCCAGCGGCCTGTTGGTATGATGGCCAGCTCAATCTGAGAGTCTTCATCAGTCAACTTGTACTTATTGAGCACCTACTATGTGCCCCCCAAATAAACCCCAACCAAAGCAAACAGATCAAGCCAGGTGTGGTGGCTCACACCTGTAATCTCAATACTCAGGAAGTGAAGGCAGAAGGATTGCCTAGAGTTCAAGATCAGCCTGGGCTATAGTATGAGACCCACAAAATAGAGCAATAATTAAAGCCTAGCATGTCTCATAAATGCTACAAAAAGATAAGTCAGGAAGACGGGAAGTCTGAAGATTGTAATAGTAGGTAACAATGAGAGGTTGTGGGGTGTGTGTGTGTGTGTGTGTGTGTGTGTGTGTGTATGTGTGTATGTAGGGCTTAAAAGATTGCTAGACATTCAAGAGAAGTAGGGAGGGGAGGGACATGCAGAGTCAGAAGAAGAACATTCCAGGGAGGTTAAATCTGGGCAAAGGTGTAGGAAGTATGAATCATTGGTGGAGGAGGGAGAAACCACAGAGAAGCAGGGGGAGCCAGCTCATGGGGCCGCCATTACAGGCTCGGGGTTCGTGCCAAAGGGTATGAGAAGCGTCTGCAAGGACGTAGGCATAGGAATGATTGCCAGCACGGACTGAACTGTCTCTCTGCCAGGCTCTATGTGAAGAACTTCACAGACAGCATCAGCCTGCTCTCTTACTCTGAAGGGGAAATGCTTGCCTCATTTTCCAGATGAAAAAGGCCCAGGTTCAGAGAGGTTTAGCAGTTTGTCCCAGGTCACAGAGAAGCTAGATGGAGCCTATGTCATAGGGACTCCAAGGCCACAACTATTGACCCTGACTGAAACCCTGAGCCTAGATGAGCTTATGAGATGAGGGGCTCAGGTGGAAGGTGACTACCCCTGGGGATTGTGGAAATGTGGAGGACAAGGTGACTGGGAGGGGAGCGAGAAAGCCTATGGACAGGTGCAAGGCAGAGAGCAGCCTGCAAGGGCCCGCTGGCCAGGTGTATTCCGGCAGAGCTGAGTTTAGCATCACCCTGGGCTTCGTGAAAGAGGTGGGGATCAAAAGGGAGAGGAGGAAGTGGAGCTTATAAACCCGAGGGCGAGCAGAGCCCCCCATCTGAGCATCTGGACACAGCTGTGTTCCTAGGACTGACTGGAATCTGTCTTGGGAGGGCAGACAATCGACCATTTGGGTGGAAAATGGAGGACCCACGTCCTTGGAGCAAGGGGTGTTGATGTCACTGGCTAGAAGATAATAGAAAACCTGAAGCTGCAGGGTTTAAACTATTGAGGGGACTGGGAAGAACATTGTCTCAGAGACTCTTGCAAAAGAGTATTAAGAACATAGGACAGCTGGGCGTGGTGGCACACACCTTTAGTCCCAGCACTCAGGAGGCAGAGGCAGGTGGATTTCTTAGTTCGAGGCCAGCCTGGTCTACAAAGTGAGTTCCAGGACAGCCAGGGCTACACAGAGAAACCCTGTCTCGAAAAAAACAAAAAGAACATAGGGCACTTCGCTGTTGTGGTTTGATTTGAGGTGACAGGGGTCAGGCTCTTAGAATCCTAGGCAGGCATGAAAGTAAGGAAGGTGGCAGGGATGGCAAGGACACCGGAGTCCTGTTTGGAGACTTTCTGGAACATTGGTGTTAGTATTACTTGAGATAAAGTTTAGGAAATCCTAGGATTTAAATACCCGTGTGCAGAAGCCAGAGGGCTCTCCGGGTCAGTAGGGTTGGCGTGTCAGTCTCTGCCTCTGGGGTGTGGCAGAAAACACCTATTCCCTGATCAGCCCTTGACCCAATCCCCTCATGCCACAGAGACCGATGAGTGCCGATTGAACCAGAATATCTGTGGCCATGGACAGTGTGTGCCTGGCCCCTCGGATTACTCCTGCCACTGCAACGCTGGCTACCGGTCACACCCGCAGCACCGCTACTGTGTTGGTGAGCAGGGGTGTGTGGACAGGGGTTGGCTGGGGAGGAGCCGCCGCAGGGGCTCACAACTCGCCTTTGATGTCTCCTTGCATGCTGATCCTTCCAGATGTGAACGAGTGCGAGGCAGAGCCCTGCGGCCCCGGGAAAGGCATCTGTATGAACACTGGTGGCTCCTACAATTGTCACTGCAACCGAGGCTACCGCCTCCACGTGGGTGCAGGGGGCCGCTCGTGCGTGGGTGAGCGCAACCAGCTCCTGGCTAACCCGGGTATACTGGGTGGGACCAGCTCCTACTGCCCGCCCCACGCCCCATCGCACCCTGTCTTTGCTCAGACCTGAACGAGTGCACCAAGCCTCACCTGTGTGGGGACGGTGGCTTCTGCATCAACTTCCCTGGTCACTACAAATGCAACTGCTATCCTGGCTACCGGCTCAAGGCCTCCCGACCGCCCATTTGCGAAGGTGGGTTACCCTCCAGACCAAAGCGGGCATCATAACCGTCCCTCGACTTAGGATGGAAGCAAGAGGCCTGCACCCATCTCTGATCCTCTCAGGCTGGGGTCAGGGAAGCTAAAACTGGTCCGTTTTGCCTGGATTTGTGATGGAGGGAGGCCCTGTCGGGGACTATGAGCATCGGACCAGCTATGTTGACCCCAGACATGTTCTCTTCCTTTTCCCTTCCATGCAGACATCGACGAGTGTCGCGACCCTAGCACCTGCCCTGATGGCAAATGTGAAAACAAACCTGGCAGCTTCAAGTGCATCGCCTGCCAGCCTGGCTACCGTAGCCAGGGGGGCGGGGCCTGTCGTGGTGAGGGCGGATCTGGTTCCACTTGGGGGGGGGGGGCGGGCCTCCAGAGAATAGAGTTCCCGCCCCTAGCCCTTGGAGGGTTGGCTCACCCAGGCAGTTTGTCAGTAGGGCACAGTACTAGCACTAGCGTTCTTCCCTGCAGATGTCAACGAATGCTCCGAGGGTACCCCCTGCTCTCCTGGATGGTGTGAGAACCTTCCGGGTTCTTACCGTTGCACGTGTGCCCAGGGATACGAACCCGCACAGGACGGCCTCAGTTGCATAGGTGAGCTCCTGCATGCTGGGCAGACCAGATACTCTCATTCACGGAGGTTAGAGAGTGGGTCACCCTGTAAAACTAGTGGTTGGTGGGGGACTCATTCTGCAGTCTTACTAAGGCTATGTTTTCAGCGAAGCAGCTAGACCTTGGAAAGTAGATTCTTTTTAAGTGTGTGGATGTTTTGCCTGATTGCATGCATGTGTACCACGTACATACCTAGTATCTTTAGAAACCAAAAATGGGGGGAAGGGTGTGGGGGACTTTTGGGATAGCCCTGGAGATGTGAATGAAGAAAGTACCTAATAAAAAAAATGCAAAAAAGAAAAAAAAGAAACCAAAAAAGGAGACCAGATATTCTGGAACTGGGGTTGCTGACCTCAGTGAACTCCCAAGTGGGTGTGTCCTGTGTAAGAGCAGTAAATGCCCTTAACTATTGAACCAACTCCTGTCTCTTAAGAGATGACACTTGAAACTTTAGTTTGAGAAGCTTAATAATTTGAAGGAAAAGAAGATGTCAGACTGGGGGACTCATTAGTCCTCTTCCTTGTGGCAATGTTTAAGTACCAAAAACTAGACTAGAGACTAGAATTCAGACAAACTAGGAAACTTGGCAAACTTGTCAACTAGCAGAGACAGAGGCCTGAAGGACAGAGGCTTCCGTTTCTCTAAAGGACAGTAGGAGTTAGCTAAGCAAAGAAGAACAGAGAGCAGCAGGCTTTGTGGATGAGTGGGATGAGGGCAGTGGGCTGGGCTGGCCATGAGATGCCCTGATATTAGAATAAGTTGTTTGGGTGTCAAGGTCAGGGAAAGAGGGGAGGGAGTCTGGTTTGGTGACTCCGTGCATGGTGCTGTTCATTGGGATAGGTCCCTGGGATTGGGCCCCTTTAAAGGGGAGGTTGGGGGGCTATCCATGTTAGATAAGCTCAGTAGGGTGGCCCATTTGGGTCTCTCAGTCAGAAATGCCAGAAGCTGAAAATGCAGGTTAGGCGTCTTGAACCAGACATGTCCCTATGGAGCTATGGTCTGTGGACTATGGGGGCTATGGTGAATTGAGCCTTCGTACCCAAGGAGACAGAGTTGGATAGAAGAGCATCTAGCAGAGCCTTTTGGTACCAACACTAGGGGAGGCAGGCTAGATGAAAGGGCATCAGGAGATGGGGGAAGAGGCATGGTAGGGCTGATGGAAGGTGGCTGGGCTTTCCGAGCAGCACCTGAGAAGCTAAAGGACCCTAAGCAGCATGGGAAGAGAGGGTCCCTCTTGTTTGGTGAGTGTGGATGAAGAGTGGGAAGACATGAGCTCTTATAGCATCAAGTATCGCCACGGACTCTTGGGAACACTTGACTTGGCCACCCATGCATGGTTTTTATGTGGGAGCAGGGTGGAAGTCCCCTGGGCCTCAGCTTTGCGCTCCAGACAAATGGGCAGCAGTGGGAGGAGAGTAACCGAAGCCTGAGCCCACGGAGCCTGCTCCCCTGACGCTCCTCTGTGCCCCGCAGACGTGGATGAGTGTGAGGCTGGGAAAGTGTGCCAAGATGGCATCTGCACGAACACACCAGGCTCTTTCCAGTGTCAGTGCCTCTCCGGCTATCATCTGTCAAGGGATCGGAGCCGCTGTGAGGGTGAGGGGTCCTAAGCCGGGGCGCTGGCCTGTTCTTCCCTACCCCGGGATCTCTACTGCCCAGCTCCAAGGCCATCCAGATCCCAGTTGTGATTTGAGGGTCTGGGAGTGACCCAGGGTTCTCCAGTGTATGGAGTCAACCCATGAAATTATCCAAACCATAATCTCCCACAGACATTGATGAATGTGACTTCCCTGCGGCCTGCATCGGGGGTGACTGCATCAATACCAATGGTTCCTACAGATGTCTCTGTCCCCAGGGTCATCGGTTGGTGGGCGGTAGGAAGTGCCAAGGTATGAGAAGTTGGCCAGGGATTCTGAAAGGAGAGGCAGGGCAGTGTGATCTATTTGACACACTGTAGCTCTTCTCTACCTATTTGACACACTGTAGTTCTTCTCTATTTGACACACTGTAGCTCTTCTCTATTTGACACACTGTAGCTCTTCTCTATCTATTTGACACACTGTAGCTTTTCTGTAGTCTTTGTATCCATCCATTCCCCATCAATCCATCTAACCCATTCACCAATGTATTTGTTCTCTAACAAGGGTCGCCCTGCTGGCTGCAGTGTTTCTATGTCGCTTATTTTTCCTTTTTTATTTTTTATTTATTTTTGTTTTTTTGATACAGGGTTTCTCTGTATAGCCCTGGCTGTCCTGGAAGTCACTTTGTAGACCAGGCTGACCTTGAACTCAGAAATCCGCCTGCCTCTGCCTCCCGAGTGCTGGGATTAAAGGCGTGTGCCACCACTGCCTGGCTGAAAAATCCTTTTTGTGCATGTATGTTTGCCTGAATCATGTCTGAACTACATTTATACATCCCTGTGGAGGCCAGAAGAGGGCATTGGAGCTACAGATGGTTGTGAGTGGACATGTGGGTGCTGGGTCATCTGGAAGAGCAGCCAGTGTTCACAAGGGCAGAGCCATCTCTCCAGCCCCTCTGGTCAGCCTCTTACAGATATGATAGTCTGACCTATCAACCAACTGACCTCTATGTACCTTCACTGTCATGTGATACCTGCACAGCCCTGTTTGCCAAGTGGTGTACTAGGTATTTCAGCAATGAACTGGGCCTTCTACATTGGAGGGGGACATGAAAATGAGCCTCAGGTTCAGGGTGAGGGTACCCAGAAGCTAATTAAAGGGAGATGACTGTAGAGTGGAGATTAAAAACATAAGGAGCCTTTTAGCAGGGGCTCTGGGGAGGGAAGGGATCCCTCTGAGTGGGAAGGGGTCTCTCTGGGTAGGAAGGGGTCTCTAAGTGGGGCTCTGGGTGGGAAGGGTCTCTCAGCAGAGGCTCTGGGTGGGAAGAATCTCTCTGCAGTGTCATGAACAGCAGTTGCAATGTACTCAGTGTGTCTTTTAGAGGGGTAGGGACAACTCTACCTTAAGCAAAAATTTGGGAGGAGTGAAAGAGTGCAGAGCCAAGTTTGATGGCACGTACCTGCCATCCCAGCTGCATAGGAGGCTGAGGCAGGAGGATATCAAGCAACTGACTATCCGTCGAGGAATAGCAAGGGAAAGGGAGCGGGAGATGAGCAGGAAGGTCTCCATGTCAGCTGAGGGTCAGGAGCTCATTCCAGTGACCCAGGCTGACAGCAGTGTCACAAACCTACCCACACAGACAGACAAACAGGCCCAAGGGGACTTCTATTGTATGCCCTTTGAAACCAAAGCAGAAACTCAGGTTCTGAGCCTGTGTAAGGTGTTTGGGCACACCCCAGGGAAAGGGGGCTGTGTTTCTCCGCAGCGGAGGTTGTTCTTGCTTCCTGGTCTCCTTGCCTCTCCTAGATATAGATGAGTGCAGCCAGGACCCAGGCCTGTGCCTGCCCCACGGGGCCTGCGAGAACCTCCAGGGCTCCTATGTCTGTGTCTGTGATGAGGGTTTCACACTCACCCAGGACCAGCATGGGTGTGAGGGTGAGTACCCTCTCTTCTCTCAGACTGGTAACCCTTGGAGCTACAGCTGGCTGGGACATGTGTCCCAATTCCACCTTTTGGAATTTCTGGAACAGGAAGAAATCCTCTTTGCCTGGGAGGAGTGGGTGGAGTTAGACCTCTCCCCAGGTGACAAGGAGGGCTAGGGCAGGTGAAGGCCAGAGTGGGTGCAGTTTTGGGGTACAGCAGACAGGGCCAAAGCTACTATCTCCATGAACTTGAACTGTCCCCTTCTCCAGAGGTGGAGCAGCCCCACCACAAGAAGGAGTGCTACCTTAACTTCGATGACACAGTGTTCTGTGACAGCGTATTGGCTACCAATGTCACTCAGCAGGAATGCTGTTGCTCTCTGGGAGCTGGTTGGGGAGACCACTGCGAAATCTATCCCTGTCCAGTCTACAGCTCAGGTAAGAGGGATATACCCACCCCTTCCCAGAGCTCCCTTTTGGTCATCTGGAAACCAAAGGGCTCTGGGTGGGTGGGAGGGAAAGGAGAAAGTGGATGTGTGGCGAGTGCGTGCTCAGCCCTGCTTTTCCTGCCCTCTCACCCTGCAGCCGAATTTCACAGCCTGTGTCCTGATGGGAAAGGCTACACTCAGGACAACAACATTGTGAACTATGGCATTCCTGCCCACCGTGGTAAGCTCCGACCTGCCGCCTCCTTGCTTCTTTCCGTTACAGTTTGGTTTAGTTTAAGGGTGCTGGTTGGGTCTGCCACTTGCAGGGTAAACTCCACCCCTTACAACAGCTTGACCCCAAGGATCCCCACCGAAAACCCAGCCTTGGGTTCAACTCTCCCAATAAGCCCCGCCCACAAGTCTCAGCCAAGGGGCCCAAAGCTCCAAGTGAAGCCCGAGGCCATTGGGCACTCACATTTCCCTTGGTCACACAGACATCGACGAATGCATATTGTTTGGGGCAGAGATCTGCAAGGAGGGCAAGTGTGTGAACACGCAGCCCGGCTACGAGTGCTACTGCAAGCAGGGCTTCTACTACGATGGCAACCTGCTGGAGTGCGTGGGTGAGCCCAGCTACAGTGCTTCCCGGGAAAGCAGCCTAATCCAGGCCCGTTCCTGTCACCAGCCCTTCTTTCTCTCCCCAGACGTGGATGAGTGCTTGGATGAGTCTAACTGCAGGAACGGAGTGTGTGAGAACACACGTGGCGGCTACCGCTGTGCCTGCACGCCGCCGGCAGAGTACAGTCCCGCACAGCGCCAGTGTCTGAGCCCGGAGGAGATGGGTGAGGCCCGGGGAAACAGTGCGGGGGGGGGGGGGGAAGAAGGGACCAGAGCCCATGCTGAATTGTGATTACCACCTCCACCAATCCCCTCGATGTCCCATAGACGTGGATGAGTGCCAGGATCCGGCTGCTTGCCGCCCTGGCCGCTGCGTCAACCTCCCGGGCTCCTACCGCTGCGAGTGTCACCCGCCCTGGGAGCCCGGGCCCTCCGGCCGCGACTGCCAGCTCCCCGAGAGCCAGGCGGGTGAGGGCGACATTCGTCCTGGGCCGATTTTGAGTTCTGTCAGGGTGGAGCCCCCAGGCCACAGCCTGCAGCCGGGATGGGACAGCAGTGGGTAGTCCCTGCCTCCCTCCTGTTGATGTGGGTCATGTTCCACAGAGCACGCCCCAGAGAGACGTGAAGTGTGCTGGGGCCAGCGAGGAGAGGACGGCATGTGTATGGGGCCCCTGGCGGGACCTGCCCTCACTTTTGATGACTGCTGCTGCCGCCAGGGCCGCGGCTGGGGTACCCAGTGCAGACCGTGCCCGCCACGTGGCACCGGTGAGCTACCCCTGAGGGACTAGAGGTAGGGAGAGGCGTACAGCAGTGTTGCTAACTCTTGTACCCATTTCCAGGGTCCCAGTGCCCGACTTCACAGAGTGAGAGCAATTCATTCTGGGACACAAGCCCCCTGCTACTGGGGAAGTCTCCGCGAGGTGAGGCCAAGGGGGCAAAGGTGTAGATTAGTGGCCATCAGTGGGAGCCCATATTGATATCTGTATTCCTCTGGCCCACACAGACGAAGACAGCTCAGAGGAGGATTCAGATGAGTGCCGTTGTGTGAGCGGACGCTGTGTGCCACGGCCAGGCGGGGCGGTATGCGAGTGTCCTGGAGGCTTTCAGCTGGACGCCTCCCGTGCCCGCTGCGTGGGTGAGCAAGACGTTAGGGACTGAAGGGCAGAGCCCGCGGGGTGCAGATTGCACCACAGTGGGACTTCACAAGCCTGCATCTATTATGCCACCTTGCAGACATTGATGAGTGCCGAGAACTGAACCAGCGGGGACTACTGTGTAAGAGCGAGCGGTGCGTGAACACCAGTGGATCCTTCCGCTGTGTCTGCAAAGCTGGCTTCACGCGCAGCCGCCCTCACGGGGCCTGCGTGCCTCAGCGCCGCCGCTGATGATGCAGCCATAGCCCACACCTCAGTGATCGATCATCGAGGGTATTTTCCACTGAAAGTGGAGACAGACAAGTACATCCTTTGCTCCTGACCAAACGAGAGCATGGACCCAAGGATCCTTCAGGGCCCACAAATCTCCTTCCCACACCCCAACACCCAAGGGTGCTCCTGTCTGCAGAGTGCTGTCTGCTTTATCCCCAAGGGTGATTCCTAGAAACTTCGACATCAGATCTGCCCCTTTAATTTACTCTTGGCTTTCAAGGCAAATTGATATTCACATCCAAAGCGGGCAGCATCAACTGCTTGGCGGGTTGGACTGAGCTGGGACCCAGGATGTGAAATAGAATTTATTGTGGCTCTGATTATGTACACTAGATGTGCCTGACCTGCTGACCAGGCTCACATGGTTTGTACAATAAATACATCCGCCGGGCCTGCTCTCCAGTGGTTGGAAGCCCAGTGGCTTGGGGGTGGGGTTGTCAGTCCAGCTTCCGGGCTCCCAGCTTCATGGGCCCCTTGGTGGTCTTTTTCTCTGCCCGTTTGGCTTCCATTTCTCTTCTCCTTTCCTCTCGCTTTTTCCGGGCCAGCTCTGCCTTTACCTGTCCTGGGATCAGGAAGGGAAAGCCGAGTGGGCTGAGCAGTCTCAGGTCTCTCATCCCGCACCTGCCCACGGGGGCCCCTGTCCGCTCCTCATGGGAAATACTCACTGCTCTCAGCCTCCAAGCCTTCCCAGTTGTCTTCACCCCAGGAGTCTGGGTCTGGCCTGGGCTGAAAGGGAAAGCGTAGGCTGCAGTAGAGGCAACGCCCAGCACAGTCCGCTCTAAGCTGTGCTCTAGTGAGCCCGTACCTGAGCGCTGGGACGAACAGACAGGGCAGCAAAGGGGTCGCCCTTGTCACTGGGCTCTGCACCACCCCAGTTATATTCGCTAGCTAGCCGAGTGCCTTCTGGAGGTGGCTCCACAGAGCTGGGTTCCTGCCAGCCCTGGTCCCAGGAGCCCTCAACTTCCCAGCTGCTCCAATGTGATTCCAGAGATTTGTGGTCTGGGTGGTTGATCTGGGAGTGGACAATGGGAAAGACAGTAGGCCAGGTAGAGTAAATGACCACAGTGCTCCGTAGAGACCCCTGCCTGACCCTGCCCACCCATCCAAACAACAAACCCCTGTCCGACCCAGCCCACCTGTCCAGCTCGGCTTCCTTGGCCCTTGGCACTCCAGTCATCCTGCTGTGCCAACACGGATTCAGCTTCCTGCTGCAGGGTAAGGAGGAGAACGGCATGAGCAGCAATATCCTCAACCCCCGAGAGGGCAAGGACAGTGAGTGAGCCTCCCAGCCATGGCATTTTTAATTGTTTTGAGACCTACCAGCCCTCTCTTCTCTGACCCAGCTCTAGAGACCCTGGGGTTGAATAGGAGGAGCCCAGAAGCTGTTGCTGGCCTATTATGACTGACCAAAGCTCCCTACCAGGATGGCATGCAGATGAGGGTGGCCCAACTCTGGTCTGCACACTCCTCAGAAGGACAGCCTGTGCCTTGAGCTGGCGTCCCTGGTAAGGCCTCCTCGGCCCTGCTCACCTCCAAGCTGCCCCAGTCCTCATCGTCCCATCTGTCAGCAGTGGCGCTGTCTTCTGCAGTGTCCTTGTCTTCCTGTGTCTCCCAGTGCCCTGAGGTTGCAGGGATAGCTTGGGCAAGGGCAGGGGCTGGAGCAGGATTTCCTAGGAGACAGGGTTCTTGGGGTAAAGTGGCTAAGAGGAAAGGGGTGAAAGGAGTAGGGGTGCTACGGAGGCCCAAAGAGTGACTAGCTGATGCCCCGTGCCTTATGTCCCTGACACTGCAGCAGGGGAACCTGACAATAGCTTTCAGCCACTGATGCGGCGAGCCTGGGACTCACCCTCTGGCACTGGTCTCTGGGGCACAGTGGTATCAGACGGCACAGGCGTGGGGTGTGCTCGGATCAGCTTGGAGGTGAGAGAGGATACCCCAGTCACAGCCCAGCCTGCCCAGCTGGCTGCAGCTCCTCCTGTTCCAGGACTGGACGCTGCATGGACATCCTTCTCTGGACAATGAGAGAGATGCAGGTATAGGCTTCATGTTGAGATGACAGAAGGGCCAGCTCTGCCACAGTGATGCGCGGCAAACCCTCCCTAGCTCAGTCTTCCAATCTATGGAACATCTATGGAGACTTGCTGGGGGTTTCCAGCTTTCGGATGCTCTCATGGGGTAGGACATACCAGGGGACAGTAAAAGATGTAGAGTCAGGCAGTGGTGGCGCACGCCTTTAATCCCAGCACTTGGGAGGCAGAGGCAGGAGGGTTTCTGAGTTCAAGGCCAGCCTAGTCTACCAAGCTCCAGGACACCCAGGGCTACACAGAGAAACCCTATCTTGAAAAACCAAAAAAAAAAAAAAAAAGGCATAGAAAGAACACAAGTGTGGGTCACTCACCTACTTCTGCCAGCTGGGTGGGATCCTCTGACACAGACTCTAATTTGGACAGGAAGCTTCGAATGGTCTTAAAGGCCTGTGGAGTAGCAGAGGCCCCAGCACTTCCAGGGTGTGGCCAAGCCTCAGAGAGACTGAATATCCCCAAGCCCAGCCCCCAGGTCTGCCCTGGCTGTGCCTTACCTGGTCCCGCACAGATTTCTCAGGGTCCACAGTAAGGCCACAGAGCACAGGCAGGATCTTATGGGCACAGTCGTCCATCGAATAGAGATTGTGTGTGGCAGCAAAGCCCAGGACACCCGCAACCCGGGATGGTGCAAATGGGTCCTTAGTGGCTCTGCTGAAGGCGGAGGTGAGGACCCTGTGTCTAGTCTGAGAGCCCGGGTGGATGGAAAAGGACGCTTGAATATACAGAGGCAACAAGCAGCCCCAAGCCACCAGACCGCACTTTCCACTTCCCAGGGCAGGGCCAACCAAGGTCTAAAAATATGAACCTATCATTTTCAACTTAAAGAAAAGAATTTATGTTGGGTAGAGGTGGCACACACCTTTAATTCTAGCACTCATGAGAGACAAGTTCATCTCCGAGTTTGAGGCTAGCTTGGTCTATAGAGCTGGTTCTAGGATAGTGAGGGCTGCTACACAGAAAAACCCTATCTCAAAAGACCAAAAACTTTCTCCTGGACCACTGGGCTCCACACTGCCTCACGGTGTACAGTGCAGCCACCCCGAGGGTGAGTGTGTCCTCCCTCCTTCCCTAGTGCTGGTCCTATTCAATCATTAGATTTGTTTGTTTGTTTTTGAGTCTCCCTATGTAGTTCTGGCTGTCCTTGAACTGACTGTAGACCAGGCTGGCCTCAAACTCAGAGATCCACCTGACCTGACTCTGCCTCTGCCTCCCAAGTGCTGGGACTAAAGGCGTGTGTCACCATGCCCAACTTTCATTCAGTCTTATTAACTGTCCAGGCCTGGCACAAGTTCGAGTGCTGTGTAAGTGAACTACGCTACCAGGCTAGCGATGCTCAGGACTGAGGACCATGCTCTGGGACAGTGAGGACCCAAGCAAAGGCTCTGGAGCCCAAGATGAGGCTGCCATCCTCCCACAGCTTTGCAGGACACTCACACTAGCACTGAGATAGGAGCCGATTTTGCCCAAGCAGACCGTGGTGTTGCAGCGGATAGGACCCTGGTCGTCCTTGGCTTGTAGCCTTGCAAAGTGCTTCATCAGTTCCACATTGAGATTGGCCTCATTCAGCTTTGGGGCCAAGAGCAGCATGGACTGTAAAATAGAGAGAGAGAGAGAGGGACTGTGAGCCAGGACTCCTGGGAGGATGCGCAGGCCACTAGTGGGCTATCAGATCGGTCTAGCTCAGTCCCGCCCGAACTAGCATATTAAAACAGGGAGTACCCTGTTTCCAGCTCTCTTTTATGGCCAGACACAGAAGCTTGCCAGCATTCTGTCCCGTCAAACTTACACACCAACACACTCTGACACCCATTCTACCAAACCGGTTCACTCAGGTTGAGGTCACTGACGACCTCCAATTTGCTAAATTTGATTTTCAATTTAATTTTGCTTTGTAGCCCAGGCTATCCTTGAATTTGCAATCCTCCTGCTTCAACCTCCTCAATGCTAGGATTAGAGGCATGCACCACCACGCCCAGACTCAGCCATTAAATTTATTTACTTTGACAGAAGTCACAACAAGAATGCAAGGCAAGACCTGAAGGCAGAAGCCAGGCATGGAAATCAAGCCTTTAAGCCCAGCACTCAGGAGGCAGAGGCAGGTTTATGTCATTAAGTTCAAGCCCAACCTGGTCTACACAATGAGTTCCAGGACAGCCAGAGCTATATAAAGAGATCTGGTCTTAAAAAGCCACGTGGGGTTGGGGGTGGGTATGGGAGGGGGAGGAATAGAGTACAGAGGCAAGAAGCAGGAGGAAATGTTTTTTCCGCATCAGCTCATGCTCCCAGGACCACCCGTTCAGGGATGGCTGGGCCATCCATCTTGCATGAATAAGAAATAAGATAATGCTCAAAAGCCAATCTGACCTAGGCAAGTCCAAATCTTAAGCTTCCCTCTTTCGAGATGACTCCAGGCTGACAATAAACTGAACCAGAACCCATGACCCTTTAGGAGTTTTGACACCCCCCAAGTTCTTTCTACACTTTTTTTTTTAATATTTATTTATTTATTACATGTAAGTACACTGTAGCTGTCTTCAGACACTCCAGAAGAAGGTGTCAGATCTTGTTACAGATGGTTGTGAGCCACCATGTGGTTGCTGGGATTTGAACTCCAGACCTTCGGAAGAGCAGTCGGGTGCTCTTACCCACTGAGCCATCTCACCAGCCCCCCTTTCTACACTTTTAAGCTTCTGTTTGGTTCTGCCCCAGCCTGAGTGAATGCGCGCCTTACTGAAATTCGGGTGGTCAGAAACCTCAAACTGCACTCGTCAGCTTCTTCTGTATCTAAGACTCCTGCCTGCTCAGCTCTCTCCCTGCGTGGCTCGCACGCCCTGCGGTTTGTATCTGCAACGCTCACATGCAGCCAGGGCTTGGGAGTGAGGCTTCAGAATTTGCTGGTTGTGGGAGATGATGGAAGTGGGCCTTGCCAAGGCAGTGGATCCTTGGGAGTTATCACTTGCCAGCCTCCCCTCTGTCCTCTGCTGTTCTGTGATGAGGAAAGCAATTCTGCTTTTGCTTCAAGGCCCCTGCCAGCATGTCCTGGCTCCCCAGGGGCCCAAATGCAGCAGAGCTGTGACCATGGACTGGAAGCCCTGACCTGACCCCAGAAGGTCATTTCAGGTATTTTGTCACAGTGCAGTACACTGAGGGCACAATCCCCTGGCGCCATTCCCTAACCAAGACTTCTTCCCTGTACTTGACATGTGCATGGTCGGTGCCAGCTCAAGGCCTCCACCTGACAGTCACACAGCTGCGCAATCGCAGCCCAGCTGTTCCCAGTCTGCGCCGCAGTCCTCTCAGCAACTTCTCCTTCAGAGCCTTCCAGTGCCTTAGCCTAGAGCTGCAGGATCATCTTTACCTCTCAGGAAAGACTGTCAGCCCCCATCTCAGAATGCGCCATTCTCCGAGTGTGGCTGTCATCACCCCACCACCCAACAGCCCCTAACAGCTTCCACCCTCTCTGATAGGCTCCACAAAGCGTACAATCTGTATACTCCTGGCTGTCCTGAACTCACATTGTAGACCAAGCTGGCCTTGAACTCACAGAGACCCACCTGTCTCTGCCTCCTGAGTGCTGGCATTAGAGGTGTGCTGTGCACGGCCACACCCAGTGATGCAAGGACTGACCTTTAAAGCAAGTAGGACCTGCTGCAGCCCACTTCCAATGAGTGTGCCAGGTGCTCCAATGACTCTCATCTGTCTGACTCCACCTTCCATAGCCACACCCTTCAGTGTGCTAAATCCCTTTTTGCTACATCTACATTACTAGAGACCCCCAGCCTCAAACCCTTTACAAGTGCTAAGTGCTGACCCTCTACAAGGAGCAGGACATCTAGCAGATGAAAGGCGTTCCTCCTGCATACATGCTCCATCTTTTTTTTTGAGGCTCTTCATGTAGCTTAGGCTGGCCTTGAACTTACGATCCTCATGACTCTGCCTTCCGTGCACTGGGATTATAAGAGCTTCAACATCTGGCTAAAGCCGTCTTTTTGAAACATTTCTGAAATACCCTATGTAGACCAGGCTAGCCTACAGCTCACAGCTATTCTGCCTGTGTCTCCTGGGTGCTAGGCAGATAGGTAGTCCCATATTTAAAGTTCCAAACTCTCCTTTCCATATGCCCCTTTCACTTTTTGATGAAATACAAATGGGTCTGCTAGGCCCATCTTTTGTCCCACTCACAGACAGAGGAACTAGCTGCCAGTGTGAGCTGTGTCCTAGCATGGGGTCAGGCAGGCCCTGGGAGCTGCTTAGTGTCTGCAGAAAGTTCTGTAGGCTGTCCCCCAAATCCTCCCACTTTCAGGGCTGCACCCAGGGATTGGATTGGCAGCATGCACACGTATGAACCCTCTCATACCTTTAGGCTTAAACCAAGGCTTGTGTTCCAGAGAGAACCACTTCCCTGTCTTGGGAGACAAGGGCCAGCCATTCCAGGCCTGACGACACTCACCTTGACCGTCTGCTCGCGGATGGCGGGGTTGGTGTCCAGGAAGCCATGTGTGACGTGGGGGAAAATCTGCGTGTTGACTGTTGGCTCATCAAGGTATTGGATGAACTGCTCCATCTGTGGCCCAGGGGAGAGCATGAGAAGACAGCTGCGCCCCTGGCCACCAAGTTTCCTCCTGAGGAAGCCCAGCTTGTGTGTGTGTGTGTGTGTGTGTGTGTGTGTGTGTGTGTGTGTGTGTGTGCGCGCGCGCGCGCGCGTGCGTGTTTGTGCGTGTCCTCAGGAGGGAAGCGCATTTGACAGTTGGACAGGAATTGGTTCCTGGTACCTGGGAGTCACTAATTCTTTCTGGCTCATAAGGACCCTCTAACCTAGAAGCCAACAACAATCTGCAGCTCCAGCTGTCTTGGGACTGACAGAAAACTTGTGTCCTTCTCTAAAGGACCTAAGTGATGGAGTCTGGGAATCCCAAGGCTACAAGGAGCCCTAGGACCACCAGCTCTACCTCCTGAGAGCTTTCCTGGCCTCACCTGTGTGGTGGCCACGGTGGAGGTTTCTAGGGTCCCTAGGTAGCCAAAGCACAGGCTCTGGCCACCTGCCTAAGGCTGGGGGGAGGAGGCCCTGGGCAGACTGGCCGAGGTGCCCACCTGCTGGAGGAGGCGGATGCGCATGGCCCGGTCGGTGGATGAGAACATCTTAACTACCACGGGGATGATCTTCTCCTGGTACTCTTCAGCACGGAGGGATTTTCCCACCTGAGGAAGGAGCAGGAAGAGAGCTTGGCCACACCCACAGGGCTAGGGCAGCTTCACAGGGGTCCCCTCAACTTGCTTGGGCTCACTGCTGGCTTCCCAGGGAAGGAATGGGTGGATGGTGGAGAAAGCATTTCCTCAGCAGGACCTTGACCCACTCCCCCACAGGCGACTTTCACGTTAACCTTCCTCCGTCTCAGGAGGCAGCGGAGAACTCAGTGCCCCTCCCTATAAAGTGGCACCTGTACCACACATGCACACAGAAGTCTGCCTACAATTTCTGAGGGTTCCAATTAAACAGTTCCAATTTGATAGCTACGTTTTAGACTCTTCCAGCAAGTCCCTTCAGGGGTAAAGAGTCCCCTGGGATGGGGCGGCGCCTATGTAAGCACTGGCTGGCTGGAGTTGGAGGCTGAGGGGAAGATCAAGCGGCTGGAAGTCAGAGAGCTGAGTGTGAAGAGGGGGTGGTTGGAGTGCGAGCAGATTCCTGGGCCCAGGAAACCAGGGTGCAGGGGTCAGACCTATAAGGCTTGAAGAAATGGAAGAAAGGCTCTGAAGCAAGGGTCTATAAGCAAAAGAATTGAGGCACAGGGACTGTCCTTCCCTAGGCTAAGAAGTCCCCCAGGTAGCCCCTGCTTGCTAAGTCATGAGGACACTGGGTTTGAGTCTACCCTGAGTACATGTCTTACCCAAGGCTGTATCCACCCAGGTCCCTGAATCTCACAGCTCCTGGCGCCATTTACCTTGAAGAGAGGTGTGAGGACCACGGCCCCAGCATTGCCAAACTCAAAGGCAGTCAGTAGCTGGGGCAGCACCTTGTGTCGACAGAAATCTTCGGGAAATGAGTCTAGACTCTTGCTCAGCTCTTGGAAGAACTTCTGCTTCTCAGCTGGCTCTTTGATCTGGGGGAGCATAGACAGGGTTCAGGGCGAAAACCAGCCAGATCACGTACACTCCAGTTGGATGAGGGCAGAGGCCACCCCAGCCTGAAGGAGGAGGAACAATGCTATGGAGCCTAGCTCTCCACCTCGGGGTGATCATGGGCAGACTCTTCAGTGTAAATTGGCATAACAGCTCTACCACCGCTCTGAGCGTTCAACCAGAAAATGCTCATAAAAGCTGCCAGCGAGCCAGGTCTGACCACCCACACCATGGCCAGCACTAAGGAGGCGAAGGCAGGAAGACCGAGAGCTGGAGGCCAGCCTAGGCAACACAAGATCAAGGCCAGCCTGGGCTATAGAGCTAGAGTCTTCTAGTGACTGTTTTTGCTGTATCCCTGTCACTTAACCTATAAGGTAATCAACCACTAGAGAGCAAACCCCTTCATCTGCGTGTCCTTTGCTGTTCACAAGAACCCACACGAGGAAACTGAAGCTCGAAGTGAAGGATCTTACTTGGCTCCTTGCCCTGGCCTGGTTGATACACAGGGTGCAGTTTCTGGAGAGCCATAGAAAAAGTCAGGAAATAGGCACATGGTCTTCTACCAGACCTGGGCCAAACCAGGCTTGACAGTCATTAGTCTTTCTAATACTACCACCCTGAGGCTATAATACCCACAACACAAACTCCCTGAGCACAGACTGAAAACTAAAGCATCCACTCATAGTATCTTAAATAGCCCTCTCCGCACTGTTACAAGGTAGGAAAGCACATACAGGCAAGCTGAAACACAGACAGAAAGGGAGCTTGGTAAAGACGGCTAAGAAGTAACCAGCACCCCTCTGTGACTTTGCAGGACAATGCTGTCACTTGCCCATTACAAAGGAAGACAAGGAGAGTTAAAGGTCCCACGGCTGGTCACGGTGGCACATGGTGGCACGTGCCTTCCAAGCACTGGGGAGACCAAGGCAGGATGGAGGACTCAAGGCCATCCTGGGATGCATAGTGAGGCCTTGCCACGGGAAGAAGAAAATCAACTATCTGGGTAGTCATTACCCAAAGCCCCGTGTCCCGTTTTACTGCCACCCTCAGGAACAGCCTGGCCCAGAAGCAGTGACCCTGGCTGAGGTGCAAAATGCCAAGGAGGCTTGGAGCTATGTAGTCCAATGTGGGAAGCAAGGAGGCAGGGAGGTGACAAGGTTCAAAGAGAGCGAATCACAGCCAAGCCACCCTTCCAGAGAGTCACAGAGGGCTCTCTTCACTCCCACATTCTCCTGGAGATTAGCCAGAATCTGCCCATTTTCTATGGGGCACATTTTCAGGGGACAGGCAGCCTGGCAGAGTCAGTCATGTGAAGAGAACTCCACATAACAACAACAACCAGTACCCCCACACTGCCACACTGGCCAGGAGATATTGGGAATCCCAGCTGCTGCTTCAAGATATAAAACTTTGCTACCAGGCATGGTGAATAATGTCTTTAATCCCAATACTCAGGGAGACAAAGGCAGGAGAATCTCTTCGAGTTCAAGGCCAGCCTGGTCTACATAGTGGGTCTCAGGATAGCCAGGGCTACAGAGTGATACCCTGCTTCAAAAAAAACCAAAAAAACAGAAAAGAAAAAGGAAAGAAGAAAAAAGAAGAGAAGAGAAGAGAAAAAAAGAAAAAAAGAAAAGAAAAGATAAGATAAGATACTGGCCTTCCTGATTCACCCCAACAATGCACCCTGCTCCTCTGAGGTCTGCCACGTCCTGCCCAGCTCCTGATTCTGTGTCCCCTCCATCAGCTAGGTCAGAGCAGAGCCGCAGCCCTTTGTCACTATGTCACTAAGAGCTGCTGGATGCTGTTGACTCCCTTGCACTGACACGGACGCTGAGATTCAAGAGGTGCTCTTCTGTCCCCGGGGACCATCTTTCCCGAGTCACCTTCCAGATGGCTCCTATCTTGAGTCTTTCAGGTCCCGGCACAATTCTCTAAGGGACCCTCAGACATTTTCCTCCCAGCACTAACCCAGGGAGCACAGGTTTGCTCAGAAATATTTCCTGTCTCTCTCCTGTAATGAGAGCTCACAAAGGTGGGGACCTGTTTGTTTGCTCTGTGCTGGGTCCTCGAGGGCAGATCTGACTCTCCTTCCTCCCCAGCACTCTGTGTGGCACCCATGAGGAACAGAGCAGCAATGCAAGTATGAAGTGACTGGTAGGTCATTGCTGAGTGACAGGGGAGTCATCAAACACCTGCCGTGTGCTCACCTGTATACAGCAGCCCGCACTACCCGCCCCCACAACGTGTGGATTCAACAACCAGACAGCAAAATTATCAGGAAAGAAAGCATTGCCGGTACTACATATGTACAGCCTGCCTTTTCCTGCCATAGTTTGCCCAAATATCATGATATAGTAACTATTTACACAGGACGTGTACTACCTAAGGTGCTAGTAAGTTAGCTACCAATAACTTAAAGAATACAGGAGGGGGTGGGGTAATGGCTCAGTGGGTAAAAGTACTTGCTGTACAAAAAGGAGGAACTGAGTTCAAATCCCCAGCACCCATGTAAAAAGCTGGGCATAACTCAACACACCTGTAACCCCAGGGCTATGGAGATGGAGACAGAAGGATCACTGGAAATTACTGCCTCCAGCCTGAGTGAAACCCTAAGTACTGGGGGTCAGGCAGCAAGGGACAGAGCAGGATACCTGATTCCCTCCTCTGGCCTCTGCACATTTGCACATAGGCAAGTCCACATCCTCACACATGCATATATACCACACACACACACACACACAATTATGTAAGGATATAAATTATATGCAAATACTATGCCATCTTACATTGAAGATCAGAACACCTGACAACTCTCAGGCATCCGAAAGCCAATTCCCCACTGTGCTGGTTAGTTCTACACCTAGGAAGATAGGGTCTCAACTGAGAAAATGTCTCTATCAGATTGCCTACAGCCAAATCTGTTGGGGACATTTTTATGATTAGTGATGGATGTGGGAGGATCCAGTCCACTGTGAGCAGTACCACTCTTGGGCAGGTGGTCCTAAGTTATATAAAAAAGCAAACCGGAGTAAGCCAGTGAGCTACATGCTTGTCTCCACACAATCCAAATGTGAGACGCCAAAACATAGGTGAGAGGTCCTGACAAGGAATCCCAGCGTGGACGGGGGCTCACCTGAATCTCCTCCAGGAAGAGGTTGGTCTCAACAAAGCGGTTGCTCATGAAGCCACCGGGTGCCCGGCAGTTCTGCAGGAAGCGGGCCGGGTTGGGACGTACTTTTGGGTTAGCTCCCACCAGTTCACAGTAATGGGTCACCAGGGATTTGGGGATCTGTAAGAGAAGATTCCGTGTCAAGGAAAGAGTAGTGGTGGGTGGCAAGAAAGAAGGGCCTAGGACAGAGGAGGCAGGCAGAGGCTGGGCACTTACCTTCCCAGGGTTGCGCAGGGCAGCTGCCCGAGGTAGAGACCCATTGAAAACTTCCCAGATGAGGCAGCCCAAGCGCCACATGTCTGCTGACCTGCAGTAACCCAGAGCTGTTCAGGGCTCCCTAGAATATGCTAGTGCTGCCTCCAACCTGCTTTAGGTCCCAAGCACCCGCTGCATCCCAGACCCTGGCTGCGTCCCTGAACTGAGCCCTCCGCCCCAAGGAGTTTGTTTCATTAGCCCCATTTAACAAAGACACCAAAGCTCAGAGAAGGACAGACACCTGCCTCCAACACACAGCTTTCAAATCCAGAAGCACCGAACACCCAAACTCTGTCCCTCTTAGCCAACCACCTCCTCCTGAGATCCTGCTTCCCCTGCCAGGCAGGCAGCAAGGGAAGGGGTTTCCCAGCGGGTCTAGGGGTCGCCAGAGTCCAGGAGCCTCAGTGCGGGCAGATCAAGGTACGGTGACCTCGGGCACCCACCACTTCTCTCTGACTGCTCTGCTACTGCTGTCAGCCAGCTCCGGGGGATCATACTGCTCGAGCTCCGGGATCCCCTTGCTGGGTGGTCCCCCGCCGTTGCCCTGTGCCGAGTACATGTAGTCCAGACCCCCAAGTTTCCACTCGCCAGCCCTGTCCACAAACACAGCGGCCATGCAGACATTATTGTGGATGAGGTTGCAGTCGTTGACCAGGAAGCTGAGGGCTTTCACGATCTGGTGTAACCCCCATGACAGCTCCTGCTCCTTCAGGCCACCTGCTTCTGCTCGTGCCTTGAGGTATGTTCCCAGGGGGGTCACAGCCTCTGTCACGATGTGGAGGCACTTTTCTGTCTGAGTAAGAAAAGGGGTATCAGGGCACGGTGCCAGAAGAGGAAGGGAAGATGAGGGGCGTGACAGGGAAAGAGGCAGTGGAGAAGATACCAAATCTGAAGCTACTGAAGCACTTGGGTACAAAGTGAGGGCCTGAGGAGAGTAAGATGGGTAGATCGGGCGACAGGTACCTCCAACCCATCGATATAGGCCAGGATGTTGGGGTGTCGGAGAGTTTTGAGGCGTTTGAAGGCAGCTTTGGCCACCTGGGTCTGCTCTTCAGCTCCCGGTTTCACATCATACACGAAGATGGACACTGCGCTGCCTGTGGCCTGGTGGAGGACAGACAGAGCAACCTGAGAGGCACGGGCCGGGTGATCTCTCCAACCTGCCTGGGCTACAGCAGCTCCGAGCCCATCTCCAAAACAGAAGGGAAGGGACTCCAGCCAGTCTCGCCCTAGGACAGCCCTGAAGGAGCTAGCCAGGCCCACGTGACCCCCGTCCGGTTTGCTTGTCCGTCCCTCGGTCCTTCCGCCCGCCACGTCGTCACTGCTCGCCCCGCTCCCCAGCCCGTTGCCGGGATTCTCGGTCGCCGCCACGTCAGGCCCGGCGCGACACAGCGAAGCCGGCATACATAGTAGGAAAGGCCGAGGTCGGCCGCGGCCTTCGGAGCAGCGCAGTATCTCACCTTTTTGCGGCCTCGGTGCAGGATCCAGGGCCCGGGCGGCCCGCCTTCGGGGGGCTCAGGGCTCAGCTCGAACGGGAAGTCCCGGACCGGGTCCCGGGCAAAGAACCACATCGTCGCCGCCGCCACGGGCTCGGGAGCCTCCACTCCGGGTCCTCCGGCCGCCCGAGCCGGGGCGGGGCGGGGCGAGGGCGGAGCCAGTCTGGTCTATGGGCGGGGTTTGAGTTGGGGCGGAGCTTTAGGGTGGGGCCTTGCGGGAGTGAGGCTGGACTGAAGGCAGACCTCCCTGGGCAGGGCGGAGCGTGACCGGAAGGGTGAGCCAAGATGGTCATCTGAATGCTCCCAACTTGTGGCCTTGTATAGATAGAAAAATTGAGTGTGATAGAGAGTAGTGAGTGCAACCGTTGTAGAATGAAGAGGGGAGGGGTTCAGGAAGTGAGCGTGACAATAGGGCCTATCTAAACCTGGGGGGGCAGGGGTGGAAAGAGATGGGGAGATAGAAAAGAAAGGCTACTAGTGGCAGGCAGTATGATTGGAAAGTAATAGTAGTGAGGAGAATGGTTATTGCTCTCATTTTTTAAGATATATTTATTTTATGTATATGACTACACTGTAGCTGGCTTCAGACACAACAGAAGAGGGCATCGGATTCCATTACAGATGGTTGTGAGCTGCCATGTGGTTGCTGGGAATTGAACACAGGACCTCTGGAAAAGCAGTCAGTGCTCTTAACCCCTGGTCTCTCCAAACTCCAATGGTTATCTCTTAAGCCAAACGCTCCTTCAACAGGCAATGGGCAGATTTGGGGTTCAGCGAGGAATTTAGTTACTACAATAAAGGTACTTGAGACCTTGAGAGTGGGGTTGAGGTGGAGATAGGCAAGGGGTGACACAAATGTCCTGAGAGGTCTGGGAAACTGTTGTTAGAGAAGTATGTCCAAAGTGGACATGGGTGCTGGCCAGAGTCCTGCAGGAGCTTGAAGCTGGGAATGATGTTTGAGTCACTGAGCTGAGCTGGCAGTTGGAACATGGCAAAGCCAGGAATAAACCTTTTCTTCCAGAATGTCTCTCAGCACCCTCTGTTGGCCCACAACCTCCTATAACTCCAGTTTTAGGAGCGCCAATACCCTGTGATAGTTTGTATATGGTTGGCCCAGTGTACTCCTATTAAGAAAATACCTCTGTGATGGTTTGTATATCCTTGGACCAGGGAGTGGCACAATCTGGAGGTGTGACCTAATGGGTGTGTCATTGTAGGTGTGGGTATAAGATCCTCACCCTAGTTGCTTGGAAGTCAGTCTTCCACTAGCAGCCTTTGGATGAAGACATAGAAATCTCAGCTCCTCCTGCGCCATGCCTGCCTGGATACTACCATGCTCCCACCTTGATGATAATGGACTGAACCTCTGAACCTGTAAGCCAGCCCCAATTAAATGTTGTTTTTTATAAGACTTGTCTTGGTCATGGTGTCTGTTCACAGCAGTAAAACCCTGACTAATACAGAAGTTGGTACCAGAAGTGGGGTATTGCTGTGATAGGCCTGACCATGCTTTTATTTGAAAGAATGTGGATTTTGGGACTTTGGATTTGGAAAGCAGTAGAATGCTTTAAATGAGGCTTAATGGGTCATCCTAGTAGGAATATGAAAGATTTTGTTGCTGGGAGTGATTTGAACTGTGTTGACCTGGCCCAAGAGATTTCAAAGGAGAAGATTTTCAGAATGTGGCATTAAGACTGGTTTTGTGGTATTTTGGTGAAGAATGTGGCTACTTTTTGCCCTTGTCTGAAAAGTTTGCCTGAGGCTATTGGTAAGCCTAGTTGGAGTGGAACACCCCAGTGTATTGGAGATGTCAGTACCATGGGATGATTACCAAGAACAGCAGCCATAGTGGAGTGGATCAACCTGAGCTTAGAATGCTACAGAGGGCAGAGCTGGAAAAGTGATGCCAGCCCTTAGGAGGAGTCCAAAAGATCAAGTGGAATCCCAGACACTGAAACAAGAAGCTGTAACATTGAAATTGCCTTGGAGACTCAAAGATGTTAAAGATGCCAGAGCCATGGGATACATGCTGAGGAAAGCTGCTAACAGGGAGTGGAACCAGCCCAGGAGAAAGCAGTTTGTTGCAGTCAACAAAGATGAGAAAGGAGTGGAGATCTGAAGACGGCTTTGACATCAGCCATGGAGATGCAGAGTTTGGAATTTGCCCAGCTGGTTTCCTGCCTTGCTTTGGGGATTACAGTTAATTAAATTGAATGAATCTCTGAAGAAACCTTGAACTTTGGACTTTTAACATTGTTGCAACTGCTATAGACTATGAGGACTTTGAAAGTTGGACTAAATGCATTTTGCATTATGCTATGTTTAAGTATGGCCCCCATAGACTCATGTTTTTGAACAAGTCTATGGGGACCAGGGAGTAGAAAATGATGGTTTGTATATCCTTGGACCAGGGAGTGGCACCATCTGAAGGTGTGGCCTTGTTGGAATAGGTGTGACCTGGTTGGAATGGGTGTGTCATTGTGGGTGTGGGTATAAGATCCTCACCCTAGTTGCTTGGAAGTCAGTCTTCCACTAGCAGCCTTTGGATGAAGACATAGAAATCTCAGCTCCTCCTGTGCCATGCCTGCCTGGATACTGCCATGCTCCCACCTTGATGATAATGGACTGAACCTCTGAACCTGTAAGCCTGCCCCAATTAAATGTTGTTTTTTTATAAGACTTGCCTTGGTCATGGTGTCTGTTCACAGCAGTAAAACCCTGACTAATACATACTTCCATAGGAAAAGTCTGGGCTAGAGAGATGGCTCAGTGGTTGAGAGCACTGACTGCTCTTCCAGAGATCCTAAGTTCAATTCCCAGCAACCACATGGTTACAGTCATCTGTAATGGGATCCAATGCCCTCTTTTGGCATGTTTGAAGAGAGTGACAGTGTACTCACATACGAAAAATAAATAAGTCTTAAAGAAAAAAGGAAAGTCTATAGGAGCTGAAGAGATGACTCAGGGCTTAAGAGGACCCAAGCTCAACTCCTAGCATCCACATAGCAACTCACAACTCTCTGTAGCTCCAGTTCCAGACAGCCTGGTACCCTCACACAGACATACATGGAGGCAAAACATCAGTGCACATAAAAATAAATAGTTTTTAAAAGAAAAGGCTGGCTGGGCAGTGGTGGCGCACACCTTTAATCCCAGCACTTGGGAGGCAGAGGCAGATGGATTTCTGAGTTCAAGGCCAGCCTGGTCTACAAAGTGAGTTCCAGGACAGCCAGGGCTACACAGAGAAACCCTGTCAAAAGAAAAGGCTGTAAGTAGGCCTGTAAAGCATCTTTCTTAATTAGCAGCTGAAGGAGGAGACATAGTTCATTTTCTTAATCAAAGATTGATGGAGAAGGGGCCAGCCCAGCCCATGTGGATGCCCCTAGGTGATGGTCCTGGTTCTATAAGAAAGCAGGCTGAGCAAAGCATGAGGAGCAAGCCAGTAAGCAGCATCCTCCATGGCCTCTGTGTCAGCTCTGCCTCCAGGTTCCCACCTGGCTTGAGCTCCTGCCTTGGCTTTCATCCATGGACTAAACAAACCCTGCCCCTCAGGTTGCTTCTGGTCATGGTGTTTCATCACAGCAACCATAACCTTAAGGCGGGACATATGTCTAGAAGCCCTCCATGTCCCCAAGGTGAGCATGGGTACTGGCCACAGTATCCTGCAGGAGCTTGGAACTGGAAGATGCCATGATCACTGAGATGAGCTAGCAAGAGGAACATGGCAAAGCCAGGAACTAAGCCATTTCTTCTAGAAATGTCTCTCATGGCCCTCTGATGGCCAAACTTAACATTGGTAGTGGTTATTCCTGGTTTTCAACTTGACTATATCTGGAATGAACTACAGTCCAGAATTGGAAGGCTCACCAATGATCCTAATCTGGAAGCTGGGAGATAGAAGTTTCTGACCTGGATCTTGGTATGGAGATCTTGAGGCATAGCGGCTATGAATTCTAGAAGATTGAAGCAAGGAGATCTCCGAGTTCAAGGTCATCTGGGATTTAAAGGCGTGGTGGCACACACTTTTAATCTGGGAGACTTCTGCTGGAGACCTACATAAGGATGTTGGGAGAAGGAAGACTCTCTCTCCTTTGCCTGCTTGTCTTGTGGGACTGAGCAACTGCTAGATCCTTGGGCTTCCATTCACAGCTGCTGCTGACCAATGTTGGGAGTTTGACTGCAGACTCTAAGTCATCAACAAATCCCCTTACTATACAGAGACGACCCATCAGTTCTGTGCTCTAGAGAACCCTGACTGATACAACATTTTATTATGCGATGAAAGAAAAGCTTGTTTTTGAGGCAGTCTCAAGAACCTCAAGCTGACCTCAAGCATAACACATACCTGGGATGACATTGACCTCAAGGATGACATTGACCTCAAGGATGACATTGACCTCAAGGATGACATTGACCTCAAGGATGACATTGACCTCAAGGATGACATTGACCTCAAACATAACACATACCTGGGATGACATTGAACTGCTTCTGACATTTTTATTATATTCATGTCTTTATCCTGAGCATGTGCACGTGTGCATGTGTGTGCATGTGTGAGTTCATGTGTCTCACAGAATGTCTATAGAGATCAGGAGACAACTTGCAGGAGTGGGCTCTCTTGTTTCATATGTGAGTTCTAGGAGTCAAATTAAGCTGATCAGAGTTGGCATCAAATACCTCTGCCCCCCACTCCCCCTGAGCTGTCTCGCCCAGCCAGTCTTCTGGCCCTGTTACCCAAGTAATCACCTGCTAGGGTTACAGGCATGCACCACCAAGCCTGGTTTATTTCATGTTAGGGATTAAATCCAGGTCTTCGCATGAATCCTCTACCATCAGAACCACATCCCTGGTCTATGGAGGTCTTTAAAAGTAAAAGATATAAATTCCAGGCAATGGTGGTGCACACCTTTGGTGCCAGCACTTGGGAAGCAGAGGCAGGTGTAAATCTCTGAGTTCGAGACCAGTTCCAGGACAGCCAGGGCTACACAGAAAAATCTCTGTCCTTTTTTTTGGGGGGGGGGTTGTTTTTTGTTTTTTTGAGACAGGGTTTCTCTGTGTAGCTCTGGCTGTCCTGGAACTCACTCTGTAGACCAGGCTGGCCTCGAACTCAGAAATCCACCTGCCTCTGCCTCCCAAGTGCTGGGATTAAAGGCATGCGTCACCACTGCCTGGCTGAAAAATCTCTGTCTTAAAAAACAAAACAAGGGGCTGGAGAGATGGCTCAGCAGTTAAGAGACTGACTGCTCTTCCAAAGGTCCTGAGTTCAAATCCCAGCAACCACATGGTGGCTCACAACCATCCATAATGAGATCTGATGCCCTCTTCTGGTGTGTCTGAAGACAGCTACAGTGTACTTACATATAATAAATAAATAAATCTTTAAAAATCAATCAAACAAACAAACAAAAGGGGCTGGAGAGATGGCTCAGCGGTTAAGAGCATTAGAGGTCCTGAGTTCAATTCCCAGCACCCACATGGTGGCTCACAACCATCTGTAATGAGATAAGATTCCCTTTTCTGTTATGTAAGAAGATAGTTACAGTGTGCTCATATACATTTAGAAAATATTAAAGCTAAGCAGTGGTGACGCATGCCTTTAATCCCAGCACTTGAGAGGCAGAGGCAGGCAGATTTCTGAGTTTGAGGCCAGCCTGGTCTACAAAGTGAGTTCCAGGACAGCCAGGAATGCACAGAGAAACCCTGTCTCGAAAAAACAAAACAAAACAAAAAACAAAAACAAAAATTTTTTAAAAAGAAAAAGAAAAAAACAAACAAAATAATCAACATTGGAAAATATCCTTTTCAAATGCATATGGGACAGTCCTGAGAACAGTCTGTAAACTATGCACAGAGATAAGCCTGGGTAGGGGGCTGGGTGTGGAGACAAGGATTAGGAAGTCTAGGTCGGGGCTGGTGAGATGGCTCAGTGGGTAAGAGCACCCAGCACCCGACTGCCCTTCCAAAGGTCTGGAGTTCAAATCCCAGCAACCACATGGTGGCTCACAACCATCTGTAACGAGATCTGACTCCCTCTTCTGGAGTATCTGAGGACAGCTACAGTGTACTTACATATAATAAATAAATAATAATAATAATAAAACATTTAAAAAAGGGGGCTGGTGAGGTGGCTCAGTGGTTAGGAGCACCTGACTGCTGTTCCGAAGGTCCTGAGTTCAAATCCCCAGCAACCACATGGTGGCTCACAACCGTCCGTGATGAGATCTGACGCCCTCTTCTGGAGTGTGTGAAGACAGCTACAGTGTGCTTACATTAATAAATAAATAAATCTTTAAAAAAAAAAAAGGAAGTCTAGGTCATCTATCCTCAGCCACATAGTGAGGTCACTTAAACTGTGCTTTGGGGGACCTTGTCTCAACACGTAATAACTCCATAAAGAAGGCAAGCAACAGTTACTGTAGACCTAGTGTGAGCTGCCCTGTCCAAAGGTGTAGAGTTGAACTGGAGGTAGTGATGTGGCTTAGGGACTCACAGTTAAAGCCAACTCTGGAAAGGATGGGGGGAGGGGGGGATGGGACACGGGGACCCCCTGGGCCTTACTGGCAATCCAGGTCCAGCCCTCCAGGCTGGGTGAGGAACCCCAGATGACCTCTGGCCTCCACAAGCATGCACACACATGCGCATACCCTGCCACACCACAAAGTCTACAATAGAAAGGAACTGGGTTTTCTTCCTTTCACTATTAGAGACGAACATCTGAAACATCTTTCCCTCCACTGTTACAGAGCCCAGATGCAGCCACGGCTGAATTCTCTGATGGAGATCCCACACACCCCAGCTATGCACCAAATGAGAGGGAGGCAGGATAGCCTGTCTCTACAGGAAGTCTCTGCAGTCATCTAGGAGGAGTGTCTGGCTGGGTGTCATTTCGCTTCGCTGCTGGGGTGCTTGAGTGGCTCCGGCATGCCATTCAGGGGAGCCGGTACACAGTCAGTAATGGGGTTCCCAGCCCATGGTTTTCCAGATGGGAAACAGTGGATGGAGTCTGCAGTGGAGATTTCTGTTCTCCCAAGTTCCTTGTACCCAGACACCGCTGGGAGTTGGGAATAGGGGTCCCAGGTCCAAGCCTCCCCTCTGGGTGCCCGTGAGCCAGGCAGGAAGGGAAAGCCAGAGCCGGTTTGGTTCCGAATGAGTGCAGAGAGTACAGAGTAACTGACTGAAAGGCAGATGGCCTTCTCTGGGAGATTTAGGCAAGGGCTCTTTACACAAAGGCCTTCCCCACTCCGCCCACCCCCCATGTGGATCCTTGATGAAAAGAAAAGACGGTCTTTGCTCCATCAAAATGACTTCTTTGATGGCCAAGGTAAATGCATACAGCTCAGGAAGGGTGAATCAGGCATTAGATAGCTTTGGCGGGAAGGAGTGCCCAGAAAGGGAAGCTCACTGGCCTAGCTAGATACTTCATTAGCACGGAGGACTCCGGATTTTTATGCTACTGTGAGTTTTCTCAGGTAGGGAGAAGGGTGTTAAGAATCCCTCAGACAAGGTTAGAGAAGGAGAACAACAAGGGAGTCTCCCATTTTGTGCTGAGCTCAGAGGCCATCTGGTCACAGTGGACTTTAAATATCAGAGTTTCCCCACAGAGGAGAAAGCCATGGTGGACAACTGCATACAGTGTCAACATCTGGGTCAAGGAAACAGTAGATGACACTCTCTGCGTGCACCTGGGTTAGCCAAAGGTGGGCAGCTCACCGATACACACCTCACCAATACACACACTCAGACCAGGGAGGCTTTGCCTTTTCTCTGAGCCTGGCCCAGGGAAGGCCTTGCATTTCCATGGCTCTGAAGCACTGGAGTCTTCAACATGGCTGTGCTCATGTCAATGCCGTTCTATACACGCTCAGCCAGGACTTCATCCACTCCCCATGCCAAAGGCCTGGCTACCTTGGGCCTCTGTACTCACATGCAGACTGTTCTAGGCAGCCAGGACTTCTCAAACTGAAACAAAATAATACACTCCTGTAACACAGCTACCTATTATAGATCAGTAACCAGTTCTCTTAACTCGCTGCCAGTCCCCTCTGTGTTCCCAGCCCAGCCACTGAAACCGAGTCTCCCAGCCACTCCTCCCTCAGCTCCCCAACAACTGTTTAACCAGTCTGTCCTCCCAGCTTCCCCAACACCAGCAGCTCCAAGCTATAACGACTGTTCTAGCCTCTCCGCTCAGCTTAGCTTTTCCTGGCTCAACTCCTAATGATATCTTCTGCACCAACTGCCTTCTCTCTCGCTCTGCTAGCTCTGCCCACCCTCCTCAGCCTCAGCTGACTTTTTTATATCTCAATAAATATAAGCATCAACCAACACTGAAAGCCATTAAATCAAAGCAGCTCTAACAGCTAAGAAGTCTTTATATATATATAGATAGATATAGATAGATAGATAGATAGATAGATAGATAGATTTATTTATTTTACTTATGTGAGTACACTGTTGCTCTCTTCAGACATTCCAGAAGAGGGCATCAGATCCCATTACAGATGGTTGCTGGGAATTGAACTCGGGACCTCTGGAAGAGCAGAGGCTCTTAACCAGTGAGCCATCTCTCCAGCCCAAGCTATGAATTCTTTGTCTTTCTTTCTTTCTTTCTTTCTTTCTTTCTTTCTTTCTTTCTTTCTTTCTCTCTCTCTCTCTCTCTCTCTCTATATATATATATATATATATATATATATATTCATTTATTTATTTATTTATTTGTTTTTCGAGACAGGGTTTCTCTGTATAGCCCTAGCTATCCTGGAACTCACTTTGTAGACCAGGCTGGCCTCGAACTCAGAAATCCGCCTGCCTCTGCCTCCCGAGTGCTGGGATTAAAGGAAGCTTCGGTGGGGAAAGGGGGCACTCTGTCACCTAATGACAAGACTTGCAAGATCTAAACAGACACCAAAGTGTAGCCTGGGAAGGACCGGAAGTGGCTAAACTGCAGTCCAGAGAGCAGTCAGGACTGACTACAAGTGGCCTTTGGCTAGGCCTGGGCAGGGGCGATGGGCTTCCAGAGCGGAGGGAAAGGCAGGTGTGAAGTGGAACTGGAGGGACGGCATGGCGGGAAGAACACTTTCTGCTCTCCCAGAGAACAGTGGGATTTCCAGCAACCACTTCAGATGCTTCACAAATCACTGAAATCCCTGCTCCTGGGGTTCCATTGCCCTCCTCCGGCCTCTGAGGGCATTGCATTTACACACTGCATAAAACCAGAGACACGTGAATGTAAATACTGAATCTTTAATTTTTTTGTTTGTTTGTTTTTGTTTTTGTTTTTGAGACAGGGTTTCTCTGTGTTGCCCTGGCTGTCCTGGAACTCACTTTGTAGACCAGGCTGGCCTCGAACTCAGAAATCTGCCTGCCTCTGCCTCCCAAGTGCTGGGATTAAAGGTGTGCGCCACCACGCCCGGCTGAATCTTTAATTTTAAAAAAAGAAAATAAAAAAAGAAAGATCCAGGGCTGAAAAGGTAGCTCAGTGGTTAAGAGCACTGACTGCTCTTCCGAAGGTCCTGAGTTCAAATCCCAGCAACCACATGATGGCTCACAACCATCTGTAATAAGATCTGATGCCTTCTTCTGGTGTGTCTGAAGACAGTGACAGTGTACAATACATAATAGAAAGAAAGAGAGAGAGAGAGAGAGAAAGAAAGAAAGAGAGAAAGAAAGAAAAGAGAGACCCAGGTATAGCCCTGGCTGTCCTGGAACTCACTCTGTAGACCAGGCTGGCCTCGAACTCAGAAATCCACCTGCCTCTGCCTCCCAAGAGCTGGGATTAAAGGCAAGCGCCACCACTGCCCGGCTCAATTATATGCATCTTTAATCCTTCCTTTAATCAAGAGATAAAGGT
Organism: Mus musculus; assembly: GCF_000001635.26. Lineage (NCBI taxonomy): Eukaryota > Metazoa > Chordata > Mammalia > Rodentia > Muridae > Mus > Mus musculus. The sequence goes on from NC_000085.6 coordinate 5,781,106, forward strand.
AGGTGGATCTCCATGAGTTTGAGGTTAGCCTGATCTACATAGAAGTTCTAAGCTAGCCTGGTCTACATAGTCAGGCCATGTCGCAAAACAAATACATTTTTTTTTTTTTAAAGATTTATTTATTTATTATATGTAAGTACATTGTAGCTGTCTTCAGACACTCCAGAAGAGGGCGCCAGATCTCGTTACGGATGGTTGTGAGCCACCATGTGGTTGCTGGGATTTGAACTCTGGACCTTCGGAAGAGCAGTCGGGTGCTCTTACCCACTGAGCCATCTCACCAGCCCAAACAAATACATTTTAAATTTTTTAAATAAAAAGGAAGAAAATAAAGCGAATTACAAAGGAGCTATTTGAATGGTGTCACAACAAAGAAATGACTGAAGTATTGAATATTGCTGAATAATATACCCCTATATCAACTAGAGCACTAGTAGACACAGGCGGAAGGATATCCTGCTAAAGCAAAGCGTTCCTTCAGGAGCCTGCCGTAGCCTTTCACCTGTGTGCTTCAAGGAAACATTCCTTCACGTGTTTGCCCACAACAAAACACCATCCAACAGAAGTGACTTTCCAAAGAGCCCTCAAGTTTCCACTTCAGTGGTGCCTCTGAAGGGGCCCTGCCAGCTCGCAAACCTGGCTCTGGCAGGCCTTGCCCTCCTCCGCTCTCCCTCTTTCTTGCTAAAAACCTTAGATTGCATTCTTCAGATAGCCACCAAGGTCTCCCCTGACCCCACTTTGGCTACTTCCTCCTCCTGACTACCAAGGTCAACCATCAAAGTATTCAAGTCCAAATAGCACAAGCCCTGCTTGCCTATTAACTATTAACGTGCCCACTCAAAATTAAACACCTCAGCCTACCTCAGGGTTCTCCATCTTACCTTTATAAACCATCAGTTGTCTATAGGCCACATCTGTCTCCACTCTATCCAGAGGCCTTCCTCCCTGTACCTCAGAAAAAATACCCTTTTCTCCTCTCCCTTGTTTGCTCCTTCCTTGTCCTCTGTCTCTTGTCTTTGTCCTGTATCCCTGCCCTTTGTCTGCCTGGGACAGATGAGTCTGCTTTGTGCTGACAACTTGGTCCTGACACCTCCTCCTCCAGAAGTCTCAGGAGCCCACATAGGGCCCTAAGCTGACATCTAAGCACCAACAGTCATGAGCCATCACTATGCTGACATGCTGAGAGCATCTGGGCTCAACTTAGCTCAGAGACAGCTGGTGGTATGTCACACCATTAGGAGAGAGGAAGTGGACTCACCCTATTGGGACCTGGCTGTCATGTAGATAAAGGTCACAGTGATCTCCATCTGGCTTGGATCCGCATGGGCAGAAACAGGTTAGCACTGTGTGTTTGTCTCTCATTTGCCCTGGCCCATAGACACCTGAGATTTGGGTGGCCTATCTAAACTTCAAGGTGGGCTAGCCTGGGAACCTGATGACTCCCAAGCTTCCCAGCATCTTTTCTTTTTCTTTTTTTTTTTTTTTTTTTTTTTTTTGGTTTTTCGAGACAGGGTTTCTCTGTGTAGCCCTGGCTGTCCTGGCACTCACTTTGTAGACCAGGCTGGCCTCGAACTCAGAAATTCGCCTGCCTCTGCCTCCCGAGTGCTGGGATTAAAGGCGTGTGCCACCACGCCCGGCCCCAGCATCTTTTCTGAGACGGGGAGAGGTGGCACCCTCATCCCATGCCCTGTCTCCACATCCTTTAATTTACTTACTCTTTAATATTTAATAAATAGCTTTATGTATATTAAATATTTTATATGCACAATTAATTTGAGTGTAAATGTGTGTTTGTATGTGTGTAGACACAAGTGCCACTGTATGTATGGAAACCTTCAAGAGTTAGTCTCTCCTTCTTTCATCAGGGGCCCAGGGATTGAACTCGTCATCAGGAATAGCAGCGAGCACCTTTCTGCCACTGAGCCACCTTGCTGGCCTTTCACATCTCTCTTCTTGGATATCTGAAACTCTTGTCCTCTGAGTATGACACGGCTGTTACCATCTTGAAACCAAGGAACTGTGATTCCTTAGGCTGGTGAGATGGCTCAGTCAACACACTTGTCATCAGGCTTGAGTTTAGTCCCCTAGACTCACAGAGGGGAGTGACCCAGCTCAGGCAGCCAGCAGGATCTCCAGGGAGGGAGCAAGGATTGGAAGGAAAAAGACAATTAGACACCACTGTAGCGGGACCCCAGCCAGTGCCGAGGCTGGGGCAGGGTTATGTTTTCCCTGTCTGCTTTTATACGATTTTAAGTGCATGCAAATAATAAGGTCAATTCTAGGTTAACAAACAAACAAGGCAATAAACACAAATAGTCACAGAACAAGCAAGGCGATAAATAAAGTCGTGTGATCACTGTTTCTAAGGGCTTATCAGGATGTCCAAGATTTTAGAAAAAATAGCTCACTCCTCAGCTGAGTTTACCTTGAGTTTTGTACTAGACCAAATGTGTATTTTTTTTTAAGATTTATTTATTATTATATGTGAGTACACTGTAGCTGACTTCAGACACACCAGAAGAGGGCGTCAGATCTCATTACGGATGGTTGTGAGCCATCATGTGGTTGCTGGGATTTGAATCAGGATCTTTGGAAGAGCAGTCAGTGCTCTTAACTGCTGAGCCATCTCTCCAGCCTAAGTATATATATTCTTATCTGAGCCTTCCTCCCTGTCCTAGCCCAAAGTCAAATTTCTACCAAGTTTCTAGATGAGGCCCCAAAAGCTCACTCTCCACAGAGGAGGGAGAAAACCAACCCCTCCCCTCAGCATCGCTCCCGGTACTGGACAAGATAAATGACCTGCGCTGATCCCAAAAAGGCCCAGGTCAGGTCACGAACAGCCGGAGGAGGAGGAGGCTGACTGGAGCACCCACAAGGCTACAGGCGAGGGGTGCTGCCTTCCCCGGGGGTGAATAATCAATTAACAATTGCTCAGGGGAGGTGGTGGAGCTGCCTGTAGACACCCATAGATACTGCACTCCTAAAGGTAACCCCAGTTCAAGTTCCACTTGAGAAGAACTTAGGAGTGTGTGTGTGTGTGTGTGTGTGTGTGTACATACACACATATATGTCACCACAGTTGCAGAAATAGAGGCCATGAGTTTGAGTGAAAGGGGTGTGGAGGGGAGGAGCGTTTGAAGGAGGAAAGAACACAGGGAAATTATATTTAACTGTGTTTAATTTTGTTTGTGTTGGCTTGGTTTTTTGGATTTTCAGGACCTAGCACTGGCTGTCCTGTAGACCAGGCTGGCCTTGTACTCAAAGAGATCCACCTCCCTGCTTCCTGAGTGCTGGGGTTAAAGGTGTGTGCCACCACTATGTGGCTCAATTTTTCATACACTCTATTTAATCATATTCTTTCTCCTCGAGTCCTCATAGATACCCCCCCCACCCATCTCCCTACTCATCCAACTTCAAGTTATTTCTCTCGGGAAAAGGAAAAATAAAGAAAAACAAGAACAAAACAAAAACCTGTGCCGGTTGGTGGTGGGGAGACAGGCAGATCTCTGAGTTTGAGGCCAGCCTGGTCTACAAAGTGAGTTCCAGGACAGCCAGGGCTATATAGAGAAACCCTGTCTAGAAAAACAAAACAAAACAAAACAACAAAACAAAACAAAACAAAACAAACAAAAAAAACAAAGACAAAAAACACCAGACCATAACAACAACAAAACTCTCCAGCTTGGGTGGAATCATTCCTTCAGTCATTGTCCTGTCTGTCTGGGGTGGATAGAGTCCCCAGGAACAGTCATGGACACCAGGCTTGCCCTGGTGGCTCAGGAGAGAGAGTGGGATCCAGTGTGCCTCTCCTCTCCTTTCCAACCCCTTTTCTGAGAGTGTGTCAGCTGCTAGTGGGCTTTCTTTCTTGGTGAGAAGACTGAAGGTTCGGAAGAGCCAAAAGGGGGTGCAGAGAACAAAGGTGGGTAATGGGGGGCTAGAGTATGCTCATTGTGCAGAAAAGGGTGTCAGGGAACTGACTGGGCGCTCTACCCACTGGGCACTGGCAGTGGTCTGTGGTAAGAGGGAGGCTGTCAGCAGAGGGCTTTTGAGCTGGCTTCAGGCCAAGGCAGGACACCTTGAGGCCATCTCAGACCCTACAAGCTCTTCCCCATCCAATCCCCAACCCAGCTCTTTCCACTGCGTATCTCTAGATCCCTCTAAACCACATAGCTTTGCCCATCTCTAGTTCACCAACACTTCTTCCCACGCTCCAAGCAGGACTTAAGTATGTGTTCCGGGACCCAGTCACCAGCCCGACTTCACTGACTCTCCACCCCCTTGCCGTCACTTACCTGAACATCTTCAGTGATGGCCCCATCTTTACCCTCAGTAACAGCACCGCAGCCAATCATTGACACTTCCAATTTCCAAAGCAGCCCTCCAACGACCTGCTTCCTGCATCATGATATTAACTTTTCCCAACCCACCTCCTTTCCCCCCACCTCTCTCCTGACCCCGCCTCCCTCCCCCCTCCCCACCTCTCTCCTGGCAGGACTGCCCTGCACAGCTGAGTTCTGGCTCAGCCCAATGTGCCCCACAATTCCATTTGTTCCAGATTGTGTTGTGTTTAATAAGCAATGTGTTCTTGCTTGAAAACAATGTCAAAACAGCGTATGTAGCAGCAAATTTATCCTGTGTGTTTCTTGGTTTAAAAAAAGGCATATAATGTGCCAAACTATTTTTGCAACCTGTTTCCTAAGTCCAAAACCATTCTTTTCACCCTTTTTTTTTTTTCTTTTTTAAGGATCCATTTGGGGGTTGGGGGGCTGAAGAAACAGGTCCGTGGATAAAAGAATTAGTTGCTCTTCCAGAGTCCTGAGTTCAAGCCCCAGCAACCACAAGCATTCATCATGGGATCTGGCTCATATACATAAAACACATAAATATTTTTGGTTTCCTGAGACAGGGTTTCTCTGTATAGCCCTGGCTGTCCTGGAACTCACCCTGTAGACCAGGCTAACCTCAAACTCAGAAATCTGCCTGCCTCTGCCTCCCCAGTGCTGGGATTAAAGGCGTGCGCCACCACCAACCGGCCACATAAATCTTTTTTTTTTTTAATATTTATTTATTACATGTAATTACACTGTAGCTGTCTTCAGACACTCCAGAAGAGGGCATCAGATTTCGTTACGGATGGTTGTGAGCCACCATGTGGTTGCTGGGATTTGAACTCAGGACCTTCGGAAGAGCAGTCGGCGCTCTTAACCGCTAAGCCATCTCACCAGCCCAAATCTTTTTAAAAAGAGATTTGTTTTTAGCAATCTTGGTGGTGCAGGCCTTTAATCCCAGCACTCCAGAGGCAAAGATGAGTGATGCTGAGTTTGAGGTCAGCCTGGGCAAAAAAAATAAAACAATAACAAAATTATTTATGCTTGGTTCATAACACACACACACACACACACACACACGTACTTAGTAACTTATTTGCCTTTGGTTGTTCAGAGTAGAAGAGTCAGGTAGTGACAACTTGGGCATCACGCGCCCTCTAGTGGACCTCAGTGGTAGTGACTTTCAGCCTCCCCAAGGCTGCCGGGCTCCTCAGGCCTGTACTCCAGACCCAGCTTCAGGGAACTGAGCTGGTTGGGAGAAGGCCCTGAACCCTCAACTCTCTTACTCACCGGCTTTGGACGCCCCCGTGCTCTGCTGGGCTTCCCTTCCTCTGATGCAAACAGTCCTTGTTACTTCCTGCTTGCTAAGGATGAAGAAAGACACCAAGTGGGAAGCTGATAGCACAGGCCAACCCCACAGCTTTTATGGGGTTCTTGGCCTTCTCTGCTTCCACTCGGGGGATCTGTGGCTCTTCTGTGCTCTGGTCAGCCTTGGCTCGCAGGCATTTTTTGACCCTCGGCTGTCAGCTTCACCACTGTCGTGCTTGACTTATTCAGTTTCTTCTTTAAACATTTATATGAGTGCACTGTAGCTGCCTTCAGCCACACCAGAAGAGGGCATCAGATGGTTGTGAGCCACCGTGTGGTTGCTGGGAATTGAACTCAGGACCTCTGGAAGAGCAGCCCGTGCTCTTAACCACTGAGCCATCTCTCCAGCCGGATTTATTCATTTTTATTTTACGTGTATGAGTGTATTGCCTCCTTGTGTGTCTGTGCACCACGCACAAGCAGTACCTGAGAAGGCCAGAAGAGGGCATCAGATAGCCAGTTACAGATTCTTGTGAGCTGACTCCTGGGTGCTGGGTATGAACCTAGATCCTCTGCTGCGAGCAAAAGAGCTCGCTGTTAACCACTGAGCTATTTCTGTAGTTCCCACCCCCTGCCAAATGAGGCCTGGCAGGGCATGTTTGTAATCCGAGAGCTCAAAGCAGCAGGACCATGGCTTCTAGCTAGCCTTGGCGTTCCAGTTCCTAGTACTGTGATAAAGACCCAGACTAAAAGCAGTGTAGGGAGGAAAGAGTTATTTATACTTGTGTGTCACAGTCCATCATGGAGGGAAGCCCAGGCAGGAAGCTGGAGGTAGCAGCTGAGGCAGAGAAGATGGAGGATGCTCACCGGCTTGCTCTCAATGGCTTGCTCAGCTTGTGGTTTTTGCAGTGCAGACAATCTGCCCATCAAACAACTGCCCTCATAGAGTGGCCTAGAAGCCAATCTGATGGAGATATCTTCTCAATTGAAGTTCCCTCCTCCCAGATGACTCTAGCTTGTGTCAAACTGGCAAAAAACAAAAACCTAACCAATATGCTCAGCTATGTGGTGAGTGAGTTCTACCGGCCTCACCTCTGCAAACCAACAAACAAACAAACACATTCCTTCTAAGCCAGGCACAGTGACACCTGCTGCAATCCCAGATACTCAGGAAGCTGAGGCCCAAGGTTCCCTTTAGCCCAAGAACTTCAGACCAGTCTGAGCAATATATGGATACCAAACCTTAAAAAAGAAATAGGAAAAAGCTTGCTGGGTTTGGGGAGCTCGGTTGATAAAGGGCTTGCCTTGTAAGCTCAAGGACCCGAGTTACATACCCAGACCTCACACGCAGTCTCAGTGCCCGGGAGGCAGAGACAAGCAGATCCTCGGAGCTCCCTTCCAGCCAGCTCAATCCAGGCCTAGCTCAGAAAAGAAGCTAACAGTTGTTCCTGGGGTATAACAAAGTCGCTCTCTGGCCACACATGCACACGCACACAGCAGCCTGGGATGTAGGTCAGTTGGCAGTGTGAGACTAACATGTGCAGTGTCACCCTCAAACAAAGCATGGTGGCACAAGCCAGCCTATAATCCCAGGTCTGAGGAAGAGGAAACAAGAGGATGGGGAGTCTGGGGCAAGCTGGGGCTGTCTCAAACGTAATAATAAGGCCGGGCGTGGTGGCACACGCCTTTAATCCCAGCACTCGGGAGGCAGAGGCAGGCGGGTTTCTGAGTTCGAGTCCAGCCTGGACTGCAAAGTGAGTTTCAGGACAGCCAGGGCTATACAGAGAAACCCTGTCTCAAAAAACCAAAAAAAAGGTGGTCATGCATGTGTGAAGACTGGAGTTTGGATTCCCACTAAAGGATGAAGTGTGAGTCAGGGTTCTCTAAAGGGAAAGAGCATATAGAATGACTATATATATTACAAGGGGGTTTATTGGGTGGTTTGCAGGCTATGTTATACTAATCAGCAATGGCTGACTCCTCATGGAAAAACAAAGAATCTGGTGGTCGTTCATTCCAGGACACGGGGTATCCGTGGTCTCAGTCCGGTGCCAGAGTCCCAGAGAATCCTGGAGTGCTGCTGGTCTGAGTGAGGACCCAGAAGAGCAGGTTCTGACACCAGGGAAAGAATGTCTCAGCTACAGGACAGATGCACTTGGCAGCAGGAGCGAGGGCAAGCAGACAAAAAGCAAAAGCTTCCTTCTGTCACCGGAGCTGTCCCCAGAGCTGGCCCAGAGTTAGGACGGGTCTTCCCACCTCAAATAATCCAATCAAGGAAATCCATTTGGCCGGGCAGTGGTGGCGCACACCTTTAATCCCAGCACTCGGGAGGCAGATTTCTGAGTTAGAGGCCAGCCTGGTCTACAAAGTGAGTTCCAGGACAGCCTGGGCTACACAGAGAAACCCTGTCTCAAAAAAACCAAACCAAACCAAAAAATCCATTTAGGTTTTAGTTGATTCCAGATGTCATCATGTTGACAAGCAACATGAGCCAGATCAGATGGATAGGCGTGGCAGCTCTCAGGAGACAGAGACAGGAGCTCACTGAGGCATGCTAGGCAGCTAGACTCGCCAAAATTCTCGAGGTCTGAGTTTAGGGAGACAGCTTGCCTCAATAAAGTGATCAAGGAATATGCCCAATGTCGATTCTCACACACATGAACATGTACACCCACACAAATAAACTCACATATGTGCATACACAAGTATATTTAAAAAAAAAAAAAAAAAAACCCTGAGAGTCTGGAGAGTTAACTCTATGGTTAGAGCGCGTGCAGAGGGGCTGGACTCCATTGCCAGCACCCACGTGTGTCTCCTGTAACCATCCTTAACTCCAGTTCCGGGGAAGCTCACAGGCTCTGCTGAACTAACAGGCACCAGCCACCTATGTGGTGGATATACATACATGTAAACACTAGGAAACACTACAAATAAATGTAAGCACTCTAAAAATAGAAAGGCAGACAAGAGGGCTAGAGAGATGGCTCAGTGGTTAAGAGCACTGACTGCTCTTCCAGAGGTCCTGAGTTCAATTCCCAGCAACTACATGGTGGCTCACAACCATCTGTAATGGGATCTGATGCCATCTTCTGACATGCAGGTGTACATGCAGACAGAGCACTCACATAAAATAAAATTAAAAAAAAAAAAAAAAGGAACTCTGGCTGAAAGGTGTTTCCTTCTTTTTTTTCTGTTTTGCTTTTTAATGAGTACTCTATCTGCATGGTTTTTTGGGGGGGAGGTTGTTTGTTTTTGTTTTTTGGTTTTTTTTTTTTTTTCGAGACAGGGTTTCTCTGTGTAGCCCTGGTTGTCCTGGTACTCACTCTGTAGACCAGGCTGGCCTCGAACTCAGAAATCTGCCTGCCTCTGCCTCCCAAGTGCTGGGATTAAAGGTGCATGCCACCACTGCCCACCTTTTTTGTTTTTTGTTTTTAAATAATCTATTTATTCTTATTTTAGGTACATTTTGGCTGCATATGTTTGTGTTGGGGGGGAGTTTGGATTTCTCTGGAACAGACATGAGTTACAGACAACTATAAGCTGCCATGTGGGTGCTAGGAACTGAACCTGGATCCTCTGAAAAAGCAGCCAGTGCTCTGAACTGCTGAGCCATCTCTCCAGCCCTCACAGCTGGATCTTATGCAGGTATTTTCCCAATTGAGGCGCCCTCTTTTCAGATAACTCTATGTGTCAAGCTGACATAAGACTAGCCATCACAGATGTCTCATTCAATAGTTAAATGTGTAGACTGATAATCCAGAGGACCCAAGTTCAGGTCCAGCCACACAAGTTAGTTGGCTCCCAACTGTAACTCCAGTTACAGAGGCTCCTGGTCCTCCAGGCCTTCCTGTCGGGCTATCCTCAGACTCTCCACCACAAACCCTGACTCGCTTCTCCTTCCTCCCTTTATCCTTTTTTTTTTCCCTTCGATTTTTTTTTAAGATTTATTTATTTATTTATTATATGTAAGTACACTGTAGCTTTCTTCAGACACTCCAGAAGAGGGCATCAGATCTCGTTATGGATGGTTGTGAGTCACCATGTGGTTGCTGGGATTTGAACTCCGGACCTTCGGAAGAGCAGTCAGGTACTCTTACCAACTGAGCCATCTCACCAGCCCTTTTTCTTTCTTTTTTTTTTTTTTTTTTTTTTTGAGACAGTGTTTCTCTGTATAGTCCTGGCTGTTCCTGGAGCTCACTTTGTAGACCAGGCTGGCCTCAAACTCAGAAATTTGCCTGTCTCTGCCTCCCAAGTGTTGGGATTAAAGGCATGTATGTATCTCTGCCAGTAAAGAGTTGGTTGGTTGGTTGGTTGGTTTGGTTTTTGAGACAGGGTTTCTCTGTGTAGCTCTAGCTGTCCTGGACTCATTTTGTAGACCAGGCTAGCATCAAACTTAAGGGATTCTCCTGCCTTTGCCTCTCGAGTTGTAAGATTAAAGGCATACACCTCTATGCCCAGCAAAAGTTTTGAATTGTAGAAAATTGACAGTAACAGGTGGATTGATTTAAAATATATTTATGAAATAGGGGCTGGAGAAATGGCTCAGCAGTTAAGAGCTTTTCCAGAGGACATAACTGATTTTCAGCATCCACATGACAGGTTACAACCATCTGTAACTCTAGTTCCAGGACCTCCGTCACTCTCTGCTGGCCTCCTTTGGAACCAGGTATGAATGTGACACACAAACATACACTCAGGCAAAACACTCATACACACAAAGGTAACTTTTTTAAAAGATTTATTTTATTTATGTGAGTACATAGCTGTCTTCAGACACACCAGAAGAGGGCGCCAGATCTCATTAGGGATGATTGTGAGCCACCATGTGGTTGCCGGCATTTGAACTCAGAACCTCTGAAAGAGCAGTCAGTGCTCTTAACCGCTGAGCCATCTCTCCAGTCCACAAAGGTAACTTGTAAAATATTGACTATCTAATCATTAAAACATGGCTTTTCCTTGTTACTGTTCTACTGCTGTGAAGAAAGACCATGACAAGACAGCTTTTACACACACACACACACACACACACACACACACTTAATTGGGCATTTGCTTACAGTTGCAGAGGAGAAGTGTGGAGGCAGGCAGGCATCCTACTGCAATAGAAGCTGAGTGCTTACATCTTATAAGCTGAAGGCAAAGAGAGAGCAATGGCTTGGCATGAATTTTTGAAAACTCCAACCCCACCCTCAATGACATACCTCCTCTAACAAGGCTACACCTTTTAATCTTAGAGCCAAAGATTCAAATATAATAGCCTATGGGAACCATTTATTTATTTATTTATTTTTGGTTCATTCTTTTTTTTAAGATTTAGTTATTTATTATATGTAAGTGCACTGTAGCTGTCTTCAGACACACCAGAAGAGGGTGTCAGATCTCATTACAGATGGCTGTGAGCCACCATGTGGTTGCTGGGATTGGAACTCAGGACCTTCAGAAGAGCAGTCAGCGCTCTTAACTGCTGAGTCATCTCTCCAGTCCTATGGGAGCCATTCTTTTTGTTTTGTTTTGTTTTGTTTTGGTTTGGTTTGGTTTGGTTGTGGTTTTCGAGACAGGGTTTCTCTGTATATCCCTGGCTGTCCTGGAACTCACTCTGTAGACCAGGCTGGCCTCAAACTCAGAAATCTGCCTGCCTCTGCCTCCCAAGTGCTGGAATTAAAGGTGTGTGCCACCCCCCACTCCCATCCCCACCCCCGGCTATGGGAGCCATTCTTTTTTTTTTTTTTTTTTTTTAAGATTTATTTATTATATGTAAGTACATTGTAGCTGTCTTCAGACACTCCAGAAGAGGGAGTCAGATCTCCTTACGGATGGTTGTGAGCCACCATGTGGTTGCTGGGATTTGAACTCCAGACCTTCAGAAGAGCAGTCGGGTGCTCTTACCCACTGAGCCATCTCACCAGCCCCCTGGGAGCCATTCTTATTCAAACCACATTACTCAGAAATAAAAATACATGCTGTAGCTGGGTATGGTACAAACCTTTAATCCCAGCACTCAGAAGGCAGAGGAAAGGTAATCTCTGTGAGTTCAAGACCAGCCTAGTCCACATAGTGAGATCTGTGTTTAAAAGCAGGAGCTGGGGCTGAAGAGCTGGCTCAGAGGGTAAGAGCACTGGTTGCTTTTCCAGGGGTCCTTCATTTGGTTCCTAGCCCACAGCTGTCTGTAATTTCAGTCCATGGGGGCGCTAAGTTCTGTGACTAAAGGTATATGCGACCACACCCAGCTAAAGATAAATTTTAAAAATATTTAGCTGGTCATGGAGGTATATAGGCTGGCAGGATTTGCTGAGGAGGCAAAGGCAGGAGGACTGCTGTGAGTTCAAGGCCAGCCCAGTTTATATAGCAAATTCCAAGAAGTCAGATTAGAGAGATCCTACAAAAAATTAATAAACCAAAAACAAACAAATAAAACAACAAAATAGGCATGGCAAGAAAAAGTTCAAGGACATTGCATGCACTACATTTGCACACTAGATGGCAGCGAAGTCCAGTCACGTCCTACTCAGTTGCCTATCTACCCTTGTCAAGGCTAAGTCCAGGATGCATGCAAAGGTTGCATTGTGAGCTGGGCAGGTATCAAGTTTGTCAACTGATCAGAGGCAGAAACTAAGACCTGAGCTTCAGAGTCAACAATCCAGGTGGCCAGGTATACTGGAGCAGCCATGCAGTCCCACTCAGGAGCCTGAGGCACAACTTTAATTTTACCATCCTGAGCCATACAAGGAATACCTGTCTGGTGATACTATGGCCCTACCTAAAATATAAAAATCACAGGCTGGAGAGATGGCTCAGCAGTTAAGAGCACTGACTGCTTTTCTGAAGGTCCGGAGTTCAAATCTCAGCACCCACATGGTGGCTCACAACCATCTGTAATGAGATCTGACGCCCTCTTCTGGTGTGTCTGAAGACAGCTACAGTGTACTTATGTATAATAATAAATAAATCTTTGGGCTGGAGTGAGCAGGGACTGAGCGAGGGGAGATGACTGGAGTGAGCAGAGGTCCTAAAAGTGAACTCCCAACAACCACATGAAGGTTCACAACCATCTGTACAGCTACAGTGTACTCACATACATAAAATAAATAAAAAATAAAAACCACATCTTCCACTCTCTCTCTTCAAACCCTTCCTCTCCTAATTTCATGCCGTAGTAGAAGGATGCTATGCTGCTGGCCCTGTACTAATCGGCTTTTGGGCCGGTGGCTGGGTCCAGACGTCAAAGGCCTATTTGGGGAGAGCTTGTTTGAGGGAGTATCCTTTGTACAACTAGAGCATGTGGGCAGCACAAGACTGTACAGAGCCCAGTGGCTCATCCCTGCAACTTCCAAAGTTGAGGTCCAAGGACCCAAATTCAGAGTCACCCTGGCCTACACACTGAAAGCTAAGATCTGGATCTAACCCTTTGGGAAATTTACAAGCATGCCTACCGTTCCTTCATCTTGCCCCCAGTCCTGGCCCCCAATCAGGAAGTGTGAGCCCCAACCTCTGTTCATATCTCCTGCTCTCCAGTGAAGTCTTTGTGCCTCACCTCGGCAAAGCCTCAGCTCTGGGTGAATTCAGAATGGGCCATTACTGAGGTGTGTGGCAGGGTCTAGCTCAGTTGGTACCAGACTTTAGCACAGATCTGTCAGGTCTCAGACTGTCTTAGTCAGGGTTTCTATTCCTGCACAAACATGACCAAGAAGCAAGTTGGGGAGGACAGGGTTTATTCGGCTTACACTTCCATACTGCTGTTCATCACCAAGGAAGTCAGGACTGGAACTCAAGCAGGTCAGGAAGCAGGAGCTGATGCAGAGGCCATGGAGGGATGTTCTTTACTGGCTTGCTTCCCCTGGCTTGCTCAGCCTGCTCTCTTATAGAACTGAACCAAGACTACCAGCCCAGAGATGGTCCCACACACAAGGGGTCTTTCCCCCTTGATCACTAATTGAGAAAATGCCTTAGAGCAGGATCTCGTGGAGGATCTCTTGGAGGCACTTCCCCAACTGAAGCTTTCTCTGTGATAATTCCAGCTGTGTCAAGTTGATACAAAACTAGCCAGTACACAGACATCAGCTGTGATGCTGTCCTTTACTGCAGGAACACCAATGACCATGATTGCCTTAAGGAGACCATTTTGCTCACCTGAGGGCTTAGTTTTAGTTGTCAATGTGCTGAGCCCCTTTGAACTGGGGTAGATGCCAGCACAAGTTTCCAGCCCTGGGAGCTGAACCTTCAACGCAGGATGTTTTTGCCCAGGGTGTAAGGCTTGATTGAGTGGCAGGAAGGGCACCTGGGACTGGGACCTAGGGGCCTGTCCTTACAGCAGCCAGTAATTTGCTGGATGACATGCAGCTCTTCAAGCCTGTGAAACCTAAGTGGGTTTTCTTTTTTCAGTGACCGACCATGCTTGCACCACACCGGGCCAAACTGTTCCTTAAGGAATGGGAAGTGGTACAGCAGGACCCAGTTCCTTCCCATTCTTGGGCCATGGCTGAGGACTTGCTTCATCTCTAGAACCTCAGAGAAGTTCTGACCTCCAAACACACGCAGTGCACACTTACACACAGTATTGCATACACTCTGGGAATGTTTTTGGGCCTTTAGACCATGTATAACTATTTCCCTAAACTACATGAAAACTAGTCTTCCATCCAGTGTTAGGAACAGAGGAGCAATGCACACCACCTCTTTTCGACACCATCTTTTCCCAACTTCCTCATAGACAATCCAGAATGTTTTCTCAGGGAGGAGAGCCTGAACAGCAGGGAAAGGCCTTGTGTTCCTGAGGTGCAAGAGTGGCCACCTAGGACCCAAGCCCAACTTTAGAGCCATCTGCATGAAAGAGCCATGCAGCCCAAGGAAACAGGGAAGGCCTCACTAATCGGAGAAGCTGAGGTAGATCAGACATTTGGTCTCTTTAGGCTTAAAATAAGCCTGTGTTTTATGCACAAAGAAGCACACAATGAGAGATATTTAGTTTTTATTTCATAAAATCAAAGTATTCAATAAATAGTAGGAGGTGTGTCGACTCAGAGGTAATAAGACGAATTGGGCATAACCTGAAAGACAATGCAGTTAATTATCAAGAGTTCAACACTGAGGCTGGGGAGTGTTCCAGTGATATCAGCTACCATACCCAGAGCCTTTAGAACCCTCCAAGAAAAATGTAATGGCCTCATGATATAAGAGTCAAGCAAAGACACCGCAGGGACTTGAACCCCGTCCTGGAAACCAGGAGTGCCAGCCACCAGCGTCTTTTGCTTTTTTTTTTTTAAAGCTAGGGAAAGGCCAAAAAGCAAAACCTGAGAAAACAAAAGGTTGTTTTCTCAGGAAAAGAAAAACCTTTACAACCCTACTGACGAATCTGCTTCCACTAAGATGCTAGCTTGGCCAAGTCTGTTATGTCCACCTGAAAAAGTCTTAGCAGAGAATTTTTGCAATCCCACCCCAACAACTTCCTACAAAGGCTTGCTTTTCATCCGACTTCCTACATTCCCACCCAGCACTGGTATCAAACATACTATACCCATACTGGTTTGTTTACTCTGCATAGGTGCTATGTATAAAACATCTTAGCTATGGTTTTAATGTTAAATTACAGGCAAGGGGAAAATTGATGGCCTTTTCTGGTGCAACCCACAGGACCTTGGCACCATGGTTACCTTGAAACCGATATGCAACGTGACCTCAAGGATCCAGCTACTGGCTGCATCAAGGTGAGGGGTGAAGGGTCTGTGATTAGGCCAAAGGCCCATGGTGGCGATGTGGCAGAGAAATCACTTGTGGGGAGACCTTGTAACAGGATTCTGGAAAAGCTGGGGAAACTGGTTGCCCGCTTTCCCCCTTTTCCCTCCCCTGCAAGCACAACTTGAGGTTTGGGCTGGTAACCGCTGCTATAAAAACAGCCTTTTTTCCAGATGTTAAAACAAGCCCAGGGCCTCTCAAGTATTTTCTTTGGATGCTTCAATTCCAACAAGGTGTTACGGTAGGGTAGTCCCCACTGCTAATCAAAACCGACCATGATACCACTTTGGTCTCGATACAATACTGCTTGCTTGATTCTTGCCACACAGGAAGGCTCCGCTGTCCTACATTAAGCCTTCAGTGCCTTTAGTGAGGGGTACCTGAAAAATCTTAAAAAAAGGCTTAGCGCCCACCTCACCCCTCCACCCCAAGGCCAACATTACATCACATGCTAGCTGCTCCAGCATGAAGCTGGAGAGGATTCAACACTAGATTACCAGTAGCTAATCTTAAACAAGAAAAGGCTCGTTCACCTGTTGTCCTCATTTTGTCCACTGGTGAATTTCAATTCAACTGGAAGCTCCTTCTACAGTCTGAAGTACATCTGAAAGAACTAGGGCTTCCCAATCCCCACACTGAAAATGGCATGTCTGCTTCACTTATCGATTTAAAGTAAATGGGCTATTTTTCCTTACTGGGTCTGGATTCTCTGGCCCCTTGAATAGATAGATGTCTGCTGTTGTCAATGTTCCTGCATGTAAGAATTAAGACCAAGGGAGGGGAGAGAGAACACCTACACAAAGATAATGCACTAAAGACCACGGAACTGTTCAAAACATTTCCACTTGCCAGTTAAAATTTCTTCAAGAATGTTGCTTGTCTGATTTATTTCTTGTCAGATTTTAAGTTGAATCTGGAAGAGACTAAAGGCTTCAGTGCTCCCAACCCCCCTCACCAGAAATGAACAAAAACATTTACCTAAGGCAGCACAGCAAAGGGACTCGGCTCCAATCACAAACACGGGTTACTTAAAGCTGCAGAGAGCCATTTCCTCAACACTCAGCCTGTTACTCATGGCTTTTCCTCCAACAACCACTACTCCAAACACTTGGGGAAACACAACTTTCTTTAATCATACTCCAGTCGCGTCACAATGCATTCTAATAGCAGCAGATTGGAACAGTACTGCACATATTACTTGCCAAAGAACAGACATGACCTGAAGTCAAGACACCTGCATTCTGTGTGGTCTGTAAAAAAAAAGCTAGAACAAGTAAGCCCCATCCCCCCCTCCCTCCACATTCCAGGAAAAACAAACTCACTGCAAGGTCTCACATCACACACTCACTAGCAGAACAGAAGACAGAGGCAAGCGCTTATATGCAAAGTCCTGAGCAGCTCCATGAAGGATGAAATGAGGCTCTGCAAAGGAAAACTCTTTAAACCCACATGCCTGACCCCACTCGTGGCTCAAGTGAGGTGACAAAAGGCTAAAGTGGATGAGATGATCGTAAGCATTTAAACTCAACATGCATATTTGGAAATGTGGGGGAAAAGTGTCTTACCCTAGATGTTTAGCCATGGTCAAATTAGACCCCTGACTTTCTGGAAACAAAATATGTAGTTACCTTTTACTCTGACCATCATCTCCCACCTGCCTAAGGTACTTAGTCCTTAGTTAGACGGCCTCTATGCCAGGCCTGCAATTATTAAATGCTCATCACTGCATGGAGAATAAAATTTGTCTTTCCTGCCTTAAAGTTAATTTCGGTCTTCTGGCTCAAATCCTGATCTGGTCCACTTAAGTGTTCGAAGTCAAGTTTCTGAAAAGATTAGAGAAGAACATCCCCCCAAAATTGCCCACACTAACTACAGACAACAAACAAGACTTTATTTAAATAAGGAGACAGCCTTCTAAATACATACATTCTCTAGTGAAGTATTTTATTAATTTGTATAATTTAATGATTTTAAGCACAAGTACATTGGAGCACATTTAAATTTTAGCAATATGAACATCTAATTTTCAGCACATAATGATCCCTTTCATGGGGTCTTCAAGATAAAGATTCCTTAATCTTGTAAGCAATGTAATTAAAGTAGGCATTAATCATGTAGGCTTTTGTGTTGAAGTTTACGATGCAAAAGCCTATTAGCTATCCCATCATGAAAGCCCATCGGTGCAAGGCTTAGGAATTTTTAAGAGGCTGGATGGGAAAACTACTCAAAATTCTGAACTGCCTAAGAGGGGCCAGCTGCAAACATTCAACAGCTCTACAGGTCTTTTTGGAAAAAGAGAAAAAAGGCACTTATCTATCCCTAACATGCAATACTGCAGATCCAAGTTACACTTATCTGTCAACAGCAGTCTGCTGTTTCCTGCTCCGAGATGGAATGAAGCAACTCTTCTGCTTATGAAGAGAAACCTGTCTGAGGCAAACGAAACATTGGCACACTGCACCGCCTCGCAGCCGCTCGATCCCACTCATCTCAACAAGCTCAGCTTCTTTTTACTCCAGGCTTAATGCAGCATTTTCACTTCATTTCTATTCTGCTTTTGTAAAAGCAGTTTTGAGATGAACATTTGATCTTCACTGTTTTTCATCAATTCTTTACTTTTGTGGATAAAGCTTGGTAGATAAGCCATAACTTTTAAAGGTATTGCCATAACTTTATACTGGTTGCTTTCATTTGCTTAAATTTTTGCATATGCAGCTTTTCATCAGTAGGAACAATCTCTGGCTCATGCTCATTCCCCATGGAGACATGACATTATTTTTTCTGCCTTTACTTATCACTCATTCACCAAGGAGCTGCTCCCTCTGCATCTACGTCATCACACTGCCAGGCTGGTTATGACTCAGATGGTGTTATCTGAAAAAGGTCTACAGAAAAAAAAAGGTTTCCCCTCCCTCATCAACAAAAGCCCACCCTCTAAAAGACATTCAGGCTGAATTATCATAATTCTTAAATTATAAGTTACAAATAAACACAAGTATACAATGCACAAGAAGAAAAAAAGCATACCTTTACATCTTGTTTAGTCACAAGGAAAATCATTTCTCCTACACTAGGAAAAAGACTTGCTTATACAAAACTGAGATAGTATCTCTTACTTGATAATATAAAAGCTATCACCAGAAGAAATTCCTTCAGGGTCATTAAAGCCACTTCCTTTGTTCCTATAGTAGTTATTAAGATACATTAAGTCACCTGAAAAAAATTTCAAAAGAGAACCACACACTACAATCTATATTCATCCAACAGCTTCAGAAGAGTCCCCACTGTAGCATCACATCATCCCAGTGGACCAGACCAACCCCCAAGCCCTACGCTTTCGAGGGACCGGCAGAGGAACCAACCTTCCTTAGCTGCCCGCCTCAAAAAAAGAAAAAGGAAAAAAGAAGCAAAAACTGGATTGGGAGTTACTTGCCAACTTGAAAGCTGAGATTTCCTGTTTTTCCAAATATTTAAGTTCTCTGGTATGATTATCTGAAATCATAAACTAAACAATTACCTAACACCCCCACCCACCCAAACACAAGGCCACAGCCAACTAAGTTTTACCCCTCCCCTTTAATGAAATATTTTAAATCACGGTGCTGTAAAACTTAACTTCAACCTCTGGCCTAGCCAAGCTCCTGAGGTTCTCCTGAGGTGACTGTGAACCAAAGCCGCACTGTGCTGACTTCAGCGGCAACTGGGAAAACTCTTCCAAGGACAAAAGGCAGCTCCAGTCCCTGAAGGTGTCGTGCCAACAGCATAGCAGTACACGCCTTCTCTAACCCAGTGTGTCAACACAACTATAGCATCTGTGGAAAATCTTAGAAAAAAAACGTTTCCCCCACCCACTCCTCCCTGTTAAGACCACTCCCAAATATTTCAAGTAAAAGTGTTTAGGATTTTACAAATCTCATTAAGGGAGGGGGAAAGAGTAAACTACCAGCAATTCCGCCATGGCCAGCTCCTCCACACTCAGTGTGAAAGCTAGCATCCATCCTCTACTTCCTACAAACTGTAAACCTGGCGAGCTCTGCTTATCCTGAGAGTGGATTTCCTTTTTTCTGGTTCCCTTGAGTCATCTGCCTTTAGGATTCTAGACAGACCTAAGGGGAAAAGAACTCAAAATATATTTTGCCCCCATTCCCCCAAAAGCACTTTGCCCAATTACCTCCCCTACACAGGAGTGAGGCTTGTGGTAGGTCATCTGTTCAAACTACAACGTCTTACAAAACTGGGAGGTTGTGCTGGCTCTACCATTCATTCCCCTCTGAGCGGTTAAAGACAACTTGCCATCTACCATTCTTCTTTCTGGGCCTTGGCAGTCAGCCCTCAAAAGCTTCTGACAAGATGCAAGAGGACATAACCCTGAAAAAGAAAAACCTACAACACCCGCAAAGGCCTACATACAGCCCCAGATATATCTCTTTACACAGAAGCCTACAACTCCCCCATAACTATTAAGACAAAGTAAACAAGTTACCATCCAAGTTACAGAAAACCACCACCATGTTGCCGACCTCAAGGAATGTTACCGCACCGCATGCTCTCCCTGCAGCCTTTCTTGCACACTGGCATGCTGGTCTAGGAGCCGCTATCTATCCTCTCCACAATGCCTGCTCGCCTCCTCCGCGCAGTTGACAAGCCAAGCCGCCAGCTAGCTTCATCACCAACTCGCTCTCGCTCCACCATCCTGGAACCCTTTCCCAGCTTCACCACCACATCCGTATGGCTCCTTCTTCCTAGCTTCCTCCACCGAACCGCACTCTTTCCTGGGCTATCTTCACCATGCACTGCTGCTGCTGGCTCCTCAGTCCTTCCTAGCTTCACCAAACTGGCTTCGGGACTCCTGTCTGCCGCTCCTGTCTTCCTAGTTCACTGAATGCACTTCTGTGTAGACCTGGGTCAGCTGCCAATGCTAGTCGTTAGGATTTTAAAAGCACCTCAGCTCAAGTCCAATGCAAAATGCTGACAATCTTGAAACTGTTATCAAAAGTCCTTTTGTCATCAAGCAAAATTAAGCTACAAGTTAAGGCTTTTAATATTCTTCTAACTCTTCAAAGGCATTCTGCCTTAACTTTTTACTTCAGTCCTAGTAGCTTTGATTGCTAGCTTCAATCTTGTATGTGGCTGTCTAAAGACTCTTCTAAACTGCTCGCTCCATCAGAAATTTGAACTTATGGCTTTAAAGATAATTTCCTTCTGACTTTATATCTTATCCAACCTTTTGGCCTCAATCTTATCTTCTTTGCCTATCTTGAATGCTGGCATCCAAAGTTGTCTTAACTTCCATTTTGTTTTTCTATCTTGCTTCTTTCTATCTTCTATTCTTCGGCTTCCTACTACCTGTGCCTTTAAGTACCTTTTCTGTCTTCTAAAGATGCTTTGTCTTCTATTTTCCTATCTTCTCTAACAGCTTTTTCTTCACCTTCCTGTATGTCTTCTTCGTCTTTCACTTCCATTTTCTAATCTTCTTTCTCCAAATACTAGCCTAACCTTTTTGTTTTTTCAAGACAGGGTTTCTCTGTGTAGCCCTGGCTGTCCTGGAACTCACTCTGTAGACCAGGCTGGCCTCGAACTCAGAAATCCGCCTGCCTCTGCCTCCCAAGTGCTAGGATTAAAGGCGTGCGCCACCATCGCCCGGCTAGCCTAACACTTCCATCTTCCCTGTTTCCAACTCATGCCTTCAAACGTACATGCGCCAGTCGAAGGATTTTTATAACGGCCGTCAACTTAACCTACTTTTCTCAATCTTTTAAAACTACACCTCATTTTCAAACTATTCTCTACAACTTTACTGTTTTAAATGCCACTTAGATTCTATTTAGGTAACCTTCGTTTTAATCTACAAGGCCGACCTTCAAACTAGAACCTTTTAGAACTTCACAAAACCTCCCTTTACAATCTCCTAAACTGCTCTGGTCAGCCTCCATTATACAGTACAAATACTTTTCTCCTCATTTCCTTTTTCAAACTGTTTAAATAAGCCTTCATGTTATCTCTTAAGATCTTCTTAGATTATTAAGACTAAGTAATATTTCGATAAGCTACTCTATTAGCTTAAGTTTAGAGTTCTAATTCTTTTTACTGCTCAATCTTTTTAATTAAAAACTTATCTGCGATTTCCTCGGGCTGAGTCTCCTGCCTCACGAGCTCAGCTGTGCTGCTCTACGCTGCTCTGCTCTCGCTGCCTGAATGCCTGACGCAGAGCCCGGAGCGCCGGTATTTATTGCAAAGGGACACGTCACTCCACCGGAACCTAGTAACCCTCCACCACCTTGGTGAAGGAAGAAAAATAGTTCCTCAGAGAGTTAAAAATAGATCCTGACTTCCAAGTTTCTAGATTTTTCTTGACGTCGTGTGGGCCTCTTGGACCTTGCTAATACAGAGAAATGTTTAGCTTGTACCAGCTAAATAGGTACAAATAGGTTTAAAATTTCTGGTCACAAGGAGAAAAAACATGAACTAATAGCTATTAAAAATGGGAGCCCCAAGTTTTTCAGATGTTTCAACACCTTTTGCGTTTTCCTGGGAGGACAGAGGGTATAGCGTATGTTGCAAGTGTTAAAACAGGCTTTCCCACAGCTTCAGCTTCCACTTCCCATTTTGTAACTCCCCGAGCGGCTGCCATTTCATGCGAAACAAGATGGAGGTCTCTCGGAAAGTGACCGGCCCTGCGAGTGGCTTCTGAGGTGGTGACACTTTGTACTGGTTTATACTGGGAATGCTCCTGTAGGGACGACCTGCAGCCTCCGGCTGCTCTCGGGGCCACTTTTCCGAGCCCGGGTACACGAGCGCTTTGGTGCTTGCCTACGTCCGCCATGTTAGGCTGCGGTCTCAGCCCAGCAAGGCCATGGTCGCTGCAGGTGAGGGCACGGCGACCTTGGCGGCCATGCCGAGCACCACCCGCACTGCGCTAATAACCGTCAGAGCCCGGCCCGTGGCGGCAAGGTCCCCAGGTCTATCTCATCGCTTCCTAAAACTACGACGGAGGGGAAAGGATGTTTTTCTCTTTCTCCCAGGACCATGGAGAAAGCGTCACTGGGCGCAGAAAGCGGGGGCCGCGCCAGGGAGGGCGGGGAGGACCGCGGAACCCGTCGCGAGGACAAAGGGGGTGGGGAGAGGCGCAAGGATACGCGGGTCGTGAGTCGCCGCCTCCCTTTGTGAGCTGCTGAATCGAGGGCTGGCAGCCGGCCGGGTTCGACCGGTTCTAACCGGTTCCAGCCGGTCTAGGCAAAGTTTCTGCTGCAGAGCCTCGCTGCGCAGGCGCGCCCCGCCCCGCCCCCAAGCGCCTTCACCACGGTGCTGGAATGACTGGTGTGGGAGCAGGGCGGCTGCGGGGGGCTGTGCTGCAGTTTCCTGGTCGCCCCTTATTGCGGCCTACTGGGCCCACGGACATGGCTTTTTTGGTCTCTATGTCATCCATTAAGTGTTAAGACACATACTTTGCTCGTACGTTTACTTTATACTCTAGAATTTTCAAAGGGAAGCGAGTCTCGGGTTGATCCCGTAAACTGGAGGCTGCCTGGATTTTTAGAAAAGCTGCTGGAGTCGTGGGAAACAGCGCCCCGGGGCGCATTGAGATCCAGAGCTCGCGATCGCACACGGCCTGGCGGCACCGTCCTGCTCCCCACCTCTACGTTCTAGGACCTGTGAATAGGGAGGTTTGGGCAGAGGCTTTCCCAGGGTAGACAGAACTTAATGACCATACAGGCTGATAGTCACTAAGGACATAAAATTACATGAATATTCTATTATAAAACTAAAGGAGAGAGGCACCCTTAGACTGAGGTGGGGCTCTAGCAAAGCTGGAGGTCCAGTGTTAGACCATTGCCTCCCTTCCCATCCCAATGGCCAGTTTAAGCTTTTTCTTTCTTCCTTATTTATTTTTCCTGAGACAGGGTTTCTGGACCAGGCTGGCCTCAAACTCAGGTCCTTACACAAGTGCTGGATTAAAGCTGTGTGTACCAAGCCTGGGGCTTGTTTAAGCAGCTTTCAGGTGACCCTTGCAAAACTGCCCTACTTTTCTCTTTTTCTGTCTGTAAGAAGCCCTAAAGAATGGAATGTTACTGAGTGCAAACGGTTCCTCTCTAGAGGCACACTTGATGGATGCTTTGGGCCTGGAAATTTTTTAGAATTTTAGTTCTGAAAGGACAAAAACTTGAGTCACCTAAATTATGGGCGGTGATCTGAGTGTCGGGCATCTGTGATTCATCTATAATTAGGCAAAGTTAACTAGCAGAAGGTGTTCTTCATCGTTCCTCTTAACCTACCCACCTCCCTCTCCTCCCCCGACCTTCTGTTTCTGCTTTGCTTCTGCTGGGGGGAGGGTCTAAGACCGTTCTGGAGGCCAGGGAAATGAAACCAATCTTTAAAATGGTAGGGCTGGATCTCTGCAAGTTCGGGGCCGGCTGTTCTACATAGAGGGTTCCAGGTGAGCCAAGACAGATAGGAGACCCCACGCTTTGTTGTTGTTTCTTTAAAAAATAAAATAAAAATAAAGTCACCAGGCAGTGGTGGCACACTTGGGAGGCAGGGGCAGGCAGATTTCTGAGTTCAAGGCCAGCCTGGTCTACAGAGTGAGTTCCAGGACAGCCAGAGATACACAGAGAAACCCTGTCTGGAATTAAAAAAAATGATAAAGTGTATAGGGTGACATGTTTTGAGACAGAGTCTCACTGCCATATTGTCCTAAAACTGTATCCCTGGCTGGCCTGGAAACTCAGATCTGTCAGGATCTACCTTCTGAGTGCTGGGATTAAAGGCGGGGCTCACTTCTGGCATAAACTATGGAGATTTGTTTTGTTGTTGTTGTTGTTGTTGTTTTAGAAACCCTGCAGATAAGGGAAACTAGGCAAGCCTTTCCCCCTTCCTTCCCTCGCCCCCTAAAGTGCTTGTCTGTAAGTCCATCTTCTTGATTCCTTCACACATCATACAAACTTTTCCTTGCTTTTGGAATGGCTGTGCGGCACTGGGCAACTCCCAGGGTTTGGAGAGAGAAACAGGCAGCAGGGTCACTCCAGAAACTACCAAAAGACATGGTTTATGAAGGCAGCAAGGGAGTTCCCAGTGAACGCCACGGGAATATTTCTAGAGAACATTCTGGATTACCTTTTCTTATTGCTAGGGCCCAAATGCCCACTGTCTTCCCCCTTCTTAACTTTTATTTTACTTCACAAACAGGCTTTGGTAATTTCCAAACCACTCTGATTCTCATCCTCTTTTGTTTCGTGGGTCTTTTCCAAAGTTAAAAGATTGAACTCGGCCAGGCGTGGTGGCGCACGCCTTTAATCCCAGCACTCGGGAGGCAGAGGCAGGCGGATTTCTGAGTTCGAGGCCAGCCTGGTCTACAGAGTGAGTTCCAGGACAGCCAGGGCTACACAGAGAAACCCTGTCTCAGAAAACCAAAAAAAAAAAAAAAAAAAAAAAAGATTGAACTCAAGACCTCAAGCTTGCTAGGTAGACAACCTACCTCTGAGCTGCATGCCTAACTGTCTTTTACTTTGTATAGAAGGGTCTCACTGTGCAGTCCTGGCTGGCTCAGGCTACCACCAACACAAAAAAGAGAAACAGCCATTTAAGCCAGTCACCTGCCCTGCTGCTCCTCTCAAAGGAACCCAGTCAAAACCAGAAGAAGCTCTGAGTGCCTGTTTCTGGCATGCACATCACTGACAAACATCCCTGTGACCTTGGGCAGGAACCCAATAACTTACTTATGAGTGGTAATTTCCTAATGTGCAGGAAGAGAGGATGAGAGCCGGCTGGAAGAAGCTGATTCTGTAAACAAAGGGGTGGGGCAAGAACATGGAGGATTTTAGACTTCCAGGCTGTGGCCTAAAGGAGCTGTGACCCTGAAAGTGAGTGAAGCAGCAGTAATTCAGAATTAAGACAGTGGGCCAGAAATCCTCCGAGCACACTGGAGTCCACCCACCCCTTGGAGGTTACAAAGGCCTCGGCTACTTCTCCCTTTCAGTTTAGTCCTGGGAGCCAGAGACCAGACTGGGCAAGCCGACCTGCATTCTTCCTGGGCCTGGGGAATGATAGCCCATCCTGGAATTTTTATCTATTATGGCACAAGGCAGGCGGGGAAGAGGGGGAAGGGCTCGGAGGTTGCAGGGAGATTTTGTTTTCTAAAGACTGAATTTGCAGTTCCCACCCACCCACTTCCCAGGGCTGATTTTTTTTTTTTTTTTTTTAAAGAACTTTGGAACAATGTGAACCTCTAAGTTGGCTACACAAACTTGGGCAACTCCCACTGTAGGAAAAAAACCTACCGAGATGACAAAGTAGAGATCGGTCATGTGGGAGAGAGCATTGTTTCAGGATGGGGGAGGGGTGAGAGGGTGGGGGTGGGGAGGTCGGGACAGCTAACAAATGTATCCTGGAGAAAGGGTAAGAGTCCCTCACTGAGGCCCACTTTACACAGAGAACCTGGGCCCAACAAACAAGTTCCAGGAACAGAAAGTGGCTGTGTCATTGCGTTCCTAAGATGAGGTGGGGAAGCAGCAGCCTGTCACAGGAACTGAGGTAACCGTGGAGAGAAGCCGCCACTGGATCCTGTCTTCTGCACTTGCCTGCTTTAGCAGTTTTAGGAAGGGGCTGATGACCGGCCTGAGACAGCTGAGCAGGTTAAAGGTGCTTGCTGCTAAGCCTGGGCCTGACTTTCAGCCTTAGATCGCACAGGGAGAAAGGACACTGCCCTCTGACCTCCCAGGACACACAAAATAAATGTTTAAAAATCAGGGATGCGTGGCACATGCCTTGAATCCCAGCACTTGGGAGGCAGAGGCAGGCGGATTTCTGAGTTCGAGGCCAGCCTGGTCTACAAAGTGAGTTCCGGGACAGCCAGGGCTACACAGAGAAACCCCGTCTCTAAAAACAAAAACAAACAAACAAACAAAAAATTAGGGACACTAGCTGGCTAATGGTTGCACTCGGATCTCTTGAGTACCCGGCCAACCTGGTCTACAGAGCCAGTTCCAGGACAGACGGGGCTACACCGAGAAACCCTGTATCTACAAATGAAAAAGGATATGAAAGATTCCAAATTAACTAGAAGGTTCCTGGGGGGAGGAGAAGATGTCTGGAGAAAACTGACTGTGACCCCCACCCTGAAAGTCTCGAGCCTTTGGCTGTTTGGTAGCTGTGTAATTCGCTGTAGCTCCCCACCCCCAGTCTCTGCAGAACTTTGTAGAAGGCCTGGCTGTGGAGACAGTGATAGCACCAAAGGAAGAGGGAAGAGAACTGAAAACAAAAGGCGAGATGGGATTCTCCAGAGTGTGGTTCTGGCCCTCTCCAGCAGGTCTAGTTTCTAGGGGTCCCCCCCCCCCCCCGCCCATTTTGGGCCAGTTGGTCTTGGATGAGGAGTAACAGGCCTTCTATCCCCTGGCTGATAGCTGCCTGGCTCCCCTTGGTCCCTCTGCCATCCCTGGAACGTGACATTTCCCCTGTGTGTTCCACTTCCCTAACACAGGGGAGCCTGTACACAGTGCCCCTTCCTCATTGAAACCCCATAGGAAGAGGCTACTGAGAGCTCTTAGACCAGGGCCCTGAGGCCTAGTGGTCCACATGGTAGGGGCTCCTGTCCACTGAGGAATGACTATGTGAAGGGGCTGTGTGTGTGTGTGTGTGTGTGTGTGTGTGTATTCACGTGTGCAGGAGTGTGTGGTGTAGCAGGAGGTAATTAGGTGGAGTGTGTATAGCTTAATTGGTAGATCACTTGCCTAGCATGCAGGAAACCCCAGCACCATATAAACTGTGCATGGTGGCCCAGGCCTATGATCCCAGCACATGGAAGATGGAACGGAGAGGGTCAGGGGTTCAAGGTCATCTTCCCTACTTAGGGGGTTCAAGACCAGCCTGAGTCGGAGATTCTGTCTCAAACAAACTGGAATGATAGCCCTTTTGAGATTTATGATACACAGCCAGGGCTGCTTGTAAACACCTGTAGTTTCCAGCCATTCCAGAGGCTGAGGCAAGAGGGTCACATGAGCCCAGGAATTTGAGACCAGCCTGGACAACATAGCGAGCCTTTATCTCAGCAAGAATAATGATGATGATGCCGATGACGATGACATATAAATAAATACAGGCGCATCCAGGACAGTAGTTGAAAGAGTGCGTGCTTCCGGAAGTGTGCTGCACTGTGACCCAGTGTGGGAGGTGTCTGTGATGGGACAATGGGCTTCACGGCCAGAAGTGTCCCACAAAAATGGAAATTAAACCCAATCATAGTATGTATACCATACAGGCTCTCCAAAGTTCATTGCTGTTGCTGAGTTCCGGGATGGGAGTGGGGTGTTGGGAAGAGCAATCCATCCCACAGGAAGTAGCAGCATTGAGAATGAATAGCCCACCAGAATAGGCTGGAATGGTGTTGAGCTGCTCAATGCCTGAAGCTAACAACTCTTCTTGCCTCTGGGGTGCTAGGGTGGGTGAAGCACAGGGTCAGAGTTCACTCCCCAGAGAGGCTCAGCCCTGGCTGTCCTTCCACTGACTATGAGGCACGATGGAGGGAGGCACTTGGCCAGCCCTCACCTATGCTGAGACCTCTGGGGCCTGCTGAACGGCCCTTCCGGGATGGCCTAAAGCAATAACAAGGCTTCTGAAGTGTCTTACTTCCACATTCTTGTGTCCTGATGTGTTCAGTCATCTGCTTAAGATCTCTGGAGGGCATTTATGTAGGCCCAGACTGACCAGTCTCAGCCCTGATGCCCATTAAATATGCACACCTGTCTGTGAGTGCGCACGCACGCACACACGCTCACTCACATGCTCGCTCACACACACACACACACACACACACACCCTCTCTCTGCCTTCTTCCTAGAACTGCATCCCATGCCACAGAAGCAAGTCACACACACACACACACACACACACACACACACACACACACACACACACACACACACACACACACACACACACACACACACACACACACACACACACACACACCCTCTCTCTGCCTTCTTCCTAGAACTGCATCCCATGCCACAGAAGCAAGTCTGTGGAGGGAAGCGGCTGGGATCGTGGCCAGTGAGAGCCAGACTCTCCTCCTGGATGGAGGTAGGACCCAGCTGTTCTGGATTTGAGGCACCGTGGGTCTATGAGGCTCACAACAGACCCCACGGGGAAGCCAGCAGGAGCCCGGGGAATGCATTATTCAAGTTTTTCTCCCAGTCCTGAAATTCTTTGATTCTAATCCACGCCCCTCATTTACAGAGGATATATCTGCCGCCCAAAAGTCACATTTTAAAGGCCCTCTAGTTGGCCCAGCAGGTAAGGAATTTCCCAAAGTACATTCGTTGTCTCCACTTCTGCGTCATCATGGAAGGAGAGACCTGATTCCTACAAGTTGTCATCTGACCTCCACATGGGCGGGGTCCCCAATACAAACCAGGGAAATGAGCCGGACTCAGCAGGAGTCAGTGAGGGGCCAGGGTGGAGCGTGCCCTGGGCAGAGCACAGAGGCTCCAGGCCTCACAGTTTACAGGACTGGTTTGGTGAGGTTTTGGGGGTCCAGGAGTTGGGTTGAACAGTGCAGCCTGGAGCGAGGGCTCGAGGTACCTGCACATAGAGTAAGGACACTGTTACCTAGACAGAAGGACCACCTTTGATTTGGGGAGGCACTGGGAGCCAACGTCAGGAAACATGAAAGCCTGGACTCTGGAGAGCGCTAGGTTATAGGACCAAGAGGGAAGAAGATATGGAGGCTGCCTGCGTCCTCATGCCGGCCCTGCCCAGCCCAGACTCAACCTGACACATCTGCCTGGAATGTTCCCTGCCCGGCCCCCACCCCCAGCACCCAACTTTAAATAGCAAAGCCATTCTTGTCATATGTCACATGTCAGCATTCCTTCTCCCAAGGACCCTTGACTAGCACCTCCAGGCGTCCCTCAGCTCCACCCACAGTGACACAGTCCCTGCACCACACGTACTTCTGAGCTGTGTCTGTTTACTAGGCTTCTGAGTTCCCCTAAGGGTCAAAGGTAACTTCTTGGCTTGCTTGCATGCTTGCTTGCTTGCTTTGGGGAGGAAGTTGTGCCGGGAAATCCTCTACAGAAATAACAAGGAAGTCTGTGCCTGCTGAGGGGACCGCAGCTCTCATCCATTGATTCTGTTTGGAGACTCAGCTGCACTACCCTGAGGCCAGAGCTCATTCCAGGCTCCACTTCTGACTACTGTGACCAAGCAGCTGTGCCTTCCCCCAGATGTCACTCTTCCCCCTAGAAGCTTCTAGATAGACATACGAATTCCCAAAGAATGAGCACCATCAGGATTTCTGGGGCTGGCTCATTCCAGCCCAGCACCTCACGCTCCAGGAAAGCCAAAAGCAGCTGCTGGTGGGAGGAAGGGAGAGGGAGGCAGCTGTCCCCATCCACCCCCAGCCCCAGCTCACTGAGCCCTTTCAGCCTACACTGAGAACTCTAGACCCAGCAGGACTGAGAACTGAACACTGAGAAAGGAAAAGTCGATGGAAACATCCATGACTATTCTACTCCAAGCCTTCCTTCAGCTGAGGACTAGGTGTCCACAGAGAGAGCCAGGCCAGAAGGCCCGGGTCACAGAGGTCACTCTGCCTCAATTCCTCCTCCTTCCTTACCCCTTCCTTCAGACAGGGCCAAACCCACCCTCAGCTTGTGCCCTCTTAGGGCTTCTCTGTCCAGATCTGATGTCAGAGTGCTGGCCACTGAAGGGACCTATCCATCCTGCTTGCCCTGACTGTGGACAGACCGTGGAGCCATGCCTACCGAGGGCATCTTGAGTTAACCTGTGCTTGGTTTTGTTTAATCACTGCCTGTGAGCTAGCTTAACAGTTAAAAATGCTCCCTGTCTTCCTGGAGTCCAGCCTCAGCTTGATGAGGTCATTCTGCACGAGGCTCCCGTGTCATCCACACAATCATCCTTGGTGTGGCCCTGACCTGGTGCTGGGGACTCTCAAAGGTTCCCTTAGGTTCCAGACAGCTCCCACTGATCTGCCCCGTGCAAGCCAGCACTGTGGCCTGAAGAAGTCAGACAGAGATATATCATCACCCAGTATGGCCAGTTCGATAGGCTGAATGGTGGGTACGGAGCCCCAGATAGGCCTGGGGACTTGGATGTCCTGAATCCAGTAGGAGTATCAGCTCGATCTTACTCAGCCCAAATGTCCCCATCTTCCTCACTTGTACTTTGACCCCCCCCCCCATCCTGGCTGTCACAGAACGTCCACACACACAGTCCCCAGGAGTCCCCCACACATGGCCCCAGGCTGGTTCCTCTACATCCATCCTATACTTAGAGAGCTCTGTCCTCAGAGCTCCACCTCTCTGACTCAGTTTATCCCTCACTGAAATGGGACGCACCTATGAAGCTGTGATCTGCTTAGCACAGACCCTGGCTCGAGGGATGGGCTCCTGAAAGTGGTGGCTGTCACTACTGTTGCCTGCCACCTGCCTACCCACCCTCTTCTAGCACTAAGCAGAGTGGGGCACACTGCTGATGACAGCAGTAGAAGCTGTTGAGTTGCAAGCAGCCATGGATCACCAGTAGATGCCCAAGCCCTCCTAGATCCCTAGAGCTGATGAGCCAGGCACATCGCAAGAAAGGGTTAAACATTTCAAGTTTCTTTATATCTGTCTTGGAACAGGAGGAGGTGGATGAGAGGGAAGAACAAAATTCAAGCTAGTGGCTGGATGGAATTTTCCTGAGTTCATAAACAGGGCTCCTAAGGGAGATCACCATGGAGACAGTCTCGTGTGCCTGCCGTCTGGTTATTTCCAGCTTGGTGCATCACACAGGCTCCTGGCTCTTTCATTGGCTGTCACCACTCTCACCACCCGGAGCTGACACAGAATTGGTCCAGGGCTGGGATGTGCTGGAAGCTGTTGTTCTGAGCTGAGGAAGATATAGATAGGCTGCCATGGTCATTGCAGTAGCCACTGCTTTCCTCTCTGACCCCCTTGGGAGTCGGGAGTTGCCTTCTTTGTGCTTGAAGTACTTTTTCTAGCCAGAAGATGCTGGCTAGTCATGGCCTGCCATGACTTTGAAGGCTAACTTTTTTCCTGTTCCACAGTGGTCGAGGAAAGTCCTCGCTTTCACTGCCTACCTCAGGAGATTTGCCACCTTGCTGCCAAAAGAGATATTCATTCCAAGACTCTCACCCTTTTAGGCTGAGGGTCTAGCTGAGCCAAGCTTACAAATCCAAGTTTTCCAGTTTATAAGCTATAGGCTTGCTCTTCAGTGAACAACACTGGTGTCAGACTAAGGCAGTATGGCCCTGTGAGGTGGAGAGTGGGCATAACTGATTTTGTCAACAAAGTGCAGAGACCCAGGACCTGGGAGCCCCTTAGGAGTCTCCTGCTGGCTCCATACCAAGTTCCCTTGGGATGATCAGCAGCCTCCACAGCCAACACAGACTCCTTTTTCTTCTTGGGAAAAAAAGATACCTCTGTAGATATCTTCAGAGGTCCATTCTGGCTCTGACATTCAATAATCCTGAACTAAGGCTGCGTGTGACAGTGGACATCTGTAGTGCTAACTGCCAAGAGCAGGAGTTTAAACATGGCCTCTGTCGCAAACAGGAGGTCAGACATGGTGTGGCACATTTTCAATCTCAATACTCATGAAACAGAGGCAGGTGGATCTCTGAGTTCAAGACCAGCTTGGTCTACAGAGCAAGTTTCAGGACAGCCAGGGCTACACAGAGAAACCCTGCCTCAAAGAAAAATAAATTACATGAAGATCTTCAGTTAGTAGGTTGGTAGATTGAACAAACTGATTTTTTTTTTTGTCTGTTTGTGTTTGTTTTTCAGAGAGGGTTTCTCTGTGTAGCCCTGACTGTTCTGGAACTCACTCTGTAGTTGTAGGGTGGTCTGGAACTCAGAGATCTGCCTGCCTCTATGTCCCAACTGCTGGGATTAAAGGATTATAGAGGCCTGGCATGACTGGTTGATTTTTGAGACAGGGTCTCATTATGTAAAAAGCCAGTCTCCTGATTTAAATTTTGATCTTGCTTCCCCTCAGCCCCCAATTCATGTGCTAGAAATATAACCCAGGGTTGCTAGACAGGGCTCTATTAGTAAGGTACGTCTTCAGCCAATGAACCTAATTTAAACACCTGCCTGATACACACAGTGAATCTGTACAGAGCACATATCTATAGTCATTCGTGGCACACCAAGGGCTTCCCACTGGCAGGCCATACTCACCTCTACTAACTGTACACAGCTTTAGAAGCAAAATGGCTTCCCACACCACAGGTAAGAGAGGCTCGGAAGGATAGGGGAGCTTGCACAAGCTCGCACAGCCCCCTAACAAGGTCACAATTTAAAGCCTGGTGGTCAGGGTCAGGTGCTGGTAGCTCACACCTTTAATCTCAGCACTCAGGACACAGAGGCAGGTGGCCCTCTGTGAGTTTGAGGCCAGCCTGGTCTATGTAGAGAATTTCAGGGTAGCCAGGGCTACATTGTGGAGACCCTGTATAAAATGAAAACAACAACAACAACAAAAAACCCACAATAAATAAATAAAAACCTGGTGGTCTGGAATCAAGTCTGCAGAGGTATCTTTCTCAGCAGCAATAGGAATTAAAATGAAAAACTTTGCAGCATAGCCTACACTGGTGGGGAAGCTGTGTGGGGCAGGGCAGCCCCTGCTGGTGGGGAAGCTGTGTGGGGCAGGGCAGCCCCTGCTGGTGGGGAAGCTGTGTGGGGCAGGGCAGCCCCTGCTGGTGAGGATGCTGTGTGGGGCAGGGCAGCCCACACTGGTGGGGAAGCTGTGTGGGGCAGGGCAGCCCCTGCTGGTGAGGAAGCTGTGTGGGGCAGGGCAGCCCACACTGGTGGGGAAGCTGTGTGGGGCAGGGCAGCCCCTGCTGGTGAGGATGCTGTGTGGGGCAGACCTTGGAGAAAGTTCCACCGTGTAGTCTTGCCACAGTACCTCAAGAAAACTGTTGTGTTCTCTTGGCCTCAGTTTCCCCCTCAATAGAAGAGTTAGCCCAGATCTACAAGAGGGGTTAATGACAGAAGGATTTTTTGAACTTGGGCCTTCCTAGAGAAGCAGAGGAGGTCTCGTAGGCTCCATAGACTGTCTTATCCTAGAAAAGGCCAACCCTGAAGCCCAGAACCAGCCCACCCAAGGCCCCAGACATGTTCCTGTCACAGCTGCTCACATTCTGATGAACAGCCATGAGAACAGAGAAAATGAAGCACACCTGAAGACTCCCTGTTCAAAAGAGACTGAGCCTCCTGCTTCTTCTCTGCCATCAGAAACTGTGTGTAAGTGAGTTCCAGGACAGCCAGGGCTACAGAGAAACCCTGTCTCGAAAAACCAAAAAAAGAAAAAAGAAAAAAGAAACTGTGTGTGTGTCTGTCTGCGTGTGTATGTATGTGTGTGTGTGTTTGTATGTGTCTATCTGTGTGTGTGTGTCTGTCTGCGTGTGTGTATGTACGTGTGTGTGTATGTATGTGTGTGTGTGCGTCTGTGTGTGTGTGTGTATGTGGGGGGGTAGGTGCACATGAGTGCGTGTGCCCACAGAGGCATTGTTGCCTAGCTCTGAAGTTGGATCACTGAGCTGTTCATTGCCTGCTGCAGGTGCCAGGACTGAACTTGAGTCCCTTGCAAGGGCAGCGCAAACCCTTAAACACTGAGCTGTCTCCCCGGTTCCCAACAATATTATTTTTAACACGAAATCCGTAAAACACGTATAGCTGGGTTGTGTCATCAGAATGTGAGCAGCGCCCACAGCTCTCTGGCTGACTAATGCCTCTGTCTGGGCTCTTGGTGAAGAACTGAGTGGTTTGATCTTGGAATTTTCCACATAAAATATTTTGCTGATACATGCCCTTTCTGTACCTCCTATAAACAAGCAATCGAAGCAGGAACTTGGATCTAATTCAAGCCACCTCCTTTGAAAAGTTAATATCTTCTGAAGCTAGGCATGGCAGCTCATGGCTGTGGTCCCAGCGCTCAGGAAACTGAGGCAGGAGGATCAGGAGTTTAAGGCCATCCTCAGCTACATAGCCAGTGCCGGGCCAGCCTGGGCTACACAACACCCTTTTTCAAAACCAAATAAGCACACAAAAATTCTTAAAAATATAAATAGTAGACCTAGGCTGGTCATTGAGCACACACCTTTATCCCAGTACTTGGGAGGCAGATGCAGGTGGATCACAGCGAGTTCCAGGCCAGCTACATGACCTGGCCTACATCATAGTTCCAGAATAGCTAGGGCTGCTATAATGAGACTTTGTCTCAAAACTAAAAAAATACAAGTGGTATTCTGGGGTGTGACTCGAGGGACACAGTTTACTTAGCATAGGTGAAGCTGCGTTCCAGCCTTGTCATTGCAAACACAATTAAGCAGTCATCAGCCCTGTAAACCAAAACCGAGGACCACATCCCCTCCTCCCTCCACACACACACACACACACACACACACACTCACTTACACTCACATACACACACACTCACACACACACACTCACACACACTCACACTCACATACACACTCACACTCACTCACACACACACTCACACTCACACTCACATTGGCCCCCTGTGCAGCCTCCTTCTGGTTCCAGCATAGTCATTGGACATAGCCAGAGCTGAGAAATCACCTCAGGCAGCAGAGGTGCAGCGAGAGTCATCCCTGCACTGACTCACGCCCTGGCTTCCTGCTCAGAGCTGATCTGTTGACATCAACAAGTCCTAGCACAGAGGCTTCAGTAGGAAAGCTGCTGTCAATGATTGACAGCTATGATTGACAGCCAGTACACTCCTAGTGAAACCCAGGGTTTCTTACTGAAACCTGACAGAACAAAGTGGCACTGGATGGGGAGAGTCATGCTTCCACGCCCGCTTTCATTGCCTGTGTGTGTGTGTGTGTGTGTGTGTGTGTATACACAATGGCTGAGACAGTCAGAACAAGGAGTCTAGTCCCCTAGAACAGGACTTATAGATGTTTGTGAGCCGCCGGTGTGGGTGCTGGCTTCAGAACCCAGATCCTCTGCAAGAGCAACAACTGCTCTTACCTGCTGAGAATCTCTCTGGTCCTCGATTCGGTTCTCTCTGTGCTTCAGACACATTGGGCAGAGCCTCATGCGAGGCCCAGCTGCTAACACTGAGGCAGGAGCTGGCCGGCTAAGGCTGCTGCCTCCCTGGAGTGTGGGTTCCTGTGGAGGAGCTAGACAGCAACCCCAGGTAGAGAGCAGTTAGAAGGGGACTGGGGAGAATGCTTGCCTCCAAGTTTGAGTGCCTGACTTCAGTTCCCAGGAGCCACAGGGTTGAGAGAGAAAATGGATTCCTCCAAGTTGTTCTAGGATTGACTTCCTCCACACATGCACCATGACAAATGCACACACACACACACACACACACCAACACATACACACACCAACACACACATACACACACCAACACACACCAACACACATATACACACACCAACACACACACATAATGTAATTTTTTTTATTTTAAAAAATTGATTAAAAAATATGAAATAAAGGGAACCACAAGAAAGAACTGGTTTTCTATAAAGAGGCAAGAAATGTGACAGTTGGGAAGAGTAAGTAAGGATGGGAAGGAACCAACACTAAGAAGATAGGAAATTCTGACTGTCAGCATTCTGTCTAAACTCTACCCAGCAGTTACCTGGCAACAGCTAGGTAGGCCTGACCCACTATAAAAGGGGCTGCTTGGCCCCTCCTCCCTCTCTTTCTCTCCCCTTCCCATTCCCTCCCCACCCCATTCCACCTGCTCATGGCCAGCCTCTATTTCTCTTCTCTCTCCCTCTCTCTGCCTTTCTTTGCCCCTACTACTCTCTTAACTCCCCTCCCCATGCCCTGCATGAACTCTATTCTATATCACACCATAGTCGTGTGGCTGGTCCCTCAGGGGGAAGGGATGCCTTGGCATGGGCCCGCTGACACATCCCCTTCCCCCTACCTCAACACACCCCCATAGAACATATTCCTTCTCTCTTTATCTTTTTTAAAGATGTATTTATTATTATATGTAAGTACACTGTAGCTGTCTTTAGACACACCAGAATAGGACATCAGATCTCATTACGGATGGTTATGAGCCACCATGTGGTTGCTGGGATTTGAACTCAAGACCTTCAGAAGAGCAGTCAGTGATCTTACCCACTGAGCCATTTCACCAGCCCCCTCTCTTTATCTTTTTATAAGCACATTGGATATTAAGACCTTTCTTAGAAGTGATAGGTAAAGAGTTCTGCGTTGGTGGCAGGAATCAAGGGTCTGCTGGGTGTGGATTCACATCCCATGGAGCAGGGATTAGGCCTGGAAAAGCACAAATCTTTCCATCATCTGGCGCTGTGGGAATAACCCTAAAGTAGTCACCCGGAGCACAGGTTTAGGCCCAAAGCAATCCCAGGTCACGGATGCTGAGTTCCAATTTCCTGTGCCCCGGCCTTTGTCCACCAAGCTTCACCCAGCTCGGGCCGGCGCTAACTGGCTGACACTTCACGGCAGCCGCTCCAGCTAGGGACTGAGGAGGGAGAGAGGACCCTGGCTTTTTGGTAACCCTAGTCCAGAAAGGCAGAAGGAGCGAAGCCCTAAACCTTCCTTTCCCAAGGCGCTAAAGTGACTCATTGGAGAGGAAGCAGGCAAAAAAGGGTGTGCCTTTCAGGCAGTGCAAACCGCACTGCGGAAGTCGGGGACTCGAGCGCCCCTGTCGGGCAGCATGGGAAGGGTTCACAAGGAGGAGCGAGAAAATGACTCAACAAGCTGTAAGCCACCTTCTGTGGACAAGAAATAGCTAGGGAGAGCAGGACTTGGGGAGAGAGGAAGGGGGAAGGGGGAGGGGGAGGAAGAGGGCGTGCTGGGAGCCCATGCAAGGCACTGAGATACCAGGTAAGTCACAAGGGTGCGGGGCTGGGTGCTGACTGGGAGGCAGAGCAGAGATGGAGCAGACATATCTAACTTGTAGTTTACTGGGTACTGCATCCCATGAGTGCAGCAAGACACAATTGTAGATGACAACTTCATGTCACAATGTCCAACGGTTGCACACCACTGCCTGAGTCTTGCCCCAAGTTGAGTTCTGCATCCCATTTCCAAATGTTGGGAAAGCCATCACCCTTCCTGGCCACCCTGGGTTTGGAGCCTTCTCTGGGCCTGAAGTTTTCTCACATGTATGATAGCACCTGATCAGGGGACCCCTTCTGCCCGGAGGTCTCTCCTCCGCAGCCTGGCACTCTGTATTGCAAGGGTAGGAGCCTGCTGCTAGTAACAAAGTGCAGCCTGTCCCTGGAAGACTGGCCTGTCACCTGCTAGATCTCAACAGGCAGACAGCTACGATGCATATCCGCCCCCCACCCCCTACCCCGTGACTGTCAACCCTAGGTGACCCCTAGGGCCACCTGCACAAAGCCAGACACCTCTCCTACTTGCTCAGGTCCAGGAAGAAGGAATCTGCAGCCATGACCTGGATCTCTCAGAGGCGGGTCTTCCTGGCTGGAGAGTCATATTGAGCTCTCCCCTACAGGGGACAGCATCCAGGCCAACAGGGTTGACAAGTAGCACAAAGAATCCTGGGAAGACCAGGCATGGTGGTGCACACCTGTGATCCCAGCTCTCGGGAGGCAGAGGCAGGTGGACCTCTGTAAGTTTAAGGTGGCTTACAGGAGTTCCAGGACAGCCAGAGCTACCTAGTGAGATAAGACTCTCTCAAAAAACAAGCAAAAGAATCCTGTGAAGGTGACACTCCTGAGGGTGGGGGATGAGGGTAAGAGGGGTCAGGGGATCCCCTTCCCACCCTCATCCACTCCACGCCACGATGGCTCAGCTCCTGTTGATTGTACCTTAGTCCTCTGTTCCTTCTCTAGGAAAACCTTCCTCCCAGATGGAACCCTCCTCCCCAGGTGACACCCTCCTCCCCAGGTAACACCCTCCTCCCCAGGTGACACCATACTTCCCAGCCTTGGGCCTCTTAATTCTGAACCCACTACTTCCTTTCTTGAGCCCCACACCGTCTGCCTCCAGGACACCTCCATAGCCATCTTGGTCCTGTTCCTTCCATGGCCATGTGTCTTCTGAGTAAACTCAGAGTCTCTTGGGCTCCTCAGTTCTCTAAGGACTTGGCTGTTCTCTGGGCTCCAGCCTGCGGCTCCAACCTAGAGCTGCCTGAGAAGGCCTTAATCGTGGACTCAGCCTGTCCTAGGAGCAGCCCAGCAGCTCCCTCAAGGTGTGACGATGAGGGTGCTGCCACCCACTCCTCCACCTTAGAGAGGCCTGTTCATTGTCCTCTCTGATGAGGCTCCTGTGTGAAAGGCTCCGGCTGTGTCCATGTTCACCCTGCTGCCCCCAGTGGTGGGGCCGGGCCAAAGTCCGCCCAGCTCTCACGGGAAACTCTCTCGGAAGCCCAAGACCTAAAAGGGCAGAAAAGCTTTTGAGATTAAGTATTAAAATATGGGGCCGGGCGGTGGTGGCACACGCCTTTAATCCCAGCACTCGGGAGGCAGAGGCAGGTGGATTTCTGAGTTCAAGGCCAGCCTGGTCTACAGAGTGAATTCCAGGACAGCCAGGACTACACAGAGAAACCCTGTCTCAAAAAACCAAAACAAAAAACAAAAACAAAAAACACTCGTTGCTCTTTCAGAGGATCCAGGTTCAAGTCCCAGTATCTACATGGCAACTCACAACCCTCTGCAACTCTGCTCCAGGGACTCTGAAGCCCTCTCTGACCTTCTCATGTACCAGGTACACACATGGTGTACATACTTACATGCAGGCAAAACAAAATACACATAAAATAACAAGTAATTAAATCTAAATACAAACCCCAGCATTGTGTTGCACACCTTTAATTCTAGTACTGGGGAAGCAGGCCAATCTCTTGTGAGTTTGAGGCCACTGTGGTCTACATAGTGAGTTCCAGACCAATCAGAACTACATTGTGAGACCCTGTCTGAAAACAACAATAGCAAAACAAACCAAACAAACAAAAACAAAAAAAGAAAGAAGGACAAATTTTAAATAACAAGGAGGCTGGAGAAATATTTCCATGGTCAGGAGCCCTGCCAGAGCCAGGCACACACCTTTAATCCCAACACTTGGGAGGCAGGGGCCAACCTTGTTTAACTGAGCAAGTTCCAGGACAGTCAGGATTGTGTACAGAGAAACCATCTTAAAAAAATAAATAGCCGGGCGGTGGTGGCACATGCCTTTAATCCCAGCACTTGGGAGGCAGAGGCAGGCGGATTTCTGAGTTCAAGGTCTGGTCTACAGAGTGAGTTCCAGGACAGCCAGAGAAACCCTGTCTCGAAAAACTAACTAACTAACTAACTAACTAACTAAATTAATTAATTCATTAAAAAAAAAGCCATGGCGACTCACTCCTTTAATCCCAGCACCTGGGAGGCAGTGGCAGGTGATCTATGTGAGTTCGTCTACAGAGTGAGCTCCAGGACAGCCAGGGCTACACAGAGAAACCCTATCGGTGGCTGCTCTTTAGAGGATCGAAGTTCCAGTCCTAGCACCCATATAGTAGCTCACATTGTCTATAACTCTAGTCCGAGGGACCTGATGCTTGTTTGTGCCTCAGGATCTTGCATGCACATGGGGCACATAAGCTTACATAGTCACATACACATTAAAAAATAAAGGAGCAGGATTTTTTTTTTTTTTTTTTAGTATAGAATAGAGTTTATTTGGGGCATAGGGAGGGGAATTAAGAGTGTAGTAGAGGGGCTGGTGAGATGGCTCAGTGGGTAAGAGCACCCGACTGCTCTTCCAAAGGTCCAGAGTTCAAATCCCAGCAACCACATGGTGGCTCACAACCATCCGTAACGAGATCTGACTCCCTCTTCTGGAGTGTCTGAAGACAGCTACAGTGTACTTACATATAATAAATAAATAAATCTTTAAAAAAAAAAAAAAAAAAAAAAGAGTGTAGTAGAGGCAGAGAAAGGCAGAGAGAGGGAGAGAGTAGAGAAGTAGAGGCCGGGCATGACCACATGGGATGGGGGAGGGGATGGGGGAAGGGGAGGCAAGAGTAAGAGAGATAAGAGAGTAAGAGCAAGGAGCAGGATTTTTAAAAATAAAGACTTGCCTGGCATGGTGGATCACACCTTTACTCTTAGCACTAGGGAGGCAAAGGGCAGCAGATCTCTGAGTTTGATGTCAGCCTAGTCTACAGAGCAAGTTCTAAAACACCCAAGGCTACACAGAGAGACCTTGTTTCAAAAAAAGGGGAAAAAAAGTAAATAAAAAGAAAAAAAGTAATTTGGTTTTTAAAATGTGGTTGTTATAGGAGGGCATGATGGTGCCAGCTTCTCCTCTCAGCTACACAAGAAACTGAGGCAGTTGGCTTGTGCTCAAAGTCAGTCAAGCTAGTAGGCCCGATCTCAAGGCAGTAAAAGCTGACGAGAATATAATATAATATATAATAGAATATAATATACAAGGCCCTGGATTGAATTTCCAATATAGCAAAAAATAAATTTAAAAGATGAGCACAACAGGCTTGTATTTAAAACACTCTGACAACTGGTAAATTTTATAAGTAATGAAAGTGTGGGGGTGGGGCTCGAAGTCCAGCCACACTGCCCAAGCAGCCGAGTTCCCAGGAGTGTGCCCAAGCAGCCGAGTTCCCAGGAGTGTGCCCAAGCAGAGTTCCCAGGAGTGTGCCCAAGCAGAGTTCCCAGGAGTGTGCCCAAGCAGAGTTCCCAGGAGTGTACCCAAGCAGCCGAGTTCCCAGGAGTGTGCCCAAGCAGAGTTCCCAGGAGTGTGCCCAAGCCGAGTTCCCAGGAGTGTGCCCAAGCGGAGTTCCCAGGAGTGTGCCTTTGCCAGCTTGGTTCAGGAACACTGCTTCCTTTTCTGGAGTTAGGTACAACTATAAATATCGGTGACGCAGCTAGAGATGACTGTGACTGAGGCTCCCAAGCCTGCGTCAGTGATTGTCACCAGCTGTGGGTGGCTTCCGACAGCGCTAAAATGTGTGGGACTCTAATTAGGTCCAGAAGGAGGAGCTTCTAGGTAAATTGGTTAGGATATTCCAGGCGGGGACTCTGGAGGTAGAGCAGTAGTTCTAACTGACAGGATCTTGACCAGGATTAGACTTGGGGCTCACACAGTGGAGAGATGCCTAAGGCGAGAGGTCAGGGTCAGAGCTGAGCCTCGAGGCTGAAATTCCTGAGGCAGAAAAAAGTCCAGGCTGTGGACCTCATGTGCCCTCCAGGTGGGGACCACAAAGCTGCTCTTTGTTGCAAGAGGCACAGAGCATCCTGACCCGGTCTTTTCAGAAGGTTGGAGCTGGGATCCCACAGGCACAGTGCCAGGCTAAGGCTGGCACTGTGCCCATTGTGCCCCGGAAACCCTACCACTGCTCAGATTGATGCCCCCCAGTCTCTCTCCCGCTTTATTAATTGACAACTGGATGTCCAGAGCCAAGGTATCCTGAGCGCCATGGGTCTAAGTTGTCATTCTAGAATTCCTTCTAGAGTCAGTGGGGAGCTGCAGCAGTGTGGGGTACCTATAGAGAAGACTGTTAGGACATAGGCTCAGGCCAATAGGAAGTCCTTACCAGCTGGTTGGCAACTACACGGGGTGCTCAGGATCCCAGTGTAGGCCCGAGCCTTTCTCAGGTGAAATTTTAAGCACAAACCCCCCGGGTTTCTGGGTTGATGTACTTCGGTTAACGAGATCAGTTACACAGAAGCAAAAAACTACAGAAGCCAAAAAACAAGGTTGGTAGTACATTTAGAGACTTTCCCAAAACTATAGATTTTGATGAGAGAACTGCTGTCTTAAGAGTTACTACTGCTGTGATGAAACATCATGACCACAGCAACTTGGGGAAGAAAGGGTTACGTGTCCTAAGTCAGAGCCTATGGTGGGAAGCCAAGGCTTCAAAGAGCTCAGGAACCAGCTGGGAGGGAGGAGCTGACGTTGAGGCGGCAGTGCGCTGCTTGCTGCTTACCGCTAGCTTGCTCATCAGAGTCAAGGACCACCAGCGCAGGGCCAGCACCACCCACGAGAGGCTGCTGGGCCCTCCCAACTCAGTTCTTACTGAGAAAATGCCCAACATGCCTGCCTATAGTCAGATCTCATGGAGGCCATTTTCTCAACTGTGGCGCCTTCCTCTCAAGTGACTCTAGCTTGTGTGTCAGGTTGACAGACTAGCCGGAGACCTGCCTTCTCCAGCCCAGATCCTCCTGCTTCAGCCTCTAGATGCTGAGATCACAGTTGTTTGCATGACTCAGCTGGCTAGGGAACTGCAAGGCCTGTCTTGCTCACTCCCCTGCACAGTCAGGCCCAGGTGTTCTCTGCTACTCTCTGGCTTAGTTTCCAAACATAGCAAACATGAATGTATCCTCAGAAGTTTCAAGAAGGGTAGCTGGGAGGGAGGCCCAGGTGTTCTCTGCTACTCTCTGGCTTAGTTTCCAAACATAGCAAACATGAATGTATCCTCAGAAGTTTCAAGAAGGGTAGCTGGGAGGGAGGGCCAGCTGTGCTACCTCAGGACCCTGAATTGGGAATCGCTGGAATCTACCTAAATGGTTAGTAGTGGTCCTACATGTCGTAACCTTAAAGCTGAGGGTGCGGAGGCAGGCAAATCCCAGAGCTTGTTGGCCAGCATCTTTGACAACTGCTGAGCTCCTATTTAGTTAGACGTGGAGAGCCTGTCTCCAGAGTCTCATGGACTTTGATAGTAAAAGAGAGCCTCAGGTTCTGGCCTCATGGTGCACTCGGTCCCTGAAGGCATCTCAAGGATTCCAAATGCTGTATCCATCAAACACCAGCAGC
Source organism: Mus musculus (assembly GCF_000001635.26). NCBI lineage: Eukaryota > Metazoa > Chordata > Mammalia > Rodentia > Muridae > Mus > Mus musculus. The sequence goes on from NC_000085.6 coordinate 5,824,229, forward strand.
CTGGAAGGAAAGCCCAGAAAGAGAGGGTAGAACAGTCAGCCAGCAGAACTATGAAGAGAGACGAGACAACCAAGGAGTCAAAGGACTAGACAGAAACCACAGTTAAGACGCCAGGTGCTGAAGGTCACTGAACTCAGGAACTGGTGATCTGCTGGCGCTTACGAGGGAGAGAAAGACAGTGTAGATTCTGGCCCAGTTCAGCTTTAATGCCACTGTGAGAAAAGCTGTGACCTGGGTTTGTCTCCATACCCTGAACTGGAAGAGATATAAGCTATCATGCGGCTCACAGTGGCCTCCTGCTTTTGCAAAGGACACAGAGGGCCTGGCAGAACCCTGGGCAACTGCCAAACTTTCTCCTAGGAACTGCTAAGTCCTTTGGGGAACAGGAAAGAGGGGCCTGGAGCCAGAGCAGGAAGGAAGCACGGTACTGCAGGGACTCGAACCCTGGCCCGAGGTGCGGGCGTGCCGCCACCAGTGCCTTTTGCTTTTTCCTGCTCACGTTCGTTCTCTCAGACAAAGGTGAAAAGCAAAACCTGAGCGCGGCCATGAGCCGCGGTCAGGAAAAGAAACACCTGCGGCGGCTCCGTGCCCCTCCCAGGCTCACTCCTGCCGGTCCTGATGCCCTGCCAAAGGCTCCAGGGGACTCATGTCCCCCTGCCTCCAAGTGAGTGTTCCCCACCCTACATGAGAAGTGCATGCATGAAATCAGACTCCAAAAAATGAACCACAAGTCACAGCCTAATTGCTCTGAGACAGGGTCTGGTGCAGTAAGCTCTGTGTGTGTAGACACTCCCTAAGCCACCCGAGGGCTGCCTCTGTGTGGTGGGGAGGTAGGAGAGGGGAAGAGGGTTGCTATTCTCATTTTATACTTTTCCCACGGCTTCCAACTTTATGCCAATAACTCACAATTAAACAGGTCTCAGAACTAAGGGAGCTTTCAACACTTGGGCTAACTCAAGTGCAGTGAGCGAACGGGTTCTCCAAACCTGCTGGGTCCTGGCTACCTATGTCACACAGATGAGTGAGTCCACCTGCCTTCCATTCTCTGAGCTTGTGGTCACAGCAGGAGTCTTCCAGGGCACTGCCTTGGCTTGGAAATGTAAGTCCGTCCGGAAATAGTATCCCCATCAGCTCTCTGGTGTTTTTGAGCTCTAGCATGCCATCCAGGTTCCAAGGAGGAGAGTCACGAAGGTCCCAGAGCCGCAAGGTGCACAGAGCACCCTATAAACCCTGCAGTCCTCTTTGAGTCATGGGGAGGACTGTGGATCCCCTTCTTTGAGTCTAAAGAGGCTCAGGAATCCATATTCTCCACAAGGTCCAGGTGGGAAACTGAGGGTCTGAGGCTGTAACGTGCCCAGAGAGCCTGGGTCAGGCCATGCTGAGAAGAGGGTCCTCTCAACTCATAACCAGAAATCTGAGCAGTCTGCTCTACTTTATATCCACACCCACACCACAGGTTCACACACACACACATATGCAAATACACAGTAATTCATATGAACACATATACAAACAAATACTAGGCTCACAGACATACATGTACACACAGTAGATTCATTTACATGTATAAACATGTAGTAGGCTCATATGCACACATTTACATATGGTAGACTCACATGTACACACATACTGGAGTGAGTTCCAGGACAGCCAGGGCTACACTGAGATACATTATCTCAAAAAAACAAAAAACAAACAAACAAAAAACCCAGATCACATACACAAACAGTAGGCACACTCATATCACTTGTACACATTTACAAGCACATAGTAGGCTCATATGTACACATAAACACACCACACACACACACACACACACACACTCTGAGGTTTGTGGACTGCCAGGTAGGCTGGTCCCTGCAGACCCCAGCATTTCCATCCCCGTCTCCCACGCCCCAGCCCTCTGGCTGGTACCCCTTTCTCTCCCAGCCTCCCTTCAGCTCCCCACTGGGTGGAAAGCAGACTTACTCACAGCAGAGGGAATAGGTACGGCCATCTAAGTCCCAGCCTGAGAGGTACTCAGAGAGCTTGGGCCTTACAAGCCCTCAGAAATGGGGGGAGTCAGAACACATCCTGTAAGATGAGCAAAGGATTAATTCAACATGGGGGTGACAGGACCCTCATCTGTGACTGCAGGAACCCCAAGAGTTGAGTCACATAAGGAACAAGACCACTGGTTAAATGGCTTCTAGGTATGTCCTCAACCCAAGGGGCGTCACATGATCTCAGTGTTAGTAGCTAGGCCCCACCATAACACATGGAAGACAACCTTCAACCAACAACCACAACTGGGAAAAAGAAACCAGTTCACTGCAATAAAAACTCTGTGTGTGTGTGTGTGTGAGAGAGTGTGTGTGTGAGAATGTGTGTGTGTGTATGTGTGAGTGTGTGTGTGAGTATGTGTGAGTGTGTGTGTATGTGTGTGAGTGAGTGTGTATGTGTGAGATGTAGGTAAGGCTGTAGAGGACGGGATGGTAACTCAGCCACAGATGCAGTGATGACAGGAAAACGCCATTCAAACCTTTCATTGCTCAAGGATACAATCATGGATTTATTCCCAGAACACTGGAGGGGTTGTTCCAATGTGACAAACATCTCTCATCTGCGATAAAACGTCTATAACCATTAGTGGCTGTGTGTGATGGCATATGCCTGTCCTGTGAGCCCAGTACTTCAGAGGCCAACACATGAAGATCATGAGTTCAAAGCTGGCCAGGGCTACAAAAACAAAAACAACGCCCCAAAAAACAAACAAACAAACAAACAAAAAACAACAACAAAAGAAGAAACCAAAGCAAAAAAACCACAGACAACAACTAAAATCAATAGAGGCAGATACCTGGGGATCTCTGAGTTCTAGGCTGACCTGGTCTATAGAGTGAGTTCCAGGACACTCAGAGCTACACACAGTGAGACCCTGACCCCCCCAAAAAAATAAAATAAAGGAGCTGTACTATACGTCCTGTATATGTTCTGCAGTTCAGACTCCATTCCAACTCCCTCAGATCGCTATGCATTACAGCGCACATGGACCATGGGGGAGGAGAAAGAACAACGGCTAAGCACCTGGAATCTGGAGGGCTAAGTTTAAATAATCCAGCAGAACTAAATTACAAACACAGCAGAGAGAGCAAAGCTACTAAATATATAAGCCTAGGGACCACAGCCAGCCCTGCTCACCTGCCGCCCTCACCGCTGTGGCAGGCCCCCAGCCTCCTGAGCCTCGGAGTGATTTCTATTCTCACTCCTGGCTATGCTACATTCTTCTGTAGTTACCTCCTGGCTTGTGCCATCACCTTCTGAGGCCTGTTCCAGTGAAAAGCAGGACAGGGCCAGTCACTTTGTTTGTTCATGGGTCTGCTTTGAAACCATGGCCAATAGTTCACTGTTTTCCTTTGCTGGAAACCCCACGTGCTTTGCAAAACACTCACTCCTCAGGGGTTTCAAGTGGCCTCCTCAAACACGCTTCGCTATCAGCAACCGAGGACCTTGCCTGTAGCCAAAGGGCAGAAGCAGAGCAAGACTCCAACCGCCACCTCCTGTTCCTGCTGACAGGAGTGGATAACCTGGGTGGGCATAAGTAGGTTGAACATAAGAACACAGAATCCAAGGAGACCAGGGAGAAAGATTCATGAAACTCAGGTGGCACTAACTCTCCACATTAGCAGAGGTGTGGGGACAGAGCTGAGCAGGAGAGGGTCGGCCTTTCGTGTACAGGGTTTCATTCCAGCACCAAAACAAAACAGAACCCAGAGAGAGCTGCTTGCGTCATCTAAAGCTTCTTGTTAAAGGTCAGACTGGATGTCTTCAGAGTCTATTCGAGAGAAAAAAACCAGGAATTAAACCAGGGGAAAGGCAATTCTTAATGAGGATGTCAAGTTATATTAAAACCAAAACAAACAACAAAAAAATAAAATACCCACAAAAAAACAAAAAACAGGAAAGCCTCTACACTAGTAATTTTCCTGAAAAGTCTTAACACATTATGACTTACAGTGAGAGAGAAATATCACACAGTCCAGTAACCCTAGAACAATGACTTCTGAGAGTAACTGAGCCTCCAGTGAGGCGCACCAAACACCCGGGTGTCATGGGACACCATAGCTGTGTACTCTGTAGGATGAAGAGAAGTGTCACAAAGGTGTGGGCAGCCCTCCCCTGCCCCATATCGTGCCCCTCACTTACAATATACTCATCCTCACTTCATTGTTGAGGATTTAAAAAATGCAGCTGGGGTGGTGGTGGTGTGGAGATCATTTAGCTGTTAAGAGCACTAACCACTCACCCAGAGGACCCAGGTTCAAATCCCAGCACCTAGATGGCAGCTCACAACCATTTAACTCCAGGCTCAGGGGATCTGATGCCCTCTTCTGGTCTCTACTGCATGCATGTGGTACACAGAAATATAACACACATACCAAAAATAATTGCAAAGAAAGGTAGCTGGGTCAATGGCACCCTGTGGGTCCAGCCACTTGGAGATTACGGAAGGAAGATCACTTGAGACCAGCTGGTTAACACGCTAAGATTTTTGTCCCTTAAAAAACAAACAAAACTAAACACCAAAAACAAAACGTAAGAAACATCTAGAAAGCTGTGCTCAGACCAGACCTCTTAATCAGCTCTAATAATTAATATCCTGGTCTCGATCTTCCCTGGCAGTATCCTGACATTCAGGTAGGTCTTCACAGTCTATGCCAGCAAAATAAAAGTCAAGGTCCCATGGGGCAGGCAGGCACTGAGGAGGCCAGCCTGGTCTACAAGTTCCATCCCGGCCAGTAGGGGCTGACTAGTAAGAACCTGTCCCAAACAAAAAACCTCTAGGCCTGGGAATGGCTTAGGCTTAGCAATCATAGATGAGGTATTGATATTAATGAAACCATCAGTGTGACGCTGAGACTGGCCTGGGACATACAGCGCGGGTCCCCATGCAGTGGCCCTCTAAGGAAACATCCCTGTACTTACAGCCTTAACGCCCCTGCTCAGCTGTTGCTCTAGAAGGCACATATTTGAAGTGTTGGATGTTAACTCAGCATCTTGTCTGCAGGCTCAAGGCGCACGTCTGCATATGGAAGGATGGACAGTTGCTCTTTGGAGCACTGGTTAAGCTCAGGGGGCAGACATTTGCAGAAAGACAAATCCATCCTACAGCCACAACACCCCAAGTCTCATAGTCAAGGTGCTCGCTCACCCACCTGCCAGAGTGAGCACTGGGTGCCCTGGTGATTACAGCTCAGTGTTAAGGCCCTTGAAGGCCACAGAAACCCTCCAGCATTCTGAGGACCAGCGAGCGACAGGCTCAGTTCAGGGAACCACGGTCTCACACGGAGCCCAGATGACGGGCACGAAATTGAGTGTCTTTGCTCGACTCCAGAAGTGGGGTCTGAAAAGAGGACGAGGGGCATAGCATACAGAAGGGGCCCTTGTCTTCCAGGGCATCAAGACAGTGTGTGATCCTTCCACAACCTAGCTCCTTACGACAGCAGGCCCAGCAACACAGAAGACAGTTACCGCCGCCGCCATTTAACTAATAACCCTTCTTTCAAAAGGAAAGAAAAAAAAAAAAAAGCACAAGAAAGGCTGAATAACTGAATAAATCTAACGTCATGGCTTTTAAAAATTAAAATCTTCTGCTCAATCAAGCAAATAAGTGGATGACTTCACAGAGCCTGCACGTCATGCTCATAGGAGGAACAGTGTCCCCTCACTGGGACAGTCACACAGGTGCTGCTGCCTTTCCTCTACCTAAGACCTGTGGTCTCTGTGGACGCAGCAGCATGGAACCTGAAGCAGCCAGTTGCTGGCTTTCTCTACAGTAGGGTCGCTTTTTCATTCTCGCAGTAGCGGAGAGAAAGCCGTAGGCAAGCTCTATTATATGAGTTACACTCGTAGCCTTCAAACTACCTGTAACACATGGATGTGACCAGTGACAGGGCTCAGTAGGTGACACACCTGCAAAGCCTGACGACCTGTGTTTGATCTCTGGGCCATGTGGCGGAGGAAAATCACTTCCCACAAGTTGTCCTCTGACCCCACACGGGTATACACACAATGTATACATTAATTATTGTCCTCTGCGTCCACACGGGTATACACACAATGTATACATTAATTATGCTGTGGGATGTGTCTCTCTGGCAGAATGCTTGCCTGCCAATCAAGAGGACCTCGGTCAGCTGGGTGGCGGCCGCACGCCTTTGATCCCAGCATCGGGAGGCAAAGGCAGGAGAATGTCTGAGTTCTTGGCCAGCCTGGTTTACAAAGCAAGTTCTAGAACAGCCCGAGGTGTTATACAGAGAAGACCTGTCTTGAAAAAAAACACGCATGCACACTCACTCACTCACTCACTCACGCACCAGTAAGAACCTACTTGAAAAACCAAGGATCAGCTGAGACAGGGCCTCAGGGCAGAGGTAGTCAACAGGGGCTCGGGACACAAAAGCAGCTCCTCAGATCCAGTTAAACTACTGTACCGTCTGGAAGTAGTAGCTCTTCTCTATGTACATAAACTATGTAAAACACTTTCGCATAAAGACTTGAACACACGTGTTCATAGCAGCATTGTTTGCATCACGCAATAAGAAACACTTCAGACCTGCGATGGGATGGAGAAGCGAAACGAGATGTGCTAAGGCAATGCAATGGAATATTATTCAGCCACAGTGAGGAATAAAGATCTTATCATACACTTCCACAGAGACCACACCACGTGAGGTGAGACAGACATGAAGAGACGGATGCATACACTTACATGAGGGACCAAGTACAGGCAGGTTCACAGGTTGGCAAGCATAAAGGCCATGGGGGTGGGAAGGAAGGACAGATAGGAGGCTGTGAGCACAGAGCCTCCACCTGCAGCAATGAACGAGTCAACAGCTCACAACATCACACATACCAACCACAGAACTGCTACCTCAAAGTCACAAATTCTGGAGACATGTTATAAATCAATTTTCCAAAAATTAACATTTAAAAAGGAAACCTAATAGTTTTACCAAAAATAAAAAAGGAACATGGAAATACATAACTATTTAAATTTAAAAACCCTATAAGCAAAACAACAACAACACAACAAACTTATAAGCAGGACACTCCAGCCCATCCTGTGCACCAAACAGCAAGGGCCTCTCAGAGCACAGAGCCAGAGCCTCTCAGAGCAGCGTCAGGTCGGGTGGGGTCGGCACACAGCCTGGCCAGTGCAATCCTGCTTCACCTGCTGATGGATCCCACGGGTGGGCTGTGTGGAACACGGCTATGATGTTCATGGTTTCTCAGTGAATTAAGTGTAGCTAACGCTAACAAAACAGGAGAGATGCATGGGAGATGGATGGGTTCCATGGAACATACCCACCAGAGACAACCGTTCCTGGCTAGAAACCCTACAAGGCCAGGTCTATCCTGGGTCAGGAGTGCCAAGCACAATGTGTTATTTCTTTAGCCCTAACTCAAGTCCAAGGTAGATAATGATTAACCCTTCTTATACACAGGAAAGTCAAGGGAGCAAGAGGGTTATGAAGTAAACAAGAGACAGTCCAGGGTGAGAGCTGGTGTCCTTACACAGTGTCTTTCTGGCCAGTATGCTGTTTGCCTCCCCAACAGCCTTTGTGGGGAAGCCAGTGTCTACATTTAAGACAGAGTACGGGTGGACATGTCTTTTCATGAGCTACCATCATCATACACTTTGACAGAAAACCACAACCAGCCACGCGCCAAAACACGCCACTTCAAGGAACAAATCTTATGAATATACAAAGCCTACATGAAGAAGCCTTGGCTCTGTCCTACTAAAAATGTCTGTTTGCCAAGAGATCTGGGTAGCAATGGGGTGTTGGCTGACCTTCATTTGCTGAGGCAGGAGTGCTGATAAAGAAAACTCCAAGGTCCCTGTCCTGTGCCTGCTCATGTCCCCAGGACCGAAGAACACTGAACATACATGAGCTGAGTCAGTCGTCAGCTGCCTGTGACCTGAACAAGCCGTGTAAGCACAGGTCACTGAGCCCTTCAACAGTCACACTGTTGTCTGTGGAGCACAAATTATCTGTGAGCTGCACACACATGAGACAGGTATCCGTATCATGATGTATTCAAACAGTATGAAGTTAATAGGACGCTGGGATAGCCTAAGGAAAGGCAGCTCCAGACAACTAGGCCAAAGGAATTATTTAGCTAATAATTTATGATGCTAAGGAAAACAGTCATTTAAAAATAGTCATATTACCTCACGCAATACACCAAAGCAACTTCTGGAAGCTGAAAGGGTTAAACGTCAAAATGGATCCAAAGAACGTGTGATATGCATGACACGCTGACAGCAAAGCCTGCCAGGACTGATTCAAAGACTTGCTGAGGTCTTAAAATACAAACTGCAAACCTAAAAACCATTCTGTACAGCAGACGGACAGAAGTGTCCACAGATGAAGCAGAAGGCTGACATGGACAGACATGTAACATGTTCTAGATGTTACAGCTAGTGAGTCCTGGCCCCCACACCAAATAGATACCTCTCTTCCTCTCTTCCTCTCTTCCTCTCTCTCTCTCTCTCTCTCTCTCTCTCTCTCTCTCTCTCTCTCTCTCTCTCTCAAAATCAAAGATGAAACTACCAGGCTGAGGGAGCCATTTGCTGGGTGGGAATGGCTGGACCTCATGGGGAACACATCTGAGAACAATGATTTAACGTTTTTTTCTAATGGTTCCCACTGTGGCCTGAGAAGCTCAGCCAGCATGCAGTCCATTTTGTCCTATGTCACTCAGTAAATGTGTAGCCACATCAGACTTCCTGACCCCAGACATCACACCAACTCCAGATAGAGCCAAAGGAGTCAGGCAAACAAAGCAGTTCACCAAACAGTCTTGAATTAGACCAAGTTTTCTGAGCTCGTTATAAAATGCAAAAAGCAAGAAAAATGCCAATAAACAAGTACATTTGTATATTTAAAATGCTCAATAGCAAAGTGTCATAAATTGTAAAAGTCAGAGAGGACCAGAACTGTTTGCAACACAAATGGTTAGTTTCCTTAAAATGTAAAGAGCACTTTAAATCAATGAACATACCAATCACAACTACAATTAAGTACCATTTTGGTCAAAGTTCTAGCAATCTGGGATCAGGAGAAGGCGGGTCAGGGTGGAGCACAGCAGTCAAGTGCAGGTGCTAAAATCAGACTCCATTTAGACACCGGGGCTAGGTCTACAGAAGTGCACAGGAGGGGCTCAGAGCAGCCATCCTTGCTATGCTTTCTCTGACTGTGACCTTCAGTACAATTCTATTTGTGGGGGAAAGGTGTTGGTGTTCTTTTGCAACTACGCAGCCATGGAACTCACTATGTGGGCCAGGAGGCTCTCAAATTCAGAGAACTACCTGAACTTGCCCCCAAAGTGCTGGAATTAAGGGTACACCACCACACTTGGCTCTTGGGTTCAATTTACTAGATTTGTGTAAACTCATCAACATTTTTATCACAACAGTGTCACAGAGCACGCCAGTGACAAAGGCCACCAAGCTGTACACTGACAATGTGAGAGCAACAAGTAACCACATATAAGTGCTCTGTGGGCCACAGAGATGGCTCAGCCCCAAGATCGATAACCTGATTCAATTCCTACTACCCACACAGTGGGAGGAGAGAAGAGACATCGGCAAGTTGCTCTTTGACCTCCATTTGTGCCTCATGGAACTAGAACTGCTCCCCTCCCCCAAGCAAATTTAAGTTAAAAAAAAAAGTATCCTGTGACAGAAGTGCCTGTTTTGGAAGGGACAGGGCCTGCAGGGGCAGGGTGAGACATCCAGTCGGGTCCCGTGGTCTGGATGTCGGTCAAGGTCCTCTAACTGCACAGGCTAACGCTACTGACCACAGACTTTACATACTTGGTTTTTTCTTTGTTTTTTGTTCTTGTTTTGTTTGTTTGTTTGAGACAGGATTTCTCTGTGTAGCCCTGGCTGTCCTGAAACTCACTTTGTAGACCAGGCTGTCCTCGAACTCAGAAATCCGCCTGCCTCTGTCTCCCAAGTGCTGGGATTAAAGGCGTGTGCCACCACGCCTGGCTTGTTTATTTTTTGAGACAGAGTCTCTTTACATGAACTCAGAGATCTACCTGCCTCTGCCTCCTGAGTACCGGGATGAAAGACTTGCACTACCACACCTGACCCGGTCACACACCATCTCAGGGCACTGACTGATATGGCTCAGCTGGTCAAAGTGCTGGCTGCCAAGCTTGCCAACCTCAGCTCAATAATCCCCAGAGCCGAGTGGTAGAAGGAGACCCAATCCAACAACACTGCCCTCTGCCCCTCCCCTGCGCCGGCACACATGCACAAGTGTAAGAAACATTTCAGTCAGGTTAGGTTAAGCCACTGGTGGAAAACGGAATAAGATACCTTATTGTTGTACAGGAAGAAAATCAAGACGACTTGGGACAGTTGAATACTCACACGAGTAACCAGGAAACTAGAGAAGAGTTGAGGTAGGAGGTAGGACCGCCCTCACCATATAGCAAAGCTCCAACTGCAGCACTTGGCCTGGAACTGACATAGAAACCCACCAGCCGCTGCCTGGTGGCTGTGACATAGAAACCCACCAGCCGCTGCCTGGTGGCTGTGACATAGAAACATACCAGCTGCTGCCTGGTGGCTGTGACTTGAGTTATGTGTAGCAACAAGAGGCTTCCTACCCACACATCACTCCTTACAAAGTCCAGATAGAACCAAAAAAAAAAAAAAAAAAAAGCACGAGATTCAAAGGATAGTGTTGAATTAGACCAAGCTTTCTGAGCTCATCATAAGATGCAGAAAAAAATACCAATAAACAAGTACATCTGTATATTTAAAATGCTCAACAGCAAAGTGTCATAAACTATAAAAGTCAGAGAGGACCAGAAGTGTTTGCAACACAAATGGTTACTTTCCTTAATATGTAAAGAACACTTTAAATCAATAAGCACACCAATTAAAGCTACAATTGAGAATTACCCTTCACCTCTCACATTGATGCATGCCCAAGGTTAGGGACAAGTACTGGTGAAGGTGTGGGGAAGGCCAACTGGAAGCACCTTACAGAAGGCTTAGCTGGTGCATCCTGTGTGCGTCCCCATGCTTCTCCTCGGGCATACTTGTCTCGACACATGAAAACACATGTAAATAGATATTTAAGACTTAGTAAAATACACTCAGTGTTGCTAGAAACAGCTCAGTTGTTCCCCCGAGCAGGACTGGGTAGTCTAAATGTGGCTACAGCTCTGTTGGCCCAACAGTCCCAAGTGCAAGACAAGGTGTGGCAAGTCTGCATGCTACCACACCATGCGCTGTCTGGAAAGCAAGAGGTCACCTACACATTTGCAGTTTTAACATGAACAAGTATCACTTTAAACATTCTGTGTGTATAAGGGGCAAAATCTGGAGGGAACGCGCTGTGGGGTTACACAGTCAGCAGAGGGGACAGTACACTGGTCACCAGAGTGAAAGGAAGCCCAACATAACCTGCTGTGGAGGAAGAGGCTGCCAGACTGAAGCTGGCCCCACCATCCAGTGTCTGACTCTCTGGGACCCTGGGAGGCAAGGACGAGACAGAGGGAGCTCACACCTGTTCCCTGGGCACTTGGTGGCCTTAGAGGACAGAGTACCCTTAATCTAGAGAGTGGTGTAGGAGTACTGAAGGAACAAGCAAGTCTGAATGTAGCTTTCCCAAGCGTCATAACCGTCCTCATGAAGGTTTTTTTATAGTCCAGGCTGCAGAGCAGAGGCTGGCCTCAAACCCTGATCCTCCTGCTTCCACTACTCAGGGCGGCATGGCCGCTGCGTATTATCATGCCTGGTTTGACTTCTGTTTTTAAACTGTTTAAGGTAAGAACCAGAAAGCTGCCTGAGGCTCAAAGTCCATTATCATTCCAATACCACCTGGTAAGTTCTGGTAGGGACATGAAGTGCAGACACTGCCAGCGCTAACGAACCTCATGGCTGGGGGAGACCAGAAGTTGATTTTGGCTGTAGAAATGCTAACCACTGAACAAAACAAACTCAAGAGTGGAGAGTCAGAGCATTCGTGAGAATCTGAAGCTGCAGTCGGGAACCCTCAGCCTCCTTCAGGCCTGGCCTCATCAGTGTCCCAAGGAATAAAAGCTCAGTGGCCATTGCCTGCAACGACCAGAAAACCCTGGAATAGCCTGAAGGCATCAGTAGGAAAAGGGTCAAAATTATTGGGTCTACATGATAAGACAAAATATTATGGAGTTATAAAAACAGTACATATTGCATGATTCCACTTAAAAACAGATTAGTAATATTGGGTGACTTCATGAAAGGGAGATGTCTTAGAATAGAAATTCTGGCACCAGACACAGGAGAGGGACATCAAGATAACACACTGTAGTTTTTAAGTATTTTACTCCCAAGTTCATGACTAGTCATTTATGAAAGTCACTACAATTATAGTATACAGCCCTATCCATTACACAGTACTTACAGAAGCGTCTGCCCAGGCTTACCTTAAATCTGCAGTTTCGCCTCCTTAGAAGAGTCACTCTGATGCAAGGATGGCAGAGGAAAAGTTCAGTTGTCTCAGGACAGAATAACTTAGACCTTTGCAAAGTCACACTCTTTTGTGTCTTAGACCTCAGGTCCCAATCAACTAAGCCATGGATATCAAATTTATACACATAGATGACAAGAATCTCACATACCAAGTAGTCTCCATGGGCCACTGTGAACATGTGACAGAGCCAAGAAAACACCCAACAGAAACGTGAAGTTCCATATGCAAAGTGCCTAAGATATACCAACAAGGACTCTTACACTCACGCCCGAGGGCCTGCTGTCACTGCAGAGGGCAACAGAACACCGCAGTTGTCTGACCCACAACTGCTACCCACCGAGATGGGGAACAGGGGATTGCCAAGAACATGATCTCACAGTACAGCTGTTGATCCCTGACACAGAGGGGACACATCTTCATCACTGGCAGGAAAACTGAAATTTAACGTGCGGGCGACACAGCCAGGGTAAGAAAGGGCAGCTGTGTGCTCAAAGCCCCCACTAAGTGCAGTCCTGTCATCCTGAGACATTCTCAGAAGAAAGGGATGTGGCCTGTCTCAGCAGGACACATCTTATCCTGTGTTGTTGATCACAGTTACCTCTAGATTGTGAGTGCTCAGGCTGCTTCTGTCTGAGTTACTCCTGTAACGAGGCTATAGAAGAGGTGACCTTGTGTCAAGGAGCTCTGTACACAGCAGCAGATAAATTCCATCCACTTAAAACAAATGTTCCAGAAGACCACGAGCAATTTAATTCTTCTACAGAGTTACAAACAGCAAAATATCTACTTTGAAAAATCCACTGGGTAAGGATTTTTTAGCATGATATTGGCCCCGACAGGCGGAGGGCAGTGTGAAAGTCACGGGCAGGAAGCAAGCTACTTTTGCTACTGCCTTGGTTTTCATATTGATGGAAGAGTCAGACATGTTGACAAATGTTTAAAAATAAGGAAGCAATGAAAGCGTCACACTATGAGCCAGAGACTAAGATTCGTCCAGTTTGTGCATTCAAGGTCCAACAAGGACAGGATACTGATGATGTCAGCAGACCTTCCTACCAGATGCTAAACGGGATAGTTAAGATTGTTCTTTTATTTGTAAAAACAAAAACTAGAGCGTGAAATGTCCAATGCTTTAGACACATGATTATGAAAGACTGATATTGGGGAAAGCAGAGCGATAGCTCACCACCATTCCTAGCAGTGGGAGGAAACCGCCTGCGTGAGAATATCTCTGTCCACAGGGCAAGCCCAGACAAGAACAGCTGGAGAAAAAAGAACCAGCTCCAAGCAACTTATCAGCTATGGTCAGATTTAGATGGTTTAAATCCTTGTACATCATATTTATCTTGTTCTTAATAATTGAGAAAATAAGGAGATACGTTTGATAGACCTGGTCCAAGCTAACCCTCCTAAACACAAACACTGCAAGGTCATTATGGTTGAAGATGGAAAATACAGACAGTGGGTTGAACCGTAAAACTCGTGATTGGCCAATAGTTACAGAAAGGTAGATTAAGACGAGGCACTTTTAAGGTCTGAGGATGTAATTTAGTGGTAGAGCACTTGCCGAGTGTTTTTAAAACAAAACAATAACAGAAAACAAAGGAATAATACAGACTTTCTGACGTTGGATCTGGCAATGATTTCTTAGATATGACACCAACAGTTCAGGCAACAAAAGCAAACGCACACTAACAATGCCACAGCGTAAAACTTGGGCTGAGACGAAGGCTTTGTGGGTAAAGGCATTGGCTGCCAAACCTGATGGACAATGATATTTGGTCTCTCAGATGTGTGGGGTGGAAAGTAAGATTGACTCCCACAAGCTGTCCTCTGACCTTCAGGAGTGCTGTGACACAGACTCGATGAGTGGAAGCATGCACACACACACACAAGAAATAATACATGCAACTACAAAGAAAAACAGCTCAGCAGGCACCTTTATGGAGTGGAAGAAAACGTCAGTGAAATCACAGCTGATCACAGAGCTAACACCCAGAAGACAGCCAAATCCTGCAGGTCAACCGTGGTTAACAAATCCATAGCCTTTTAAGCATAAAAAGGACTCCAAGGACATGGCCAATAGGCATACGGAGTGGGAGATCACAGGGAATGTCTGTCACCCTACAACCATCAGGATGCCTGTGCTGTATCCTAAACAGCTGAAGATGCGTTCTCAGAATGATAGCTGCATCCATCCCACAGCAGGGAAGTCACAAGAACAAGAGGCCCACAGGCAGAGGCAATACAAGCATGCTTACCAGCACACACATGCTGAAAAAGGTACAAAATGCCAATGACTTAGCTTGTATGAAAGCAAAGAGAATCATACAACCAAGATGAAAAATCATCAGTCAACAAGATCAACGCTGGATTCCAGTGGATAAAGTTGCCGGCGGCACAAACCTGATGGTTGAGGTTGAGCCCTGGGATCTCTGACCTCCATACACACGCCTAACACCGAAAATAACTAAGACAAGAGAAACACTATTATTCTATATACAAGTTATATTATTCTATATACACTCACAGAAAGGGACTGGGAAACCCACATTTTAAGTTGCCTAATGGGTAATTTCAGATTTTGCAAAGTCTGGAGGCCAGTTGTCCAACTCTAATCTGCTATACCACTAAACTGGACTTATAATGGCTAAAGTTTCTGCGGAGTGTATCTGACCACAAAATGTTACAATGGCAATCAATCAACCAACCAATCAATTGAAATCATGTTAAGGACACTCTGTGAGCAAATGGTATGTATACACACACAGGGAAGCTGGACTCATAACATTGTCCATGTACACTGGCCAGCCACACTACTCTGAGGTCTATGCACACACCAGCTTTACAGAAACGTTTACAGAACAGTAACTCAGAAAAAGCCCTCTGGACAGCAGCTGAGCAATGTGAGCCTAAAGTTAAGAAGATTTGACAGTCATTTTATTCTAGAAACTGATTTTGATATCTCCAGGGAGTAACAGAGGTGAAGGAGCTTGAGCGACAAGTCACTCACTAAACCCTGATTTCCCAAAAGGAAACCAACAGCTGAAGGCGGCTGGCACGCCTGCCCAGCAGTGGACAGCACCTGCTGCGGGAGGAAGTCGTCCTCTCCCTCCACACGAGTTCGTGTGTAAATAGGATTGTTTAATCAGACAGTAATGCAGTAGAGCATTTGGAACTACTAAAAGGATGCTTTGAATGTCAGGACACAGTTCTCACCTTGCATCACAGAGAACCCGCTGCAGACAGAACCAAGGCACAATCCCACTGTTGTACAAGCGTACGTATAGCTGATGCCCAGGAAGAGAAAAGTCTGAGACATTGCCGGCACGCTCGTTAATGGAAAAGAGTGTTTTTCCCCCATTTGCTTTTCTGCAAAACTTAACAGTCCAACCTTTTTTATGCTTGAGAACTCAGTAAGAAACCACTGAGGTGTGGGAAGGACAGAGGCAGGTGACAGTTGCCTTCAGCAGCCTAGCACAGGTGCGAGGAGGGCATCCTGTCCCAGAAGGTCTCAGGATCCCACCTGATACCTTATTTTGGTTTTGTTCTCTTCCTGACAATCCTATTTGCATCCAGATTTTGGGAAGGACATACAAATATTAGCCTGTCAGAAACCCCTTATATTACTTGCTTCAGCAATAGCACCTAAGGCATGGACATGACCTCGGTTAATGCTTTCACAGGCCCTCAGCAATGCAGACATAAGCTCACATTAAAGGTCCTTCTGGTGGCTTGACATCCTAAGATAAACTCAATGGCACATGTCAGGATTGTCAGGATTGGAAACGTCATTCTCTTTTTGTAGCAGGCCAACATCTGAACTTGCCAGTGTTTCCAAGCTGGGAGGAGTCTATGGTTGCTGTCAGAACACGTTTCTAAACATCTCTAAAGACCGTTTGTTGCTCCCTGCCCCACGGCATTCCAGTCACAGGATCAACGTGAGCGCTACAGGACCCCAGCTGCCGCTGGGTGTTCAGAGCATGAACCCAATCCAAGGCTTCTGGTTGAGGAATGGTGATAGGACGGCCATCCGATCACCCCGGGCATAGAGCAGTGTTTGCAGGACCCGTGGCTGATAGGACGGCCATCCGATCACCCCGGGCATAGAGCAGTGTTTGCAGGACCCGTGGCTCACGTCTGTGTTCCCAACACTCGCAAGGCTAAGAGAGGATTATTATGAGCTTCGTACCATCCTGGGCTACAGAGTAAGAATGTCTCAAAACAAGTAAATAAACTCAAGCCAAGTCTTAATTAATAGTCTCCACACAGGAGAGCTCAGCCTTTGATTTGTTAGTGAGCCACCTCTAACATAGCTGGGAATATATTCCTTACCAGACCGCTGACACAACATGGAGAACTTTGTAAGTATAAAACCCAAAAGGTCCGATAAGAGGAAAATGGAGGCACAGAAACTAGGTAAGAAACCAGAATGACGCTGGGATAAACCAGACACGGAGGCAGGTAGACGGCGCACAGGCACACACCTCTAATCCCAGACACATTTGGGAGGCAGTCATTAGTAGATCTTTGAATTCTAGGCCAGTCTGAGCTATACAGTGAAACCTTTTCTCAAAATACCAAAATAAGTAAAAAGAAAAAAAAAAGTGGGTGAAGGGAAACCCCCTCATGTGCTGTAGTAGCACTTAACCCTTGGAGTCCCAGAAGCCTCGACAGCACTCCTGGTACACCCCATTCTGACTTCTCAGCACAAGAGAGAGGTCACTGACAGACTGACCGAGAAAAAGAACAATACAATACACAGGAGCTGAGAACACAGCCAGCCTGGCGGCTCTCAGGGAAGAGTAAGACACTTCCCACCCTCTGCTTGGTCTCCTACCTACTCCAGTTCAAGACAACAGTTCCATACAGAGCCACAGGCTACCCTCTGCTCTCAGCAAGCAGGCTCCAGTCCTAGCAGAGGCTGGCAGAGTTCTAAGCTCACAATCTGTCTAAGTAGTAACATTTCCAGCTTTAATGACACACCACTCAACTAAATTCAGGGCAGGTTGGCTCCTACAATGGATTAGCTACCATTACCCAGGACTGTTTACAAGGCGTGGCCCACTTCCTGGATTCCCAGGGCTTCTGACCACACCCTTCCCATGGTAAAAAACCTTAGTCATGTACCAAAAAAAAAAAAAAAAAACCAAAAATAGCCAAAGCCCAGCTCCTCAGGCAGACAGAATTGCATGTACAGACTGAAATCTCAAGCCCACACCAGCTTTTAAGAGTGAAAATATGAAAAGCTCATACCATATTAAGACATTTTCCCCAAACTAAAAAACCATACTATTTGGAATACAACCTGGGAATGTTCTAGATCATGTTCAGAATACTCCCTTACCTGCAGTGCCATTATCCCATGACTCAGTGTCATGTCTGCAGCCATTGTCAGCTCACAGTGAGCAGCCCTTCCCTCCCAGAGAGTTGACAAGCTGCTCAGACCAGACCTGCTCTAACTGCTTCCATGGTGCAGTGCATCTAGGCCTAACTATATGAAGGCAAAGTGACAGAGGTCGAGAATGTAACAGCCATGACAATTCTAAGAAGCTTCAATCTCAAACCTTTATTTTGCTGTAAAGGGGAGGAAAATGGTTAGTGGGTTTGTACACTGAACACTTTAGTACAGAGAAGCGTGTGCGACCAACCTGCAGTTACAGCTTTCTTCACATTTCCCCATTCCACACAGCTGTTCCAATGAGCGATCTTGCCCTGGTCACACCACTTTTAAGCACACTCACAAAACAACCACATATACAGGGTTTTCACAAATATGCAAATAAACAGGGTTTTCAGAACCAATTTTTACAAAGTGTTATCTAGTAAGATGACCCAGGGCCCAGTCTCTTTTATTTCCCAAACTGCTTTGACTGACAGTTTAACAGCTTCCCCTCTGCTCAGGGATGGTTTTTAAGCACCATTCAAGCCAAACCCACAATGGATGTATTCAGTGGCAAAGCACTCATGAGGTTTCTACAAGCATCACAATGATCTCATAGCAAGCGCAAGACCCTGTCCCCTTGTCACAATGACTGATTTGAAAGGTTAAATAAGCAAACCCTGTTGTCTTCTGGCCAATTCCAGAAATTCAAGATGTGTTTTGAAGGCATGGCTCACACATTAAATTCCTGTATGTGTTGTATAAGGCATGACTCCCATATGAAATTCCTTTAGATAGCAGCATTGGAATTCTTAATCACACAGTATGACAGAATTTCAATAGAGACCCAGAAGAGTCTGCCAACCTCCCCATACTATGGTTTCAGAGCCCACAACGGGAGGCGTTTACAAGCCCCTCCCCAGCTTCACTTCTTGGCAATCAGCTTCCCCCCACCAGGCTCCACCCCTGTGGCCTGCCTAGGTCAGGGTAGTGACAACCATCTATTGAGCAACTAAGAAAAGCTTTTCAATGTCACCCTTCCCCATTCAACAGTGAAGCAAAACAATTTTGCTCTTCCCCTTGTAGGATTTTGGTATTTTCCAAGCAACTGCATCTCAAAGTAGTGCCACCTGCAGGGATTTACCATCAGCCTTTAGATTTTCATGTGAACTATTTAGTTCCCAAACTGTTATTCCCATCAACCCACGGTTCCAGGCACAATCCTCACCCGCACCCCGACTCCTTCAACCCACCAATGCCAAGCTGAGCCCTGCTTTCTCCCACAAGTCCCATATCTGGTGCCAAAAGTATTATTCCCAAGCTTGATCCATAACTCAGGTTTCACCTTGGAAGGCCATTGTTTCAGGACACTGTCATCTGAGCAGGGCTGTGAACCCAGGCCAGCCTGGTATACACAGCCAGGCCCTAAGTCATAAAAGCTAATGAACAAAAGGGGCCAGAACCACTGTTGCCACTCAACCACCCAGTATCAAATCCACACCCTGGGAGAGACCATTCCCAGGGACCACTTCGGGCCCACGGATCCCTTTTAGTCCAGAAGACGTCCCAAAGCCCAAATTAGATACGGCATCTACCAAGTCGGCAGAATTTGTGGCTAACTTGCGCCTTCCCACTGTTAAACCACAAACCCTACCCATTTTACAACCAGCTCCATCTAAGGAAGATTCCTCCACACCAGTCATTTACAACCCAACAGCTTTCCCCAACACCCACAAGTTTTCAGTTAAGAATCCCTCTGACCAATGCAGAGGCAGGCAGGCTGCAGAAGCAGGGAAGGTGGGCGAGGTCACTGGGGTCCCGATCTACAGTGCAGCACGCTGCGCAGACGTTAAAGTGTCCTACACCTTACGCAATCTTCTCGAGGCCAAGTTCGCAGCACAGAACTACAAAGGCTGGATGGAGGCTTGTTTAGAAGATGCAGCAGTCGAACGCCTCTACCCCCATGAAAAAGGGTGCCTGCTGCCATTCATGCATCCGCAAAGAATGATGCTCCCAGAACAAGACATTCATCTGGAACATTCACAGCCGACGGCCCCTCCGGCTGGAAGCACCTGCCCACCCCCTACAAGCTGACTTCAACGATGGCCTCCTGAGCACAGGGCTTCCTGAGAAAGGCCTGGACCCAGGGCAGGGACGCGCTTCCTAAGCCTCTGGAATTCACTGTGTAGGCGTCAACCGAGGCCGCTGTCTCCTCCAGGGTGAGCCCTCCTGCACTGCTACGACTCACACTGGCAGGGGCTCCATATCTCCTGGTGCCATCTGCTTGCCATGGTGAACACTATAGTGATAAACCACGTCCATGAAGCATTTGGGTGACCGGAAACATGGCTGTGAGCCCACCCCAGGGTCCACACTCACGTCCCGCCCTCTGTGAATCAACACCATCCCTCCCCGCCCAGTCAGGGTGTCCTCCACCTTTACCAAAATGCCGTGCCCAAGACTCCAGCACCGACTCTACATCCTCCACAGGCTTACCGGACGACCCAGGGGCAAGGTTTTAAGTGACCCCTTAACCTCAGAGTGAGGGGCAAGAGTAGGGAAGAGTGAGACCACAGAAGAGGAAGCACGGAACCTAGGCAAAGTCCAGAGAGGGCACTGCTATCTGAAAAATAAAGTTGTGATTAATGTGGCCCCAAGACTTGCGCCTTCAATCTCCATGGTCCCCGCCTGGCAGACCTGACAGTAAAAACAACTTGTCTCTGCAGCCTCCTCCGGCCTCCCCTCGCACCCCGAAGTGGGTGCAGACAGGCCACACCCAAATTACATACCACCCTGGGCCAGAGCTGTCCGCCCAGCGAAGCTAAGTCCACCTTCCATAAGACCAGGCCTCATCCCCAGGTGGGTTCACAACCCCTTATCTGGAAAAAAAGGGGTCTGCTGGTTTTGTCAAGATCAAAGGCGACCTCCACTACGCACCTAGTCCTGCCCCACTGCCTGTCCTCTATGATTTCCGGGGCCTTCAAGGGCCCCCAGTCCACCCGTCTCCATCAACTGCTGCTCTGCCACTCAAGTTAGGACACTGCCCCCATGTAGGCCTGTGAAACTTGTGCCCTCCTGGACGTCAAGTGCCAGCAGACAGCAGGGATAGCCTGGTCTTGAAAGCTGCTGGTTCTTTGTGGATTGTTAAAGGCGCTTTGGAAGCTGCCTTCCACACGTCCACTGTCCCAAAATCTAGTCTCCTTTATACTTAGCCCCGCTTCTCCTCGCACCCCCATCCTAGTGGCTGCCTCTAATTCTGCCACCTCTCTCATCTGAGCCCTGAACTGGCCACTGCCTCCCCACCACTAGCCCCAAGAGCGAGCCCTCCTTGTCACTAACTCCTACAGGTGGAGGTTACAACTTTTGCTTTTATACTCTTGTGTCGCGTCACCCAAACACTGCTAAACGGAACGATTCCTCCACGGGCACTTAAAAAAAAGTTCCTCCCCGACCTAGCCACAGAGCCAAAGGAGCCCACGAGGGGCGGGTCATGGCCTCCGTCAACCGCCACTCCCTCAGATTGCTCAATGATCCTTTTCTGCTCCTAGCGGTGCGTCACAGGATGAAGGGCATATCCAAAGATGATATTTGGGCGGTGAACACCACCGGGGATAAGTAAGTCCCCTTTGCTGCTGAAGGGTAGGGTCAGCTGTTGGGGAAGAGGGTCACACCGAATGTCAGCGCTGAAGGAAAAGTACACGGGTCGCCTCAGGTCACCACGCCCCGACGAGGTCCGAAAGTAGGGCCGGCAGAAAGCCTGGAAAATTCCACTCGGTGGCGGAGGGATCTCTGCGGTGGCGCGTCAGGCGGTAGGGGTGGGGGGGTTGGGGCGGGACCGGGCGCGTGACTTCTCGGGCGTTGCCGCCGCCTGCTCGCAGGGTGACGTCAGTGCGGGCAGCAGCAGGGTGGGGGTGGGGAAGAACTATCCCAGCAGCTTGGGTGGAATGCTTAATTGCGTCTAAGGTTAATTAAATTGCGGGAAAGGTGGTTGCAAGCTATGATAAAGCAAGACTTTTGTATGGTACACATGCATATAGAATGAATGTGTGTATGTAATGTTTATGGTTGAAGAGCGCCCAGTACAGTTAAGTGATTTTAGAAAACATTTTTGCTTTTGGGTGTGGTATAGTGAGAAAAAATATTTTTAAGCTGCATTTCTCTGCGACAGTGTATGGTGGAGTTCAAGGCGTGGGTTTAATGACCACTGGGGGAGCCAGGCTGGCTGTCTACTTGGGGTGGGGTCCAGCACAGGTCCAAAAGCAAACGTTGTCCACAAACAAGGGCTTAGTGAGGGTTTTGAAAAGGGGAATTGTCACCGCCCATGTCAGTGAGGAGCTCGGACAGTCTGACAACCCCCCACCCCCACCCCACCCCGCCATGAAGCATCTACTCAGCTCTTCTGCCACCTGCCTCCACATCCCCCCCCCCCCATACTCCCCAAAATAAAAAAGCTGGTTCAAGCACGCAGAATGAAAAAGGCAGCTGGCAGAATTAACTGCCCGGAAGTCTCCTCCCAGGCTCGACACCCACTCTACAAACAAAACCACCCAGTGACAACAGGCTCCCTTAGCAACCCGGAGGAGGGAAGGAGGGGGTTGTTTTCCGGCCTCTAGCATATGGAATCTGCAAGCAAGGCCCGGCCTAGACTGCACCCTCCCGTTCCCGGAAAACTGGTGACTCTCTCTCTCATGTGACCAGCACAGAGGGTGATTATGTGGCAAGTGCTGGCTTGCTCACCGGTTCTTATGCCACGTAGATTCCTGCGCCTCACCCTTCTCCAAGGGCTAACCTAATCAGCCTTTTATTTATCTTTCTTTCTTTTTAATTCCAGAAAGGGTCTCATTTTGTCTCATACTGGCCTGTACTTCTTGGCTCATCCTCCTGCCTCAACCTTTTTAGTGCTGGGATTACATTACCACTATGTCCGCCTGGCATCAGTTCCAAGTGTCGGTGGTGGGTGGCGGTGACTGCCTGCAAGAACAGGGAGTTGCTTGTTAAAATGTTCTAGAATGCCAGGAGGCGGCTATGAAAGCAGGAGGGAGGGAGGGGCTCCCTGTGGCGGGCCTAGCCTGTGGAGTCAGTCTTTTCTGACTTTGAGGTGCTTAGGCAATTGTTCAACCACCTTCAATTTCCCTTCATATTATTCTTCAGTCCCAGGAACAGCTTTTGAGACTTTTTTTTTTTTGAATTAGTAGGAACAGGGTTAATTGGTAACACACCAAGCCTAGGGCTGTGTAAAGCTAGGTCGCCTGGTCACGCACAGATGAAGCATTTGTGTGCTCACAAGTCTGCAGCAGCCCAGGGACTGTCTCCAGTTCTCAAGGGCAAGATGGCAGTGTCAGAGGCTCCTGGCCTTCAAGGACAGTTTTCTTTGGAAACAATGTATTTGAGGGGAGAGGTGAGGAGGCCTTAGGGCCGAGGCTGTGCCCACCCTTCGCTGGTGGACATACCCAGAGTTTCTTCCTTCACACAGAGGACCTCCATCCCACTGAAGGACTAGGGCAGAGCAGCAACTCCCCCAATCAAAAAAGCTGTTCCAGGAGATTGTGGTAAACAGGTCTGTGGGTGGGGCTGAGGGGTGACAGCCAGAGGAGCCTGCCTGGTTTCTAAGGCATGCCCCTTCCCAGCTATGGGATTCTGGGATGGAGGGCAAAGAGCAAAATGGGGTTCTCTTTGTGATGTCCGATTAAAGGGGGAGCACGCTCCAATTTCTTTCTCAGGGACCTGGCAGCCCCCCACTGGCCTCATCTTCTTTGGAAGTCAGCTCAGCCCTGTTGTTTCCAGACCCAGGCAGACTCAGAATTTCCTACAAAATCTCTTGGAATAGAGAGAAGGGACGAAGTGCCCTAAAGGCAGGGCCATGCCAGTATTGCTACCACAAGAGAATATTCTGGAACTCCAGCCCCCATCCTCCATGGATCCAGTTTCTAGGCTGTAGTGTTTTTAGGTTCCCTTGTGCTTCTCCTGGTGCCAGAGGCCCCTCTGCCCGGGCTCCTTCACACTGAGCCCTGAGACATGCGGGTCAGGAAACTGCACAGTCACTGCGCATTGGCAGGAAGCCTTCCCATCCGCACTCACTGCCCTGGCAGGAGCTGGAACCGATAAAGAAGCCCTGCCCCAAATTTGCCAGGCTCTTCTGGTGGGAAGGGGCCCATCTCTCACCCTTCCCCCACTGTTGCAAAAATCTGGAAGTGAACTCTTTTTATGAAAACAGATCTCACCCAGTGGCTCCCTGTCTCCCTACAATCATAAGCTCTTGTAGGCCAGGGCTGCAAAGTCACCTCTCAAGGGAGCTCTAGCAATAAGTCAGTCTGTCCCATCCCTCCCCCAACTTGATTTGTGGGGGCAGGGTTTCTGTCTAGTGTGTCCTAGATCTCTGAGCCCACAGCTCTGGCAAGACGTGGGCACCAGCGTGGATGACTTCAGCTTATATTTTCTAAAGGTCACTCTGAATCCTGCGGGCTCTTGGTAAATATTTGTGGACTGACTCAAACAAGGAGCTCAGCTCTGCTGCAGTGCATGTGAGCCCGAGGACTGGGGTGGTGGCGGCGGCGGCGGGTCGGAGGGTGCTCTGAGGACCAGATGTAAGCAGAAGGGATTTGAGGGGGTGTCCTCAGACAGCAGGAGGGTGCTCAGGTGTGGACCCCTGCCTTTCCTGGGCATTAGGTGGGCTCTGTGTGCTTCTTGTCTCAGAAGCCTTTGGCTGGTGTCCTGGGCGTGTGAAGAACTTCAGCCAGACTTCAGGCCGTGACTTGCAGAATGCAACAGAGATGGTATCAGCCCCCATCCAAAGCTCCCAGGGCTGTGTTTCTGATTTATCCCCGTACTTTGCTGAGCACTTAGCCTGGCCCTGGCCCTAGGGTCTTGGATTCCCGGCTTCTTTGTCCCTCCCCTTCCCGGACCTTTCCCTGAGCTCACCTTTCTGACACCATTTCCTCTTTTCTCAGCCCCCAGTTCTCTGTGCCCAGAGGTGCTCTGGCAGGAGGTAGGAACTGTAGCCCAGCAGACAGGCTTCGTTTACCCTGGGGGTTCAGTAACCTCCATGACCCCTCTGGTGCTTGCTCACAAACGGCCCTGCTTCCTATAGTCCTTGAATTGCATGTCCTTTCCCAGCCTCCCCCCTAGGAACCAGTTCCTGTAGGGCCATCTGCTGGTGTCGTATTTCCCTTCCCCCTCCTCTGGGACCAGCACACAGGTCACTCTTCAATGAGAACATCCTCAGGCTAGGACCTGCTTGCCACCACAGGGACCCCAGCTTGCTCCACACGGGCTCACTAGGCTGTCCTTGAGCCTTCTACAACCTGGCTTTGGTCTGAGTGCCATCCTTGAGCAATCACAGAGGTTGGCCCGGCTTCTGCCAGCTGCACAGTGGGTGGCGTGACACCCCCTTGCTGATCTTGACCTTGTATAGGAGGGCCGTGCTCATTGGCTTAGGGTGTCTGTGACCATTACTGAAACCACCCAAATGCCTGTGACCTGGCAGGTGGCAGGAAACCGAGAGGTCTTAGAGACCTCTTTAGTCTTTCTGTTGTAAATCGTATTTATGTAAAATAATTTAAACTGGGACCAAGCTCCGAGGTATTTAATCCCAGCACTCAGGAGACAGAGGCAGGCAAATCTCTGTGAGTTTGAAGCCAGCCTGGTCTGCAGAACAAGTTCTAAGACAGCAGGGGCTACAAGGAGAACCCCTGTTTTTGTTAAGGGGGAGGGTCAACGGGTTCTCTAGTACTAGGGTGCTTATGCAGCAGTCACGGGGCCCTGGGCTTGCTCCCAGGCATTAAAAGGACAGAAGACTAGGTGAGGGCTCGGTGAGTGGGGAATGAGGGCAGCTGGGAAGAGGAAGGTGCGCAGTGCAAGGCCAGGGGCTGAGACAGCAGCTTCCGTGGGAACCGGGTGGAACACATGAGGTGACTGTCCTCAAGCCCTGCCCACCTCTGGATTTCCCCAAACAGTCCTCCTGGCTTTGAACATTGGGACTGAGTTGACATTTTACAGAAAAACAAACAGTTTCCAAAGCAGAATCCATTTCATGGTCCTGGATCCTGGGGTTCTCATATACCTGGAACCCAGGGGCACGGGGAAGGTTCTGGCCATCAAGAGTGCATGTTCTTGAGTAGGGCTTCTGTCCCTGGAGGTACATTCCGTTCCAGGCGCCACAACTGGGCTGGGCCGGGCCTCAAGTGCTGACTCACGATGCCTGCAGCCCAACAGAAAGAGAGGGCTCAGCTGCCCCCTGCTGGTCACAGCTGGACCTGCTGTTCTGCAGGCTCAGAAATGACTCTCCACCCCTAGGCACTGGACTTGGGGGTGGGGGGAAGGATCTGAACCCAGGTACAGTCCTGGACTGGGTGGAGTGCCAGAGACTTCTGAAGGGCTTCCCAGTCAGGGACAAGGACGGGTAGTGAGAATCTGCCCTGAGATTTACTCTTCCCTCGGGTCCAGGCTGCTCTGGTTTGCAAGGCTCCATCCAGGTCAAACTCAGGCTTTCCTCATGGCCTCTCGGTTCCAGTTACCTTAAAGCTATCACCCCAGAACTCAGGAGGCTGACAGAACCAAGGGTTTAAGGCGAGTATTGGTAACTTATCGAGACCCCCATCTCAAAAGTAAGGGACAGGAGCTGGAGAGATGGCTCAGTGCACTGGCTGCTCTTCCAGAGGTCCTGGATTCAATTCCCAGCAACCTCATGGTGGCTCACAACCATCTGTAATAGAACCGATGCCCTCTTCTGGTGTGTCTAAAGACAGGGACAGTGTACTCACATATATGAAGTAAATAAATAAATCTTAAATAATGAAAAAGACATGTGGCTCCCTTCCTCTGAAAACAGTGAGACTGAACCTGCAACCTCTGGTCTTTATTCCATAGGGCCAAAGCTCCAAACATCGCTGCTGCCACAGCTTGCAGTGGGGGAAGTACAGGTTCCTCCCAGACAGAAGTGAGCCCAAGTCTTCCCAGACCTGGTTCCTATGGAGACCTGGAGACCGGTCCCCAGGAGCTACCAGATGAGATTTTACTGGGGTGAAGACCTGAGGCTATACCATGGGCACACAGGACACGTGTGGTTACCATACTCTGGCTATTCCATATTATAACCATTCCAAAGTGTGCTAGGTGATGATTTTATTAAGTCCAGTGATAGGAAAGACTGGGAACACTCAAGACATTTATTTAGTAAAACAGTGCTCTGTCCTAGAGGGTTAAGGCACATGTGGTAATTAAAAAACTCAAAGGCTCAAATGGAAATGTAGAGTTTGTGTACCTGTGCACACGCATCTGGGCCCCTCACATAATGATCTGAAGCCATCAACAGCAGTCAAGATGACCTAAAGGTTGCCAAGAGTGGGCTGGTAGCTCAGGGAACACACAAGGCTCCTAAAGGGTTAACTACAGTGGCAGGTGACATCATCTTACAGACAATGCCTTATAGTGAGGTCAGCCTTTTCTTTCTCTCTGCTGCCAAAACTTCTGGAGCTCACTGGCAGGCAAACTGGTTTCATTTTCAGAGATGATGGTTTCCATTTCTGTGGCTTTCCACCAAG
The DNA here is from genome assembly GCF_000001635.26 of Mus musculus. NCBI lineage: Eukaryota > Metazoa > Chordata > Mammalia > Rodentia > Muridae > Mus > Mus musculus. The sequence continues at coordinate 5,851,675 of NC_000085.6, forward strand.
AAGACAAAGCTAAGCTATGTCTCTGGGATCCAGTGGGGATTCCCAGGGAGTACAAAGGGCTTAAGGGCCAGGACAGCTCCACTCCCAGAACTAGCTCTTCCCAGGAGCAGTCAAGGCTGCCAGGGGTGCAGAGCTGGGGACAGATAGGCCTTTGCGATGTCCTTCGGAGAGAGGTGGCTTGAGCCGCTGTGGCTGGCCTCAGGGAATCCCACAGTGCAGTGCAATTCGGAGTTGCCACGCCCCAGGCTTTATCAGCTCAGAGCACAGGAGACAAGGCAAAATCTAACCCTTAAACCCAGATCACAGGAAAACAAAGGAACTGGTTGGTATGGGACAGCCAATCCAGCCCAGGGACATGTAAGGGCTTTTCCTATGTGCAGCATGGAACCGGTTCCTAGGAGAGCCACCATTCAGCACAGAGACATCAGTAAAGGCCAACAAGAAAGGGGTTAGCCTGCAGAGGTGCCCTCCAGTTCCAACATAACTTAGGGGAAAAGGTGGCAGCCTGGCCGGCCAGCATGGTGGAATGTCAGCAGAAGGAATGCAAGATAAAGTCACCAAGGGCCCATGACCGAAGGCAAACACTGAACTTGCAGGTCCCAAGCTCTGCCTTCAGTCACCTGCCATCGGAACCGCCAGCAGTCCCTCCAGAGGGAAGACCAGTGCACTTGGGGAAGAGCAGGAGGGCAGCAGGGTTTGTCAGCTGCCAGCCTGGAGCAGAGGAAGAGGCAGGCTGTAGAAAGGGCTGGAGCACAGCTCTACCCACACCAGGCTCAGGGAAGGCTTGGATGTCAGTTTTCCATGGTCTGAAACTCCAGCAGACCCTGCACAGCACCCCACCCAGGCCCACAGCATCTGAGACGAGTGTGGCCTGGCCCTGCCTAGGGCTGTGCCTGGTTGTGTCTAGGGCACCCAGATGTCCTCCTGCTGCTGGCCGTGGCTTCCCTCAGCTCTGCTCCAGGCTGTCGTCGGTGGGCTGCACCACGGTGTAGCTTCCCTGGCTGGAGGAGAGCTGTCGGCTGAAGAAGGAGGTGGTTCGCTTTGGTTTCACCCGCTTGATCCCCTTGCCTGTGAGGGTGACAGAGAGGCTGAGAAGAGGCACTGGGTAGGTGGCCCACACCCCAGGAGGCTGGGCTCCACTCTTACTGGGTCAGTTTCTCCTGGAGTCGCTTAAACTGTGCTTCCCCATCAGAACTGTCATCACTGAGCCTGTCCCTGGGCTGTATCATCAGTGGCAGGAGGGCCCCATGGTCACCTCCACCATCCCATCAGAAGCTCCAGAAGACTCCAGACTGACTGCTGGGTGACGACCACTAAGACAGGGATAGCTGAGGATGGGAAGCCAAATAAAAGATGGAGGGCATGTGTGGCTATAGTCGGGGCACAATTACGGCAGTGAGGAGCCACCCTGTTCTGCCGGTTCACATCCCCAAACTCATCAACTCTCGAGGAAAACCAGCCAATTCTAGCAACAGGCCTTTTACAAAATACTCAGGCCAAACCAAGGCCCGACAGCTACACAGCGTGTGGCCAGGAGTCTCTGAGGCGAGAGGACAATGCCATGCTCCAGGTCAGCCTGGGCCACAGTGCACACTGGGTAAGGTACTACAATAAAAAAGAAGTGAATACTGGGGCTGGAGTGATGGCTCAGCCATTCAGAGCTCTGGCTGCTCTTCCAGAGGTCCGAGTTCAGTTCCTAGCACTGGTAGGGCGGCTCACAACCCTCTGTAACTCCAGCTCCAAGCTCCAGTCCCAGCTCCCTCGTCGGCCTCCTTAGTCACTAGAAACTCAAGTGGTACAGACCCACAGGAAGGCAAACACGTATAGACTGTAACTAAGTTTAAATATTAAACCTAAAAGGAGGAGGAGGAGGAGGAGGAGGAGGAGGAGGAGGAGGAGGAGGAGAGAAAGACAAGGAAGGAAGAATCACAATGCTGCCCAAGAGGAAGAGGAGGGACAATTTCATGTCCTCTGGGCCAGGCATGGTGGTGCATGGTGGTGCACACCTTTGTCCCAGCAGAGTAGCAGAGGCAGGCAGTTCTCTAAAAGTTCGAGGCCAGCCTGGTCACCATGCCCGGCAAAACAAAAAAATTTTAATAAATAGTCTACATAGGCTAGCTAGCATAGAACTCACTATTTAGCCCAAGGTGGCTTTGGACTTCTGATCTTGCCTTTACCTCCCAAGTACAAAGCTAACAGCTGTATTTATCATAGCTGGCTTTGAAAATAACATCTCACCCGGGTGGTGGTGGCGCACGCCTTTAATCCCAGCATTTAGGAAGCAGAGGCAGGCGGATTTCTGAGTTCAAGGCCAGCCTAGTCTACAGAGTGAGTTCCAGGGCAGCCAGGACCATACAGAGAAACCCTGTCTTTTTTTTTTTTTTTTTTAAAGATTTATTTAGGGCTGGTGAGATGGCTCAGTTGGTAAGAGCACCCGACTGCTCTTCCAAAGGTCCGAAGTTCAAATCCCAGCAACCACATGGTGGCTCACAACCATCCGTAATGAGATCTGACTTCTGGAGTGTTTGAAGGCAGCTACAGTGTACTTACATATAATAAAAATAAATAAATCTTTAAAAAAAAAAAAAAAAAAAAAAAGATTTATTTATTTATTATATGTAAGTACACTGTAGCTGTCTTCAGACATTCCAGAAGAGGGAGTCAGATCTCATTACAGATGGTTGTGAGCCACCATGTGGTTGCTGGGATTTGAACTCTGGACCTTCGGAAGAGCAGTCTGGTGCTCTTACCCACTGAGCCATCTCACCAGCCCGAGAAACCCTGTCTTGAAAAACCAACCAACCAACCAACCAACCAACCAACCAACCAACCAACCAACCAACTAACTAACTAAACAAACTAACAACACCGCAGGAGCTTGAAAGCTCAGTGCCCACAGTCCCTTGTTCACTTGTTCATTTGTTCTTGCAGGGGACAAGTTTGGTTTGGTTTCCAGCACCCACATGAAGCTCAAAACCATTTGTAATTCCTGTTTGCAGGGGATCTGACTCCCTCTTCTGGCCTCTGTAGGCACTAGGCACACAGGTGGGACGTGTATATACATATATGAAGGCAAATATTCATATATATAAGATAGAATTTTTAAATTATGTACAAAATTCAGGTCATCTTTTTTGTTTTGTTTTGTTTTTTGTTTTTCGACACAGGGTTTCTCTGTGTAGCCCTGGCTGTCCTGGAGCTCACTCTGTAGACCAGGCTGGCCTTGAACTCAGAAATCCGCCTGCCTCTGCCTCCCGAGTGCTGGGACTAAAGGCGTGCACCACCATTGCCCGGCTCAGGTCATCTTTTTAACTTTCTCCCCCCAATATAATATTTTTATTAATTATTTGGAAACATCACACAATATATCCTGATCAAACTTGCTTTCCATTCCTCCCAAGTCCCCCTCCTCCCACCCTTCTTCTATCCCCAGTAAAGAAGGGAAAAGAGAAAAAAAAATCCACTAAGTCCAATTTGTGCTGTCCATATTCTCACTGGAGCAAGGGCAAATTCCCAGTGGGCAGCCCTTAATGAAAACTGTGTCCTTCCCCTATCTCCATCCTCTGCCAGAAGCCATCAGCTGTGATGAGCTACACTTCACATCTTTATCAATATATCATATGAAGTAAATCTTATTTAGGTTTTGTGGCACCAGGGCTAGACTCAGGGCCTTAGGCGTGCCAGGCAAGTGCTCCACCACTGAGCTGCACCCCCAGTTCAAGGTAGTTAAAGCTCTGGGATTAGAGTCATAGGCCTCCACACCTGAGCAAAATACTCCTTTTCAGATTATGAAAATGACCTTAGCTGGCTGTGGTGGTATTTATCTGTAATCCCACCACTTTCCAGGCAGTGGCAGGCAGATCTCTTCTAGTTCAAGGCCAGCCTGGTCTATACGGAGAACTTAGAGCTACACAGGGAAACAGGGAAATCTTGTCTCAACAAACAAACCAAAAATCTTCTTGGGAGAAAGGAGTTTGCGCACCACTGGCAGGCGTGGAGATCAGAGGACAGCCGTGTGGTGTTGACTCTCCTTCCACCAGTGGCCCTGGGGATGGAGCTCGGATCCTGAGCCTTGATGGCAAGTCCCTTACATGCTGAGCCAACTCACCAGTCTCCCCACCATAAAACCCTGTTTATCTTGGAATGAGTCTAAGTGTATAAACTCACCCCGATAATCAAACACACTGGACGGGCGAGATACTCCTCCCCGCTTCCCACTTTCGGGAGCTCTCTCACCCTTCCCTAACACACCTATACTCAGTGCTCAGAAATAAGAGTAGAGCTCAGGAGCAGAGCACTTGCTTAAAGTGGCTGAAGCTCTAGGTTTAACTCTCATTACGCTGAAGTTTTTTGTTTTCTAAGACAGGGCCTCTCAGGCTGCAGGGAAGGCTCACGAGTTAAGAGCACTGACTGCTCTTCCAGGTCCCGAGTTCAATTCCTAGCAACCACTTGGTGGCTCACAACCATATGTAATAGAATCCAATACCCTCTTCTGGTGTGCCTGAAGACAGCTACAGCATACTCATATACATAAAATAAATACATCCAAAAGAGAAAAAAAAGAAGACAGGGCCTTGCTGGGTGGTGGTGACACATACCTTTAATCCCAGCACTCTGGAGGCAGAGGCAGATGGATTCTCTATGAGTTTGAGGCTAGTCTGGTCTACAGAGCTAGTTCTAAGACAGCCAGGGTTACACAGAGGATCCTGTCTCTGAACACCCCATTCCAAAAGAAGTCTCCTTCCTGTTTTCCACATTCTGCAAGATAGATGCTACAGTGGACAAGTGTGTCACTGTAGAAAAGAAGGGACAGACAGGAGATGTCCCGGAGGTACAGGGACACCATCTGGAGTCCCTGTGGCACACATGTGAGCCAGTGTGCTGTATACACACTGTAACCAGCGGCTTACCGTCTTCCACATAGTCAATGGTAGAGAGATGCTGAATCCGGCTACACACCACGCTACCCTGCCTTCGCAGCTTGGGGCGCTGGGTGGGAGGTGGAGAGGGGCTGGGAGCTTCGTGAGGGCCGGATGCACTCTCCTGGGAAAGAGTAGGCTCGGCAGCCTGGCTCAGCTCAATGCAGTACTCAATGAGGCCGCTCATCAGCTCAGCCTAGGGAAGGGAGAGGGGCTGGTATGAGGCCACAGAGCAGCCACTGTTGAGGGATGACAATGAGACACACACAGCTCTAAAGCCTTCGCTTCCTGGTGGGGGGCAGGAGGCAGAGCAGGGAGGAGAGCTTCTGGGCCCAGAGGGCAGGGAAGGTGTCCACCTGAGATGACTTCAGAGGTGAGGTCTAGAAAGGAGGGAGTTCTAGTCAGAGGCACCTCTAAGGAAAGCAGTGGACTGGGCTGCCACAGATGAGGTAAGCTCTGTGTGTGGGGGGGTGCGGGGGGGGGTGCTGAAGGGCGCTGCCTGTGCTGGCTGCAAGAAACTTTGGCCTAAGGAAGAGGGTGAGGTCACTGGGCAGGGTGGCTCCCTCTGAGCAGTTTTCTAATGTGAGTGACACCTCATGGGTCTAGAAACACAACAGGCCAAACACCTGGAAGCACAAGTGGCCAAACAAACATCTGACAGCACAGCTGGGCACCATGACAGCAGCCTAGGGCTCTGCTCAGGCTATGGACGAGGCATCTTTGTGGAGAGTTACAGAGCACCTACTGTGAGTGGCCCCAACAAGGGGCCGGCTATATTAGACCCCTGTGTGCTCACAGGTCAGGAGCCTGGGGATGACGTCATAGACACTGGTCTAGCCTCTGCTGCCTGTCCAGTGTTACCCATGGCCTTGACAGCAGCCTAGCCCAGCCTGGGGAGGAAGAGGAGAGCAGGCGAGCTCCTACACTTTAGGCCTAGTCTCCACATCCAGTCCTGATCTACCTAAAGTGCAGGGTTACCATTCACCGCATCCTCTCCTGAGTCACACCACCAGCCACTGCAGAAAGCCTGACCGGCGGATGCAAGGCATCCAGGAAGCACCCACACTGCTGAGGGGAAGGCCAAAGACACCCTCTATTCAGCATTGTCCTGACTGTCATCCAACTCTCCAAGCACAAAGAGCAAAAGCATGGGGAGCATGCAGGCCGGGAGGTGACAGACCAGACTGTCACCATTCACACAACATAAGCAGCTACACGGAAAACCCTGAACATGGAGGTCAGTCCCCCAGAATGGAGCTCAAGGCAGTTTTGAGCCACTATGTCGAGGGGGCGTCTGCAAACGGACCCCAGTCCTCTCTAAGTCTTATCTTCAGCTGCTTCTCCAGTCTTTTTCTCCTTTTTAACTCTTTCCTTTTTAAAAAACAAATTTGCATGTGTGTGTGCATACATATGTGTTCGTGTTGAAAATGTCTGGGTGTACCTACGTATGGTGTGTGCGCGTGTGTGTGTGCGTGTGTGTGCGCGTGGTGACTGCACAGGTCACGCGCCTGCCTCCCTGCTCTTCCACCTCAGTTGAGACTCAGGGTTTGCTTCCTTAGCTTTGGCAAGTGCCCCATGCTGATCCCTGAGTGTCTAGTGAGTCTCCTGTCTGCACCTCCTGTCTCCCCATGGGAGTGGGGGGATTTTTTTTTTTTCTTTTTTCCAAGACAGGGTTTCTCTGTGTAGCCCTGGCTGTACTGGGACTCACTTTGTAGACCAGGCTGGCCTCAGAAATCCGCCTGCCTCTGCCTCCCGAGTGCTGGGACTAAAGGCGTGCGCCACCACGCTCAGCCGGGAGTCGGGGAATTGCAGTGTGTGTTACATCAGGCATTGGTTTATGTGGGGTCCAGGGATCCAGAATCAGGCCAGTCTTGCGCAGGAAGCAGTTTTACCCAGGAGCCATCATCTCCCTGGCCCAGCTCCTTTCCTTCTCTTCCTGTCTTCCTTCCTTGGGATGTCGTCTGGCTGGATGTACACGCCTGGTCTGTAGTGCACACACCACTGTGCCTAGCACCACGCACACCATTCAGTTAAAGGACTGTGATTACCAGTGAACCACACACACAGACCAATGGCTCAGACCAGCTAGTGAATCCAGAAAACAACAACAGAAAACCCACACGTCGGGGCTGGAGACATCGTTCAGTGGTTAGAGCCCTTGCTGCATTTCCAGAGGACCCAAGTTCTGTACCCAGCACCCACATCAGATGGGTCACAACTTCCTGTAACTCTAGATGGCCTCAAGAGCCCCTGCATACGTATGACATACATATAAATCTTAAAAATGAACAAAAATTAAACCTCACATATACACAAAGTGACTTTGCAAGAACAAGCCCATTGAGAAAGGACAGTTTCAAACAGCAGGCAACGGAACAACTGGCTATGCATAAACGTTAAGTGAACTTTGACCTAGTGTATCAACCACACTTTATGTCTAACCAACGAACCTGGGCTGCATAGTGCACACCAGTAATCCTAGCATTTGGGAGGCTGACTCTGAGGCCAACTTGGCCGATATACTAAATTCCAGGGGTACATATTGGGAACTTGTCTTAAAAAAACAAACAAAACAAACCAGAAGTCTGGCAGTGGTGGCGCACACCTTTAATCCCAGCACTCGGGAGGCTGATCTCTGAGTTTGAGGCCAGCCTTGTCTATAGAGGGAATTCCAGGACATCGAGGGCTATACAGAGAAAGCCTGACTTGAAAACAACAACAAAACAAAACAAAACAAACAGGATAGAGATGTGGCTGAACTCACAGAATATCTGCCTAACACGCACGAAGCCCAGGACTCATTCCTCAACGTCACGCAAGCTGCATGGTGGCTCACGCCTGCAATCCTAGCGCTCAAAACACAGACGCAGAGGGAGGACAGGCATCCTCAGCTACACAGGTCTGAGGCCAGCTAGGGTTCCAGGAGACTCTGCCTACATAGAGGAGGGTGTGTGTGTGTGTGTGTAAGAAGAGTGAAAGAAATAGAGATAGATACATAGATAGATACATAGACAGACAGACAGACAGATAATTTCATTAGAATTAAAACATCTTCCCGGGTAGTGGTGTCTCATGCCTTTAATTCCAGAATTTATGAGGAAGAAGCAGACAACTCTCTGAGTTTGAGGCCAGCCTGGTCTACAGATTGAGTTTTAGAATGGCCAGGGTCCAGCCTGGTCTACAGATTGAGTTTTAGAATGGCCAGGGTTACAGAGAAACCTTGTCTTGAAAAATTCTAAAAGGAATGAAAACATTTCTTCTAGTGGCATTGTTAAGAAAATGAAAAGCCAGGGCTGGAGAGATGGCTCAGTAGTTAGGAGCACTGACTGCTCTTCCAGAGGTCCTGTGTTCAATTCCTAGCACCCACATGGTGGCTCACAACCATTTGTAATGCGGTCTGATGCCCTCTTCTGGTGTGTCTAAAGACAGTTACAGTGTACTCGTCATATATTTAAAATGAATAAATAAATCTTTAAAAAAAGAGAGAGAGAGAGAGAATGAAAAGCCAGCCAGACTCAATGGCATATTCCTTTAATCCCAACACTTGGGAGGCAAAGGCAGGCCCATCTCTGAGTTTGAGGCTAGTTTGGTCTTTGGAGTAAGTTTCAGGACAACCAGACAAAGGCTGTCTCAAAAGTGAATCAATTAAATAAAACAAACCAAAACAAGAAAGAAAACGAAAGGCCAGGGTATACACTGAACGGAAATATCTGCTAATATCTACCAAGAGACCTCGTCTATGGAAGGTAGAATCAGCTCTCACCATCTGTGATGAAATCAACCCACCACTATCACCACCACCAATGAAATAGGCAAAGATGGCCACCGTGTACTGCCAGTAGAGGCGGGTGGATCTCTGTGAGTTCTAGGCCACCAGGGTCTGTATTGGTTCCAGGCCAGTCAGGGCAATATAGTGAGATCTGTTTCAAAACAAAACAAAACAAAACAAAAACACACACAGACACAGACACAGAGGGACTAATCTGAAGCCTGTGTCAGTGAAAAGCAGCTGCTCTCAGCAGCTGCCACACAAGGGCTAAACACAACTTGTATTCCTATCTGCAGGTTAGTGTATTCAATTTTTTTGAAGACCAGAGGGAGAGGACATATGTTTTCAAAGGAGTCCCTGGAATTTGTCTATGTGCTAAAAGGAGGGTGGGGGGTGGGGGGAAGAAGAGTCCCCAGAGAGGCTCAGAGCCCGGTGCGGCTCTGATGCAGGCAGAGGAAGAGGAAGCGAATGGGTAGTGGGCAGAAAGAACGGATCTAAGCAACACAGGCCCTCCCTGCCTCTGTCCTTCTGCCCCAGCTTCTCAGCTGACCTCTCAGGGTCTTTGTAACAGGGCTGGCATGGCATGGCATGGGCAGACCCTCAAGGGACGCCACCCCTGGTGTGTGATCCCAGAGTTGTGCAGAGCTCACCAGGGTCATTCCCCAGACCCACAGCACCCTCCTTTCCGGATACTGGCCTGTCAGTCCAAGTGTGTGTGAACAGCACTACCTGCTTGCCGGCCTGTCAGTCAGTCCGAGTGTGTGTGAACAGCACTACCTGCTTGCCTGTCAAGTCAGTCTGAATGTGTGTGACATAGCACTACCTGCTTGCCGGCCTGTCAGTCAGTCTGAGTGTGTGTGAGCACAGCACTACCTGCTTGCCGGCCTGTCAAGTCAGTCTGAGTGTGTGTGACATAGCACTACCTGCTTGCCGGCCTGTCAGTCAGTCCGAGTGTGTGTGAGCACAGCACTACCTGCTTGCCGGCCTGTCAGTCAGTCCGAGTGTGTGTGAACAGCACTACCTGCTTGCCTGTCAAGTCAGTCTGAATGTGTGTGACATAGCACTACCTGCTTGCCGGCCCATCAGTCAGTCTGAATGTGTGTGACATAGCACTACCTGCTTGCCGGCCTGTCAGTCAGTCCGAGTGTGTGTGAGCACAGCACTACCTGCTTGCCTGTCAGTCAGTCTGAGTGTGTGTGAGCACAGCACTACCTGCTTGCCGGCCTGTCAGTGAGTCCGAGTGTGTGTGAACAGCACTACCTGCTTGCCTGTCAAGTCAGTCTGAATGTGTGTGACATAGCACTACCTGCTTGCCGGCCCGTCAGTCAGTCCGAGTGTGTGTGACATAGCACTACCTGCTTGCCGGCCTGTCAGTCAGTCCGAGTGTGTGTGAGCACAGCACTACCTGCTTGCTGGCCTGTCAGTCAGTCCGAGTGTGTGTGAGCACAGCACTACCTGCTTGCCTGTCAGTCAGTCCGAGTGTGTGTGAGCACAGCACTACCTGCTTGCCGGCCTGTCAGTCAGTCCGAGTGTGTGTGAGCACAGCACTACCTGCTTGCCGGCCTGTCAGTCAGTCCGAGTGTGTGTGAACAGCACTACCTGCTTGCCTGTCAAGTCAGTCTGAATGTGTATGACATAGCACTACCTGCTTGCTGGCCTGTCAGTCAGTCCGAGTGTGTGTGAACAGCACTACCTGCTTGCCTGTCAAGTTAGTCTGAATGTGTGTGACATAGCACTACCTGCTTGCCGGCCTGTCAGTCAGTCCGAGTGTGTGTGAGCACAGCACTACCTGCTTGCCGGCCCGTCAGTCAGTCCGAGTGTGTGTGACATAGCACTACCTGCTTGCCGGCCTATCAGTCAGTCCGAGTGTGTGTGAGCACAGCACTACCTGCTTGGAGTAGATCCTTAGCAGCTTGTTGACAGGCGTGCCCTCACTGTCACCATCGAACTCCAGCCACAGGACAGGCTCTTCCTCCTCAGGGGAAGTGTGATCCCACGACAGCTCCTGAAAGCGCAGGCCCAGCAGCACATGCTGGCCACAGGGAGACAAAGAACAGAGCTGAGGCCTCGCCTTCTCAGCTGATGCAGCGCACCTTCCTCTCCACACTGACTTTCTGAAAGAAGCTCTCACTATGCAGCCCCGGCCAGCCTCAGGCTCACAGACATCTGGCTGCCTCTGCCTCCCTCTGCTGGGAAGAGAGGATATTGATTGTTCTTGTTTGTTTTGTGGCACTGAGAACTGAACAGAGAGCCTTATGTATACAAGGCAGGCATGAACTCTACCAGACCTCCACGCTAAGTCTGCATTTCTTCCTACATGAGGCCAGGAACTGGACTCTTCAATGCTTTCCTCTGACAGTCAGGCCCCCCGACGGTCAGGGAATCGGCCACTGGTTGCTGGCAACTGCTGCACAGGGAGGGCTGGTGACACCACAGCCTATATGGCGAGCCAGAGGTAAGACAGCCACCAATGCGGGGGTGAGCAGGTCTTGGCCAGCACAGGGAGCTCCCAGCAGGAGTCTCTGTGGAAAATGGCCAGCCAGCCTCCATCATTGGCCAGGAGGAAGCAGCAAGGTGCTGGCAGACACAGTCCGCTCAGTCAGGATCCCAGCTGCCACCCCTCTGCCTTAGTCGAGTGCGTGGTTCAGGAAAACAGACCCAGAACAGGCTCAAAGGAGGTTCTAGAGGGCATAAGCAGATGTCAGGGCATGAGGGAGGCAGTCTCCTACAGTCCACTCAATGCTGTTCCTAGGCTGCCATAGTCCTGGGGGAACCAGGAAGGCATGGTCAAGACCCCACTCCCTTCTACCCCACCACAGACCGTTCAGTCCTGCCTAAGGGGCTCAATGGAGCTGTGGTACCTTCTCCCTGTTGTCGATGACGTGCACACCCTCCAGACTGATGGCCACAGTCACTGGTTTGCGCCCACCTCGATGCAAGAAGCCCTGGGCTGGCTTGTCAACCTCGCCATGGAAGAAGGCACACCTGGAAAGGGGACTGGTGTCAGCTGCTCCCTCCAGCACCTAGCACACGAGGGAAGTCTACTCTGGCTACCCTAGAAGCTTAAGCTGTTTGGGTGACTGACGGGCAAGTAGAAAATAGCCACCAGGCAGTGGTGGCGCACGCCGTTAGCACTTGGGAGGCAGAAGCAGACAGACTTCTGAGTTCAAGGCCAGCTTGGTCTACAGAGTGAGTTCCAGGACAGCCAGAGCTACACAGAGAAACCATCTCGAAAAACCAAAAAGAAAAAGAAAAAAAAGGAAGAAGAAAGAAAGAAAAAAATCCTGCCCCGAGGATTGGGGGGGGACAGAGGCGGAAAGAGGGAGTAATGTGGGCAGCTGGGGATGATAACACCCGATTGGCCATACAGAACTAGACGGAGCCGGTGGAAGGACCTAGGTAATGGCTGGACACCGTGGGCAGAGGAGAGCACAGACCCAAGGAAGGGGACAGAGCAAGCTGCATGGGGAACCTGAGGCTCCGTAAGAGGTAAGGTTGAGCCTGCAGCACTGTCCACAGCAGAAGTCCTTCAGCAGCAGGGACCAAGGTCATTCTGCCTAGGAGAGTGGCTTCTGGGCCAAGGCTAAAGGGGAAAGTGAGGTGGTTTAAGTGTGGTGGCAAGGCACTCGCTGCTGCCTCCCTCATGGCCGGTCATGATGTCACTCATGCCAAGGCTCACCCTTGCCTACATCACAGCCCAGGTCAAAGCCAGCTCTCTCTGTACAGGAGGGTACTAGAGGTGAGTATACTTCCCTCCTGGGAAATTCTACGCCCTCCTCAGCTCTGAGGTGCAGGAGATGAGGAAAGAGAAGCTGTCGTAAGACCCACCCACTTCTATCAACTTTTTACTCACTCCTGGAGTGCCCAGCACTCGCTGTTCCTAGCCTTCTTCTCTCTCATGCTATCCTCCTCTCCCACCTCCAGCAGGCTGAGGCCAGTGCACAGCACAAACCTGGGCTCCATAGGGCACAGTGAACATGACTTTTAAGAGGAACTGGAACATGTGGTGCTGGCCTGGAGGGACGCTCCTGCCTGGAAGGTGTTGTTGTCCCATCCCAGTCCCCATCACATACACACCCCGGTCCCTCCCCGTCCATCACCCCCACTTCTCCTCTACTCATCTCCCTGGCCATTCATTCCGCAGGGCTCCAGATTTGAAACCATTCACCCATCATTTTTTTAGCCCCAGACCAGGAGCCCAAATGCTCATGTAGAATCAGCATTCATCTAATGGGCTTTTTCAGCTGTCACATGCAAGGCCAGGTTCCCACCTTAACAAACCTGCAGCCTGCATCCCAGCAAATGCAACTGGACAACACAGCAAGCTCCGAGTCTGGGAACTCACCCCGTCTAGGCTGCTGCTCCCACCACTTCTGCTCTCCTCACTGCTATTTACCGGGGTTCTCTAACTCTGACTTCCCATTCAAAGGAAAGCTCCTGCACTGTGCGGGACATACCCACCAGGAAACAACTATTCGTTATACAGCATGTGTGTGAGCACGAGCCAGGCCAGGGAGTGGCTGTAGCTGGTAGGAAGAGAGGACAGATGAAGGACTCCTAGTCAGAGATGGGACCCCTGCCAGGACAGCTCTTTAAGAGGACAGAGCCACTGGAGCACAGGTGGGCCGCGGGCTGCCACGTGTCGGGGACAGGGCAGTCTGGAGGGTACTGAGAGGGGGCAGGAGCTCCCGAGATGCATCACTTACCCGTAGAAGGGCAGCTCGTGGCACTTGAGGAGGTATGCGCGGTAGTGGGAGCCCAAGGTGGCCTCACGTTCACTGTTGTTGCCTGTCACTTCCTTTACCTGGCGGTAGGCATTCAGCAGGCCTTGCTCACCTGGCCCAGTCTTGGCCCCACGGCCCCGGAAGGCAGCAAAGAGGCCATGCCCTCGCTTGCAGAGGTGGGCAGGGAGGAAGGAGTCCAGCTTCTCTCTGAAGGGGAGGAAAATAGTGGTGGCCCTCTGGGGTACTGAAGTCTTCAGGGTGTGAGTACTATGCTCATAGGGTAGGCAAGGATTGGCAGGTGGCAGGCCGTAGGGACCTTCAAGGCTTCAAGGCTCGACTGCACCAAGGCCCACTGCTGGGCAGTGTGTGAGTGTGTGTGTGTATGCGCTGGAGGGTGACAGGGGTCCTAAACACAGACTGCAGACAAATTTCCACTGCCCCCAAGCAGCTGTGGCTTGCTCGGCTCAGCGCCAACCCTGCCTGATATGCAAGGCCCACTACTGAGCTGGGGGTGGGGTGTTCTTCCTCTTAAGAGAAAAATGAGGTTCCCAGAGGAGGCAGGGACAGGTGATCTCTGAGGGTTCAAGGCCAGCCTGGTCAACAGAGCGAGTTCCAGCACAGGCAGGACTTTTACACAGAGAAACCCTGTCTCGCAAAAAAGAAAGAGGGCTGGAGAGATGGCTCAGCAGTTAAGAGCATTGATTGTTCTTCAAGAGGTCCTGTGTTCAATTCCCAGCTACTACGTGGTGGCTCACAACCATCTGTAATGGTATCAGATGGTGTGTCTGAAGACAGCTACAGTGTACTCATATACATAAAAAAAATAAATCTTGAAAGAGAGAGAGAGACCCTAGAGTATACATGGGGGAGCAGAGGGGAGAAGGCCCGGGTGTGGTCAGATCAGAGCCCTTCTGCGGGCCTTCTGTCTGTCATAGCCAGCCGTGAGACCAGCAAGGGGCACCTACCTATCTGCAGAGCAGGGACAGATCACCCTGACACTAAGACACAGTAAAGCTCTGCAAGCCTAGGACGGGAAGGACACCTCGCACATAAAGGCCAAATAGGGTTCCCACTGAAGGCGCACTCGGATCCTGCTCTCTCCTGCTGCACCACACACAAAACCTCCCTCCCTGCAGAGAGTGCTCCACGCGGGCAGAGGGCAGACAGTGTCATCAAGACCAATCTTCACCACCATGGTGCATGCGAGGCACTATGGAGAACCCCTTTCCCATCAGATGAGGTCTGGCCGACACTCAGGACCCGGGGATGGCAGAGGGGCCTGGGATGTGCTTGGGTCGGGATGGGAAGCCAGAAAAAGGCGGCAGAGGAAGAGCCTGGCTGGAGCGGGTATCAGAGCAGCACCCCTGAGGCTGGACAGCTGAGCTTTCTAAATGAATGCAACTTTCTCCATCCAAAATAATACAAATGGTGCGACTCTACGTTCTGGCTAGTTTTATGTCAACACACAAGCTGGAATCACCTGAGAGGAGGGAACCTCAACTGAGACAATACCTCCCTAAGATGCAACTATAGTTAAGCCTGTAGGGCATTTTCTTATTAGTGACTGATGTGGGAGGGCCCGGTCCACTGTGGGTAGTGCCATGCTTGGGCTGGTGGTCTTGGGTTCTATAAGAAAGCAGGCTGAGCAAGCCATGGGGAACAAGCCAGTAAGCAGCATCCTCCATGGCCTCTGCATCAGCTCCTGCCTCCAGGTTCCCACCTGGTTTGAGTCCCTCCCTGCCTTGGCTTCCCTCAGTGGATGGTGACTGAGGATGTGTGATCCACATAAACCCTTTCCTGCCCAGGCTGCTATCGGTCATGGTGTTTCATCACAGCAACAGTGACTGCGGCTAAGGCAGCTCTCAGTGCTCTACTCAGCAAGGGAGGGATGACTGAACACCAACGAGATCATCACAGGTTCATGGGAAATAGGGTGTCTTCCTTACACAGCTAGGGCCTGAGGCTCACTCAGTGGCTCAGAGCTTGGACCCAGATCTACTCTACAGACCTGACAGCCTGACCATCTGGAAGCATTTTCTCCATTCAGGTTTCCTCCTCTCAGACGAGAGCTAGTGTCAAGTAGACATAAGAATAGCCAGCACTGGTGGGAGTGGGGAGATGGTTCAGCGGTTAAGTACACTGGCTGTTCTCCCAAAGGACCCAGGTTCAATTCTCAGCACTCGCATGGCAGCTCACAACTGTCTTTAATTCTAGTTGCAGGGGATCTGACACCCTCACACAGACATACACGCAGGCAGAACACCAACGCACATAAAATATTTTTAAAAACCCTAAAAAAAAGTAGCTCACACGGAGTATCATGCCATTTTTGAGTGGGAAAAGGCCCATTCACTCGGAGAACAGGGGGGCTCTCAGCTAAAACATGACTGCTTTCTACCTTAGGCCACCTGGGCTTCTGCTGGCAGGGATTCAACCACTCCAACAGACAACATCAGGAGTTCTGGGTCTGAGGCCTCAAAGTCAGTGTCTATATCCAGGCCCTGTCTACAAGAGGACCACAAGTCCCAAGGGCACAGAGAGAGAGAGAGAGAGAGAGAGAGAGAGAGAGAGAGACCCCAACACGGCCCTTGGCTTCGGGTTAACTTGGTAAACCTTCATGGTGCCACCTTTTCCAGAGAGGAGTCCTGCTAGGGTGTCTGGAGCCTAAACAACCAGGCTGCTGGGAGAGGCAGCAAGGGGAGAGAAGGCGAAGGGCAGGAAGTTGTCAGCCTGAGTCACAGGGTGCAGGAGGGGTCTTGGAGGGCTGGCTGCCCTCCCTTCTCAGGGCAGCTGTGCCCATTTCACCGTCTGTGTCCCACCCCTACCCAAGTCCTGTGTTTGACAGCAGTTTCCACTTGTCATGGAAAAGCCTGTCTCGGCTTTGGGTGTGTGCAGATTCGGTGTCCCTGAGACTGAGCTGCAGCCCATCAAGGGCAGAGCCACTGGACTTCCAACCTCTGGATGGACCTGGGGACTAAGCTATGTGCCATGAGAGCAAGCCTGCAAGGTAAGAGGGGACTCTCCTCTGCAACAGACAGTTGCTGCAGACACCGGCCACTGGGCTTCCATGTCTGACCTTGTGCTGGCCAACGAGACAAGGGCTGACTAAGAAGGAGAACAGGGTCTGGGACACAGCTGAGTGCAGTCCAAGGCACCCTGACTGTCTGGCCTTGCATGTCACATGAGTGAGCAAGGGGACCTCCTGTGCAAACGAGCTGAGCTTGTCAGGCCCAAGAAAACCAGACACGCCCATCCTGAGGTCCGGGATACCATGGCCATGGCCACCAGCCTTAGAGAGCTCAGCTATAAGCCTTCGGGGGACTTTGAACCCAGGGCAGTCCTTGCTGGGCTCCAAACAGTCATTAGCACCAAGTCTCTGGCCCCATAAACTGCTTTGCAGGTTGGAGAAACAAGGAGCCCAGGTTAGAAACAGGTCACAGTCAAGGTTTACGGTCACCTGACTCTATTACAAGTTTTGTTTATGACAGGGTTTCATGTAGTACAGGCTAGCCTCAAACTCACTCTAGTAGTTAAGAATGACCTCGAAAGCCTGACATTCCAGCTTCCACACCCCACTGTGAGATATGCCTGGCTCACAACTCTTTAGCCCAGGCTGGCTTGGAATTCATGATAATCCTGTCTCAGTCTCAGTGCTGGGATTACAGTGTGTGTCACACCTGGCCCCTGGAATTATTTCTAAACCTCAGGGTCACATCAACCCAGGCAGAGCCCAACCTGCTCTGTTATTATGACAGACTCAATTCTCTTCTTTTCAAGGCAGGGTTTCTCTGTGTAGCCCTGGCTGTTCTGGGACTCCCTCTATAGACCAGGCTGCCCTTGAACTCACAGACATCCACCTGCCTCTGCCTCCTATCCTGACCCTGAGTGCTTGGATTAAGGGTGCACGCCACCTCTGCCCTCCAACTCTCATCTTTCTAGATGGACCAGCAGCAGCTAGCAGGGCTTGGTAAGCGCCTGGGGAAAAGGATTCTGTTCTTGGGGTTTGGAGTTGAGCTGTTTGTGGTTACTGGGGGGTCAACACATGGTTAGTTTCTGGCTGTTCCTCCAGACTCCAGCTAGAGCTGGGGGATCCATCCGAGTATCTTGTACCCTTGTGCTGAGGTCACCTCTTAGACAGCACCTAATGTGTATATCCACTGGGAAGAAGGAAAAGGAGGCTCAGAGAAGTGGAGAACTCACTAAGGGCATCCAGTGAGCATGCGTGCATCAGAGGCCTGACTTCAGGACTGTCCACCTTGCAGGCCCTAGACCTACATGTAGGTAGGTAGACTCGACTCTTGCACGGCAACTTTCCCACTGGGTGCCCATCTCAAGTCTCACTGTCCTTACCTCAGAGTGCAGGCGGCAGGCTGGCCAGGCTGGTAGGGCCCAAGCTGCACACGGCACACAAGGCCACCCAGCACCTCGCAGTCCTCCAAGTCACAAGGGTACCGAGCGGTCAGCACATTGCCCTTGGCTTCCTCATAGAGCAGCCGCAAGACCTCCTCATCATGGATCTGCAAACCAGTATGGCACGGAGACACTGGCTCAGAGGAGCTAGGCAAGCATGACTGCCTAAGTGTCTAGGGGTCAGGGGACTGGGCACTGGCATGCAGGAACCCTGTGGCACTACCTGGGCTCTGCCTTACCTGGAGCTCTCGGCGCCTTGGGAAAAAAACATTCCTTCGGAACTGAAGGGAAGGCTCATCTGGAGAGAGGGGATAGAGTCATTTTCTGGTCCCCTTGCTTAAGGCAGCCCCAACCTGCCCTACCCTGCACGGCCCACACCCCAGCTCTTCTCCATGGAGAGCTCTCCTGAGTGGGGGCTTCTGACCAGACAGCACACAGTACATCTCTGTTCACAGCCCCTTCCAGCCCACCCTTCCCAAGGCTCCCTTCAGACACCCCGGCCCCAGACACTGACCCATGGCGACATCATCATCGGAGGCGTTGGTGAAGCGCAGCAGCAGCTCCGGCCACTGGCGGCCCAGTTTATAGGGCTGGTGCTTGGGTTTCAATTGCACCTCTGCAGGGCAAGAGAGGATATGGCCATGAAGCCGTTGGCCAGGCCAGTCGTGCCAAGCCACCTAGTATACTGTCCACCAACAGTGAGGACGGCCATGACCAACAGTCACTGAGCAGGTCCAGAGCCACTCCAAAGGGCTCAAGGGACTTCACCCTGGAATAACCCTGAGAGAACCAGGCTCAGGGTGGTTAGGTCAATTATCCCAAGTCAGGGTATGCGATTGATTCAACGTGTCCACTAGGGCCCTAGGAAGTAGGTAATGGGCCCCCCGAGAGTGGAGATGTTGTCGAACTCACAGAGGGATGTACAGAGATGTGTGGTGAGGATGCTACCATGTGCTTGCCAGTCTTCCGACACAAATGTCCTCCCTCTTGCTGTCCCTTTCCCTGCTAATGGCAGGGCACCTTGTCCTGCCAGCCAGATGCCAATGATTCTCTGGACACTTGGACCTTCCTTCTGGACCCTGAGCTTGACCAGACAGCAGCCCAGCCTCCAGGTGGCCTTCTTGCCTTGTCACCTCCACCCAACTGCATCAGCTCCAGTCCTTTCTTGTCGTATTTCTGTCCACAGCCATCATTTCTGTCACGCTTCCCGCTGCCCCTATCCCTAGGCTCACAGGACGGGGCTATGGGACAACAGCATCACTCCCTTCACCTGATGCCCACAAGGGATGGCAGCTTCCCAGGCCCACACAGAAGTGAGTGGCCACACAGGTCCAGGGCCAAGGCTCCCAAGCGTTTCTTCAGTAAACATGCATCGGTCCTCTGTCAGAGGGTCCCAGGGTCTGAGTCCCTATCTGTATTAACATTCACGGCGTGGGACAACAGACCTGCAGACAGGCATGTGCTCCTCCTGCCTTCATTCCCAAGTCCCAGAGATCCTGCCATCAGAATAGGGCTCTCCCACCACAGCCTCAGACTTCTGGGTGGGAACGTCTTCCCTTGCCACCACCATCCAGGTAAAGCTAACATGTGGAACCCGATGCATGCAGAGGATGGGGAGAAGGCCAACACTCAATCCAAATGAGGAACATGAAAGCCCCTGCTTCTTCACCGGCATTCACGCTGGCACGGCAAGCCAGGGCTCTGCTTAGTCTGTGTGTGTGTGTGTGTGTGTGTGTGTGTGTCCTGGGATCTGAAGTAGCCTTTCAGACCCCACCCCAGCCTGGGAAGAACAGGGGTGTTGAGTGCACTGCAGCTTCAGGCACTCCTGGCCCGGCCTGGCCACACAGGCAACTTATTCAGCACTAGTCACTGGCAGGCTGTGGAATGTGAAGGAGTGGGATGGAGGAGGGGGAGGAAGAGAGGGGGAGGGGAAGCAGGCTGCCCAGCAGCAGCGCTGGGAGCCTCCTGGGGCAGAGAGTGGCAACCCACTAGGGCCTGCTATCCCCAGCTTTCCACACAGCCAAGGGGCCTACAGCCCTGAGAGGCGCAGAGGGCAGAGGAGGGGCTGGGCCAGCAGGAAGAGTGTGGGCGCGAGCATGGGAACAACAACTGTGCAGGAAGTGGGGGGGGGGGCAGGGGGACAGGGAGGAACAACGATGTCGGTGGGGGTGAGGGGCTGGAGCTCCTACCACAAGACAGAGGCAGAAACCTTAGGGGTCTCAGGCACACACACCCCGACCTCCCCACCCTTTGGGGCCCGACCCAGGCTGCCTCGATCAAATTATTGAGACCAAGTGTGCTCCTTCCTCCACAGCAAAGGGAACGGTCACTATCTGTTGTTTCCTTCACCCCCCCAACTCCCCCAAGACAGGGTTTCTCTGCAGAGCCCTAGTCATCCTGGAACTCACTGTGTAAACCAAACTGACCTTGAACCCAGAGATTCGCCTGCCTCCGCCTCCCTCTGCCTCTCTGCCTTATATGCTGGACTTAAAAGTGTGCACCACCACTGTCTAGCCTATTGTTTTCAACACTGGGGACTGAACCCTGGGCTTTGCACAGGCTAGGCAACTACTCTAATGAGTTGTATTCTTGATCCTCAAAGGGAATTTTTATTTATTTATTATTTATTTATTTATTTATTTATTTATTTGGTTTTTCAAGACAGGGTTTCTCTGTATAGCCCTGGTTGTCCTAGAACTCACTCTGTACACCAGGCTGGCCTCGAACTCAGAAATCTGCCTGCCTCTGCCTTCCAAGTGCTGGGATTACAAGCGTGTGCCACCACTGCCTGGCTGGGAATCATTACTATCTTTACTATTGTGTATGCATGTGTGCTCATGAGTGTGGACATCAACAGAACACTTGTAGGAATTGGTTCTTTCCTTCCACCATACAGGCCCCAGAGACAGGACCCTGGTCCTAGGGTCCCCAGGCTTAGGGGCAAGCACCTTTACCCACTGAGCCCTCTTGCTGGCCCCTAAAGGAAAATTTAAGTTCAGAAAACACTCCCAGTGCCAGCGCTGATGCAGTTCCCCAAATGATGACACTGAGCCTCCAAAAGTCTCTACTTCCATGTCAACAGACTCAGGGACCACAATGAGGGACTTTATTCACTGGCCCTAGAGTCTATCACACCCTGTCTTCACTCCCATTCCGTGGTGGGGCCCTAGTCTACAGGGGCAGGAAGCGTGTAGCCATAGTGCCAGACACCAGGTAGGGTGGAGGCCCCATACAGAAAAACCATGTTCCTCTTCTCCCTGCAGCCCACACCCAAGCAGAGGAGTCCCTGTACAGGACCACTTCTGGGGCTCTATCCACCCTCCTCCCTACTGCCGGCAACCCCACAGTCCTGACACTCACCCGCCCACTGTTCCAGATCTTAGGACTTCACAGGTAGGTAGGATGGACCTGAGCCATGGGAAACACTGAAGCTATACTCCCCAGGTGAGGCCCAAGCTGCATGCCCTGTGAGCAGAGGACCCTTCTGCTCTTCTGAAGGTCAGGGCTCCAGCAGCATCAAATCAGCACAAGAAAAAGGCAGGGGCAAAGGATCTCGACACCTCCTCCCAGAGACTCTGGGACACACCAGGTCCCATCCTCCCTGACAGGAAGCGGCCACAGGTTGTGGTGTCCTCACCTCCCCAGGATGTTTGCCCTGCTGCCAGACCTTACCCAAGAGAGGGGAGACGAGCCAGAGTGCAAAGGCCTCCAAAGCCACGTCTGGGAGCTGCAGGACTTCACGGACTGCGCGGTGCAGCTCATGGGCACTGATTGAGGACAAATTCTCCACGGCCAGGGGCACTACTGTATCATCCGCCAGGTACACCAGGACATCGGCTGCTGGAATACGGGTCGGGCAGGGTCGGGTGAGGTCCAATCAGCATTTCCCACCACCCCTTTGCTCCTTATCACGAGCCAGGCCACACTGACACATCGTGACGCTACGGCTTACGGTGACATACATCTGCAGTCCAAGACAGGACGCAGGAGGCTAAAGCTGGAGGATTCCAAGTCCCAGGTCAGCCTGGGCTACATAGCAAGACCCAGTATTTTAAAAATAAACAAATAAAAAATGCTGCCTTCAAGGACCTCAAACCATCCAGAAACTCGGGCCAGGTACCAGCCCCATTTCACCCCTGAGGCTCAAAGTAGGGTGATAAAAACCACCCCCCTTCCTCTGCAGCACCAAAATATTGTTGTTTCCAATATTTCTCAGGTGGAGAAACAACACGGGGTAACCCATCCTGAGGTGACAGTTCCCTATCAGGCTGGGAACAAGGCCAACTAGTGACCTGACTCTGACTGGGTCTGACTAGGAGGACAATGAGGATTTCTAAGGCCACCTTGGGTTACAGCAGGTTCCAGGTCTCGGCTTCACTGGGACTCTTCAAAACTTTAAGAATCAATGCTGTGGCTTCTGCAGATAGCTTTAAGCAGTCCAGGAAAGAATAAACAACTCAAACAGCCAGTGTTCCCTTATAACAAGCTGGATTCCCATTTGAAGCCAGAGCCAAAGATGCTTGGCAGGTTGGCCAGACTCAAATTCCCCATCCCTGAACTACAGGCGCAGTAAAGGAGCATGGAGTGTGGAGGCCTCGTTCTCAGCCTGCATCCTTTTCTGACTCTGTGATCCAGCTGTAAATCTGTAAAAACAGTTAATAGCGCTTCTTCAAAAGGTCACCGCCAATCCAGTACGGCTGGTGAGAGTGGACATCATAATGAAGGAGCTTTTGAGATTCTGGTCTTTTCTGCTCCAACAGCTACTTGGAGAGACCAGGAGACTGGCTCAGATCCACTTTACAGGCAGAAAAACCAGCCCTGAAGGGTCAAGTTCATGATCAACCTTGGTCTGCTCCAGTAGTCTGAGACCTAACAACCTCTCTAGGTCCTAATTTCCTCCCAATAAAATGAAGAGGTGGAGAATCCCTGCTTTCAAAGAGCTGTCTGCAAAAAAAGAAATGGGACAAAGGAAGTGGTGCCCTTTTCCAATCATGTGTCTTCATTTGAAAACAAGAGAAAGTTCAGGAGTGTGGCTCAGTCACTAAGCTAGAGACAGATCTCAGCTAAGTCCTTTGATTTCTGAGTCCGCCACATCTAAACAAATCTTATTATTTACTACATGATTAACTTACTGAAAAAGACAAACTGGAGTCACGTCCCCAGGCTGGAACCAAAGAGTTCAAAAGAGATGAAAGAAGAAAGTAGAGACCTACCTCGGGCACCCACTGAAGAGACGCTACTTCGGTGGGACCGCTCCGCAGGGCCGGGCTGCCCCGCGTTGCCTTCTGCCCCCTCCATCTGCAAAAAGAACTCTAGACAATTAATGGGGGGGGGGTCTTAAGGA
Source organism: Mus musculus (assembly GCF_000001635.26). Taxonomy (NCBI): domain Eukaryota; kingdom Metazoa; phylum Chordata; class Mammalia; order Rodentia; family Muridae; genus Mus; species Mus musculus. The sequence continues at coordinate 5,874,841 of NC_000085.6, forward strand.
GATGGTCTCCTCAAGCTCTCAACCAAGAAGCAAAGGGGTCTCGGTCTACAATTCTTAACCTATGTTCAGGGATCAAATGTGTAGGGTGAAAGTAGAGAGTGACCCTCAGCCGAGTGCAGATCGGGTGGGCTGAGTCAGGGAAGTGACCGTCAGGTGCAGGGGTCTCAAGTTTCTCAAGAAATGGCCAAACAAGTCGGGACGCGCCCCTGTCCAGGGCGGGGACACGGGCAGGGTGTGGCTACGCTCTCACCTTGCAGGGTCGCAGAGCCCACTGCCTCACTCCAGAATGCCACCCGACTCAGGCCTCCAGTTCTGGACCCACCACCACACCGGCCGGCGGGGTCTCCGGTCCTGCCCAGGGTCGATTCGCAGGCGTTACGCCGCAGAAGCTGCCGCGGGAGGAAGCACAAACCCGAGGCCCCGCCTCTCCGACTGAAGGAGCCAATCGGAGCCAGAAGCCTCGGCGCACGCGTACTCCCGCATTTCGATCTTTGGTCCTTCCTACCCACCCTGGTTCCCAGCTTACTTAGATCACGCAAGTCTCAAAGACCCGGTCTAGCCACGCCCCCGAGTCCTGTATTGTCCCTCTCCCGTCGCCCTCACTCCCCGCACAGCCAACTACATGAGTAGTGTTGCTTCATGCATAAGACCCTTGGTCTGTAATAGGATGTGGGGAAGATTCATTAGAACCAAGGATGAGGGCAAGAGCTGTGCAGCTACCGCTCCGTGTGACTTGACTGGGCCCCTCTCTAAAATGACCCACCTTGTGGGTGGATGGTGCCGCAGTCCTCTCAGGCCTGTTCTGAAGGCCTGAAGGGGTACTGGCTCTTGGCCTTGGGTAGGAATCGGGGCCCTGGACAAGTCCCTTCCCAGCTAGATCTGTTTTTCACCTGTAGCATGAGATTGGACTGAATGACTCCCAACAATCCCTTTCACTCTCATTACGAATGTAGGTTGGAAACATGGGACTTGCTGTGCTTCCAGGGTGCAGTCACATAAGCCTGGCTGTCTTAGAGACATAGCCTCCAAGATCCCGAAGTGCCAGGCATTGTGCTTCCCAAAATCTTATCACCAAATTGTTCTGACAAACCATCACGTGTGTGCCTAAGGCCTGGAATGTATGGAGAAAAACAAGTCCATATACATGCCACTTGAGCCAGAAATTGTTCCTGGTGCCAGCAGTCACTTGGGATCTGGTGCAGGGACGTGAGTTCTCCTTGCCACTTGGTTTCTTTGCTGGAAAGCAGATGAAAGCTCCTGCCTTCAGTATTTGTTTTTGTTTTGTAGAGTTTTCAATTTAGTTCATTTAGGGACAAACTTAATGGCACACAAGCCTTTAATCCTAGCAGAGAGAGGCAGAGACAGGCAGATCTCTGATTTCCAGAGCACACAGAGCTATACAGTGAGACCCTGTATGGGGGGCAGGAGGGTGGGGACAAGCAAAACTGTAGTAGGCAGGCCAACCATGGAAGCAAATAATCCTACCACTTGGATGCTGGAGACAGGAGGATCAGCACGAGTCAAGGCCAAACTTGGTCACACAGCTAGTCCAAAGTTAGCCTCGGATATGTGAGGCTCTATCTCTAAAACAAACAAACAAACAAACAAACAAACAAAAACTACCAAGACAAAAACAAAACAACAAAAGAACAAATATTACAGAAGGCCTCAGCATTGCTATAGAAGACATAAACCACTATAGGCGGAGAGGAGGAATCTTCAGTTCCTTCTTATCCACCATGTGCTGCACATGGGCCAAGCCCTTTTCTCTCTGTCACTTGCCATCTTATGGGCTCTGTAAATGGAACCAAGAGGATTAGTAGCTACCATTTATGTGTTGGATACTTAAAAAAAATCTCTCTCTCTCTCTCTCTCTCTCTCTCTCTCTCTCTCCGTCTCTGTGTGTGTCTGTGTGTGTTCAACCCAGGCCTTGTACATGTAAACTGAGCACTCTACTCCTGAGCTACACCTGAAAGAAACAGGTAGGGAAAACACTCAGCCACACAAATCTTACAAGATTGAAAGTGTGTGTATGTGTGTGTGTGTGCATGTGTGTGTGTGTGTGTGTGTGTGTGTGTGTGTGTAATTTTAGAGTCTACCCATGAGAAAGTGTGATGCTGGTGGTCTTTCTGAGGTCAGCTTACTTTGTTTCCCATAATAATCTTCTACTTCTGCCCAGTTGCTTGCAAGTGACACCATGTTAGTGTCCTTTACACCCTAAAACTGCGTTGTGTATGTGTACCACATGGTCTTTGCCCATTCCAACGTTGGACTTTTCATTCTTCTGGCCACTGATGCTGCTCCTGACCTTTCTATTCATTCATCCATTCGTCATTCATTAGCATGTGTTCTGTCTACCCTGTGCCACGTTCTCTAATCCTTTAAACATGTAAACGGATCAAGCAGTCACAGGTCCTTGACTGCATAGACAACCAGTTAGCTGCTCATAATAGATCAGCGACAAGAGCAAGGGCAAGGGACTTGTCCAGAGACCGACTTCTGTCCAAGACCAAGAGCCTTCAGAACAGGCCTGGGAAGACAGCACTGCGACACCATCCACTGCCCAGACCCTCTCGGGTCCCCAGGAAAGTTTCTCCATCTCAGAAAGAGGCCCAGTCAAGTCGCATGGAACAGTAGCAGCTCTCGCCCTCATCCTTGGTTTTCACGAATCTTCACCACGTCCTATTACATATATATTACATATAAAGGTCCTTATGCATGTAGGTGGCTGTGCAGAGGCAGGGGCACCGGGGGCCAGGGGTCATTACAATTGTCCCTGAGATGACTTGTGGAGTGGTCTCACTAAAAAGGGGAGTTTTCAGCCCTAGCTTGAAGGAGGTCCGAGAGAGTAGGTCCAAGAAGAGGAAGCAATGCCGGCATTAGGGCCTCACGGCTGAGAGCCCTTTTCAGTGGAGCAGGAAGCAGAACATGAGGTCAGAGGAGAAGGGCGGTACATGAGCCTCTTCCGACTCGGCCTCTTCCTTCTTAGTTTTTAAAGAAAGGAACTGCAACTGTTGCAGTTTAGAAACAGGGAAATCTAAATCTAAGCCCTGGTATCTGCTGAGGACCATCTTGCCCCATCATCGTGAGGCAGAGAGGCAGGAGAGCGGAATTTTGGTTTTGATGTAGCGCAGCAGTGGGCCACTGCACAGTCAAAAGCCCATTGTTTCTTCCCCTGGGCAAAAGGAGGCTGCGGTTCTGATTCATGGCTGTAAACAACTCTGGAGAGAGCAGACAAACAGGCTTCAGGGCCTGGTGAGTCACTTCTGGGGGCCGGGGCCTCCCTCTTTTTGGGTTATTCTTATTCTGACTAGGCATAGGTGGCTGCTGCAGGCCACTGTAGCCTGGGACTGCCACCTCGTGGCCACGTTCTGACTTCACATAGCCCCACAGCTTGTCAGGGTAGGTGGGAATGAATGGGAATTTGCTATGAACTGGCTGGTCAAGCAGGGCCCAGGTCCTTGCTCACTAAGGCAGCCTTCGAGAGGCTCGCCAAACTAGGACTCAGTTGGCATCCTCTGTGAGCCAGCATGGCTGTCACTGTCTAGGCACAGAACCCTGGATCTCTGTGGCTGTCAACCTGCCTCTAGAGATTCCATTACTTCTCAGGCCTCTTCCAGTCTCAGGGTCACAGACGTTGGCTCACTCTCGCTAATGGTTGCCTGAGGTCTGGGCACTGGGCCACCACGCACACTCCAGCCAGGGTTAAACATTAGTGGGAGGTTATCGGGTTTGGAAAGGGGGTGGGGAATCTCACTTGCAACAGTCTCCAGCGGGCCTGCTCGGAGTACCAGTTCCCACAGGAGCCCAGAAAATGCCCGTGGAAGAGTTTGTGGCTGGCTGGATCTCTGGTGAGACATTTTTCTTCTTTTTGTCCTATCATCCCTAAGGGTGGGTGGCTTCCCTGGGAGGATGGGTTGTTGAGAGAAGTTGTTCCCTCTGGAGCACCCGCACCCAGCTGTCCCCAGAGCCTTCTGGGAATGGCCAAGGAGGCCGAGAGGAAAGAAGCAAGCAGGAACTGCTTCTCTATCCGAAGGCCATACTGTCGGGGGGCGGTGGGGATCTGACAGCCAAGGTACAACCTCACCCAAGCCCTTCTCCCAGACCAGTGTGAGGGGACCAGAACACATTTACCTTTGATCTCTCCGGCTGTCCTGTCCTTATTTTACCTTTGGAAATCTGCCCTACCTGTCAATGGGTGCACTCCTGAGCCTTGAGAAAGGACACTGTGAACGCACCCCTGGTGAGGGCCACCCCAAGCCCCAGAAACAGCATCTTCTGCAGAGACTAAGACTAGCCAGTGTGTGGCTTTCTCCCCTGGGTCCAGCAGGACGCTAAGAAGGGCTCCCCACTCTGTACTGATAATTGTGACAAGGCAGAAGGCAGGAGGAGGTGGCCAGCAGGGCCTGTTCTCATTCAAGGCCACAGAACTCTGCAAGGAAGGCTGAAGTACTGCTGACACAGTTAGAAACAGTAGCTACTCCTTCTAGAGCAGTGGTTCTCACCCTTCTTAATGCTGTGACCCTTTAATACAGTTCCTCATGTTATGGTGAGCTCCAACCATAAAATTATTTTACTGTTACTTTATAACTAATTTTGTTACTGTTATGATTCATAACATAAATATCTGATACACAGAATATCTGATCTGTAACCCCCAATGGGGTCACCAGCCACAGGTTAAGAACGACCAGTCTGGAGCCTCATCTTCCACGGTCAGAGCTGGGGATAGTGTAACACCTGGTTCTTTCCTATTGTGTGTGTGGCCTCAAGTGAGGCCATGGGTCTCCCTCCTTTGTCCCAGCGTCTTTGTGACCCAGTACCAGGTATGGTAGGGGAGCAGAGTAGGGCAGCAGGAATGTCTGTGGAGCCCCAAGAATGTAGGTGGTGGGTGTCTGAGTACACGCAGCCTTCCTGCTCCAGCCTGCATCCTTCTTTCCTCTAGCATAGACTTGCTTCCTAGACTTGGCACACAGGCCTCACTCATACCACCTTCTTGCCACCGCAGGAGCTGTGGGCCTGGTCCTGGGGCACCCATTCGACACTGTAAAGGTGAGTGTAGCAAAGGCACCAGAGGAATAGATGGTCTGGCTGGAACCTGGGTGAGAGACTGGGCCTGGCTGGCTGGGCTGGCTCACTGGTGTGCCTGCCTGCCAGCGTCTGCTGCATGGGTGACCTGGCTGCCATTGTAGGAGCAGCCCTGGCTTGCCCATCTGCCTCACATAACCAGTACTTTCTATCCAGGTGCGGTTACAGACCCAAAGCACGTACCAGGGCATTGTGGACTGCGTAGTCAAGACTTACCGCCATGAGTCAGTAGGTAGCCCACTTGTTGGCGGTAAAGAATCATCGGGGCAGGTGGGGTCTGTTTCCTTTGCTTGCTGCTTGCTAACAGCTTCTAAGTCTTCACCCTTGAGGGTATCCGAGAGTCCTCTAGTGCCTCAAAAGTGGTGACGGGGTTCTCACAGCCTCCTTCACATGCTGTCTGCCTGACACAGTGCTTGGGAGGAAGTGCTCTACAGCTCAGAGGCCTGGCCAGAGCTGGATGTGGGACACGGAAGCCCACCATGAGTAACGGTGCTACCATGTTGCTCTGCAGGTCCTGGGTTTCTTCAAGGGAATGAGTTTCCCCATCGCCAGTGTAGCCCTGGTCAACTCCGTCCTGTTCGGAGTGTACAGCAACACGCTCCTGGCGCTAACAGCCACCTCCCATCAGGAGCGACGGGCCCAGCCACCCAGCTACACAAACATCTTTATAGCAGGTTGTACTGGGGGCCTCCTGCAGGTGAGAGCGTCGTTCATGGGCACACATGCAGGTGGCACAGTGATGGATCTGAGTCCCCCACCCCCAGGGACTCCCAGCCGTGCATAAGAAGGTCTTCCTAAGGGGTGCTTGTAGACGTTGCTCCCATTGACCTAGCCATGGTGTGCCTGGTCAGGCTGGAGGTGAAAGGTCATGGAGACCAGAAGTTGGGAGGTAGGGCAAAAAGCAGAGAGTTGGGGGTCAGTGTGAAGAAGATGCCAGGCAGAAGCAGTCAATGCCTGCTGTCAGGGTTGTCTACCTTCAGAGGCTCTACCAGCCCCAAAGTTGTGGGGAGACTATACAGCATGGTGACCTTTGACCCTGAGGAGCTGTCATACTCAGTAGAATTGAGTTTTGTCCTGAAGTGATCCTAAAGGGGTCCTAGAGATCATGCCACCTGCTCAACCAGGCCTTTGCCTGCAGTACAGGGTAACCGCAATCTCTGAGCCTTGCCTGAGGCCAGAGGTCACAGATGCTGCGATTTGGCCAATCAGTGCATGAGTCGCTCCCATCATTTATTTTGGTCTTTGTTCTCAGCACTGAAGTAACCAGGTTTTTATGGGGTGTGGTGAAGACTAGAAGAGTTTCTAGGCCCCAGATGGGACCTGAGCTAAAGGGAGTGTCTGAGAAGAACCAAACAAAGGGGCAGGTGCCAGCTCAGCCCTCACCCCAGATGGGTTCCTGGGTGACCCTTTAATGGGTACCTGCCCTGATGCCACTGATACTTCATGGGGCAGAGAGCAAGCTCAGAGGACAAAGTCAGGATGTGCACGTCAGTGGTTAATGATTACGGAGGCTGCGGAGAGCGAGCGCTGCCTTGTCTTCCCTTCCCTCTTCCTCTCCCACCTCCTTCTAGTTTTCAAAAATTATTTACTTACGTTTTTTATTGTATGTGTATGAGTGCTTTGCCTACATATATACACACATGTACAACAAGTGCGTGCACTGCCTACAGAGGCCTGAAGGTGTTGGATCTCCTGGAACAAAAGTTACTACAGATGGTTTTGAGCTGCCATGTGGGTGCTGGGAATTGAACTCCAGTCCTCTGCAAGAGCAGCCCGTGTGCCTAACACTGCCCTCCCTCCAACCCCCTTTCCTTTAGTGTTATCTTTTTTTTTTAAGATTTATTTATTTATTATATGTAAGTACACTGTAGCTGTCTTCAGACACCCCAGAAAAGGGCATCAGATCTCATTACAGATGGTTGTGAGCCACTATGTGGTTGCTGGGATCTGAACTCAGGACCTCTGGAAGAGCAGTCAGTGCTCTTAAGTTCTGAGCCATCTCTCCAGCCCCCTTTAGTGTTTTCAAAACAGGATCTTGTAAGTAGCCCTGGTTGGTCTGTAGTTTACTATGTAGATCAGGCTAACCTAAAACTTACGACAAAATCCTCTTGCCTTTTCCTCAGATTCTGGGATTAGAGTTATATACTACCCAACCAAGCTTCATGTTCCTTATTAGATACACATTTCTAAACTCAGAGGCCTGCACCCTTCAAAAACAGGAAGACTCTCCGTAAAGCGGCCTGACTTAGGGCCAGCCAGGCTCCACTTCTCAGTTTCCTTCCCTCATTTCTCTGAAAAGCATAGCGAGGAACTGTTAGGGCCTCAAGTGGTGCCCGGGTTCAGGAACCTGCTAAATCCAGGCTGTGCTAGGACATCTGCCAACAGGGGTTTGGAGCCAACTGTGTTTCTTTTTTTTCTTTTTCTCTTTTTGGTTTTTCGAGACAGGGTTTCTCTGTGTAGCCCTGGCTGTCCTGGAACTCACTCTGCAGACCAGGCTGGCCTGGAACTCAGAAATCTGCCTGCCTCTGCCCCCCCAAGTGCTGGGATTAAAGGTGTGCGCTACCATGCCTGGCTGCCAATTGTGTTTCAATGAGGACTTGAGAGGAAGGGGCAAGAGCTGAAGGCTTCTGTTGCTACAGACTTTACTTGTGGCCTTGGTTGGGGTTAAGTAACCCTTTAGGCTCCACAGTTCCCAACCCATGAGATGCCCCTGCTTCAGCCCTGGAACTCCAGGTCAGGAGCCCACTCCTAAATGTCTCAGCTCAGCCCTGCTGGCAGGCTCTGGGAGAAACATCAGCCCCATTTTACAAAGGGGCTCCACCCTCTGCTGTAGTAGAAGCATGAAATGTGGCCTGCATCTGCCAGAACCCAGCACCAGTCAGCTGCCAGCCCCTCCACTACCAACCAGGCCTCGAGCTGCACAAGGGTTCACGTGTTTCTAGCCAGACCCAGACACAAGTCAGCTTCAGCCAGGACCCTGCCTCTGCCTCCGCTAAGGCGACAGTATGTGACACTGCCAGCAGCTTTCCTTGATTAAAAAAAAAAAAAAAGTTCATTTTAATTCTAAAATCAAATTTAAATTCTGCCTGTGGAAGCCAGAAAAGGGTGGTGATACCCTGAAACTGGAGTTACAGGCAGTTGGGAGCGATCCCAGATGGGTGCCGGTATCCAGACTCAGGTCCGCTAGACAGTAGTATAAACTCTTATCCACTGAGTCATCTTTTTTCCTTTTGTAGTAAATGTTTTAAAATTAATTATTATTTTATGTGTGTGGACGCTTTGCCTGCATGCATGCATGTGGATCATGTGCATGCCTGGTGCCTACCGGAGTCAGAAGAGGGTGTTGGATCTCCTGCAACTGGAGATACAGATGGCTATACAGAGCCACCATGTAGATGCTGGGAATTGAGTCTAGGTCCTCTGGAGCCTTAGCCAGTGTTCTTAACTGTTGAGCCCCCATCTCTCAGCCCCAGTAGCTGGGCTATTGAGATACTTTCAGTCTGCCGTAGCCCACATTGGCCTGGAGCTCACTGTGTAGCTTTGGCTGGCCTTGAACTCTTTGTAGTTCTTTCTTTGAAGCTTTTAGATTACAGACATGAGACTAGCACACCCAGCCAGAACACCAGTTACAGGCAGGAGCCCCACACATCCAGGTAGAACCTCATTTGAGCTTCAGTAGCCTCTCTTGCTTTGTCTGGAAACAGGGCCTCACTCTGTAGCACTGGCTGGCCTAGAATTTGCTCTGTAGACCAAGCTGGCTTTGAATTCACAGAGATCTGCCTGCCTCTGCCTTCCTAGTGCCGAGATTAAAGATCACCCTGAACAGCTAGCTGCTTGACCTAGTTACATCCCTGACTCCAGCCTCACTGGTATGGTGACCCCCTCTTCTCCACATCCTCTCAGCTCAGTCCAGAGCCACCTCAGATCTCTGTCCTGGCTGCCTATTGCCTACCAAATCCCACCTGTTACCACCATCTCACCCCATCAGCCCTTTGGACAGAGGCGGGGAGGGTGTCCTGGGCTTCAGAGAGGTGTAATGCAGAAGGAAGAGCAACTCTATGATGTTGGGTCTGTTCTGCAGCTTCAGGTCCTCAGTTTCCTGCTGCTGAACCTTTACTGAGCCCCAGCCCCTGCAAACATGTGGTCCTCCCTGCAATCAGGAAGCCCAGGAGCCTAGTCCCACACGTCCTTGAGTGCTTGTGCCTGCTATCTCAGGAGGAGAGTCCAGTGCTGAGCCTATCAGACCTGATAACAAGGGAGGCAGCCTGTTCTCAACTGCACCCAGACAGTTGGCCAAACCCAGCCATGTGGGAGGCTAGGAGCTGATGGCAGGAGTCTCTCTGCCCTGTTGTGATGAAAAGCTGACATTTTTCAAGCCTAAGCCCCACCCAGTCTCCTCCATGTCTTTCTCCACAGGCCTACTGCCTGGCTCCTTTTGACCTCATCAAAGTCCGTCTACAAAACCAGACAGAGCCAAGGATGCAGATATCGAGTTCTATGCCCCGGTACCGGGGGCCTGTGCACTGTGCAGCCTCCATCTTGAGAGAAGAAGGACCCCAGGGACTGTTCAGAGGATCCTGGGCCCTGGTGTTGAGAGACACTCCTACGTTAGGAATGTACTTTGTCACCTATGAAGGGCTATGTCGCCAGTACACACCAGAAGGCCAGAATCCCAGTAAGTGGGGTGAGGTGGGGTGGGGCGGGGGGACAGCATAGGCGACGGAGGGAACTAAAGGAGGGGACTGGAAGATGCTCTGTTCTAGTCTGACTCAACCCTGGCTCCCTCTGTCCCAGGTTCAGCCACAGTTCTGGTGGCAGGGGGCTTTGCAGGCATAGCCTCCTGGATCACAGCCACTCCTTTTGATGTGATCAAGTCCCGGATGCAGATGGATGGGCTGAAGGGAAGAAAGTATGGAGGGATGCTGGACTGCATGGCAAGCAGCTTCCGGCAGGAGGGAATAGGGGTCTTTTTCAAGGGCATGACACTCAACAGCGCCCGTGCCTTTCCGGTCAATGCTGCCACCTTCCTTAGCTATGAATACCTGCTACGCCTGTGGAGATGAGCCTGGCCAGGCGATACTGGCAACTCCACAGCAGAATCATGGCTAATAGCAGCTTGGAAAACCAAGCTAAAGCACCCAGTTTTCCGGTGCAAAAGCACGAGGCACCTTTTATCATCAAGAGAGTTAAGGAGCCAATGTGCAAGAAACCAATGAACAAGAAACCCTGTGCAGACTCCAAGACACACCCCACCTCACCAGACACTTCTGTCCAGGCAGCAGGGGCACGAAGTCCATAAAAATCACCAAGGCCACCATGCCATAGCCACCCCTCTGAAGGAGCACTCAGAGACCAGCCACTGTGCTGGCATCACCCAGCTCTTGAGTTCAAACCACTCCCTGAACAGGAGGATGACTTCTGTCTTCTTCATGTCCAGAATCCTTCAGGGGTTTCCATTACCTTCAGGGAAACCCAGGTCCTAGGCTCCTGGCTGGCCTGCCCCACCAGGTGGCCTTCTCTTGGTTACTTCCTGGTGTAGGCCCTCAAGTCCCAGGAATGCCATGGGTGGTGTCATTGTCCTCCAGTGGCCCACTCTCCTCAAGATCCAGGCAGAGCTCTTCATTTAGGGGTCCTTCCAACCTCATCTGTGCTGATTATGGGGTACCCAAGCACCCCAGCCCTCCTGCCTACCTCAGTCATACCTCTGTGTGCAGTGCTTCATGGTTAGTTTTGTTTTGTTTTTCCTCCTTTGAGTAGTTAGTTTGTGCCAGTCTTGTGCTCAAGGCTGTACTTCTGTCCCTTGAACAGATACATGAAATAAAGTTTCATCTGATGCAGTACTGATGATCCCTTTCTGTCTCTGTTCCCATCCATCACACACAGCTGTGAGCCTTCCAACCCCCATGTCCATGCCCTGGCCCCTCTCCAAGTTGTCTCTTCCTCGATCACATCTTTCCTTACATTTGTCTGATTATCTATCTCAATTGCTAAATTAGATTTTAAAACTGCCTGAGGGGCTGGAGAGATAGCTCAGTGATTAAGATCACTGACTGCTCTTCCAGAGGAACCAGGTTCAAATCCCAACATCCACACGGCAGCCCACTCATCTGTAACTCTGAGGGATCTGATGCCATCTTCTGGCTTATATGGGAATTGCATGCACGTGGAGGCAAAAATACCCATACACACAAAATAATTTAAAAAAATATTTTGAGGGAGGGTTCAAGACAGGATTTCTCCATGAAATCCTGTAGCCATGGCTGTCCTGGAACTCACTCTGTAGTTCAGGCTGGCCTTGCGAGGGAGACCCACCAGACTATGCCTCTTGAGTACTGGAATTAAAGGCATTAACCCAGCATAAAAATATTAAAAACAAAAACCAACAACAATAGGGCTGGAGAGATGGCTCAGCAGGTAAGAGCACTGACTGCTCTTCCAAAGGTCCTGAATTCAAATCCCAGCAACCACATGGTGGCTCACAATCACCCGTAATGAGATCTGATGCCCTCTTCTGGAGTGTCTGAAGACAGCTACAGTGTACTTACATATAATAAATAAATATTTGCCAGCTTATGCCTCCTGAGTGCTGGATCAAATGTGTGTTCCTCCATTGCCTGGGTCTTAGCCAGTTTGGTGTGGTGGTGGTAGTTTGTTTGTTTTTTTTTTAATACTTTTTTTTTTCAAAGATTTATTTAAGTTCAAGGTCAGCCTGGTCTACAGAGTGAGTTCCAGGACAGGACAGTCAGGGCTACACAGAGAAACCCTGTCTCGAAAAACCATAAATAGCTAGCTAGCTAGACTGTATTCTTCCACAGCCTCTTGTTACTTTGAGCTCCTTCCCCACAGCAGAGGATGCCATAGACTTTTGCTCTTGATGATCGCCTTAGCCTACTTCTGCTGAACACATCCGGGTCTGCTGCAAGGATCTGCTCACGCTCTTCTCCCCGAGTTTGTAACTCCCCATCTTTCAGTTCTTGGCTCCTTCAAGACATCTGTTTCCCCCAGCTATGCCAACCAATGGTTCCAAAGCACCTGGAGGGTTTGTTCAAGTATTTTGCTGAGTCAAACCTTAGGGTTTGGGGAGGTTTGGGAGGGTAGGAGGATGTATATTTCCTTAAGGTTCCAGCTGCAGCTGTAGGCCACACACGGAGAACCACTAGACATGTTTTTCATGTCACCCCTCTTTCTTGGTCTGTAATTACACACTCCAAGTGTCTTTTCTGTATGATTCTGAGTATATCTGCCTCTCTAAACCAAGAACTCTGCCTTTAATCTTTAAAATGCCTATAAGCACTTAGGAGGCAGAGGAGGAGAATCTATGTGAGTTCCAGGCTAGCCTGGCCTACAAAAACCCTAAACCATGCATGGAGTAGACTTTACTCCTAGCTCCTTATCATCAAAGCTTAGTGGGCTGTCCAAGAAACAGTTCTGAGAGTCCAGGGACGCAGCTCAGGGGTAGAGTGCTTGTCACACAGAAAGCTCTGGATTGGTCCCCTTATCATGTACACGGGGCATGGTGACACACACCTATAATCCTAGCACTAGGTAGGTGGGGGCAAAAGGTCAGGTCAAGGTTTGTTAGATATCAAGTTCAAAGCCAGAATGGGTTACAAGAGACCATGACTCAGAAAAATAAAGTTTTACAAACATGCTTTAGGCTTGCTAACTGAGCAGGATGTGAGGTAACTTCCTAAAGTCTGAGAAATAGGGGACACGAGGCAAGGCTGTGGGGGTCAGGGCTGCCTCCTGGAGTTTAGCATACTAAACCTTGAATTCTTAGGCCTTGGGGAAACAACTTCTTCTTCTTCTTCTTCTTCTTCTTCTTCTTCTTCTTCTTCTTCTTCTTCTTCTTCTTCTTCTTCTTCTTCTTCTTCTTCTTCTTCTCCCTTTTTTGTTTTTTAAGATTTACTTATTTTATGAATGTGAGTACACTGTTGCTGTCTTCAGACACACCAGAAGAGGGCATCAGATCTCATTACAGATGGTTGTGACCCACCATGTGGTTGCTGGGATTTGAACTCAGGACCTCTGGAAGAAAAGTCAGTGCTCTTACCCACTGAGCCAACTCTCCAGCCTCCCAGCCTCCTCCTCCTTGTTTTTTTTTTGTTTTGTTTTGTTTTGTTTTGTTTTGTTTTTTTGAGACGTGGTTTCTCTGTGTAGCCCTGGCTGTCCAGAGACACTCTGTCACTCTGTCATTCTGTAGACCAGGCTGGCCTCGAACTCAGAAATCCGCCTGCCTCTGCCTCCCGAGTGCCTGGCATATTGCATCATCTTTATGTGCCCCCTTCTATTCAGAAGAAACAATTACACATTTTTCTAGAGATGAGCCACTGAGTGTTCCACAGGTTTAAGTTGGAAAGGTGAAGAATTCCCCAATACCCATGATGAAATGAGCAGAGTACCTAAACATATAGCCCCCTCTCTCCTTTCTTGCTGAGACAGAGTGTTACACCCAGCTCTGAGTAGACATCTTTCATGAAAAAGATACAGATAGCCAGCAAGAGCTGGACAAGGGGCTGGGCCAGGTGTTATGTGCCTTTAATCCCAGTTGGAGGCAAGGGCAGATCTGTGAGTCAAAGGCCAGCCTGGTTTACACAGTGAGTCCCAGGTCAGCAGCGGTACATGATGAGACTCTGCCTCAAAACAAGCACTAAAACCAACCAACCAACAAAAGAGCTGGGCAAGCCTGTACACATCTGTAATCCACCCTTCTGGATACACATCTGTAATCCACCCTTCTGGATACACATCTGTAATCCACCCTTCTGGATACACATCTGTAATCCACCCTTCTGGATACACATCTGTAATCCACCATTCTGGACACTGTCGGCAGACAAAAGTTGAAGGCTAAGGTGGGTTAAACACAAAGACGCAGGAATGTTAAATGACTTTGAGCATTATTAAGAGAAATGAGATGAAAAGTGCGATGGTACATTAATTATGTCACCTCTATTAGAACGGCTGTAATACAAAAGGCAAAAGATGAGCCGTGGAGAGGACCCAATGCTAAGAACACTGCTGCACACCCCTAACTCCATCCCTGGAAACCACAGAGAAATCCTGATGTGCTGGTGTGGATCTATGAACCAGCACTCCTACAGAGAGATGGGGAGCTGTGCTACAGAGACAGTTCATTGTTAGGAGCCTTTGTTGTGCCGGGCATGGTGGTGCATGCCATTAAGCCCAGCACTTGGGAGGGAGAGGCAGGCAGATTTCTAAAACCTTCCAAATCTTAAAAAAAAAAAAAATAAAAAATAAAAAAATAAAAAAAAGATAGAAGACAAAAGCAAAAGAATTTAGTGGTGTTGGTTTCATTGCCAACTGAATGAGTGACTAGCTGATCTGCACCTTATTCTCCTACACGGCACACTTGCATCTGTCCTCTGAGACTTCTCTCTCCACTCACCGGGAGAACACAGTTCAGCAGTTCAGCTCCGAGTGCCACCATAACACTGGCCATGAAACAGACAAGAGCTACAGGGTATCTGCCAATATAAACAAGTTTCCCGTGTAATGAATGACCTGGTCATAGGTCAAAATACTAGACCTCAAATGGCTCCCAGGTAAGTGTTCCATACAGTGTGTGTAATATACCCATACTGCAAACACCTACAGCTAACCACTGCTAACACAGGGTTACTATGTCCAATTTACTGGGGGGATCTCAGAACATCTCACCTCCACATATGCCACACCCAGGGGTGCTCCCTCACCCCCAGTTGGCCCATGCTTACTTCCTTTGGTTTGCTATCCTTTCCACTTTTCTCTCTATTCAGGGCTCCAATATCAAAACTCATCACAGGCTGGTGAGACAGCTCAGCAGGTAAAAGCGCTTCCCACAAAAACCTGGAGACCTGAGTTTGATTCCCAGAACCCACATAGAGGAGAAAGGAGAGAGCCAAGTCCACAAAGCTGTCTTCTGACCTACATTTGTGCATGGTAGCAAGTGTGCACGTGTGTGTGCTTCCCCCACCCCACATAAATAATAAATAAAAATTAAAAAGAAAACCAAGGTTGGGCATGGTGGCATACACAATTTTTTTTTTAAGGATTTATTTATTATATGTAAGTACACTGTAGCTGTCCTCAGACACACCAGAAGAGGGCATCAGATATTATTACGGATGGTTGTGAGCCACCATGTGGTTGCTAGGATTTGAACTGAGGACCTCTGGAAGAGCAGTCAGTGCTCTTAACCACTGAGCCATCTCTCCAGCCCCGATGGCACACACCTTTAATCCCAGCACTCAGAAGGTAGAAGCAGGTGGAACTCCAAGAATTTAAGGCCAGCCTGCTCTACATAGTGAGATCCTGTCTCAAAACCAGAACGCTATCACCATACAAACAACAGCAAAACCAGCTCACCTCTACTGGGTTTCACTGGGCTTTGTAGGGCCAAAGCATTCTGCACTTGCCTGTCATTGCTTTCTGGTCCTGCTTTGCAGGGATGTCACCTTTGCAATCTTGCCACATAGG
Source organism: Mus musculus (assembly GCF_000001635.26). Classification (NCBI taxonomy): domain Eukaryota; kingdom Metazoa; phylum Chordata; class Mammalia; order Rodentia; family Muridae; genus Mus; species Mus musculus. The sequence goes on from NC_000085.6 coordinate 5,890,408, forward strand.
ATATCATGATAAAAGGAACTGTGGTAAAATGAATAAATGGATGAAAAGTGTAGTGAATGAATGATTATTCCAGAGCTCATTGCCCTGTCCTGTCCTGCCCTGCCCTGCTGCTGGCCACTACACCACACAGTCTGATGCTGAAGTGGTAAGAACTGCAAAGGTCTGAGTCGCCCTGAGACCTTTCTTCAAGTTTTCTTCTTGTAAGCACGGTCCGTGTATGAAGGGTTCTTCCTGATAGAAAGACTTCACCCTTCTCTCATGTAAGCCATGCTTTGAGGAGGCGGGGGGGGGGGGGGGAAACTCAGTAGGCATAGCACTAGCTCAGTATGCTCAAAGCCCTGGGTTAAGTTTAATACAGAGGGCTGGTGAGATGGCTCAGTGGGTAAGAGCACCCAGCTGCTCTTCCAAAGGTCCGGAGTTCAAATCCCAGCAACCACATGGTGGCTCACAACCATCTGTAACAAGATCTGACGCCCTCTTCTGGAGTGTCTGAAGACAGCTACAGTGTACTTACATATAATAAATAAATAAATCTTAAAAAAAAAAGTTTAATACAGAGTATCACATAAACCCCCATAATCCTGGCCCTAGAGGGGAAGGCAAGCAGACGTGCAAAATCATCTTCAGTCATAGGGCAAGTTCAAGGTCAACCCAGGCTATACAAGATTACATTCCAGAAAGAAAGAAAGGAAGGAAGGAAGGAAGGAAGGAAGAAAGGTCCTCCACATCCTGACTTTGTGGCTAAAAACTTTATTTCCTGAAGCAGAATTGGTTTTGACACAAAAATTCAAGGAATGGGGCCACTGTTAGGAAGTCTGTCCATGCTGTGCGATGGTGGTGCACACCTTTAATCCCAGCACTTGGGAGGCAGAGGCAGGCGGGTTTCTGAGTTCAAGGCCAGCCTGGTCTACAAAGTGAGTTCCAGGAAAGCCAGGGCTACACAGAGAAACCCTGTCTCAAAGAAAAAAAAAAAACAAAAAACAAAAAAAGGAAGTCGGTCCACCTTTCTAGGTTCTACCCTATTTAGACTAACTCTCCACAAAGCTCTAGAAGTTTCTCCAGGGCCTAGAAGCTACACAGCCCAGCTTTCCACTCTTGAGGCCCCATCCGTAGAAACTCTAGGCCTGAACAACTTTTACTCTGACCTTAGACTTTGTGTTCCAACTTCCTTCCCTTCTACACCCTCCACATACTATTTCCACAGGAAAGAGCCAGTCTGTCTCTGGAGAGGCGTTTCCATGGGAAACAGGAGAGGGAGACTAATAGGCAGCTATGCCTCCTCACAGACAGCAGAGCTGCTCCACCTCCACCTCACAGTCATAGAATTTCTCAAAGAGTTCTGGAGAGGCACTGTTGCATTCAAGCCACCTCCTCAGGGTGCACAGTGCCTGCAGGGCATCGGCTTTGGTGGGCAGGGGCTCAAAGCCATCTTCTTCCCTCCCACTGTCTTCAGTACCCGTCTCCTCTTTGCACACTCTAGGCCCTGGGTCCTCATCCTCCAGGTCCACAAAGTGAGAAAACTCCTCTTGGCTCAGCCCACTAGGGACTGGTGACATCTCAGTGTCTTTGTCCAGGGACAGTGGTGTTTTGCCCGGAGCGAGCCCTTCTTGAACAAAGCTGCTCAAAATGAGCTGGCGAGGTACCTTGGCCCAAGCTGCGGCCACCATGTGCAGAGCATCCAAAACTGTGATGCTAGCCCTGGCCTCCGCCAGGGAGGTGCCCTCTTTCCCACTCTGCATGGCAGCCAGTTTGCTCAGTAGACGGTGACGGTAATGGGCCTTAAAGGCCAAAATCACAGAGCCAGGCAGGGAAGGAGTGGTGCTGGAGGCAGAGAGAGGCAGGAGTCGAACGTGATGGAGTCCAGGAAGGCTGGCCCATTCCTCTACCACTCCAGAAGCCAGTAGCAAGGCTACCTGTCGGCCCTGCTGTCCCATGTCCTGGTCAAACTGTGCCAGCCACTCTGACCAGGGAATGGCTAGGTCAGGGTGATAAGAGGTAGGCAGTGCCTCACTGCTCACCCCAAAGAAGCATCTTGGGGCCGCCTGGAGCCCACCCACAAATACCCTTCGCTTTTCTGTGCCTCTGCTGTTGGCACATAACAGTACTTGCAACCGATCACATTCAAACACTCTGCCAGGCACCGCGCGATACAACAAGGGTACTTCAGCACAGCCAAAAACATCTTCTGGTGAGAAGTCTTTAAGAGAAAGAGGTGGCTGGGCCTGAGATGGGAGAACTGCAGGAGGAGCTTCAGGAGGGAACAGAGGGACAAGGACCTGGCGAGTCCCAAAGCCCACATTGTTTCGACGTTTCCAGCGGACCAGCCAGCCAATGCTAGGCACGAAATCCTGGCCCATGATATCGGCCAGTTCCTTGGCCTTGTGGAGCAACATGGGCCCCGTTACATCCCAGGCCTTGGCTCGGGCAATGTGGTACCAGCACAGTAGAGCCTCATCGATCCCACTGTATTTGGATTCACGCTTCCGCTTCCGCTCGTGGTTGGCTGTGCCACTGCACCAGTCTGCCAACAGCTTCTCCTTATTCTTGCAGATCCGTGAGATCTGGGGCTGTGAGACCTGGAAGCGCCGGGCCACCTCTGACTGGGACATCTTAGACTCATCCAAGAGTTCCAGCACCTGGATCTTCTCAGCCAGGGACAGGGCGTGAAGCTTCTTCTTGGTGTTCAGCTCCATGACTCCCTGGGAAGCTGCTGGGGGAAGAAAAGTAGGAGAGCGTGCCAATGGCTGAGAGCAAGAAGAACAGAAGAGGTCGGGACCCCTGAAGCCAGAGCAATTCTCTGGAATGCAGAAAGCTGGAGGAGACCAGGCCAGCTGAAAGAGACATGAGATGGCCAGGCTGTGGGAGGAGAGGGCTAGACCCAGAAGAGAGCTGGCAGAGTCGAGTGTTTCTGGTCCGAAGTGGAGAGAATTCTGGGCTGGGGTTTGGTATTGATGGGGTGGAAGGATGAATAGAGGCTAAAGCACAGCTGTAAAGACAACCAGGAGACAGCTGCAGGGACAACAAAGGAGCAAAAACAAGGAGAGGCCTGGGGCTGAGGCTGAGCGGGGCAGGTGTAGGGGACATTCAGGGTGCCAGGGAGGAGTCCCCTGAGAGGAGATGAGGAGGAGGAGGACCTAGGTTGAATTTTGATGGCTGAAGGCAGGTGGTAGACTGAACGGACAGAGTCGAGATGAACAGGTGAGATGGTACAGATGACAAAGCCAGATGGATGGTGTCTGAAGGCGCTAGTACAATTCGGCGCTGGCAAGGCGGGGTGGTAAAGCTACCCAACGGTTCAACCAGGAGAGTGAAGATGCCAAGACGACAAAGGGAGACAGGGTGAGGAGGATGAGGGCAAAAGGGAAGAAGTGTCCTCTGCCCAGTGATAGCCTGGAGTGATATCAGAGAGAAGGGAGCACCGGCCAGGAAGCAGGCGGCTCGAGCGCTGGGCTCTGCGCCCTGGTTCGCTGAGTTGACCCCTCGTCAGTCGGCTGGACGGACACAGGCGTCGACCCCAGCCCGCCCGCCCACCCGGCTACAGGGCCTCCCGCTCCGCACCCACCTCCAGGCGCCGTCCCGCGCCTCCAGTCCCTGCCCCAGCCAGGTTCCTGGGCCTCAGCAGAACCAGAGAGTGACGGGCGCCGCGACCCGAGGACAGAGCGCGCCGAGAGGCTGCTCTGGAGCGGGCGCGCGCAGAGCGCGCACAGCCCTCACCCGGGTCTCTCAAGGCTGGGAAAACCTCGTCGCGGCCCCTCCGCAGCCCCGCCCTAACAAACTGATTAGCCATCAGCGGCAACTTGTCCCGCCTCCAGTTACATCTGATTGGATGCTGTGGAAGTGGCGGTTTGTCAGCCCTCCGGAGGAGGAGCTTCCTGAGTGGAGGGGTCTGGCGGGAAGAACCGGCCTTAGTGCCTATCACTTGTCGACCAGCCGGCGTGCCTTGACAGCCACCCAGGTGATTTCGACCCCATCCCTACGTGGTACCTAACTGGGATACCGGCCCTCCAGGATTTGTTTTGGAAACAAGATGAAAGGAGAAAATGAATGAATGTAAGCTTTTAGTCACAAAAGAGTTACCATGGACAGCGCTGGCCTCTGGTCTTGCCAACGGCCTACAAAATACACCGGTGGCAAGAAAGGACATTTTTTTTTTTAACCAGTTTTGGTGGGTCACGGCAAGATCTAAATTCCTGTTAGTCACTTCCCTCCTTTGTAACTAGGTGTAGATAACTTAGCCCTCCCTGCCCCTAAACAGCCAGGACCCCACTTTTTCATAGGTTTTGAGCCTATCCATTTACCACTGGATGCTGTCAGTCTCTCCAAGTGTCGTCTCCTGCGAACCAAATATTTTCTCTTAAATCTATTTTAGTGGTCTCATCTGCACATTTCTTTTTTGGCCCTCAAGACTACTCAGTTGCTAAGGATTAGTGCCTGACTCCCTGTACTCCTGGCCTACATAGCAGAACAGGCAGTGCATAGTCCAGACAACTCTGTGCAGTAGCAGGCCAGGGCTCAGCTTTCTCTGGCAACAGTGACCTCAGGGTGCTCTAGGAAAATCTGAGCACACTTCAGTCGATATATAAGTATTTAGCTAGAGAGGTTTGGGAGGGGTTCCCTTCCTTGTTGAGGCAGGGCTTTGCTGTGTAGCATACTCCCAGTTGGATGTTAAGCTTCCTGCAGATTCTGTCTCTGACTTCCATGTCCCTCTAAGAGTGCTGGAATAAGGGCTGGTGAGATGGCTCAGCGGGTAAGAGCACCCGACTGCTCTTCTGAAGGTCCTGAGTACAAGTCCCAGCAACCACATGGTGGCTCACAACCATCCTTAAGGAGATCTGACTGGTGTGTCTGAAGATAGCTGCAGTGTACTTACATATAATAAATAAATTTAAAAAAAAGAGTGCTGGAATAACACACATCATCCAGCTCCTTATCTGGGATGCAGGGACAAAATTCAGGTGGTCAGGTTCACAGTCAAAGTGCTTGTCTTGGACAGGGGTACGATGCCAATAAATAAATGAATGGGGAAAAAAGAGAGAAGAGAAGAGAAGAGAAGAGAAGAGAAGAGAAGAGAAGAGAAGAGAAGGGAAAAGTGCTTTAACTAGCTGAGCCATCTCCCAGTTGTTTAGAATCTCAAAGTGGGGCTGGTGACATAGTTTAGCAGTTTAAACAGGAGACCAGAGTTCAGGAGCTGAAGAGATGGTGAAGAGCACTGTCTGCTCTTCTAAAGGTCTTGGATTGTATTCCCAGCCCCTCAAAACCACCTTTAACTCCAGCTCCAGGCTATCTTGGATACTTGGTACACAGACTTATATGCAGGCAAAATATTTCTTCAAAACAAAACAAAACCCACAAAGACCAATGTTCAGTGACTCAAAACTGCTTGTAATTTCAGCTCTAGGGGATCTGATACCCTCTCATCCTGCCTCTGCACTAACATGCATATACTCAAATACTTTTTCTTAAAACAGGGTTTTCTGAGGCTGGAGCTATGGCTCAGCAGTTAAGAACACTGACTGCTCTTCCAGAGGTTCTGAGTTCAATTCCCAGCAACCACATGGTGGCCTACAAACATCTGAAATGGAACCCAATGCCCTCTTCTGGTATGTCTGAAGACAGCTACTGTTTACTCATATAAATAAAATTTTAAAAATAACCGGGCGTGGTGGCCCACACCTTTAATCCCAGCACTTGGGAGGCAGAGGCAGGAGGATTTCTGAGTTTGAGGCCAGCTTGGTCTACAGAGTGAGTTCCAGGAGAGCCAGGGCTACAACAGAGAAACCCTGTCTCGAAACAAACAAACAAACAAACAAACAAACAGATCTAAAAAAAAAAAAGTCTCCATATTTAGCCTGGCTGTCCTGGAACTTGCTCTGTACACCAGCCTAGCCTTGACTCCTGAGTGCTAGGTCTAAAGGCCTGTGCCTCCATGGCCAAGCTCATGTTTTTAAGATGTTAATATTTGGGCTGGAGAGATGGCTTAGAGGTAAAGAGCACTGGGTGCTCTTCCAGAGGTCCTAGCAACCATACTGGTTCACAACCATCCATAGATGTAATCTAATGCCATCTTCTGGCATGCAGGTGTACATGCAGACAGAGCACTCATACATAAAATAAATAAATCTTTAAAAGAAAAAAGTTAAAATGTTAATACATACCAAGTGAGCTATACAAGATCCACTATATAACATCCAAGTACTAATCTGGCTGGATATAAACTCACTCACGGTCTGCACATGACACCCTGCACTGTGGACAATTCTGGCTTTGCAACTCTGCTTTGGCTTAGCAATCCGACAGGCAATGAAAAGGTTCATCAGATGACAGGATCTGAGGTTACTCTCCTCTCGGCTTCTTTTGTTCTACGATGACACTGGTAGGTTTGTAGATGGATGAAGATGAGTGGGCAGGTGGGTGTTTGCAGGAGCACAGTTGACCTCCCCAGCTCCTGGAGCTGGAGCTACAGGTGGTTGTGAGCCACCGGATTTGAGTGCTGGGAACCAAACTTGGCCCTCTGCAAGAACAACGAGCATCCTCTCCTCTGCTGCGCTCTCTCTCCAGGCTTAACTCATAACTCCTTGGAGTTTAAAGCACAAACAAGCTTCTGGGTTCACTTTAACCAGGAGACACTGCAGTGCCATAGATCTGCCGCACCTCCGCCTACATATTCACACCGAGTAAAGTCTTTCCAACCAGCCAAAAGCACAGATACAGAGAAAATGCTAAAGTTGATTTTAACCCAATTTTTGTATTAATTAGCTTCATCCTTTATACCACTAAATTGTTATAAATCTGAATTTACATAACAAAACTAACAAAATAATTTTACATGGTGGAGTTTAACAAAAACTTTGATTTTGGGAGAAAAAGTTGTTTCAATTTAAAACAACCAACCACCACCAACAAAAAACCCTATTGTCGTAAGTTTGAAATGAAACAACCTTTCAACAAGGAGTCAAGAGACAAACTGTCCAGCAGAAGACTCTGTAAAAATGTTTATTTTTACTAATGTTTTGAATACAGGAACTAAATATGCGAGGGGGGGCCCTCAACTTTGCAGAAAACAGTTAGGGCCTGCCCACAGCCAAGGGGGAAGCCCACTCTCTAGAGTACTGCAGAGGACTGTCCCCTCCTACTTAATGTCAGTGCCACTAAGCAGGAAACAGAAAACTCAGGGTGTGAAGACCTTACCAGCTACTAGCTAGCGTGCAAGGAAAGGGGACCATCCTGTGTCCTGGGAGCCAGGATACACAGGCAGGAGGCAGAGGCTCCTAATTTAGTTAAGGACAGGAGGCTGAATGCCCAGGTTCAGGAAGAACAAAAAGGGAATTTTGGAGGTAGGCTTTTTTATCGAGTTAAAAAACAGGCACATTATCCAACTTCTCCCTGTGGCCCCCAAGCTGCTGGCCCAGCCCCTGACACTATCCCTCTCCCTACAAAAGCAAAGGGACTAAGGATGGGGGCAGAAGATGGGAAGTTCTGAGGATAGGAAATGTCTGGGTAGCCAGAGCGCACCTGTGAGCAAGCCACCAAGCACAGGGAGGACAGGTTTGAAGCTGCTCGTCCCTTTGTGGGACAGGGCAGAGCCAGGAGGTGCCCGAGAACATTCTAGCTCAAGCACAGAACCCCATGTAGCATGACAGAGGACAGGGGACTGCTTTGGCAGGAGGCAAAGGGAAGCAGAACTAGGGTATGAAAAGGTCCTGGCAAGTGCCACTCAGCCAGCTCACTCCAGCTGCTTCCAGGAAAGGCCCAGCCTGGCTCATCTCTGGGGCAAAACCCTGGAAACCAAAGGGGGTTTGGGGGAAGAGGGGTGGGCAAGGCTTGAGACAAGTGAGCTGCTCTCATATTCCTTCTCAGAGGACCCCATTTGAGCCCTGTAATCACCAGGGTCTTAGGCCCAAGGCAGGCAGAGTGAATGCACTTCTTGGAGAGCAGAGAGAAGTTGGACCCACAGGTCAGCCCTGGAGCAGCACGCTGCTCCTTACTCCCTGAGGGCTCGGGGCTAGAGGCAGTCAGAGCTGCCACCTCCCTGTGCTGTTGCCAACGGAGGTTGGCAGGACTACAGAGTGAAAGAGGAGAGAGGGGCAATGGAAACCAAGGTAGAGAGGAGAGCAACGGCCTTAGATGCAGGGGAGCTGGGTGGCACATCAGGAGGAGTTCTGGTTCTGGTAGATGGATGCTTTCTCCTTCAGCAGATCCAGACACAGGTGGCAACTCCAACTTCCTACAGAGAAGCAGAGGGGTCAGGGTAGATCCCACAGAATCCTCCTCAGACCTCACTCCAGGTAGGACAGGGGGAGTTCTGCAGCAGCAACTTCATTGTTCTCCTGAGCTGAGGGAACTGCTTAGTCTTCAAAACCATGAAAATTCGAACCAGAGATGGCTCAGCAGTCAAAGAAGATGTGGTTCGGTTCCCAGCACCCACTTGGTGGTTCACAGCCACCCACAACTCCATCTACAGGGACCTGATGATCCCTCCTCTGACCCCCAAAGGCATCAGCTACTCATGCAGTAGACTGACATACATGTAGACAAAATACTCTTAACATACACTAAAAATACACATGAAAACCATTCTCTATGAGCACACTGAGTGCAAGGACAGTCCCCAAACAATGCCAGACCCTCTTGTCACTTCAGTGGCCCATGGGCTCACAGGACAATCTGAGCAGACACAAGTGTTTTGGGTTTTTTTTTTTTTTTTTTTTTTTTTAAGATTTTTTATTTATTATTATATATAAGTACACTGTAGCTATCTTCAGACACACCAGAAGAGGGAGTCAGGTCTTGTTACGGATGGTTGTGAGCCACCATGTGGTTGCTGGGATTTGAACTCTGGACCTTCGGAAGAGCAGTCGGGTGCTCTTACCTGCTGAGCCATCTCACCAGCCCCTTTTTTTTTTTTTTTTTTTTTGATAACTTATTAAATTTATTTATTTGGGGGCATTTGCCACAGCATGCAGGTGAAAGACAACTTGTGGAGTCTAAACTCAGATTGTCCAGGCTTGGTTGCAAGTGCTTTACCTGCTGAGCCATCTTGCCAGCCTAGTCAAAGATTGTTAAAATGCTCCCAATTTTGGACAAAAAAAGTCATTGCCTCAAAGGTTGAAAAAAGGTCATGAAAAGAGACTTCAGAGAAACTACTATATTTTATCTCCAAGACAGTTTTTCTGCTTAGTCTTGGCTGTCCTGAAACTCACTCTGTAGACCATGCTGGCCTTGAACTCAGAGACTCGCCTTTCACTGCAAGTGAACTGGGGTGCCAACATCTCTGGGTGTTTCAGCAGAAAACAGAGAAAGAAGTGAACTTGTGTATCCCCCAAGCACCCCTTATCACCCAAGCCTAATTTCATAGAGAAACAGGAAATAACCAGGCACAGTGGTGCACACCTATGACTGCAGCTCTTAGGGAACAGAGGTAGATCTCTTTTGAGTAATTACCCTGCCTAAAAAACTAAACAAACAACAACAACAAAAATAAATAAAAAATAAAAATAAAGAAAAAGAAAACTGATAAACAGAAAATAATTGTTCTGTGCAAGAAAAATAGCTTGCTAAAACATTATTGGTATTTATTTCAGTTTGATCCGTTTTCTTGAGAAGTAAAACTACTTATTTTGAGGATAGGGGGTTGCGAACAAGGTTTCTTTATGTAGCCCTGGCTATCCTGGAACTAGCTCTATATTCCAGGCTGGCCTTGAACTCCGAAATCCACCTGCCTATACCTCCTGAGTGCTGTGATTAAAGGCACACTACCACCACCTGGCTAAATCTTAATATAGAATATACAAGCATAATTTTATGTATGTGGTTTGGAGAATACTCCAGAGGAAATAGCTTATCTCTCCAAAGACATATGATTGCATCAAGTCTAACCCAACTGTTCTAGAGACGGAGACAGGAGGATTTCAAGTTCAAGGGCTGGCTACCTGGGCTACCAAGCTAGCTCAGGCTACCTTATGCAACTTAGTGAGACCCTGTCTCAAAACAAAAAGTACAAGTGTGGGATGGAGAGACGGCTCGAAGCCTGATGACCTGATCCTCTCCAGAGCCCACAGTGAATGGAGACTTGACTTCTACACAAGTGCTATGGATCAACTGTACAGCACTCTGAATAAAAAAATGGCAAGAGGGCTGGTGAGATGGCTCAGCGGTTAGAGCACCCGACTGCTGTTCCAAAGGTCCTGAGTTCAAATCCCAGCAACCACATGGTGGCTCACAACCATCCATAATGAGATCTGATGCCCTCTTCTGTGGTGTCTGAAGACAGCTACAGTGAACTTACATATAATAAATCAATCAATCAATAAATAAATAAAAATGGCAAGAGTTAGGGATATAGGGAGATAGCTCAGCAGTGGGACATTTGGCCAGCATGTACAGGATTCTGGGTTCTATCTCTAGTACTACAAAAAGCAAAAGAAAGAAAATAAGCCCTTTGTAGTACTAAGATAGAAAAGATCTGTGCACAGGTACATGCCTGGTATCTGCAGAGGCCAGAGAAGGAGACTGTGCAACTGGAATTACAGACCATGGTGAATGGCCAACAGGTGACAGAAACTGAACCAAGGCTCTCTGGAGGATCATTCAGTGCTCTTAACTGCTGAGCCACTTCTCCAGACTCATTAAATGTTTGCTTTAATCTACCACATGTCATTCTATTATGAAATCTATGCTGTTAGACATAGAATGCTGAAACCCATACAATTACAGGTCTATGATAAGTCACAAATTTCAGTATCGATATTTTACTTGAGTGCTGTGGATCTTTCTGGGATAAAGTATTTTGAGTAGATCCAGGCCACTTACCTTCAGGAGGCTCAGACATGGAAGGAGTGAGACAGTACATGTGGTAGCCACGGTCACAGTCATCACAGAAAAGTAGCTGGTCCTGCAGAAGTAAGGAGAACGAACAAAGGTGCAATGGTTTATGTGCCTAAGTTACGACACTGCTGCTGCTTCCAAGAGGGACTAGTAGCAGCAAAGGTCGATTGTCAGTCTGTCCATCACAGTCTATCTGGACTCTAACAGATCACAAAGCCTACTATTTCCCTACAATCTTTTCTCCACAGAGCTGCCAGTTACCTTTTGAAAAGATGAGACAGAGCATATAACCCCCTTAATAAAGAGCCTCAGATAACATCCTCAAGGTCTAAGCATAGGGCAGAGCTTAGGTGCTTAATGTGCACCAGGTCCAGGACTCCTCACTGAGCTCAAATGGTCCCAAGATCCTACAAAGTCCCGCCGAGCCCTGCCTCTGTTCACCTTCCCACCACAGGAAAGATCTAGTGGATAACAATGGCCTCATTACAGCCAGCTGGCCCACCTTAAGGCCTCTGCACTAGCCATACTTTCTGGGACTGGCTCCTTGTATTATCCAAACTCCAACAGCAACCTCACTTCCTCCAGAAGCAAATACAGCTACAAACCTCTATCAGCATCCAGTTAACTCTTTGGCACATGACTAGTTTCATTTTCTTCAAGGTGTATCATACAAAACTCTGTTTCCCCAAGTACACAAATTCTATCAAAGCACTAACTTCTCTGTCTTATTTATTGACCCGAGAGCTAAGAACACTGTCTGACTGTTGGTGCCCAAGAAACAGATATTTTAAAACAAGTATAAAGTTCCCAGGAGGGAGTTAGGGAGGAGCAGGTGCCTTCTGACGGAGCCAGGCAGGCTCAGCGACACTCACATCGTTCTCCGACGTGCCGCAGAGGTTGCAGCACTTGCATTCGATGCACTGCCAGCGGTAGGTCTTCACGGCCGCCATCATCACAGGGGTGAACTGCAGGCAGGACGGATGCCCTGTGGAGGAGGGGAGTCAAGTAAGTGGTTGGAAACCAGGGTGGGGAGTGGGTAAGGGAGGTTGCCTGATTATAACAGCACTCAAGGAAGCAGCCCAGGAGGTTCCTGGGCACGGAGTACAGTCTGCTCTTTGAGGATGGAGGTACCTGAGCGGCCACAGTCGGAACAGGACACTAGCTCCTCGGGCTGCCCTGTCTTCTTGTTGATTTTTGAGTCTCCTAGGCAGAAGTCACAGTAGTTGTTAGGCAGGGCCAATCCATCAGGTCCTTTCTTGGCTATAGGGAAAAAGAAAAAAATTCTGATGATTCTCAAGGGAACCCTGGGATATCCTCCACTCTCTCTATGAACTCTATGAAGGCTTTTATAAACAGGCTGCTTCCTCTCCTGCGTGCCTGCCCTGACAGCTCAGCTTACATTTCTGCTCCTCAGACCTCTGGGACACAGGAGTGGGGGGTCGGGAGTCTTCTTTGTCCTCTCCTTCCTCTTCAGCCAGGTGGGAGTGGGCATAGTGGTAACTGAGGCCAGGTCGGTTCTTGTAACGTTTTCCACAAACTGGGCGGGAGAAAGATTGCAGAGAACTATTAGGACACAAAGGTGCTACTTCTCCACTCTGACAAGCTCTGAAGCTCCAAATGAGGCCCATGGGACATCTCTGCCCCCAGTATCTCTACTCTGGGACAAGCTTTAGTGATGGCCCCTTCCCCTCAGCCAAGAGCATCAGTCTCTGGACCTCTTTAGTTTCTTGGATTCTCTTCCCTCTCTAAAACACAATAGCTACCGACATTTTTCTATGCTGGCTTTTAGAAGGACTTAACCCATGCTGCATCAACTTGCCCCAGAAGTAGTAACCGTCTGGGAGCTCCAGGTCTGTAAAGTTCTACAGTCTGGCCTATGGCAAAAGGGGAAACGTAACAAAGAGATGTCAGCCTCTTTTTCTGCCATGTAAATGTGGCAGGTTCATGCCACCCTGTGTGTACCAATCCCAACTAAACAGATGAAAGGCTGAGGGTGGGTTTCTTGGTGAACACTTACTAACTGCCAGCCAGGATAACTTCCCCAAAGAAACTGAAATACATCCCCACACTAGTGCCCTGCCCAGCCCCTGCCAACCAGCAAGGAAAGATTACATGGCATTTTATCTTGAGCAATGACACCAAGAGGGGTAAGGGGGCCAGCAGGAAGGAATGGGAGGATGGGAGGAGGTGGCGGCATGACGGTGGAAGCATGAGCTGACCACCTGCTGTCTGGTTGGGGAACATCAGATGACATCTATCCATAAGGGGTTCTGTTAATACTAGGCCAAGTGACCATAGGAGTAAGTCTGTGGGAGATAAGCAATGGTAAAGACAGCTGCTAGGACTGAGAACGGAGCACACCTGGGGTTCCACAGCACTACCCTCATACCGTTGCAGAGATTCCAAAGCCAGTATCACAGGAAATGAGAAAGGCAGGAGGAACAGGGGAAGAGGGAAAAGGGACAGGAAAACACAAGTCTGAAAAGTTGAGAGAGCTACCTCTCTGGGGCGCTTTCGAGGTATGCTTTTGTTTGAAACTATCTGAAAGACAGAAAGAAAAGTCATGAGAAGAAGGCCTTGATACATTTGAGACAGGGCGGCAGCAGCAGGAAAACAGAGCGAGTGAGAGAGGACCCCAGCAGTGGCACTTCAGGCTGGAGGCACAGAAGTAGGGTAAGCCAAAGCAAAGGGACAGAGGACAGACACTAACCCTCAGGGCTGGCTCCCTGTGCCCTGCCTTGATGGGGCAGCAGATCTGGATGCTGCCCACTGTGAGGCCAACCCTGTCTGCTTTGAGTTCCCTCATCCTCCCATCCCAGGACCCATAGAAACCTCGCCCCAGAGCATGCAGGTCCCACCCACTGTTAAGCAAAGGCCAGGTTGGCAGGCAGGACAAAAACCCAGGCTTGTTTTACCATTCAGTGCAAGACCATGGCCCGCCCTCCTCTCACATCCAGAGCAGGAGCTGGGTCCAAGCGAGAACTACCCATCCCTCAGGTGGCACTCACTGTCACAGGCATAGGGCTTATCCCGGTCCTCCAGGATGGAAGCATCCAGCTTCTTCCGGGCACTGCTCACACCCTTACTCTGCCAAGAAAACCAAAACGATGACGATGCCCTCACCAACGTGCCTTGGCTAGAAGAGCAAGGCAGAAAGCAAAACTAAAGGCTGGTCTCTGAAGACCGGCCGGCCTCCTTCTTAGGAGCACGTTAGCTTCTCACCTTGGACTTCCCCTTCCCCCGACGCTTTGGCGTATCTTCTTCATAGTCCTCATCATCAAGGTCATCAAGGAAGTCATCGGGTTCAATGATCCGCTGAGTGGAGCACAACATGTGAATGAGCGGAACTCAAACACATCCCAAAGCGCCCTCATGATAGAGAATTAGCCACTTGGAACCACCCAGAAGCTCCTGTGGGGCTTAGCCTTACCCAGAACCGTTCCTCACCCTGCACCCCAGTCCTGCTTCCGTGAATGCTTGCTTTCCACTGTGCCTCTTCAAGTTGCTCCCTTAATCTAGAATGCCTGTCCCCCATCTCTCAGAGCCCAAACAGTTTCCATAAAGCTCTCTGGTACCCCAGGCAGCCACATCCTGTCCTGCCTGCTCTGCTTCCAACTTTCATGTCCTACTTTCAATGAGTTTTGCTGCTTACTTGACCTTGAGGAAGTTTTTAACTGTTTTGCTTCTGCCTCCTTGTCCATGAAATGGGAACCACAGGACCTACCTCACAAGGCTATACAAGAGGAAGCATACGGAAAAATACTTAGCACAGTATCTGGCTTATCTGTAGCTATTCTCATCTTTAAACTTAGCATAACTTCCCAGTTGACAGGTGTGAACCAACTGTGCTTCACCTACGTAACTCCAGGTATCTAAGTCTCTAACAAAACCTTGTGAGAGAGAGCGTGGGTGAGCCTGTACTGGGAAGAGGAGTGTAGAAGGCTAGGCAGTCAGGGCTGGTGGCCAGCAGAGCACAGGACTGCAGGGCAACTTCAGCTTCCATTCCAGCTGTTTTTGGTTTTTGTGCTAGGGCTTACATACACATCAACAAGCATGTGTCCTACCATGTTCTGCTTCAATTCTAACTGGACAAACCTCCCAACCCACAAAGAAGAGGCTGGTCCTATTAAAGTCCTCTAGCCATGGCAATAACAGACCTTCCGTGCTCGACTGTTGCTAACAGGAAACTCGCCCAGGCTGTCATCGTCAACTCGGGGATCTGGGGCACCCCGTTTCTCCAGGGGATCAGTACGCAACAGAGCCTCTAAACTGCTGCCATCCTGAGAGATAAGCCCCTCTTTCTTCAGAGTCTGGTCAGTGTCTGCAACAAGCCAAGACGAAGCTAACTGAGAAGGGCTGAAGCTGAACCTACACCATGTGGGGCCAAGTCAAACCCAGCCACTTCCGTTCTCCAGGAACCGAGACGATCTGTTCAGCCGGCCCTGGAATACAGCTTTACTTACCTGTTTTCACTAAGCCAGCAAGCTCCGGGAGGGACGAAAGCACAGTCTGCAAGCTCTAACTCAGAGCTGTGTGTGGGAAAGCTGTGCTCAGCAAGCCTTGTCACACAGCCCAGGGCCCTGCTTGGGAAGGGAGCCCCTCACTTGGTTCATCTGGTGCATGTGTATGTAGTGTATGTCTGTATGGTCCATGAACACATGTGGGTACACATGTTGGAGAAGGACATTGGGTGTCCTGCTCTATCACACTCTGCGTATTGCCTTGGAGGCTCTCACTGAACCCTGAGTTAGACTGGCAGCTAGAAGGCACAGTGCTGTACTCATAGTTTTGGGATTATAGGAAAATGTCGGCCAACTGAGCTGTTTGTTTGTTTGTTTGTTTGTTTTTCGAGACAGGGTTTCTCTGTATAGCCCCAGCTGTCCTGGAACTCACTCTGTAGACCAGGCCTGCCTCTGCCTCCCAATGCTGGGATTAAAGGCTCATCACTGCCCAGCACTACACTGATATTTTTGTATAAACTCTAGAATTTAGACCCTTGTGTTCACACACCAAGCACTAGGACACTTCTCCAGTCCATATTATTTTGAGATAATTTCATGATTTTGTTTGTTTTTTTGAGGCTCTGATGTAGCCCAGGCTGGTCTCAAACTTCCAATTAGTAGAGAATGACCTTGAATTTCTGATCCTCCTGCCCCAACCTCCTCAATGCTATTATTACATAGGAATAAACAACCATGTTCCATTTATGCAAAACTGGCTATTAAACCCAGGCCCTGTGCATGCTAAGCGAGTACTCTAAGCAACTGAGCCCTCCCACCCCCCAGCCTCTACCTGGTTTAATCGATGGGAAAGAAAGCCTGGGATCCTCAGGTGGGTGGGCTCGGCGCTTTTTCCGCCAGCGTCTGGCAGGATAGGAGTATAACTGTCCAGAGGCCAATCCTGTGGAAGAGAGGAAGGAAGAACAATTAAGCCCTAATCCAGCCCCAAAAAATGATGGCAAACATTTTGTGGATGAGAACTCTGTTGAGTTCTAGAGCAAGGGAGTGATACAGAACACGTGAGCCTGGGCCAGGTGGGGATACTTCATGGAAAAGAAAAACAGATATCAGCAGAAGTACGCAGCTGTTCTTAGTCATCGGGAGATCATAGCTGCTTCAGAGGCCAAAAACAAAGGCTGGCTGCTTCGTCCTCTCCATTCTCATCTACTGGGGTGAGCAGTGGAGGAGCCTTCAACTACCCCATCTCCTGAGGGACAACAGACACTTTCTTGTGCTCCTGTGTCACCTTTCCCAAAGCCTGAAACTTTACCTGGTCCCCGGTGTCGCTTTTCCATCCAGATATAACAATTGCTCTGGGCTACTCCAGTCTGTGAGTCCAGGAAAGGCAGGCGCACACTACGTTCAGCACAGAGGCGGGCGTTATAATTGTGGCACTGTTCCATGGCATCTTTGTAGTATTGCTCGCCAAGGCTGTAGGAAGGTAAAACAGAAGGTGGGGCCACGTCACCCTTCTTCCCTGTCAACTGCTTCTCTCAAAGGCTCAGGAGTCTAAGAGGCTCTCTTTTCTGTTATTTGCCTCCTATTCTGCCTCAAGGGACAAGAAGAACCATCACTAAGCTATCACACAAGGAAAGACAAGTTACTACGGGCTGGGCCAGAACCCCTAAATAATAATCATTGTGACACATGATTTTATCATGTGTATAATCAGACATAAGCTTTTTAAATATTTGTTTGTTCTGAGGCAAGGTCTCTTTCATTCTGCAGTTTAGGTACTGAACTCGTGTAAATCCTCCTGTCTCAGCCTGCCAAGTCAAACTTAAATCTTAATCCACACAGAGTGAAGCGTGGCCAAGGAAATAGCTGTGGTAGAGATCTTGTTCAGCCCACACAGGGCTCTGGATTCAATCTGCCACTACTGGGAGAGGGAGGGACAAGAAGAAATGAATTGCTCATTCTGTGGTTCTCATGTGTCCAACTCATGCAAGTTAGTATGTTACTCGTCTTACCCTAAGCATCTGGGCTGCAGACATTACTGTAGATAGTAACTTCCTCTGACAAATGGGGAAAACAGATCTAGAGGACTGGTCACAAGATTTTTAGCACACTATTAGTAGATTCACCCCTCAAAATGCTATTTGGTTAGTAAAAAAATGAAGCTCTTCCTAGTCACATTACCCTCACTTCAAGGCCAGCTGGGCTGCATAGCAAAACCCTGCCTCAAAACCCAAACTACGGGCGGTGGTGGCGCAAGCCTTTAATCCCAGCACTCGGGAGGCAGAGGCAGGCGGATTTCTGAGTTTGAGGCCAGCCTGGTCTACAGAGTGAGTTCCGGGACAGCCAGGGCTACATAGAGAAACCCTGTCTTGAAAAACCATTAAAAAAAAAAAAAAAAACTAGGCAGGGTTGGTGGCACACCTGTAATCCTAGCACTTGGGAGGTAGAAGCAATTAAGTCATCCTCAGCTAGATAGCAAGTCCAAGGACAGCCTGAACTACATGAGACTAAAAAAAAAAAAAACAAACAAAGAAACAAACAAACAAAAACAACAACAAATTATCATTGAGTTGGGCCTGGTGGTGCACGCCTTCAACGCCAGCACTCGGGAAGCAGAAGCAGGATCTCTGGCTTTGAGACCAATCTCATCTACAGATCGAATCCAGGACAACCAACACTAAAGAGACCCTGTCTCAAAACCAACCAACCAACACCAACCAACCAAACCAAAAACATAACAAAAACACTTGTTCTTGAGGAGGGCCTGTCTGGGTTTGGTTCCCAGAATCCATATAGTGGTTCACAACTATCCATCAACTCCAGGTACAGGGATCTAATTCCTTCTTCTGACCTCTGTGGGCACCAGGCATACATGTGGCACACATACATACAGGCAAAACATTCATACAAATGGATAAAATTTAAAAGCTCTTCAAGTACAAACGATCCAAAGGTGATTAGGGGGAAAAGAAAGGCAGGCACAGTACTAAGGGGTGTCATGGGATAGGACCACTCATGTATCCACAAGGTAATGTAATGCTCCAGGAAGAGAAATTCCCCAAGTTCCTCAAAGCTTTTACTAAGCACTAATACTAACAGAAAGTCTGTTACACTAAAGCCCATCTCAGGCTCTTCCTGTCACACAACTGACACCCAAAATTTTCTGGTCCTGGAGGAGGTAATCTGAAATCTGAGAGGGATTTTCTAAGTACTTTAAGAAAAGACGGCCAGGCGGTGGTGGCGCACGCCTTTAATCCCAGCACTTGGGAGGCAGAGGCAGGCAGATTTCTGAGTTCGAGGCCAGCCTGGTCTACAAAGTGAGTTCCAGGACAGCCAGGACTATACAGAGAAACCCTGTCTCGAAAAAAACCAAAAAAAAAAAAAAAGAAAAGACAAGAAACTGTAGAGCTAAGGGTTTTGTGGTTCAATGACCCCCACCTTGTTTTGGTACAAAAGAGTAAGCTTTAAGTCTGTAAGGACTCATAGTTATAATCAATCAATCAATCAATCAATCAATCTTTTTGTTATTCTGGGGCCCATATGCAGAGCCTCCCAAATGCTACATGTATTCTACCACTGAACTATATCCCAGTCAAATATTCAATCTTTTTTTTTTTTTTTTTTAAAGATTTATTTATTATTATATGTAAGTACACTGTAGCTGTCCTCAGAGACACCAGAAGAGGGAGTCAGATCTTGTTACGGATGGTTATGAGCCACCATGTGGTTGCTGGGATTTGAACTTTGGACCTTCGGAAGAGCAGTCGGGTGCTCTTACCCACTGAGCCATCTCACCAGCCCTCTTTTTCTTTTTTTGAGACAAGGTTTCTCTGTATAGCCCTGGCTGTCCTGGAACTCACTTTGTAGACCAGGCTGGCCTCGAACTAAAAAATCTGCCTGCCTCTGCCTCCCGAGTGCTGGGATTAAAGGCGTGCACCACCACGCCCGGCTCAATCTTTCTTAGATAGAGGCTTGTGTAGCTCATACTGGACTCAAACCCCACAGGCAGTCAACAATAACCTTGAATTTTTGATCTTCCTGACTATCTCCCCAACTACCACAAGCACTACCACATGCAGTTTTAGGGTGCTGGCTAATCAAACCAGGATCTCTTATATGCTAAACAAGCACTCTACCAACTGAGCCACATTCCTAGCCTCAAAAAGCACACACTGAGGGCAGAAAGGACTTCTTACCCATAGCATCCCGTTTACCCATAAGGTGTCTAGATCGCATCAGGGTGGATTTGGGAGTGAAAAGCCTGGCTTGGCTCTAACCACCACATGGACACAGCCATGTAACTAAGTAACCTGTATGAACCTCCATTCCTCTCCCATAGATTGGAGCAGTTAGACTAGATGAGCTCTGACCTACCAGGATTCTGATGAAGAGAATAGGGATAAGAATGCATGAAAAGCAGGAAGGAGTAAGGTCTCAGTGTCTAATGCTATTACTAAAGCTGTATCAACAAGCCCTAATGTAGACTCTGATGGGGACTTTCACTGAGCAGTCACAAGAGACCACTGCACAGCTTAGTTTGTTCCCAGCAAACACAGCACACACAGCAACACTACAAGTACAGCCTGAGTGGGTTCAGTGAGCAGGAATAACTATAATTAAGGGATAAATGTGCTGGAGAGCACAGCACAGAAGAGAGCAGGCTCACACTGGCTCGCCTTTAGGAGGCAGCCACGTCCTTACCACACAGGAAAATTGGATAAACAAGGCTGACTGCAGCAGCTCCTTTGTTTCTGCTGATGGGAATTGATACTGACACTGGAAGTCAAACGGAAGAAAGGACCAGCCCTGTGGGGCTGAAGACTGCAAAGTCAGAGTGCGGAGCCTGAGGGAGGCCTGGAGGGATGACTGGAACGTCCAGTCGGGGCCCCTGCAGGCCAGGTAAGATTCTAGAAGGCCAAGCAGGTGCTCTAGTAGGAAAGATGGCCGGATAAGACTGCATGAGTGTGTGCATGTGTGCGTGTGAAGAGAGCAAAAGAGGAGAGTGCACACAAATTCAAGACTCTGTAGCAAAAAATTCCAAGCTTCTGTTATTCTATGGATAGCCTTATATAACTCTAGAAAGTTTTAAAAACTAGCTGGCAGCCATGGTTATTTTAACACTAGTATTTACTCTAATAAGACCACTATAAAGACTATTTCAACCATGACGTTGTAATTGAGAAAAACAGAAAATTAAGACAGAAAGTCTTCTCACACGGCAAAAAATGAAAAAGATGAGCTAGTGGTCTTTCCCTCAGTGAGTGATGGCAGCTGACAGAAGACAGAAGCATACTATTTTTTTTAAAAAGGCATCAGAAAGGCATCTTTCCAGAGTGAGAATGGTGTGAGAATCAAAGCCTTCCCTGTAAAGGGAAAGTTCCCCGGGGAACATGTTAGGAGCTTCCAGTCTTCTGCACTACAGCTGAGGAGAAGCAAGTTAGTGCCCCACTGATACTCAGGAACCAGTGAGTTAAAGAGGCATGAAGAGCAATGCTCTATTTAAATGGGCACCCAACACTTAAAATACTACACCAATGGGTTGGCAACTCCATTTTCTGCCAGACCATCTTTCAACATGAAGAACTCCATTGACATCTAATTCTGAAAACCTAGGCAAGCATATTCTTTTAGACAGTAAGATTTTCAGGGTAAAAGCTGTGACTCCTCCTTTCACAGGAAACCTGGGGGGTGGGGAGGGGGCACAGGACAACTCCCCTTCCAGGGGAATAAGGGGGGTCCAACAAAGAGAAAGGCAGGGTAATAAAGACTTAACTTCTGAGTCCAGAAGGAGAACTATAAAATTGGTAAATTAACAGCCTCATTTCTAAATTGAGGGAAATGTCAGCCTGAAGAGAGCCGGGGATCCGGAGTGGGCAGATCACAGAGATAATAGCGTTGGGAGGAGGGGTGGTTGAAATAGGCAGCAGGATGAAGCCAAAAGCGAGATTAAAAAAAAAAAAAAAGCCACAAGAGAAGGCACTTAGCTTAATGGAAGTGGAAAAGCATTTTCAAAGAAAGGGGCTGCAAGCAGCAGGGAAGAAGCAACTTAACCTTAAAAAAAATTTTTTAAAAGCCTCTTGGGACGATTGGGGCTCAGCCCACGACAAAGACAGATAAAGCTGCGAAAAGTCCTCCAGAATGGTTCCAAAACCTTTACTTTGTCATCCAGAATCCAAAAGCTTTGATTGGACAGCTGAAACACTTCAATTTCTCTATCCTTACATCACGTCTAACATGGCCATTAAGGGAAGAGAAGGCCATTCTTAAATCCAATGGGCACCCCGTTCCAAAACTCTGATTCTTCTTCAAGAAGGAAGGAAGAGCCTCATCCAAACATCTCCAACTGAGGGGAAGCGACTAGCAGGCCAGTCCCCGTTCCCGGTGTCGCCCAACAACCGTTTATTTCAGCTCCACTGGAAATCTGACCCGCACAATGGCATCTGGGGGACAGAGAACGCCCACCTCAGGGCTCCTGCGGACTGGAAGGCCATCTGGCTCCGGTCTAGTTCCCCACTCCCCGAAGTTCTGCTCTTGGACCAGTTCTTCCCAAGAACATTTTTAGTTTCGTGGACCCCGGATTTCCCGGTTAACGTCACCAGGCTGCTTAAGTCTTAGGACTCCGCAGGGACGGCGGAGCCTATGGCCCCAGGGACGGCGGTGGGCGGGGAGGGGACCCCGATCTCCTAGTGCCGCCGGCCTCGGCTTGGCGGGACTGACGCGTCTCCAGAGAGGGGCCAGGGACCGTGAGCCTCTCCTTCGCAGCCCGCAGCTCCGCTCGGGGCTCGGCCCGCGAGGAGGACACCCGTCGGGGGCTCCGGTGTGCCCCCCTCCAGTCCTCCACAAGTTTCCAAAAGAAGCCCAGCGCCGTCTCCCGAGTCTCCTGTTGCCCTCCCTCCCAGCAGTCGCACAGCAAGGACTTCCCGGGCATGTCCTTCTCTCTACCTTGTCTCTTCCCGCACCTCCCTCTCTACTCCCAGGTCCTTTACAAGATTTCTGGTACATGAGAGATTAAAAAAGAAAAAAGAGACAAACAAACAAAAAAGACCACTCACAGCTTCACTACATTCTCCACCACAGCCGCCATCTTCCCTGTTCCTCTCCCTCAGGCCGGGAGGCCCCGAAACCTACAACGCGCAGGCGCTAAGCCTTCTCAGGACACAGGGTCCTCGACCCTCTGCGCAGGCGCAGCTAGGGGGTGCGCGCACGCACAGGCCCACGAGAGCGAGCGCTCGAGAACGACCTGTCCTGAAGGAGCCTAGGATCCCAGTGCGCAGGCGCGATTGGAAAACTTACATGCCCTCTGCAGCTCATTCTAGAGATCCGTCTCCCCTCCATTTAGTGACGCCTCAGCTAGGAGATCTGGCTCGGTTGGAAAGTGAGAAAGGTAAGTGAAAAGGCCACGCGGATAGGCTAGAAGTTGCAAACAGTGTCCTGCCTGGCTGGCCGTTAGCCACGAGGTTGACACACAGGGAGAGATTGGTGGGTAGGTAGTGAAAGGTCAGAGTCCCAGTCCTTTAGGTACCTCTGTTCCCAGTCAGCCCATTTTAGAGAATGGAAAGTGAGTGCCCAAAATGGGCTGTTCTTGGGCCTGACTCTCATTCGGACAATTCCTGCCAGTAAACCCGGTCCTTGAACTTCACTGGCACCCACCTCTTCTCTCTTGCTTGCCTCTCTCTCCCTCTTCCTCTCCCTCTCTCTCCCTCTCCCCTCTCCCTCTCTCTCCATTCCTTTGCTCTGTATGTCTGTCTTTGTGTGCGTGCATGTGCCATAGCATATGTGTAAGAGTGAGAGAGCAGCTTGGGGATGTGAGTTCTTTCATTCTACTTTGTACCTGGGGGATGGTGGTCAGGTTGTCAGGCGTGGTGCCCAGAGTCCGTATCTGCTGTGTCATCCCACAAGCCCTTGATTGCTATTACCAAGCCATTCTCCACATTGAAAGTTTTCACTGGTGTGACTAGCCCTCTTAGTTCTATACTATTTATTTCTCCTTCAGTATCGAGTTATGCAAATCCATGAACAAACATGTTTCCCCTTAAAGAAGAAACCAGCCGGGCGGTAGGGGCACACACCTTTAATCCCAGCACTTGGGAGGCAGAGACAGGAGGATTTCTGAGTTTAAGGCCAGCCTGGTCTACAAAGTGAGTTCCAGGACAGCCAGGGCTACACAGAGAAGCACTGTCTCAAAAAAACAAAAGCAAAAACAAAAACAAAACAAGAAGAAGAAGAAACCAACAGGACTCCCTTAAGCCCATTGGCACTGCATCTCAGCCCATTTCTTTTCACTCTTTCTAAGCAGATTTTCATTCGTATTCTGTACTGCCCTGTTTTCCTAGGCTCTCTTCTGCTTACTGAGTGCTTTTGTTCCCACCAGGCCTTTTGAAATAACTCCTAACAAAGTCACCAAACCTCGGTTTCAATGGATTTAGAAGCGATCTACTCTCTGTCCATGTTGGACCTGATATATATGTGTATATGTATATGTATGCATAGATTGTCTTTTTTTCTTTAGGAGGTAGGAGGATTGCCACAAGTTCAAGGCCCATGCAGGCTACACAAGCTCCAAGCCACTGGGGCTACATAGAAAACCTGAGGGACAATAGCAACAAACAGCAAAAGTTCCCAGAGCCTCCACTCAAGTGGAAACTTCTGGTTTCCTTAACAACTTAGTCACATCATGTGATGTTTTTCTGGAAGCTGTCTTGTGAGAGGACATGTAATATTTTGCCGAAAACAGATACCTGAGAGAGTGTGTGATGTTTAGAAAGAATATAACTGGAACCCCACGAACAATGAGAGGGAGTTCTTGCATGGCTATACCATCAATGCTTCGCTGGTCTTCACTTCATAGGGAGAAACTCACTCGCCAAACAACGTCTCGTGGTATCCTGGCTGACTCTGGCCGCTTCAGCAGAGCCTGGCTGTTCCTGCTGGATTGTGCTACTGCTACAGATTCATGTTTGGTGTTTGCTATTGAACTGGGCTGCTTATATCCTGACACGGAAGAGTGGAATCGCCCAAAGCAAGTACTTCTAATCAGGTCCACAACTCCCTTTGCCTTTAACCTTGCTTTTTCCCTACCTCTGGTTGGTGGGCTAAAAGGGAGGGTTAAGAACCCCAAATAAAGTCAGTTTTGAAAAACCTAAGCTCACACTACACAGCGGCTCTGTATAAATCCAACTCCAAGATCCAACATTCTCTTTTGACCACTATAGACACCCTGGCTCAATGGGACGCTATCTTAGTTAGACACCATGACTAAGGCAACTCTTATAATTACAATATTTAATTGGGACTGGCTTACAGTTTCAGAGGTTCAGTCTATCACCATAGCAGGAAGCTTGGCAGCATCCAGGTAGACATCCAGCATCCAGGAGGAGCTGAGAGTTCTACATCTTATTCAGAAGACAAACAGGAAAAGACTGACTTCCAGGTAGCTAGGAGGAAGATCTCTCAAAGCCTACCCCCACAGTGACATACCTCCTCCAACAAGGCCACTCTCTGCGCCAACCATATTCAAACCACTACAGACCCACCCAAATCTTATACCTGGCTACCAACAGCATGGAATGTCAGCTGCAGGCCCTGGCAGAGCCTGTAAGAGCTAAGGGCTGTCTCACTTTCCTGCAGCCTCAGTGCTGAGGGAGCCTCTCTTCTGGTGGGCTGGGTGGGGTAAGAGAGGCACCTTTCTTACATCCTTCCCCATCCAGCCTCACTTGAGACCCACGCTGAGGCTGGAGGAGCCACGGGAGGAGGGCGATATTGCCTCGGGTTCCCAGATCCCTGTGTCAGACACCAGCCACACAGGGAGCTCATGTCAGTGGTAACCTGAGGCTTTGGACTCTTGACCTCAGGTTCCTGCTCACACTGAGGTAGCTGGAAGTAGAAGTCAGGACCTTCCCTCTTTAGCTTGTCTAGGTACCATAGCCTTCAAATACCATAAAAGGAAGTCCCAAAGTATACACAAGTGTTTATTGGACAGCTAGCAATGTCAAATGTTCCTTCAGTACACTGGCTTTTAAGTTTTCTATTTGTATTTGTTTTTGTTTGGTTTTGAGACAGGGTCTATCTACATATCTGAGTTCACTATGTAGACTAGGTTGGCTTCAAACTCACAAAGATCCACCTGCTTTTGCCTCTCAAATGCTAGGACTGAAGGTCACTGCCAGGCATTTACTGGCTTTGTTGTTTTAAAGACTTCCTTTGTGTATGTGTGTATGAATGCATTGTGTACGTGTCCTAGAGAACAGCAAATTCTGTGTAGCCCTGGCTGTCCTGGAACTCACTCTGTAGACCAGGCTGGCCTCAAACTCAGAAATCTGCCTGCCTCTGCCTTCCAAGTGCTGGGATTAAAGGTGTGCACCACCACACCCGGCCCAGCAAATACTCTTGACCATTAAGACATCTCTCCAGCCCTCAAGTGCAATTTTTTTTTAATTTTTAAATTTTATTTTATGCATATGAATGTTTTGTTTGCAGGGATATCTGTGTATCACTTATGTGCTTGGTGCTGGGGCTGTGGAGTGGGGTGGCAGGGAGGCCAGAAGAGGCATCGTATGGTTGTGAGCTGCCCTGTGGGTTCTGGGAATTGAACCATGGTCCTCTGGAAAAGGAGCCAGTTCTCTTAACCAGTGGGCCATCTCTAGTTCCCTGCAGTTTTGTTTTGTTTTGTTTTTTACGAGACAGGGTTTCTCTGTGTAGCCCTGGCTGTCCTGGAACTCACTCTGTAGACCAGGCTGGCCTTGAACTTAGATTTCGCCTTTCCTGCAGTTTTTTAAAAGTATATTGGCCCATGGTTTGTCCAGCTCATGAATGTAGAACCCATAGACACATAGGATACTGCATCTCGCTTTTTGTCAGAAAACACAAAAGTCTTATCACAAATACAGAATTTCTGCCCATTCATGTGGCCATTCCCTTATCAGCTCATCTCAATCTTTTGCAATATAAAAACTATGGTATAGCATTAATTGAAGGGCAAACATGTAGTTCAGTTGGTAGAGAGCCAACCTAGCATACAAGAAGTTCTGAGTTCATGCCGGGCGTGGTGGCACACACCTTTAATCCCAGCACTTGGGAGGCAGAGGCAGGCGGATTTCTGAGTTCGAGGCCAACCTGGTCTACAAAGTGAGTTCCAGGACAGCCAGGGCTACACACAGAAACCCTGTCTCGAAAAACCAAAAAAAAAAAAAAAAAAAAAGAAGAAGTTGTGAGTTCAATGCGCAGCACCACATAAGCTGAGCCCAGCCCCTTTGTAAGAACAGCCAGCATTCGTATCCAGTGGGCCATCTCTCCAGCTCCTGCCAGCCCCTACCTGCCAGACACCTAAATCAATGGCCAATCTCCACCCCTGATACTTGGTTTGGATGGTAGTCTTGGTGGTCAACTTAATGAGATCAGACTCACTGTGGAGATTCTGAAGGTGTCTGTGAAGGACTTTCTAAATGTAGTTAATGGCGGTGGAAAGACCACCTGACTGTGGGCTGTACCATCCCACGGGCTGAAGTCCCAGACTAAATAAAAGAAAGTAATGGAAACACCCACAGATATCACTTTTGGCTTCCTGACTGTGGCTGCCTCAAGCCCCTGCTCCCGTGACTCCTCAGCCTAGTGGACTGGGCTGCACCCAGGCACCAGGATAAAGCTGTTCCTGAAGCTGTTTTCATCAGGTATTGTCACAGCTCCAACGTAACCAGTGCAGATTATTCTATGTCCTTCTCACTGTGGGTGCAGACTGAAGTACCACATCCAGGAGGGAAGGCACAACCTCTGCGGAACCTTCTAGGGTGGGCTTTTCCCACATGAGCCCACTGTTCATGGAGACTGGCCGACCTTCAGAGGGATACCCCTGGGACAAGGGGACAGGATGCTCAGCCACCAGCAGCAACATGTTTTATTGCGACCAGAATTCCCTGGTCATGTGAGGAAGGGTTGGGACAGGACACAAGGCGGGAGATGTCACGATTTCTGGACTCCCAGACCCAAACACAAAGACCAGTGGGGAGCATAGCCAACGATACCAACAAAGGAGGGGCTCCATTTTAGCAGAGTCTTCCCCACAGGGACCCGAGGGAAAGGGGGCAATTGGCAGTGAGGGCAAATGACCAAAGAGATTCAGGAGTCTCTAAGGCAACTTCTGCATGGCTCCTCTGTGGATGTTGTTAGATGAAAACAAAGATACACTCTGTCCATTAGGAGAAGGGAAAACAAAGGCTCAAAATGGCAGTCACTAGCCAGCACCCATAGGTGTGACCTGGGATCCTGACTCCTAGGTCAGGGCCAATGCCCATAGATGTCTCCAGGCATCAGCACAGCCTGGGCGACCTGCCTGGCCAGCCGAGGGTTTTATGTAGGAATCTGCACGCGGCCTAGGTCGTGATCCATAATCTGGAGGACATCATCCAGGATCGAAGGCCCCAGGTCCACATGCAGGGACAGCAGGGAGCTGGCATGGGACAGGAAGGGCTCCTCGGCCTCCGGCTCAGGGCTCATCCCATTGTGGGGCGAGCCAGCCTCTGGAATCCTCCAGACGTCCACATTTCCTGCCCCCTGTGGGGAAGGCTGTGGAGAAGGCTGTGGAGATTCAAGGTGCAAGCGAGGAGGCTTAGGTGGAGCCTGGGCTGTAGGCAGAGTGAGGGCCTGGGGGCCACCAATTACAGGGAGGGAGATGGCGTTTTTGAGCAGAGGTGACAGCCCATCAGGGAGCTCTCGCCCACACACGGTTGTAGTGCGAGTAAACTGGAAGGGAAGGTCAAAGCTGCCATCCTCCTCAGCCTCTTCCACCGCTGTTCCTGGAAGGAGATGGAACTTGCCCTGCAGGAAGGAGATGTCCCCAAACATGTCATCTCCGCCACCGCTGCCAATGTGAATAGTGTGACGGAAGTCCCCAAGTGGTGGGCTGATCATGTCTGAGGACAGCAGGTCCCGAAGCTTCTCTTTCTTGCCTTTGCGGCTGCCACGTTTCAAATAGATGGGGACCTTGGTGGACATGGTGACTTCAGCACACAGTCCTGGCCGCTCAGTCCTCAGTACTCTCTCAACACCCTCTGCCCAAAACAGGCTCCAGAGGGCCAATGTCCACTCTTGCCAAAAACAAAACAAAAGTAGAGGGTGAGATGTGATCAAAGTTGGCCCAAGGTGTCAGGTAAAGTTAGATTAAAGGCCAACAAAGACAGGGTGGTGAATACACCCTCCTCTCTTCTAGATGGATGCAAGTCCCTTTGGAGAGCTGGAGGCAGAAAGGTGAGGTCTCCTCAACAGCAGTGGGGTTTGCTCTTGTTCCAAGATTCTTAGTCCAGAGTTGAGAAGCTGAAATGAAGGAACCCATAAATCAGGAACACAACAGACAAAGCAAGTTGAAGTGAGGTGATACCAATAATCCCCGCACTCAGGAGGCACAGACAGGAAGATCAGGACTTCAAGGCTAGCCTAGGCTACATGAGACCCTGCCTCAAAACAATACACAACAAGAAGAGCTGGGGTGTAACCTCAGTTACAGTGATTGCCTAATGTGCACGAAGCCCAAGCTTAGCCCCAGCATTACATAAATGCATGCACGGTGGCACAAGCCAGTATTCTCAGCACTCGCAAGGTAGAGGCAAGGAGATAAGAGTACCAGGCCATCCTTGACTACATACCAACTTCTGGCTGTGAAGCCACAGGTATAGAAGGATGAAGGGATGGAGAACTCAGTGAGTGGGGCAGGGGCAGGTGAGACGGCTCGGTGGGTGAGAGCACCTGCTGGTAAAGCCTGGAGACCAGAGTCTGAGCTGCAGAACCACAGTAGGAGAGAACTGCGGCCCAGGAGTCCTTCTCGGACCTCCTCATGCAGGCTGCGACATGTGCCCACACTCACAAACGCACAATAATAATAAAAATAACTTTAAAAAGTCAAGTCCCAACCGGGCGGTGGTGGCGCACGCCTTTAATCCCAGCACTCGGGAGGCAGAGGCAGGCGGATTTCTAAGTTCGAAGCCAGCCTGGTCTACAAAGTGAGTTCCAGGACAGCCAGGGCTACACAGAGAAACCCTGGCTAAAAAGAGAAAAAAATCAAGTCCCCTGTGGGGCTTGGTGGGTTACACTGTTAATCCTAGCACTAGGAAGGCAGAGGCAGGTAGACCTTTGATTTTGAGGTCAGCCTGGTCTACGTAGTATGACTCTATCTTGAAAAAAAAAAAAAAAAAAAAAAAGCCAGGCAGTGGTGGTGTAAGCTTTTAATCCCAGCACTCAGGAGGCAGAGCCAGGCAGATCTCTGTGAGTTTGAGGCCAGCCTGGTCTACAGAGAGACTTCCAAGACATTCAGGGCTACACAAAGAAGCACTGTCTCAGGAAGGAAAAAAAAAAGGCATCTCTGATAATGTCTTCATTTCTACTCTGCCTGTATCAGGGCTCTCTTTGGAGGACACCTAATAAAAGTTATGTGTCCTTACACGTCCATGCTGTCTTATGGAATGATGCCAGGCCCCCCAGTCCGGCTTGGCTTTGTTCTGTTGGGTTTTTTTAAACAGACTTTCACTATGCAGCCCTAGTTGACTTAGAGCTCACTGTGATCTGGAACACAAAAAGATCCACCTGCCTTAGCCTCTCAAATGCTGCAATTAAAATGTAAGCCACTACTATACTCCTCCTCAAGTCTCTTTTGAAGGGAAACTGCGGCCCAGAAGCTGAATGGTAGATCCTACAAACTCCTATCGCTGGTCCCTGGTCCCTGGTTCTGCTCCTGCCCAGGTATTCACTCTCAACCCTGACCTCCATCAGATACATTCTGACACATGGGAAGTGCCTCAATGTACGGGAATCTCACCATTGCTCTTAATTCCCTACTCAACTGAGGGTGGAGAGTTTGGAAACTGCCTGGCCTCTCCTGCCCAGGCCTGGACCAGAGCTGGATGGTGTCCATCCCAGTGAATGGTCAGTGCCTCACACTGGACCCATCACTTCCCAGTTGGAGGTTTTCCGTTTCTCATCCCTCAGGTCTGGTCCTTAGCAGCGAGGCTGGGTCTGATGGAATCTGTCTGACCAGCCTCCCAGTCCTAGCTCTGAGAGAGATGGACCAGGGTGTACAGATATTTTCGGGTGGTTGGCATTCTGAAAGTTTTGTGAACACATGTTATCACAACCCTCCTATGATCCCCATTTGAACATGCAAACTCTCTGGGCTTCCATGTCGCTCCTGGCAGAGTCCATGCCTCGCTGGAGAAGCAGAATGAGACAGACGAGGAGCAGAGGCTACAAGCAAAATGTGGAAACACGGTCAAAGGGTCACTAACTTTTTTTTTTTTTTTTAGATTTATGTGTATGAGTGTTTTGCCTGCAAGCATGTGAGTGCACTGAATGCATAGCTGGTGCCCACGGGTCAGAAGAAGATATTCATGCCCTTGAATTTGAGTTACAAATGGTTGCCAGCCATCATGTAATTGCTGGGAACCCAAGTTCCCAAACACTCAACAAGTGATTTTAACCAGCTCCGAGATGGTGCCATGGATTAAAAGCTGCACCTGCCATCCACCTCCATATATGCCAGCCTGGATAAGAACCTTTGTTTTGTTTTGTTTTGACAGGGTTTCTCTGTGTAACCCTGGCTCTCCTCTGTATGTCGGATTCAGGGTGTGTGACACTAACAGTCTCTGTATGTCAGATTCAGGGTGTGTGACACTAACCGCCTCTGTATGTCGGATTCAGGGTGTGTGACACTAACAGTCTCTGTATGTCGGATTCAGGGCATGCGCTGCTACAGTGTGCACTTGTTCAGTGTTTTATATAAATGCAGTTTTCTTTTTTGAGATGCTGTCTAAAAACACAAATCAAGATAAATCCAAATCCAAAACCAAAAACCAGATCTACACCCCAGTCACCAGTTTCTTAATAAGCAAGTATTGTTTATGTAGTCACGAAAAGAAAAGCTATTTTTAAGGTGGAAAAAAAATACACTGTGAATGGGTGTCATACTGCTTTAACAAGAAGGAAGTGGAGCAGGTACACCCTCCTGTTCCTTGGTAGGGGGTTGGTGTAGGGAGGGCTTGACTGGCCCCTTTAGCTCCTTTAAGTGCACGCAGAATCCTGTACAAAAGGCAAAGAAACTGGTCCAAGCTCACGTAGCAGCTAGGGGCGGGGCCAGGAGTGAAGCCAGAGGAGCCCCTCCTCCTCCTCCACACCCGAGCAGAAGAGGTATCCACCATTTCCTCTGCCCAGGCTAGGGATGGCCAGGAAGAGCAGGGAGGAGGCGGCAGGGTGCAGGGCAGGCCAGAGTCCTAACTGTCCCCATCCCAGCACAGGACCTCGCTCAGGAAACCCCGCCCCAAGGCCAGACATCCCAGGTCAGTCATGCTGAGCCATGGAAGCTGGACAGCTCTAACCCCAGAGCACCTGCAGCCAACGGGAAAGGTGTGTTCTACCGAAGTCTAGGGAAGCTGTCTGATGAAGACACACTCAAAGTCTTAGAATCGTGTAACCACCACACCAAATGCAAGGCCTGCTGACAATATCTAATCTGCTCTCTCAGCTGCTGTGGAGCACTGGGTGACTTCCTTTCCACTGGGGGAGAGTTGTGATGACGGGAGATTTGCTGAGAGCCTGGGCCAGGTCCTTCCCTACCCTCACTCCATCACACTAGATCACCAAGACAGCTTGGATGTTTCCACAGCAAACTGGGCGTCCCTGACAGCTGTCTCATTCTGAGCCAGATGTTCCCACCCAAATCCAGATGTGAGGAGCACAGAGGCTAACGGGAAGGGTGGGGCCCATATCAACCACCCAGGAGAAAACTGGGAACAACAACCAGCAACTCTAAATAGAAGATCCGGCCACCACAGGACGAGGGGCTCCAGCCTGCCATGGAATTCCTTACATGTTTATAAGGCACGTTGTGGCGGGTGCCACTAGTGTCTCAGTTAGCTGATGGAGTGGAACTGGAACCTCAGACATATTAAGGAACTTTACAAAGGTCATCGGACTAGCAAGAGAAGGCACTGGTACCGAGGCTGGTCCACGTGTCTCCGAGGCAAGGGGCCATACCCACGGTGATAGGGGTGGGGAGCATGAGAGAAGCTATCACGTCTTCAGGCTTCCCCTATATAGTCTTATCTCTTGGCTCCCACTTCCCCAGCTTGCAAGTGTGCAGCTCTATAAAGAGCTCTGACTAGGACCAGGCTGCCAGGAGGAGCTTCCTCCGCTAATGGGAGGCACAGATGAAAGCCATCCCAGTTCTATGGCTTGCCCTGGTCAGCAATCTTGGGCCTCCCTCAGAGAAAATGACTTTCTAGAGGCAGATCACCTCTGGTCATGGAGAATAGTTAGCCCCTGTTCACTCTGGATGTTCATGAAAATTCCCCTCCCTACACAGACACTTCAAAATTAATGGACTCCCCGCTGCACACCACTTTTTTTTTAAATACAGGGTCTCACTGTGTAGACCAGGCTGGCCTCAAATTCACAGAGATCTGCCTTCTTCCCCTTCCCAAGTGCTGGGATTAAAAGCGTACGGGCTGGCCAGGCAGGTGATAAGTGCTTTTGGGAGGCAGAGGCAGGCAGATCTCTGGGAGATTGAGTCCATCTTGGTTTGCATAGTGAGTTCAGGACAGTGAGACCCTGTCAAACATTCAAATCTCAACCCCTCCCTCCCCCCCCCCAAAAAAAACAAGAAAGTGTGCCACCAGGCCCAGCTCTAGGTCTGCCCCTTTTCTAAAGGCTCACTGAGAAGGTTTATGGTGGTCCTGGAACTCACTCCGTAGACCAGGCCAACTGAACTTAGAGATCTGTTTACTTCTAAAAACTAAAAAAACAAAAAACAAAAAAACTGCCTCTAAAAATAAAAAAAGAAAAAACTAGAAAGTTTTATTTATTGTTACTGTTGAGTGTATTTTAATGTGAGTGTGTGTGTGTGTGAGTGCGTTCGCGAGTGTGTACGTAGTGTGCGGAATGTGTGTGGAAGTCAGAATACTTTGTGGAGTCCATCTCTGAGTGTTTCGGGAAAGGAGCTCACCTCCAAGCTTGCTCAGCAAAAGACTTCCGCTGAGCCGTCTTGCCAGCAGCCCAAGGGGAAGGGTTTGAAATCTAGTTCCACCTGGGCCTCTGTGACCTTGAGCAATGAACCTTTTCTCTCTGGGACTGAACTCACCTTCCCTGTCTTTAAAATAAGCTGACCCACTGCTATACTTGAAACAAGAGGCCTCTGCACAATAGACGGATCCACAGTAACCGTCAAAGGACATTCAGCACATATCTTCAGGGCTTTTCTCAAGCACTTCGGCTCTTCCAGGTAGAGGTTGCATCAAGAACAAAAACCAAACCCTTCTAGGTCCCCTCCTGCCAGCCCTGGCAGGGCTGGCTCAGAATCTGGTGCTTCTGCAGCGATCTCTCTGTAGTACAATGTCGCTAGGTGGCGCGCGCGTCCCTGCTATAACCCGGGGTTCTAGGGTCCCACCGAGCATACCCGCTCCAGGGAGACGCCCACCGAGGAACTGCGTGCTCCAGTGCCCGAGGTGGATCGCCCATAGGCCCTTTTTCTCTGGGTTGCACAATCGGACCACCGTGAGGGTAGAATTGCAATTATCGGGGACCTTGTCTGGGACTCCGATATCTGGGAGGGGCCTTGCCTTGCCTGAGCTTCTTGGCCTGGGCGAAGTCTCAATGTCTGCTTGGCTCACAGCCAGACTTCGGACGTGCAGGCCCCCGCCCTCCCCGGAGTCCGGCTGCTCAGCCCTGGCTTGTGTTCCTGTGCCGACCCCTCCAGATCCCCAGTCAAGCGCTACCCAGCGCGGCCCAGATCCATTTCAGTAACACTAAAGCTAAAGATAGGAGGACACCTCACCATCCGCTAAAAATACGGCCTCCAGCCCAGGCAGGGACACGGGCCGAAGAGAGGATGTTCCCTAGTCCCAGGTCTCTGGCCAGCATAGAAGTACAACCCGGAGCTGCAAGACTGACAGCACAGCGCCTTGAGCGCTGCGGGAGGTCATGGGTAGGGGGCGGGGATCCAGACCCCAGATAATGGACCTGATCTGAGCCAAAACAGAACACCGCCTGGCTAGCACTCTCCAGGGAGCTGCGGGAGGCCTGTAAAACCCCAGTCCCAACTCACCTTGAGGAGCGCGGGCAAAGCTGCAGAGCTGTGCGGCTAGGATAGAGGACCAGGGAGGGCCTGGGAACTTACAGTGCAGACCTTGGGCCTAAGCCACGCCCCCAGAGCCAGAAGCCAATCCCGGACCGCTCCTCTCGAACCCCCACCCACACATCCCCGCCCACCGCGGCACCGCCCAGGTTCTTCTTTCTGTAAAGGCTAAGAGCTGGATTCCAAGATTCTAGAGGCTTAGCCTCCGGGCGGCTGAGGGCTATCACCGAAGGGTAACAAGGGTGGATACACACGAGGACGCCAGCTGTTCGTGTTGGAATAAAAACTTTAGGCTAGAAGCACTGGGCCAACAAAGGCCGGAAGAAAGAATTCTTGAGAAATCTCTGACCATCCTTGGATGGGTTTCCTTGACGGAAGGACGAGGACCCGGGAGGCGCCCGCACTGACTCTTCAAGAATGAATTGGGCTTTGCAGGCGTTTTACAAACCTAGGGGAGTTTTGAAGAGTTTACCCTAGGCTAGGAGAGTGATGAAGGATGCGAGAAAGATTCAGGGTCGGAAAGCACAGAGAAAAACAGAGACAGACACAGCCTGAACTTGCACGAGTTTGCTGACCTGCTAAGTGGTTTCTGAGGTGGATGGTTTAGAACAGGATCAGAAACAGTTATTGAAGGACAGGTCCTAAAGCTGATGAGACAAACCGAGGGAAACTTCTCATTGCGCCGTTTTGTGAGTAAATTCTCTGAGTGTCTGTTCGTGGTTAGGGAAGCTGAGGAGTCAGGATTCAAGAAATTCGAGGTTCCAGGCACAGGCTGATCCCCTTCCGGGTGGATGAGTGCTAAGAGGAGTGAGGCAAAGAAGAGGACAGTGATAGGAGGAGGAAATCGGGATGCTTGCCTTCCAGATAGCAGATGTGGAAAGCGGTGTGTGGATAGGAGGGAGGGATGCTGGGGCTGGGGAGTATGTCAGGCAAGCCAAAAGGGAGGGGAGAATGGGAAGGACTGGGTCATGCTTCCCTAAAGATGACCATATTCTGGGCCAGGAGGACAGCTCGGAGGAGCTCGGTGAGATTCCCTGTATGTCAGTCCTTCTGTTTAATCCCAAGTCACACACATACACACACTCACACACACATACATACACACACACACACACACACACACACACACATTCACATAATCTTACACTCACACGCATGCACCACTAGATCAAGAGCTCCACGTTTTAACGTCTGGGACCATTTTGTTATGTGGGAAAAGGGAATTACCAGAAATTATAATTGATTGAACTCCTGGGTTCAAGCAGCTCGCCTTCCTTGCCCTCCCAAAGAGCTGGGTCTGTAGATGTGAGCCGCATGCCTGCTCAGCCGACTTTAACAGAGAGATTATCCCAGGTTAGGCATGTACTCTAGTTCGTGGAGCGCTTACAGAGCCCCGAGAAGCCCTGGGCACTGGATTGAACAGCATGTGATGGGGCATCAGCACTCAGAAGGTGGAGGCAGGGGGATCAGGAGCTCAAAATGTTTCTCCTCAGCTGTGTAGCAAATTCAAGCCCTAAAATAAAAGAAGACCGTTATGAGCGAAGACTCTGTGTAAGGGTGCTCGTGACCAAGCCTCAAAACCTCAGTTTGATTTCTAGGGCCTACATGGTGGAAGAAGGGGGAACGAACTTTTAAATGTTCTTTTCTGATCTCCACATGCTCCACCACACACACAACCCCCCCCCCAAAAAAAAAAGAAAGAAAGAAAGAAAGAAAGAAAGAAGGCTAAGAGTCTTTTTTTTGGGGGGGGCAGGTCTCTCTACATAGCCTTGGCTAATCTGGAACTCACTATGTAGCCCTGCCTGGCCTTGAACTCACAGGGATTAATCTGATTCTGTCTTCAGTGTAATTTTTTTTTTTTAAAGAAAGAAAAGGAAGGGCTGGAGAGATAGCTCAGTGGTTAAGAGCACTGCCTGCTCTTCCAGAGGTTCTGAGTTCAAATCCCAGCAACCACATGGTGTCTCACAACCATCTGTAATGAGATCTGACGCCCTCTTCTGGTGTGTCTGAAGACAACTACAGTGTAATTATTTATAATAATAAATTTTTAAAAAAAAGAAAGAAAAGGAAGAAAGATTGTCCTGGCTGGGCAGTGGTGGTGCACGCCTTTAATCCCAGCACTTGGGAGGCAGAGGCAGGCAAATTTCTGAGTTTGAGGTTAGCCTGGTCTACAGAGTGAGTTCCAGGACAGCCAGGGCTACACAGAGAAACCCTGTCTCGGGAAAAAAAAAAAAATGTCCTGAATAGGCCAGACTTAATTACAAGGGCCCTTAAAAATAAAAACAAAAGAATGAAAGATGCATCTGAAGCCGCCTGGCAGTGAGCCTGTGACCAGAAAGGCAGAGGCACGGCAGCTATTTCAAGTTTGAGACCAGCCTGGTCTACAGTGAGTTCCAGGCCAGACAGGATACAGCATAATGAGACCCTGTGTCAAAAGAGGAAAGGGGGGAGGGGTCCGGTGAAAGGGTTCGGCTTCCCTTCTGAGTGCTGGGATTCCGGACAGGCACCATCACAGGCTGTTCCATTCAGTGCTCAGGACAGAACCCAGGGCTTCACGCTTGCTCCATAAGCGCTCTATGAACTAAACTCGCTATCCCCAAGTCTGACGAGCCGCAGAACGCACATGGTGGGAGGAGAGAACCATTCCCACAGGCTTTCCGCTGACCTAAACACTCACCAATAAATAAGTCAATTTTGTAAAGTGTAAGGAAGGAAAGGGCAAGCCAGAGACACCATCATGCTACTCTTAGAGATGAAAGAAGGCTCGAGGGCCAAGGACCTCTGGACCTTCCAACAGCAGGAGAAGACAGCGACAGACAGAATCAACAGCCATGCTAACACCTTCTTCACTGTAGCCTCACTGGCCTACTGACCTACATAACATGCTAAAGAATCTCTACGGCTCCTCTGTTGTTGTTAAGTTACGTGCATACGTCTGCCTCTGTGGAGATGTGTGGGGGAAGCCTCTGAGGGTACCTGGACGACCTTATTACAGGCGGTGTGAACTGCTTGACACTGGGTTCAGGGAATCACACCCAGCTGCTCGGCATGAGCAATATTTTAAGCACTGAGCTGTCTCTCTGGCCCAGATGTACTGTATTAAACCACCAAGCAAGCTTGTGTTAATTTGTTCCAGTATCAATGGAAAATGAAATAAAGGAAGCTAAGAATTTAATCTTTTTCTGCCTTTTTTTTTTTTTTTTTTTTTTTCTGTGTAGCTCTGGCTGTCCTGGAACTCACTCTGTAGACCAGGCTGGCCTTGAATTCAAAATCCACCTGCCTCTGCCTCCTGAGTGCTGGGATTAAAGGCGCGCACCACCATGCCAGGCTGCTTTTTTTTTTTTTTTTTTTTTTAAACTACATGGTAACCCTGACTGACTCGGAACCTAAACCAGGCTGGCCTCAAACTCACAGAGTCCACCTGCCTCTGTCTCCCTGTGTGCCAGCACGGCTGGCAGTACTTAATCTCCAGTTGGCAGGCAGTACTTAATCTCCAGTTGGCAGGCAGTACTTCATGCTCAGTTCCACAGGATGCATCAGTGCTAGCCTGATGTCATAGAGAAAAACTAGGGCCAGTCCTGGAAAGGGACCCAGGCCACATGGTGGTATGGGTAAAAGTTAAACTTTGAATATGTCCCCGAAAGAGGTATGTTGGGAATTTACTCCCCAAGGCAACGGTGTTGGGAGGCGGGGCCTGCTGGGGGCTGTTGAGGTCAGAGGGCTGTAAGCCCATAAAAAGTTTAGTTCCAACTATGGAAGGGCTGGAGAGTGCAAGCCCACTTTCTCTCTCTCCCTCTCCCCCCATCTACCCAGTCTCCCTTCTGTCTTCTGCCAGGGGATGACATCGTATGAGGACCCTCACCAGATGCCAGCTGGCATCCAGATGTTCTCAGACACTCCAGCCTCCAGGACCAGAGCTGGCAACAAAACCGGAAGTTATAGGGGTGGAAGGTTGTGGGGGGGGGTGTCTTAAGTTCTTCTCCAAGGCCCAGGGCTGTACTGGCAGCACCCAGCCCAGGGTTCTTTGGGGCGGTCTCTGTAGGGGGTGGATGATGGGCAGGGTTGGAGAAGATATGTAGGGAGCTGCAGAGCACTATGGGAATTGTTTTCTGTCACCCTGGATGGGAAAAGCTTTTGCTCAGAGCTGTCCATGCTACTTGGATGGCTCCTTGGCTCTTGCTGTTAATCTAAGCAAGACAAAGACCTGGTCTCCATCCAGAAGGGCCTGGCCCTGGGTTCTGCCCTGTACAAGGGTTTGAGGAGGGCACTTAGCCTTTCCTCCACTCACAAACAGGCTAGAAACCCAGTCTCTGAAGAGAGTCCCAGCAGGCGGGATGCGCATACATGGAGTTGTGCAGACAGACCTGGCATTGCCATTTGGTGTCTCACAGTTAATCATTTATGGAATGGAATTTTTAGTTGGGGCACTGAGGTATGTGCCTTTAGTCTCAGCACTCAAAAGACTGAGACAGGAGGATTGCCATAATTTTTAGACCAATTTGGGCTACATATACTGAGTTCCAAGCTAGTCTACAGAGTAATGCCCTGTCTCAAACCAAAAGAAAAATAAAATAAGATTTTCAGTTACTAAACCAGCTTTTTACACAACCCCTCTCCACCCACCCCAGGCTACATGTAAAGACCTAGGTGTGTGTGGGGTGGGGGTGGGGTGAGGCTGGACTAGTTTAGCTCTTTGGGGATGGCTCCCACCCTAGACCCTGTGTTCGGGTTGGACATCCCAGTTGTCCATTGGGAAGGTCCTGGGGGCACCATTGTGGCTAAGGAGTAGGGCCCACAAGGCACAGAGAAAGTCTGTGCAATCCGTGATGGATGGGAGAGAAGAGATTCAGTTCACACTGAGCCTGCAGCCTCCCTGCCCTCGGACGGACCCACGAGGTCCAGTCCTACAGCTTCCTCCCCCACGGAGATGACCACACAGACTGACTCAGCCCTTCCTTCCCGTCCCTGCCACTTCTTCCTGGAAATTGCCCTCATCCTAGGCTCTGACCTCTGCGGGCCCTAGAGGATACAGTCAGAAGTCCCTCCCCCAAGGGTGGACAGAATGAAGGGACTAAGTGGAGTCCCCTCCTCTTGGTTGGGCTGGAGCCAGCTCTCCACATCTTGGAAATATAGGGCCCTGAGAGGTAGACACGATGCCAGAGATGTCAGGGACAGTCATCTCGGGGAATCGAGGGAAGACACTGAGAAGGGATGATGGAGGTCTCAAGTGGTGTTCGAGGGCCCCTTCTGGGTCGCAGGGCCTCTGGGAATGGTGAAGGAGCTGTGTGCACCCTTGGAGAGCCTCTGATGTCCCAGCCCAGCTTGGTCTACAGTGCCTGTGGCCTGAGCCCACCCCAGGCCTGGGCTGGATTTTTTTTTTCCTTGATTGTTTTATGTTTCCTTCCTCCTGGGACT
Organism: Mus musculus; assembly: GCF_000001635.26. Taxonomy (NCBI): domain Eukaryota; kingdom Metazoa; phylum Chordata; class Mammalia; order Rodentia; family Muridae; genus Mus; species Mus musculus. Next base: position 5,930,209 of record NC_000085.6, read on the forward strand.
CCTGCCAAGCCCGGCCCTCCCCTCCTCCCTTTCAGAGAACTTGACATCCAAGGCTGGGCTTCCAGATGAGCAGTCACCCATGGACTCAGCCTCGGGAGACCTCCTTGGAAATTGGGTGGTAGGGCCTTGCTGGGGGACTTTCCTTTAGGTTTGAGTTTTGGCCTCTAGCACAGTACCATGGGGTTTTCCAGAGTGGTGACAGTGGTGACAGTGGTGACAGTGGTGACAGTGCTGTCCTAGTAGGGACAAGCCCAAACACTTCCTCTTAGAAGCTTTTGGGAGTGTCTTGGCTGCATGGCTGCCATCGGTAATAAATGAAAGGGTCATTAGGGGCTGTCTGCAGGACCTCCCAGGCCTAGGACTTTCTAGGTACCTCATCATTATTAGGGACATCCTTCCAATCACAGTCTTCACTCTCAGCACCTGGTGTTGCAGGTGCTGGCTGACATAGATCCTAAAAGGCCTTGTTTGTTTGTTTGTTTGTTTGTTTGTTTGTTTGAGACAGGGTTAACTCTACACAGCCCTGGCTGCCCTGCAACACACTGTATGGACCAAACTGGCTTCTAACTCACAGAGATCTGCCTGCCTCTGCCTCTAGAGTACTGATAAGAGCATAAGCCAGCCTGCCTGGCCAAAACATCATTTTTGCATGTGCACTTTAGCTCAAGATCTGCTGGACTAGAGAAGACACAATGGCCAAACTAGGCCCAACCTCTGGAACAGGTGACATAAATATCAATTCTAAATCAGTTTGGATGTGACATCATGTAGTCCCCAGGACAGCATCAAGCTCTGAATCACCACCAGGAAGACATAGTCAGTGGCTGGGAATCAAAAGAACAAAAGAGCGGCCTGCAATATGGCTTAGTGAATACAGATGCTTGCTGCAAAGCCTAGCAATCTGAGTTCAATACCTAGGCCACACCATAGAGGATGCTGGAAGGAAAGAACCAACTTTCAAAAGTTATCCTCTGGGGGCTGGTGAGATGGCTCAGCGGTTAAGAGCACTGACTGCTCTTCTGAAGGTCCTGAGTTCAAATCCCAGCAACCACATGGTGGCTCACAACCATCCGTAATGAGATCTGACGCCCTCTTCTAGTGTGTCTGAAGACAACTACAGTGTACTTACATATAATAAATAAATAAATCTTAAAAAAAAAGTTATCCTCTGACCTCCACATGTGCACCATGAAAACACACACACACACACACACACACACACACACACACACTACGAGAAAGAACTGCAGAGATGGATTGATGGATTTGCTGCCAGGGATAGAAAAACAAAAAACAAAAAAGAGGGTTGGCAGGGCTCCAAAGAAAGGGGACATCGAGCAGGTATGGGTGCGCTGGGTGAGCAGGAGGAAGCCTGGAGAGACTAGAGGACTTAGCACATACAGGGTGTGACCATAGACGAGACTACAATAGAGCAAGGCACAGAAGGGGACAGTAAGGGGTAGACTGGTTACTTTTGTCAACTTGACACAACCCAGAATTACCCGGAAAGAGGAAGCCTCAAATCCGGAATTTCTCAAATCAGACCTGTGACCGTGTCATGCAGAGACTGCTGTGACTGTTGACTGGGCGGTACCATGCTTCAGCAGGTGGCTATAGAGAAAGCTAGCTGGTTATAGTCCCAACTCTCTGGTCTCCAGTGTGAGTCACTCCACTCTCCAACCTCTAAATGGCTGAGGCTTGGACTTGGCCAGTCTGAACCATGGGGATAGTTCAGGGGTGGAAATGGGGTAACAGTAAACACAAGCTCTGGAAATCCTGGGGCTGTGAGGGTTCCAAAGGCCGAGACTAGGGACGCTGGTGGCTAGCTCTGCTGCTGTAAGCGAAGGGCCTGCCTGAGAATAAGAACGACACAGAAGAAGCAGAGGCACTTCCTGTGTTGGTGCACACCTATAATCCTAGTACTCAGGAAGTGCAGGAAGGAGGATCAGGAGTTCAAGGCCAGGCTCAGCTTCCGAGTGAGTTCAAGGTTAGCCTAGACTACTGAAAACCTGTCTCACCCTCCCTCCAAATAAAGAATGCAGAGCCAGGAAAACTAATTTATGAGATAGTTTATGTTCCTGGTCCCAGACATACCCAAAGCATTTTCATTACATTAGCTAACAAATTCCAGTCTTTGCTTGGGGTTTTGGTATGGTTTCTGTCACTTGCCATTGAGAAGTCAAGGTTCACTGCTGAGTAACTGAAGACCAGAGACAGAGATGGTCATGACGGTTACTGAATGTATTGGGAATGACAATAGGTGTCCTTTGGGGTATACCACAATTAGAACTTTAGAGCTTTCTTCTTCTTCTTCTTCTTCTTCTTCTTCTTCTTCTTCTTCTTCTTCTTCTTCTTCTTCTTCTTCTTCTTCTTCTTCTTCTTCTCCTTCTCCTTCTCCTCCTCCTCCTCCTCCTCCTCCTCCTCCTCCTCCTCCTCCTCCTCCTCCTCTTCCTCCTCCTCCTCCTCTTTCTCCTCCTTCTCCTCCTCCTCGCCTTCCTTCTCCTTTTTTTTTCCTTTTTTGTTTTTCAAGACAGGGTTTCTCTGTGTAGCCCTGGCTGTCCTGGAACTTACTCTGTAGACCAGGCTGGCCTCAAACTCAGAAATCCGCCTGCCTCTGTCTCCCAAGTGCTGAGATTAAAGGCGTGCGCCACCACTGCCTGGCCTTCCTCCTCCTTCTTCTCTTCCTCTTCCTTCATTTCCTCTTCCTTCTCCTTTCCTCTCCTCCTTCTTGGTTTTTCCAGACAGGGTTTCTATGTGTAGCCTTGGCTGTCCTAGAACTCACTCTATATAGACCAGGCTGGCCTCGAACTCACAGAAATCCAACTGCCCCTGCCACCCAAATTCTGGGACTAAAAGGCATGTGCCACCACCACCAGGCATTCTTTTTGTCAATTCAGAGACAGGGTTTCATTCACTATGTAGCTCTGTCTGGTCTCAAACTCACTGTGCTGGCTAGTTTTATGTCAACTTGACACAAGCTAGCTAGCTGAAAGGAGGGAACCTCAATTGGAAAATTGTCTCTGTAAGATCCAGCCATAGGTCTGCCGGGCGGTGGTGGCGCATGCCTTTAATCCCAGCACTTGGGAGGCAGAAGCAGGCAGATTTCTGAGTTCGAGGCCAGCCTGGTCTACAAAGTGAGTTCCAGGGGAAAAAAAAAAAAAAAAAAAAAGCTCCAGCTATCAGGCATGTTCTTAATCAGTGATTGATGAGCACCCCACTGTAGAGTCACCCCTGGGCCGGGCTGGTGGTCCTGGGTTCTATACGAAAGCAGGCTGAACAAGCCTTGGGGAGTAAGCCAGTAAGCAGTTCCCCTCCATGGCCTCTGCATCAGCGCCTGCTTCCAGACTATGTCCCCTGAGTGCTGGGATTATAGGTTGCATTCCCATGCCCAACCCAAACTCATCTCTCTCTCTCTCTCTCTCTCTCTCTCTCTCTCTCTCTCTCTCCCTCCCTCCCCCCCTCCCTCCCTCCCTCCCTCCCTCCCTCCCTCTTTCTTTCTTTCTTTCTTTCTTTCTTTCTTTCTTTCCCCCAACAAGCTATCTTTTCATGCAGCCCCAAACTCAGTCACATCAAGAGTCAGTTTCCTGGTCACACCTGACCTCCAGGCACCCACTACTCCCAGGGATGGCGGCATGATCAACTTTTACAGACACTCGCAGAACTGTTAGTAAGCACGGCCCCTCTCATCTCTTTACCCAAATGCTAAAAATATTTAGACAAGTTGAGCTCCCAAATCCTGCAGGGACTGATAGAAATCCCAGGGAAGGCACTGCAGGGCACAGATGACTATGAGGCGGGTGGGGAAGCCCTTGTAGATTTCTCTATTTGGTCACCGGAGCAAGCCCCATTCAACCAAAATAGGCTGCCCATCACAGTCCCGCAATATTGTGTAGACTGCTTGCTGTGGTTTGGATAAGCGTCCCCTGAGTACACTCATGATGAATTTTAATTCCTGTCAGGCACGATGGTGTGAGAATGTGATCCAAGCACTTGAGGTAGGATGTGCCATACACTCTATTGGAATTGTGACAACAGGGGACAAGACGGTCCTTGTTCTTGGAGATCAAGAGTGAGTAGCATGAGGGACAGGCTATGGAGCACTTCAGGAATAAAGTGGCAAGGCAGTTGTGACTATTTCTGTTGTTAAAGGCAAGAATGGGATGAGGCTGGAGAGGCGACTTCAGTGGCTGAGAGCACCTGCTGCTCTTTCAGAGGCCCCAGCATCCGCCATCAGGTGGTTCATAACTGCCTATAATTCTAGCTCCAGTGGGTTCGGACACCTCTGGCCTCCTAGGGTACCTAAACTCACATGCACATAGCCCCCCCTCCCAATCCACAAGTTAAAAATAATAAAGAAATCATTTTGTAAAAGCTGGCGAGAAGGCTCAGCAGGTAAAGGCATGTGCCTACAAATCGTGATACTCGGACCTCAGTCCCCAGAACCACGATGGAAGGAGACACCCAGCTCTCACAAGGTGCGTCTCTGACCTCCATATTCATACTGTAGTACACATGCCCCATCCAAATAAATACCTTTTAAAAAACTGCAAAGGTTGGTGATGTGACTCAGTCGGCAAAATCCTTGGCCAGTGTGAGCGAGGCTCTGGGTTCAATCACGAGCTCTGAATAAGCTGGGTGTGGTGGCATGCCCTTATAATCCAGCACTCAGGGGGTAGGAAGGCCAGTCTCAGCTATATATTTAGTTTGAACAGGATATGGGGATAAACCCAAACCCTATCACACATATCCCTAGGGGCAACTTTTGTTATCAGAAAGGTTCTAGGGAGCCCCAGGCACTCATGGGAATGACAGAAGACTTTACGAGAAACCTGCTTGGCGGCAGTAATGGCCTTCCTTTCCCTTTCTGCTTCTCTGAGAGGTGAGAGAGTGGTTGGAACAGGCTCGGTGCAGTAAGTGGGCCAGAGGGGAGCCCTCCTTTCCCAGAACTGTTCCTGCCAGGTGGAAAAGCTTTCTCTGAAGAGTCCGAGGGTGTCGGGACCAATGGCTCCTGCTGCTGACTCTCCCCACATGTTCCTGCTCCTGTTGTGTGTGGGGACAGCCCTGGAGGGTCTGGGCATGATCAGGAGAGTGGAGTGGGCAGTGAAGACAGGGCTGGCTTGGGCTGTCAGAGAGAAGTGTCCAGGAACCGGGGTCCGTGGGGTCATGGGCAGCAGCTGTCCTTGAGACCTCTGAGGGGCCTCTGGACCAGGGCAGCTGTAGACCTTCAGCTGTCAGGCAGGCTCTTGGCTGGGAGGAGCCTGGGGCTGGAGGAGGGTGGGGCTGGGAATGTGGAGCTGGCTTTGGCTCAGCCTGGTCTGAGGGCAGTCTACTCTAGGACCCTAGGCACTTCCACGGCATTCCCACAGGGAACAGAACAGCTGAGGGTATGTGAGAGGTGGCTGGTTGCCTGAACACAGCTAGCTGATTGAGCCCATCTTGGATGTCTGTCCTCTTTGGTGTCTGTCCTCTTGGACATCTTTGGAGATTTCCTAGTCAGAACCTTGCTCCAGATCCCCACCATGCCATCTGTTGCTGAGCCTTGCCCTGTGACTCTTAGGGTCAAACGTGTTCAATGCTTTCTTTATGGCTGGATTTATAGTATGACTCCTAAGCCTTTCCAGCCTTCCAAAGCTGAATTAGACTAGTTACAATCTCACCCTTCCCAGGCCCAGGTCCTGCTAGATCAGCAACTAGCACGCCAACGCCCCTCCCTTCCTCTCAAGCACAGAGCTGGGTTGGTTCCCAGGACTCAAGTCCTCCTCGTGGGTCGGCTATAGACAGTTGCAAACTTCCATGTAGATGATGGGAAGTGAACCCAGGACCCCTGGAAGAGAAGGCAATCCTCTCAACCACTGAGCCATCTCTCCAGTCACAATTTTGGGGGTTTTAAAAGAATGTTTCAGGAGCTAGAGACATGGCTCAGTGGGTAAGAGCACTGACGTGTGGGGCCGTGATAGGCAGCCTATTTTGGTTGAATAAGGCTTGCTCCCTACCCTGCAGACTTGCTCTTCTAGAGGTCCTGAGTTTAATTCCCAGCAACTACATGGTGGCTCACAACCATCTGTAATGGGATCTGATGTGCGCTTCTGGTGTTTCTGAAGACAGCTACAGTGTACTCATACATAAAATAAACAAATCTTTTTTAAAAAGCATAAAAGAATGTTTCTTTTATGTGTATATATATGCATCATGTGCTATTCCAGCCTGAGATACAGAGCAAGGCTTTGTCTCAGAAAAATCAAAACCAATCAGCCAGTCAGAGAGGAAATAACAAACCAGGGGGCTGGAGGGATGGCTCGGGGGGTTAAGAACACGTGTTGCTGTGGCAGAGGACCTGAGTTTGGTTCCTAGCACCCACATAGCTGCTCACAATCATCTGTAATGAGATCTGATCATTCTGACTACTGCAGGTTCCTGCACGCCTGCACGTAATGCACATACATACTCAGGCACACACGTCAAATAAATACTCTTTAAAAACTTCAAAAGTGGGCTGGTGAGATGGCTCAGTGGATAAGAGCACCCGACTGCTCTTCCGAAGGTTTGGAGTTCAAATCCCAGCAACCACATGGTGGCTGACAACCATCCGTAAAAAGATCTAAAAGATCTGACTCCCTCTTCTGGAGTGTTTGAAGACAGCTACAGTGTACTTACATATAATAAATAAATGAATCTAAAACAAAAAACAAAAAAAACAAAAAACTTCAAAAGTTGCCAGGTATGGTGGTGCACACCTTTAATCCCAGCACTTAGGAGGCAGAGGCAGGCGGATTTCTGAGTTTGAGGCCAGTGCCTGGTCTACAAAGTGAGTTCCAGGACAGACAGGGCTACACAGAGAAACCCTGTCTCAAAACAAAACAAATAAACAATAAAAGAGAGAGAGAGAGAAAGAGAGAGAGAGAGAGAGAGAGGGTAAAACCCCTAGTCAAGACCTCTCTGGCAGGTTAAGTTTTGGGCAGGAGGGAGGAATGATGAGTGCTGCGCATGTGCAGAACCGTCAGGTGGGTTCAGCCAGGCCCAGGCCCAGCAAAGTGAGGACTCAGCTCACCGGAAGTGATCAGGGCCAAGGGACCTGGGGTCAAGGGAAGGAAACCACACCCAGGGTGATTCCAGAAAGCAGGACAGATGGAAGGATCGAAGGACCAGTGTCCTGGCATCGACCCAGCCCTCCCGCCCCTGGGCGCCCCTCGTGGCTCTAATTCCCTAGCTTTGCTCCTGGCACTCAGCTGAGTTCCCACGGACTGGAACTATGAGGGGCTTTTGTTCCCTCCGCAGCTCTGCCCTCCAAGAAAAGGGGCTTGACTCCTAAAAGGGCAGCCACGCCCGAAAGGGGAGAGGGTGGCAGTTTCCCTCTATGAGTGAAGTAGGAAGCAGAGTCATCGATTTGCCTTGAGTTCTTGTGTCAAGGCGCTCGAGACCGGATCTGGGGAAGATGCTGCAAAAGGCAGATGGGGCCCTGTCAAGCCTGTGTCTTCCTTCCCCAGCACTTCATTCCGTTTCAGAGTTCTATGTCCAAGGGCAGGCGCACAGGCGAACTCTACTAGCAACGCATGCTGCAGGAGACTGTGGAGGCAGATGAAGTGAGGACCAGGGAGGCGAGCTGGCAGTCACTTGGCACCAACTTCCTGACAAGACTAAAAGGAACCTTCTGGTGCCCCACCCTTTTTGTTTGGGTCTTCAATGCCTACCAAGCTCTCCCAGATCACCTCCAGCCCCATTTGACTTGTATCCAGGCAACAGTCCCGGGCTTCCATTCATGCCTAGTGACAGAGTCCTTGCTTTCCTGCCTTCTCCCTTGACTCGCTCGCAGCTCCTCCCACTGCCACATCTCCATCTCTTCCTAAGCCTCCAAATCTTCCTGAGTCTGGACTCTGTCCACTGCGGGGCAGCGGCAGGACATGACGTTCCCCACAAACGTTCAGAAGCAACATGACAATCGCTAAGTGTCCCCGGAGGAGCCTCGTGGGCTCCCGTGATAAGGGCTAAGTGGGAGGGCAGCAGGATGGAGCTGGAGCTTGGTTACGGCTGCCTGATGGGTTAATCTTCCCAGGCTGTCTCTACGACAAGGGAGGGGCAGGCTGAGAGCTCATGCTTGGCTTGGTTAAAACACTCCTGTGCTCATGTGCCACGCATGCCACTTCTGAGGTTGACAAGTCATCCTGCAATGTGGACCATTAAATGTTTCCTGTGTTTAGAAGCCAGAGAACAAGGGTTATTGGCTCCTCAAGTCAAGGCTTGTTTCTAAGGCTTTCCTTGAAAGTTTTTTTTCTACATAGCCCCAGCTGTCTTAGAACTCACTATGTTAACCAGGCTGGCTTCAAACTCTGAGAGATCTGCTTGCTTCTGTCTCCCTGATGCTGGGATTAAAGAGCTACACCACTGTCTTAGGGTTTCCATTGGTGATGAAAGACCACAACCAAAAAGCACATTGGAGAGTGTGATGGTTTATATTTGCTTGGCACAGGGAGTGGCACTATTAGGAGGTGTGGCTTTGTTGGAGTAGGTGTGTCACTGTGGGCGTGGACTTAAGACCCTTCACCCTAGCTGCCTGGAAATCAGTCTTCTGCTAGCAACCTTCAGATGAAGATGTAGAACTCTCAGCTCCTCTAGCACCGTGCCTGACTGGATGCTGCGATGCTCCTACTTTGATGATACTGGGCTGAACTGTGAGGAGCGGGTGTGGCGGCAGTCCCAAAGGCGCCAGGGACTGCAGCTCAGTCGTATGACTTGCACCTGACTTCCTCATATAAGCCACAAACATATTGAGAGCTGCACAGGTGTACCAGGATACTGGTGAATCCATTTTGGTGGAGACATGCCCCTGCTGCCCTGATTAGCTGAAGCTGCGTACCTGGTGAGGTGACGTGGCCTGCTGTGAGTGGATGAGGGCTGAGAGTATATAAGAGTGAGAGGCCCGGGTTAGAGGGAGGATTATTAGGGGGAGATATAAACAAGAAGAAACAGGACTGAATAAACGTGTGCAGAAGGATCCTGTTGCAGCGTCGTTCTTCCTGGCCAGTTGGGCTCGCACAAGACTGAACCTCTGAACCTGTAAGCCAGCCCCAGTTAAACAGTCATCTATAAGACTTGCCTTGCCGGGCAATGGTGGTGCACGCCTTTAATCCCAGCATCGGGGAGGCAGAGGCAGGTGGATTTCTAAGTTCAAGACCACCAGCCTGGTCTACAGAGTGAGTTCCAGGACAGCCAGGAACCCTGTCTCAAACAAACAAACAAACAAACAAACAAACAAACTTGTCTCGGTCATGGTGTCTGTTCACAGCAGTAAAAATCCTAAGACAGGGAGAAAGGGTTTATTTGGCTTATACTTCCATATGGCTGTTCATCACTGGAGGAAGGAGATTGAACAGGCAGGAACCTGGAGGAAAGAGCTGATGCGGAGGCCATGGAGGGTGCTGCTTTCTTAAGGCTTCCTCGGCCTTCTTAGGGAACCCAGGACCACCAGCCCAGGGATGGCCCCACCCATAATGGGCTGGGTCGCCCCCCATGAATCACTAATTAAGGGAATGCCCTGCAGGCAGCCTGCAGCCCTGTCTGATGGAGGCATCTTCTGAATTGAGGTTCCCTCCTTTCAGCCAACACTGATTTGTGTCAAGTTGACAAAAGACCAGCCAGTGCCGCCACCATGCCCAACCTCCCAAACACTGTCACAAGAGGTGAAAGCTCTCATGGTGGCCAACCTGTTCCCCAGTGCCTCCTCCCAGCAGGTGAGGAGCACTGGCTGGCTCGGTAAGGCCCCATGCCTAGCAGTCAGAGCTGCTCCTCCTCGAACTTCCTAGGGCTGGCATCTGGGTTTCCCTCCTTGTCTCTGGCATGTGAGAGAGGACAGCCTGCTTATTATGGGGCAGAAATGCGTGCCTAACGTAATTCTGCAGTCTATCCCCAGATACCAGAACAAATCGACACGGTGTGCGTGTGTCCTAGGAAGCCTGACCTTACACGAGAGCTCTGGGCTACAGGTAAGTCCAAGTTACCGCTGGTCCCAGCAGAGTGTCAGATTGACCAGAGACTACAGCTATGGAAGGGCTCAACACGGCTGCCTCCTCCAGATGGAGAGGTGGGGCTGAGACCTCAGCATGCAATGTGAGACCTGGTATATGAGACTCGGCACAGGGAGAGCCAGGCAGGCTGCCAGCTGCTCGCTCTGCAGCCCAGTTTCCTCCTCAGCAACTGTAGCCTGGGGACTTTGGGAGGATGCAGGGTAAGGCTTGGGAGAGTTCCAAAGGGCTGGACCAAAGCTCTGCCTTCTCTGGACATAGGTCAAGTAGACAACATTCCTAGGACACTACTCAGGGGGAAAAAAAAAAGATTAAAATCAGTTATACTAAAAAAATTTTTATTTCTCCACACGCTGTATTTGATTCATACAAAAAAAGTCAGTTTTCCTGCCTTTGTGTCCATAGATGGTTCACGTCTGTACATCTACCTCATGAAGCAGGAGAGAAGCAGGGCGTAATTCAGATCAGAGCCACGCTGCATGGGGGTGAGGGACAGTGGGAAGCCGTGACTGGACGGCCCAGCCCTACAGTCCTGTCCCTGTGGCCAGATCCTTGTCAGGTACTCCAACAGTTTGGCCACCAGAGAGCCATACCTGGGCTCTTGGTGTTTGTGAGGCCAGGCAACCAGGCTGAGGACTCAGATTCTGACCACCTGCGCTGCCACGCTCAGGCCCTGCCTGCCCCCACCGTCCATGGCCTTGGGCTGCCTCCTGAGGTAGAGGCGGCCAAAGGTGCCGCCCACTTGTCCTTTGGTGAGCCGCCCAGGATTCACACAGACACAGCCAAAGATGTCCTGGGAAAGAAAGGACACTGGGTTTAGAGGCCCTCAAGTGGGTGCAACATAGTCAGACTCTTTTTTTTTTTTTTTTTTTTTTTTTTTTAAAGATTTATTTATTATTATATGTAAGTACACTGTGTGTACGGATGGTTGTGAGCCACCATGTGGTTGCTGGGATTTGAACTCTGGACCTTCGGAAGAGCAGTCGGGTGCTCTTACCCACTGAGCCATCTCACCAGCCCCCCATAGTCAGACTCTTACAGCGAGTTCTAGAAAATAGAAACAAAGGCAACCACTCGGGCAGACAAGTTCACTTGTGAGTGGAGAGTCTCCGGGGCAGAATGAAGAATGCCGTGGCTCTCAGGGAGGGAGCTCCCATACTGGGCGACAAAGCTGACCCCAACACTTTGTTTTCCCACATGGAGGGGCTATCTAGGAGTTGAGATGGGTGTCGCACACTGCAATCTTAGCACTCAAGAGGCTGAGGCAGGACAAGTCAAGGGTTCCAGAACATTCTGGGCTGTAGAGACCCTGCTTCAAAATGCTGCCCCTTGAAAAGCAGACAAACCAGTGTTTAGGAACTGACTGGGCCCAGCTTGAAAACGCTGGTATTGGACTTCTGCAAGGGAGTAAATACTGAGGCAGCGGGGCCTATAGAGCAAGAGTTTAAGGTATTGTTGGCTGAGCCCATGGGGAAGCCAGGTCAGAGTGCAGGGAAAGGCAGGCAGGCCACATGTCCCCAGGTCACCTTGCTATGGCCTATAGCCCTCACTCTGACACCTAGGCTCTGACAGGCAGGCGTGTGTCACTTTCTCACACTTCCTTCCACCAAGGGACTGACTATTTGCCACCCCTGACCTCAGCAATCAGCTCTGTGCTGGCCCTGAGAGGATATTGTCCCTTTCAGTAGACCCAGTTAGAGCAAGTGCCAGGTAGCCTGAAAGAAAAAGTCAGGTTCCGATGTCTCTGGAAAAAAAGCCAGTTCAAACCCACCTTCACAAAGTATCTCAGCTCGGACGGCACTATGAAGACATCGGGGGTGACCGGCAGCTGGGCATAGGTATAGAAGTTCTCGTAGTCTATGGCCATGTCCTCGTGGGGTGGATAAAGTGGGTAGTAACTGCAGAGATGGGAGAGCCGATTCAGGAGCCCTCCCTCAGTGAGGCTCCCACTCCCAGTTTCCACATTGCCCGTAAATATGGTCCGCCTTGTGCTCTTCCATTTGAGGGGACAGAACTTAGCTTTGTCACCATAGGGTGAAATTTCCTGTAGTCCCGGGCAGGGTCCTGACAGTCAAATATGCCCAAGCTCTGACCCAGTTCCTCTTGGGGTTGGCAGGACACTCACCTTCTCTGCGTCAGGATATGCTTAAGGACTCGGCTGAATCTGTCTGACGTCCCGGAAGAGCTGGGAAAGACAGAAAGCAATGGGAGGGGGACAGACCAGGTTTCTAGTCAGTGCTCTTCAAGGAGGACCCTCGGACTCAAGCCAACTAGAGAGAAGCTGAAGAGCAAGGACACAACTCCAGGGGAAGCTCGGAGTCACACTGCAAGCAGCCAGCTTTTCCCAGGGCAGGGCAGCAGGGCACGGGACCACCCTTAGAGGGAGAGAAGAATCCTAGGAACCGGGATATGGGAGGCCTCAGCACTGGGGCCAGCACTGTCCCGCATGAGACAAGTCACACATTTTAGCACCATGAAGCCACACAACCTGGCAACCCTGTGTCTCACACCCCAGTCAAAGCACACACCCAACCGCTGACCTCCCGGCTTGTCCCTCTCTTCTGGCAAGGAAGTTTGATAGACAAACCAGCTGCCTAGCCTAGATGCCAGGTCTGGCGGTGTCCAGCTGAGGGCCCCACATTCACTGTTCTGATAAATCCATGGGAAACGCACAGAGGAACACTTGAACACTCAGGTCACAAATTGGGAAGGTAAAGAAAATAACCAGAGCCAAAAATATAAATTTCAGTGCCTGGGTGTCTCCATTAGATAGACCAGGCTTGGTTCTTCGGGCCTCAGACCCAGCAGACTAGCGACAGCCACAAATCTGCCTGCCTGTCTGCTACCTTCAGCAGACAGAGAAAGGCTCGGCACTTTTGGTTTAAGTGTGGCTCTCACAACTCCGTTCCAAGACTGTCAAGTAGCATGGGGGATGTGGGTGGAGGTAGTGTCTTAGTGACAACAAGGACAGGACACAGGGAGCCAGCAGTCTTCTTACCTAAAGATCTCCTCAGCCCCGATGTGGAACAGCAGGTCCGTGGATGTCAAACCAAACATCACTCCATTTATGGAGAGGCTGCAGGGCTCTGACACAAACTGCACTCGCTGAAAGGAGGAGCTGACATGAATACTCGCATCCAACAGCCAGAGGGTTCTTTCCCACTAAAGCTGGGGCCTGCAGACCACCAAGGACCACCCAAGGGTGGTCCTATGACATCTCTGTTGCGGACTTAGGGGCTGTGCTCCCTCCTGAGAGGGTTTCTCTGCCCTCCTCCCCAGGGCGGTCTTCACCCCACCCACAGATGGCCGGCCCGAGCCGGGCACTGGTACCTTTTTGTCCTCTCGAGACAGCTCGGAGAAGGTGAAAGGCGGCTGTGGGTATACTGGCTCATGATGGACATCCCTCAGAGACGGGACAAAGACAAGGTGGGAGCCGGAGCTGCTCAAAACACAAACGCCAGAGCGAGTCAGCAGACCTGGGCTGTAGGCTCAAGTGTGAGCATGGCCTTTTGCTGGCAGTCCTCCGGGGAGACTTGATGGCATCCCACTCTGACCAGACACTACCTCGCAGGACCCCGTGAGGGAAAGGCAACCTCCTGGCACATAAACATGCTGATCTGGATCTGGTGCACATAGCTTAGGACACATCGTCTCTTGATTTTTGTGGCACCCTTTACAGAGGAGAACTGTTGTCTGGTGGGAAAAGGGAAAAAATGGAGACCTGGAGATGGGCCTGGGAGGCAGTGTGGTATTAGGAATTTGAGGCTAGCCTGAGCTCTGGAGTGAGACCCTACTTGAGGGGGAGCCTCAGGAATGGAACTAGAGCTTATGTCTGACCTCAGCTCTCCAGGACATAGGTAGCTTGCAGGCAATAACGTTCTCCCGACACATGGCTGGGGCAATACAAGCCAGGGAAGAGGGAGGCAAACTGGTCAGATCCTAAGGCTACCCCACACCTTGAACATCAACTCAAACCTTCCTGCCAACAAAGGGCTTCTGGACACTGAAGACGGAGACTGTCAGAGGGCCAGCCACCTCCTCATTCATGTCAGGAAGTGATACCGTTTCTACTCAGCAAATGAATGCTAAAGAGATACTGCCCAGCGGCAGCTGCTCCTTTGATGGGGACAGGAAAGTCTCTAGGGTTACAACATGGGGTGGAGAAAAAAGCTGCGGTTCCCAGGGCCAGCTGTCTCCACAGCCACACAGGGAGAAAAGGGAAGCCCACTTCTTTGGTTCCCTTTGGTTCCGTGGCAGAGAGGGCCACGGTAAAGCCAACAGGTCTAACTGTTGCTGTGAGGACGCGTTGGGAACCAGCCAATAGCTCTGCAAGCCCTTCCTCCTCGTGCTTAAACAATGAATGAAACAGGCACAGATGCCCCGGAGCCGGAGTTACAGGTTAGTTTCAAGTAGCTTGATGTGGCTGCTGAGAACCAAACTCTCACCGCTGAGCAGCCTCTCCATCCCTGCAGAGGGACTTTTGACACACCGTCAGACACTGGGAACTTGTGTGTTATGTCGGATCATCAGAATCTCGAGACCAAAGGTACCTTTCATATCACTCACAATCTGTCACCAAGTTCACTGCCACTGTCCAAGTCCACCATGTGGGTGCTAGCGTGTGGTGAATGGGACACGGAGGGAGTTGGAAGGGGCAACATTTTCTCCAAGTCTCCAGCATGGAATTCTGAAGGTACAAGGGGCTGGGGGTGGGGCGGGGCAGCTGTTTGACCTCATGGGACTGAGCTGCTCTTCGGGACTGGCTTCAGGAGAGCAATGGTTAAGGCGGAAACAGCCTCCGCTCATGGCTTGGAGCTGGCTATAGGGGGATGGGCCAGGAAGAAAATTTCAACTATGTGCAGCCTTGCACAACTTCACTTCATACATCATGGTGGGAGGGTCTCACTGTCGTCACTTGAGCAGTGAGGTGCACCAGGCCTCTCTGCTGCTACAAGGGAGCTCGCACACATCTGCCAACCTCTGAAGGCTTGGGGTTCTGCATCTCTGACTCAGCACCATTTCTATATTGCTCAGGCAGGGTGGGGCGGCTCCCTGCCCTGCAGCTCACACTAACCACAGATGAAAGTGCCTGGTGGCGCTGGGCGCTGGCCCCCAGGGTAACAATGCCCGGTCTATTCTTTGTTTATGTCACTGCTATCAATAGCACATGGGATGACGAACCAAAATCAGAATCCAGCCTCACGTTGGATGCACCAGCCAGTGCTGGGTGCTGCTCCAGAGCCTCTCCTGCTGTGGGGGGCGTGTGGGAGTGGTGGTGGCAGAGGTTTATCTTCTGAGGACCTCCACTCAGCATTCCCCAGGTTTCATAAACTCAACTGGCCCTAGCAGATCTGAGAAGAGGGAGGGTATCTGTAACCCTCCATTTGAGAAGGGAGGAGGATGGAAGCAGCTAAGGGCTCAAATCTCCTGGCTCTAGGCCTGATGCCAGCACTCGGTTGTATTACAACTAATCAACCCGGGATCTGTTCTCAGGACAGAAGGCGGAAGGAAGACCTTTCCAAACCACCTTTGTTACAGGTTTGCTTTAAAGCTGAGCCTCAGGGATGTTTGTTTACTAAACAGAAAGCAAATCCCAGGAGCCCGCCCACCACTTCATTTTCTTTCTGACCTGGCCAAACGAAATGGACAGGAACTGAGGGTCAGCTTCCGGTGACTCTGCCTCTAGCTTTAGACTCTCACTGGAGCCGTGAGGCCCACACTAGAACCCAGTGCTGATGTCAGTGCTGGGGCCTCAGTCCTGTCTTCCAAACTATGCCGAGGACTCCAGATCCACCCTCACTCAAGTCTTTCCCACCCATCACCCTAGCTCTTGGCAGCCGTCCCCCACCATGGGGAGCATTGACTCAGGAAAGGAACTTGGGCTCACCCCAAAGCATTCCCTTTGAGCGAGGAGAGGCTTGGGGCCTCTCAGGATTTCTCTGTCACTGGAATGCCTCCCTACCCTGGGACTATTCCCATGGAGTAACTGCTTATACAAGGGGAAGTGAGAAAGGGAAGTGAAGAGAGCGAGGAAGAGCATGTGAAACGCGTCCTCTCAAGTTTGTTTATCTGACTTACAAAGATGCCTTTTTACCCACTCTCCAGCACTCGAAGGTCAAGGGCTCTATCTCATCTCTGAGTTCAAAGGGCGGAAAGGACAGAACGGCCACGCGGTTTCAGTTTTCCTACTTGTCCTAGAGGAACCTGGAGAGCCCCAGGTTCTGCCCAGCAACTGGAATGCTAACCTTCTCGTTCCTTCGATAACTGTTCTCAGGCATTGCTTGAAAACGTCTTCGAATGGGCTTGTCAACTTACAGTTCTGCAAGAAAGTAAAAGAGGTGCACTCGGGGCAGACACCTGGTGTCTGCTCGGGGCTAAAGCTTGTAGGATGACCCCGAAGGGCTCAGAGCGGGCACAGGGTAACAAGGAGAAAGACAGGAGCCAGGCACAGGGCCCTGAGCTTTGCAAACCCAGCACTCAGGAGGGTGAAGCAGGATTGCTGTGAGCGCCAGACTAGCCTAGGATACAGACGGAATTCTAAGCCAGCCTGGCTCTAATGTCTCAAACAAAAAGGGGTGGGCATGGGGTAGGGCTGCCCATCTGCAAGGAATAGAGTCGAGACAAGGGAAGAATTACTCTCCTCGTACACAGCTGCGAGTCTGGGATGAAGACTGCCTTGAACCTTTTCTGTGAAGGAGAAACACGGAAGCCAGGCCCTTGACCGAGACCCCAGGAAAGACCATTTGTGATTATGTATCTCAGGACCTTAACACGTGACATACCAACTTAGAGCAGTAGCCACAGAACAGAGTTTCAGTCTCTGTCTCTTCAGCGAAGGTAGGCAGTGTGCCAGTCTCACAGGGAACTTTCTTTCCTTCTTATTTAGTTCCCACCCCCCCCCCCCAAGACAGGGTTTCTCTGTGTATCCCTGGCTGTCCTGGAACTCACTCTGTACACCAGGCTGGCCTCGAACTCAGAAATCTACCTGCCTCTGCCTCCCCAGTGCTGGGATAAAAGGTGTGTGCCGCCACTGCCCGGCTTCTTCTTCTTTTTTAAAATTTATTTATTTTATGTATATGAGTACACTGTTGGCTCTCTTCAGACACACCAGAAGAGGGCATCGGATCCCATTACAGATGGTTGTGAGCCACCATGTGATTGCTGGGATTTGAACTCAGGACCTCTGGAAGAGCAGCCAGTGCTCTTAACCCCTGAGCCGTCTCCCCCTAGGGGACTTTCAGAGCCCAGGCTCCTCTGCATTTGTCACTGCTTTTGCGCCTGAGCAGTTAGGTGGTATTGGAAAGGAGCCACCCATTTCTAATCCCTCCCTGGGTTCCAGACAGTCTGGTGGACTGGAGCCTTCAAATTCAAGACATGTATTAAACATGGCCAGTGACGATGTTTTCCTCATAGCTACAGGGTAGATGTAAGCCTGCTGCAGTTATAGACACACTCCCAGCCCTTCCCCCAGGCACTTACCTCCACCTGTTCATGTTTAGCATCCAGGAAAGGTCCGAACTGCCAAGGACAGAGGTGGGGAGAAAGCCCCCAAGGAACAAATCAGAATCGTCCAGTCTCAAAGGCTTTTAGACAGAGTATCTAAGGGCAGTTCCCTGCCCAGCTCCACCTGTCCCCTGGAGAACCTGGGGAGGCAGCAGATGGGCAAGGGGCATCTGAGTCCTGTTGTCCTCAGAGGGCTTCCCAGGGCCCTATATCCCCCGTGGTTGCCTCAAATGACACTGGGCTCTTTCCTGTTTTCTACACCTAGCAAGAACAGCAGACCACTATGTTCCCGGTAGCATAAAAAGACATCAGTCTGAGATCAGGACCAAATCAGAGCAAGAATCTTTCAAAACCAGAGGAGGACAGTAATGCTGGGCCTCTGGATCTAGTGACCGCTATGGAATGGGGATATACCTCCACAGGTGCAGATTTTAAAAAATCCAAGCACTTGGGAGGTAAAGGCAGGCAGATCTCTGTGAGTTCAAGGCCAGCCTGGTCTATGTAGTGAGATGCTGTCTCAAAAACAAAATGAAAGAAAACAAAGAAGAATTAACAAAACAAACTCTTTGTAAAGGATAGACAGACGTTTCCTAAAAACTTCAAAAATGTTAAAACCCCTTTCTATTCCCATTTCATTCCCACCCTCACTGCCTCCCTGCACACAGGGGACCTACCAGGATGCAGACATCTGGCTGGTCACGGTTGATGATGGCGATCAGATCAAGCAGGGGGTCATAGGTGATGCTGTCGGAGGTGGTATAAGGCCCGCAGGCAACTACCACCATAGTCTGCTCAGAAGCTGAGACAGAAGGCATTGTAAGGTCACGAGGAGAAAGAAAACGGGCATTGGGTGAAGGGAGCAAGGCCACTGAGGGAAACGCCACAGGATTTGTTTATATCCCACGAGTGCAAGTCTGGGGGACTCAGGGTGAGAACCTCACCCCCTCCCAAGAACACTGAACCAGCACAGGCAGGGAGGACACTGAGCCAAGGTGGCCTCTACAGGTACCTGCACTCAGAAGTGCACATAGTCACACAGTACACATATAAGCAAGCAAACAAACAAACAAACAAAATATATATATATGAATTATTTCAAACTTGGTGGCTTTAAAGCAATGTCCTATCTTACAGTTCTGGATGCTGTAGTGCAGAGTAACGTTGTCAGCAGGCTGCTGACTTCTAGAGGTCACTTGTGTGCCACCTTTAAAGCCGGCAGCCTACAGCTTCTGTTCCCCGACTTCCATCTCTCTGCCACCCATTTTCCTAAGGACCTGTGTGGCTGTACTGGATAAACCCACTCCAAAGATGACTGATTTATTTTCAATATAATTTATTGATTTTATTTTATGTCCATTGGTGTTTTGCCTGCTTGTATGTCTGCATGAGGGTGTCAGATCCCTGGGATAGGAGTTACATGGCTGGGAGCTGCCTTGTAAGTGCCGGGTATTGAACCTGGGTCCTCTGGGAGAGCAGCTCCTGCTTTTAACCACTGAGCAATCCCTCCGATTTATTTTACTTTCTGAGACAGTGTCTGGTTATACAGACCAGGCTATATAGCATATATAGACTAGGCTTGACTTGAACTTACAAAGATCTGCCTGCCTGTTTCCTAAGTGCTAAGACTAAAGGCAGACACTACCATACTACCCAGCCCCATCTCAGCACTCAGGCACAGGAGCAAAGCCCTTTCGACCATATAAAGTGGCGTCTACCACAGGATACCACCATGGGAGAGTCTGCCTTTCTCCCCCACACAGGCATCTGTGAGACTGTGTACACACTCCTGATCCCAGGTCATCTCCAAGGATGCCTGCACATACATCGATGTGCGGGGCACGGGCAGCATGCCAGAGTGGGCATTTATTGAAAATCTTTGCTGGGGTTTCTTCTACTTTGCTTACAAAAACGTTTAGAAATGCCTTTCCCTTTTCTCTTGTGGTAGCACAGGATGGAACTCAGAGCCTCACATTCGCTACACAAGTGCTATCTACTGAGTAATACCTAAGCCCAGCTACTGATATTTTGAAACAAAGTTTATTAACTTAAAAGAAAATTTATTATTATTTTATTGTTTTGCATTTTATATTCAGATTACTTGATCTTCCTTCCTTCTTTCTTTCCTTCCTTCCTGTTTTTTGAGACAGGGTTTCTCTGTGTAGCCCTGGCTATCATGGATCTCACTCTGTAGACCAGGCTGTCCTCAAACTCAAGAGATTTGCCTGTCTCTGCCTCCAGGGTGCTGGGATTAAAGCTTGCAAAGAGAGCACAGACTTCCACGTGTCTTTCCCCAGAGCTCTCTGATATTCACATTTTCCTCCACAGCACATTTGCTGGAATTATCTCCGGTCGGTCATTGCCATCTAAGCTAGGTTTTCCCACCCGTGCCCGTTTCTCCTCCAGGATTCCACCTGAGACACGGGGTTTGTATCGTAATGTGTACATGCTTTTCCTTCGCATGCCTGCTCAGCAGCAGCCTGGATGACAATGCTCACACGACGTCATCAGAGCCCAGATAATGCCGCTACCTGTGCTCGAAGGTCAGGCTCACCTGTGGCTCGTGAAGAGAGGGCCTGTGTGCCCAAGGACCCGCTGTGTCCCTCCTCCTCAGATGCCACTCCCACAGCTTTTGTTGCTTCCTGAGTCTGAGGAGTTATAGTCTGGGACTTTGTCTATCACCCCCGTTGTTGGCAAGGAAAATTTTGAAACAGAACTTACCTCCCTCCTCTTCAGTAGGCTGATAGAACGGAAGTGGCACGCCCTGAAACAGACGGAGAGCTCAGCTGAGGTCTTGCTCCTGCCATGGCTTTGGTAAGGGGTGGCTCTGAGTGTCTGTCGGTATGCAGTGGGAGGACTGGGACAGGGACCAGAGGAAGGGTCTCTGCCTTGCTCTTGGGAGTTACAACCCAGAGCCCACAGGATCTGCATTTTTCTAAATAGCTCACAGTGACTACACAGACCAGGCAATGAGAAGTCACTGATAGACATGCAAAGCGGGTGCCTAAATCACTGGCATGCCAGGTGAGGCTGGAAAAGGGAGCCCAGCTACTTCTGGCATCCTGCGGAACTCTCTGGAGGGCTGCAGTAGAGAGCAGAGATGAGGCCAAATTAAATTTGGCAGTAGCCATTTTTATAAGTGAAGCTTGAGCAGGACTCCCCCCAGTCACATGTCTGCACATGGCCTATGGCTGTATAATGAACGATACAGACTCACGGGTGGTCTTACAGCCTAAAACACCTGCTCCTTGGCTCTCTGGAGTTTACTAACTTATAGCTTGGAGGTGGATTCCAGTCCTAGAAACAGAAAAGCCTAGCTAATGACAGAGACTGAAAAGGACCAGCATCTTTCACCAGAACTGAACATACTGAGCCTGAAGCCAACGTGGAGTGGGGGAGGGGAGGCCCACCCTGTACCTCATAGAGTTTGGTGGCAGTAAGTCTCCTACCAGTGGTGTTGAATCCTTCCATAATTACAACCTGAAAGACAAGAAACACAAGATAGCTAAACAGGAGAGGTAACTGAGAGGTCTGCGATAATTACTGTTGGTAATTACAAACCTAGGGCATTTTCCAGAAAACAAACGAAGGGCACCCTTCGTTGTAACGTATCAGTTACAATTATCCTCTACACAAATGACCTAACCCCATCACAGTCCCATGAGGTAAGAATTTTTATTTTACTTTATGGACGAAGACACCTTGGCTTTGAAGGTCAAGTACGTAGCGCATAGCCACACACATCAAGAGGTGGTGGAGCTGTGATACAAACCTGGGCAGCTGGACCCAGAGCCAAGGAGAGAAAAAAATGTCCCTAAAATAGTGGGCCTATACAACCTGCTCTCCAGAAAACAAGAAACGGCTGCCCACTGCTCAGGTCTCTATCCCAGAAGGTTCTGGTCTCACCTGTCCAGGGAAGAGGGAATACTCTTTGAGTTCCGATAGGTCCACTGGGATCTGCGCGCCATAGGAGTGCTCCTGGTCCCCCTCGAGAATCACGGACTTGCTGTTCAGCTTCCCGTTGCTGTCGCAGCCAATCTGACCCAGGAGAATAACAGGCTCCTGCCAAGGGAAGAAACGGCACAGTGAACCCCAAACGGCACAGGTTTCGGGAGGTGATCACAGCATCGCCACTGAAAGTAGAAGGACCCTTCAAGGTGTCCAGGCCACCACCTGCCTACCAGGTGTGCTGAGAGGCTCCCCGGGTGGGAGCATTCTCAAGCTGGGGGTTCCTCCAGGCCTGCAGCCCACAGCACCTCTGGAAAACCAACGGCTATTAATAGATCATTCACAGCCGACGCGCATTAACTCATTCGACCTTCACAACCACAGTAAGGAAGATGTGGCAGCGCCCAGCAACAACAGGGTAACTTCATTACGGTCAAACAGTAGCGGAAGCCTGGGTCAAAAGTTCGGCTCCAGAACCAAACGCACAGCACCTCCTGGTCCTCTCAGGCTCTTGCATCTTCCCAGAGTCTTACACAACCCAGGCAGGCCTTGAACTTTCGGTTCTCCTTCATCCGGTTCCCAAGTGCCGGGATACCACACAGGATATCATATTGTCACTTCCAGAGGAAGTCATTCATAGCCGGAACGGAAATCTCTCCTAGTGGCTTCCTGGGTAGGGCTTCCACTCTTGGGAGCAAACTGAGTTAAGTCTAATCTTTCCCTCATGTGAGGCCCTTCCCCCACACTTCCTCTCAATTTCTCCAGAACTTCCTACAGGACAAAGTTTATTTATGGTCCCTCCTCCCTGGAAACAAACACAGGACAAAGGCACAGTCAAGGATTTCTATAGGACACATCTGGTAGATTAGCAGTGCTCTACAGAGAGTACTCATATCACAGTTGGAGCATGATGTAATTCTAGATGCCAGCGGCAGCCACTAATCGGTGACAGTCCTCAACCCAGAGCAGCCACCACCCAGGCAATGAGAGCACTCCCAGCCTAATGCTCTGACCTCGCAGGCCTGGACACTTCTACCCGTGGGGGCTCCTCAAAGGTAGCCTGCCCCACCACTGAGAAAGCCAGGTTTCATCCTTTACATATGTGCAAGACCGAGTCCAGGAGAGAGGGGAAAAGTCTGGCGAGCCAGCCAGGGAGCGCTTACTGGGGAGCCGACCGAGGCAAAGCACAGCGCTGGTGAGGGGGAAAGGCTCCCTCACTGACTTCAGAGAGCAGCGATCGCTTAGCTGGCCATGATGGCGCACACCTTTAATCCCAGCACTCTGATGAGAGGCAGAGACTGGCTGGTTTCTCGGTTCCAGGCCAGCCTGCTCTATCTACACCAGGAACCAAGGGTGGTCCTAATTATGGAGAACACGTCACGTGACTCTTACTTGCGCTGGGACCAGGAGAGGGGTAAAGGCCTCGATCTTGTGATGCTCCTTCAGCTCGCTGCCGAGCTCTTCGATCTTACTGGTCAGAACTGCAATCAGAGGGGACGGTGCTGTCAGTGAGGCATCTCACTTGGTGAGAAAAAACAGCCCGCTGCCACACATCCCAGCCCGCTGCCACACGTCCCAGCCCCCCTACAGGATGGAGAAGCACGGCCACCTGTCTGGTTTGAACTTCAGGCCTTAGTCTATTTTCTGACACAATTGCTAACCTGGTCATCCCCGGGGCCTGGGGAGGTCTCATGGCTCAGCCCCAGGGCATCGCTGGAGCCATCCTCGATCCTTGCAGGGAACTAAGGACAACCTGGAGCACTTGCGTGTCAAGTTCATGGCTCAAGCGCTGAGCTCCTTCCTTCACAGCTCATGTTCCATTGCTAGTGCGGCTGATACAACTTGGGAAATTACAGCCTCGCCCAGTGTCCTTCCCTTCACTGACACAGCACCCATGAGGTCATCTACCAACTTCTCCACTAAAGGCCACCGGCTGAGCTAGGCTTTGCCACTTCACTTCTCTCAGCTCTCCCGCGGGGCTGGAAGCCCACGAGGCCGTCCAAGAGAAACCCAGTTACCTTCTCGAACACCCATGAGCTGCTGAAACATCGCTTTGTAGCTGCCAGTGAGTGGCTCTGGGTCCCCCACGACCTTCAGACTGACGCTTCCAGAGCCTCCTCTCCCGGACCAAGACAAGCCCTGTGCGGAGCCAAAGGTGGTCACCACTTCTCCCCGGTTGGTTCTGGAGGTGTATTTCTGGGAGGGGGTAGCACTGAGGGGAAGCAGAACAGATTGGAGTCACTGTGCCTGCCCGTGGCTACCTGAGAAAGGAACACAATGAGAGTCTTGCAGGTCTGGAGAAGAAGCAAGCTGTCTTATAGAGACGTGGTGGGGCTGGAGTACTCTGGTCCTTCAGGAGTCTCGGGAATGAGGTGCTGAGGACCACAACACAACAGTTTACAAGTTTAAGGGAAGAAACATAAAAATGCTGGCATTTTTCTCCATCAGAACTAAATGAAGTTAAGACGAGATGCGCTTGGACTTGACTGAGCATTGAGTTTCACGTACTTTCCTTCCTTGTGAGTCACTGGCTGCCATTTGATCCTCAAACAGTGACTGGGTCGGATTGCTGAGCAATACAAACGCCTACAATACAGTTGAGAGCAGGCCTGGTGGCAAGGTCTGCAACCCGGGCACTCAGGGGGACATCCTAGACTACATAAGACCCGACCTCAAAACAAAAACCTCACAGTTCAAAGCACAAGCGACACTAAAATAAAAGTTCAACACAAGCAATGAACCTTTCCCCTGCTTCTGAGAGGCGGAGATGCAATGGACGAACAGCTAACAGGGAGCAAGCCCCCCTCGGCCCCGCCCCACGGCTGCATTCTGTCTCTTCCGACTGTAAATCACACCTCCAAGGACACTGGGGTGTTGCCGGTCCCTCTGGAAACTTGTAATCCTCCTGCTGTGAACACCGCTGACAGGGAGGCCTAGAAATACCACGCTCGGCTCGGCACACTGAAACGCCGTAGGAAGTCCCTGCACATAGGGCCTGGCTGGACCTGTTGCCAACACCCCTGCTTTCCAGATGAGCTAGGGAAAATGAGCTCAATTATGGCTATCTCCCGGGTTGCCTCAACCCAAGTAATTCACAGGCCACTTTCATAAGTTTCTGAGGTCAGCTTTCTTACTGTACACTTAAAAAACGACCAGGCAGGGAAGTCACCAACTTCTCAGAGTGAAACCCATGAAGGGCCATGCCTCACAGCCCTCTACTGTCATCAGATGCTCGCAGGGCACAGCTGTAAATATGGCCACAGTGACAGATGTAAAAGGGCTTCGCGCTTAGAGAGCATAACTCCCAAAATGGCTCTGCAGCAACTATTTGAACTCTCCTGTTTCAGAAGTCTAGAAAGTTCAATCTGAAAGCAGTTTTGAGAACTCTCCAAACCAGGTGGACCCCAGTGAAACCACACTGTCCTCCACGACTCCGTGACCACTGGTGGTCAATGCTGCAGAGCTCTCTGCTCTTTGAGATCTGCATTTTCTGTGCATCGAGTACTCTGCCTGTGTAGATGTGTGTGCGCCATCTGTGTGCCTGGCACTGCAGAGGCCAGACGAGCCCGTGGAGCCCATGGGACTGACCACTGCCTCTCTGACCCGGCAGACCTGAGAAACCTTATTCTGGTTGGTTTAGAAGGGATCCAGATGCCGGTATTTCCCTAACAGCTGGCCTGCTGTTTGAGCCCCATCCTGATGTGACAGTCATGCAGACGGGTCTCCTCAGCCAAGCACTCATCTGTGGGTCTCTCTAACGGAGACCCACCATTTGTGGATTTCTGCATAGTGGCTGCGGCCATGAGGAAGTATCAAGTAAGCTGGTGATGGAAGATTCAGTGACGAGAAGAAAACGCTCAGAAGGCAGCTGTCACCTGAGCACGGGGTGAACAGGTTATGCAATGCTGCAAACAAAGCCGCATGCTTTTCCTGTCCAAAAAAAAAAAAAAAAAAAAAAAAAAAAAAACCCACCCAACAACAACTTCATCTTACAAAAAGAAAGCCAAGTAAACGCAAGCAAGCAGAAGCAGGTGAGCTTTGCCTCGACTGGCCAGACCCGCCAGGCGCCTGGCCTTCTGAATAGCCAGGCTGTTTTCAATAGGAGCTATCAGTTCCCTATCTAGGAAGTGAGCCTTGGAGGAGCGGTGGAAAGCAAGCTTCCTTAATCACTGCACGGAACGGTAATTTTCCACGAGGCAGAGAATCTCAGGCTTTCCGGCCAGCCCGAAGCAGACGGCCCACTCCCATGGCGGTTAATAAGTTACAAGCAGTTCAGCTTGTCAGCAGAGAAAGAGGTGTGGCTTTCTTGGCGCCTGAATCGATTCTGATACATACCTCGGGGAGAAACTTGACGGTGAGAGAAGCTGACGTGGGCTGCGAGCAGCGACGCTCCTTTTGGTTAGGGGGGTTTCTGGGGTGCTGCTAACTCGCTTGAGAGGACCCTAGAGACAAGATGAAAAGTGAAACCCCACCCACTCTGGCTTCAAGTGTAGAGCGCTGCAGTTCCTTAGAAAGGACAAGGTGGTACAGTAAGGGACATGGGGCAGGACGGGGAGCCTCAGGAACCATCTCCAGCCTTGCTCCGTGCTCACACACCTTCAACGGTAACCCAACACCCACCGGGACACTATCTGCGCACTGAAGGCTGTCATGACAAGAATGCAGACATTCCCCTAAGGAGCAGGGCAGGCCAGCCACCTGACCTGCCAACCCGCACTTGCATCTTCATCCCCTCCCCCACTCTCTGCACTTAGAAAGACCAGAGTTTGGCAATGCATAGCTTTGACCTGTGTGCACACATCTTCCCGAGAAGGGATGGGACCATGTTACACTTCTTTTGGCCAAGTCTACCACACATTTTCCCAATTAAACCCTGGACCAACTCCAGGCAGATAAGGTGGTTGAGCTCATACTTGGAGAGAGTAGTCAGCAAACACCTCACTAAGTCACATCTGGTTGGGGGTTTTTTGTTGTTGTTTTTGTTTTGTTTTACTTTTTCTTTTCTTTTGCTCAACAACAGGAAGCCAGATAAGTTCAGAATTAAGGATGAAACCCAATCACGGGACCTAACATTCCCGAAAGCCTAGGAAAATGGGAGACTAACAGGAAAGACAATGTCTTGCTCAGGACAACCACACATCTCAGATGCACAAACTTTTCTGGCTCAAGGGCTCCCCCTGTTGGTGCACTTAAGGAAATGCCACCAATCTATCAACTGGTAGAGCCTGTGGGATAGATCCAAGGTGAGAACAGACTCAGAGCCATCACTAAGAAGGGCTGATGGCTCATACGTGAAATCCTAGCTTTTGGGAGCTGCAGTGCAAAGGTTACCCAACTGTGGGCCAGCACTGGCTATACCATGACTTGTGGTTTTATTTACTTTTATTCCTGTGTGCTTGTGTGAGCATGTGCATGCAGTGAAGGTACCTGGGGGGGGGGGGGTCCGCAAGAGACATCAGGACCCCTGGAGCTGCAGTTACCCAGCTGTAAACCGTCTAATGTGGGTGCTCAAGACTGAATTTGGGTCCTCTGCAAGATCGCATAACTGACAAGAGAGTTCTCCAGCCTGTTTTTTGTTTGAGACAGTCTCAGGTATTAAAGCCCACACTGGCCTTCAACTCTCTATGTAGCTGAGGCTGGCCCCCAATTTTTGATGTGCTTCTACCACCCCTGGCTGACAAACTAGATTTTAAATTTAAATTTTTCTATGTTTACTTATTAGTGAGTGTGTGCATATTGTGTGTGGGCTTAGTTGCCCTGGTACAAGTATGGAGTCAGAGGACAGCCCTGTGGAGCTGGCTCTCTTCATCCACCTTCCATGAGTTCTAGGGACGGAAGGCAAGTCCTCTAAAGTGACCGCTCTCCACACTGATGGCCCTCTACAGTCACTGCTTGCTTGTTTGTTTAGACAGAGTCTCTCTGTGTAATCCTGGCTGACCTAGAGCTGGGTAGACCAGGCGACCCTTGAACTCAGAGATTGATCTCTTACCTCTGCCTCCCAAGTCCTGGGATTAAAGGCGTGCGCCACCACACCTGTCTAAAATAACCACTCTTGAACATTCCTTAATTGTATCTTAATATCTTTCAACTAAATATAGTCACTGAAATAGTTATCCTAATTTAAACTTAAAACTTACGGCTTTTTACATACTGATTTTTAAATTCTATATGCATTTTCCTACACTGGTACAATCTTTATCCTTAATCTCTGATTAAGATAACTCTGATTGAGGTCATAAATAACTTTCATGCCTCCTTGTTTAGGATATGTCATTCTTAATTTTTATCATTATAAGCAGTTGTATGTCCACCACCATGCACCAGTGTGTGACCTGCATCATTCCCTCAGGCATTTCTAGGAGGTGGGCGGCTGGGAACAAACTGTGGGGCCTTGAAGACACTAAACATGTACCCACTGGGCTACACTCCTAGCTCTCATGAAACCTTTCTCCACAAAGGATGAATAAAACAAAGGATAAACATGACTTTACGATTCCTCCAGCTATTTTTTCAAAAAGATTCCTCTAGTGCACTAATTCTGCAGTGATCATGGCCCAGGCCCTAGGCAAAGAACAGGGAAGGAAGCAGCACCCACACTCTGAGAGCGTCTGTAATGGAAAGAAATGAACCAAAATTAAGATCCAAGAGGAAGAGACAGGAGGCTGCCACTTCTGACAGGCTGCTAGGTCTGGTATGCCTGAAGACCAAGCAAGATAACAAGTGTGTCAGAGTGGAGAGACAAAGGCAAGGCAGGACCAGTTCAGACACACCCTCTCCTCACACAAGGTAATTCACAACGTGAACCTTGTGTTTAAAGAGACCAGGCTGCCCTGGAATTCACAGATATCCACCTGCCACTGCTCCCAAGTGTTGGGACTAAAGGTGAGTGCCCCCATGCACAGCTCTGTGATGTGGTTTTAAGAATGCTATTTACGGGCTGGAGAGATGGCTCAGTAGGTAAGAGCACTGACTGCTCTTCCAAAGACCCTGAGTTCAAATCCCAGCAACCACATGGTGGCTCATAACCACCTATAATGGGATCTGATGTCCTCTTCTGGTGTGTCTGAAGACAGCTACAGTGTGCTCATATACATAAAAAAAAAAAGTTATGTGTAGGATGCAATTCCCAGATGCCGCATGTTCACCTTAGAGGGTGTGGTATAAGAGCTTAGGAGGGTCTCCTCTTCCTCCTCTGCTTCAATTCTGAAAACACTGGTCAAGGAGAGCAACTACAGGAGAGTAAATGAGAGACTGAATGTTAGGCATTTTTAAAGTTTGTTTTAAAAGCATATATACAACCTGGGAAATTACATAGCACATGTATGTGCTTAGTCCAAAGACCTTCAGCAGAAAAGGATACAGCTCTTGTATAGAAACAATGTCTCTGGTTCCTGCATGCCCACTGTCTTTGGAGGCACTGTGCCAGGCTTTGGAGAGTTTTTTGTTCAGAACCTGAGGAATGGAACAGAAGAAAATGGTGAATATGTTTAGTCCATAGTCTGGGCAGGGGAACATGGGGGTAGGGGGCCGCATTTCCCATTTGAAATAATCTCAGGCATTCAGAATGTAAGCAAAGAAAGGCTGGTTGGTAGAGCAGTTGCCAGGCATGCGAGAAGCCCTGGGTTCAATACCAGCATCACCCCACTCCCACCCTTAATGCCAGCACTGCAAAGCAGAAGCAGGTGGGCCCCTGAGTTTAAGGCCAGCCTGGTCTGCATAAGGAGACCCTGCCTCTAAAACCAACAAACACATGACAGTCTGGGCATGGTGGAACATGCCTCCTGTTATCCTAGCACTGGGAGAGAGCTTCTCCCATAGGAGCTGGAGAGATGGCTCAGTGGTTAAGAGCACTGACTTCTCTTCCAGAGGTCCTGAGTTCAATTCCCAGCAACCACATGGTGGCTCAGAACCATCTGTAATGGGATGTGATGCCCTCTTCTGGTGTGTCTGACAGCTATAAATAAGTGAATCTTTAAAAAAAAGAAAAAGACGACGACACAGTGCTCTTCCAGATCTGAATTTGATTCCCAGCACCCACACCAGGCAGCTCACACTACCTCTACCTCCAGCTCCAAGGGATTTGACACCTCTGGCCTCTGCAGGTATCTGTACTCATGCATGCATACATATGTTCTCACACACATAATTAGAATAATATATAAAAATAATATTAAAAATCTTCACTGGGGGCTGGAGAGATGGCTCAGTGGTTAAGAGCACTGACTGCTCTTCCAAAGGTCCTGAGTTCAAATCCCAGCAACCACATGGTGACTCACAACCATCTGTAATGAGATCTCATGCCCTCTTCTGGTATGTCTGAAGACAGCTACAGTGTACTTACATATAATAAACCTTAAAAAAAAAATCTTCACTGGGCAGTGGTGGCACATACCTTTAATCCTAGCACTTGGGAGACAGAGGCAGGCGGATTTCTAGGTTTGAGGCCAACCTGGTCTACAGAGTGAGTTCCAGGACAGCCAGGGCTATACAGAAAAACCCTGTCTTGAAAAACAAAAAACAAAAACAAATTCTTTGTAACCTTATACCAACAACACATAATACTAATTTCCAACTGACCATATACCAGTCAGTTTTAGGTGTTTCATATGCACCTCATTTAAAAATTTTTTAAAAAGACTTATTTAATGTATGTGAGTACACTGTAGCTGTCTTCAGACACACTAGAAGAGGGCATCAGACCCCATTACAGATGGTTGTGAGCTACCATGTGGTTGCTGGGAATTGAACTCAGGACCTCTAGAAGAGCAGTTTGTGCTCTTAACTGCTGAGCCAACACTCCAGCCCCTCTCACTTAATTTTTACGACAGTCATTTAGAACAAAGGTTATTAGAACTTAACAGAAGAAAAAAAGCAAGGCTCAGAAGTTCTAAGTAGGGCTCCAGTGATATGGCTCAGTGGGGAAAGACAGTTCCTGCTAAGTCTACTGGCCTGAGTTTGAACTCCACAACCCACTTGGTGGAAAGAGAGAACCACTTTTCTTTCTTTTTTAAGACAAGGTCTCACTACGTAGCCCTGGCTGTCCTGGAACTCGCTAGACCAGGCTGGCCTCAAATTCACAGAGATCCACCTGCCTCTACCTCCTGAGGGCTGGGATCAAAGGTGTATGCCATCGCTACCCAGCAACAACCAGTTTTTTATGGTCGTCCCCTCACCTCTGTAGCACAGGTGTGCATACATGCACACTCGAGTGCACACATAATAACTAAATACATGTAAAAAACCCAAAAGACATTATGATAGAAAGAAGTGAAGGGAAGGAAGGAAGGAAGGAAGGAAGGAAGGAAGGAAGGAAGGAAGGAGCAGGCTGCACGCACACCGGGACCACAAGCTTGCATCTGATCACCACTGAGACCTCCATGAAGCAGGATGATGCCAGAAAACTCACAGTAGCTCTTACCTCGTATTCAAAAGAGTTCAGGATGTCTACAGTAAGGCATGTCTTCCCCGCACTGGTGCAGAAGGCGATGAGCTCACTGACCATCCCGTCCTCAGTCTGTCGGTATAGAACACACAGCTCTGCCACTGCAGGGAGAGCAATGGGACCAGTAAAAGAGAGCCTGGGGCCAAACAGTTCTCTGCCATCCATTATCCACAGGGCTGGGAACACAGCAGTCATCAAAGCCAAGGGTTCTTGTTCACAGACACTCACTACTGTCGGGGTAGAGAACATGGAAGCGTCCGGTACCTTAGACACTCATGTGTGCCATAGGAAGACCAAGTGGGCGTGGGAAGGGATCATAGAGCTAAGGAGATGCTGGCGATTTAAAACAGCCAGGGCTACCTAGTGAGACCTTGTCTTAAAAAAGAAAGCGGCCAGGAGAGGCCCCAGGAGGTAGAGTGCCTGCCACACGAGCGTGAAGACAGGAGTGCAGAGGACTGGGTGGTGTGGCCATGAGGCCCGCTGTGTGGAAGGCAGAGACAGGGGATGCCTGGAGCAAACCAGCCAGATTAGTTAAAGCAGTGATTGGGTGCTGCAAGAGACCCAGCCTCAGTGTATAAGCTAAGGACTGATTGGGAAGACAGACAGACAGACAGACTGAGTCACCACAGGGATGGATCTAGCAGGAAGTGATTCTGCTTCTGATCCTGGCCATTCACAGGAAGATGAAAAGGACTGATCGTCAAAGGCTGAGAACTGGTGATGAGCAAACCCAAGGAGAGCCAGGCGTGGTGGCAGCGAATCCACAGCAAGAATGTGCTCCTGACGGTACACAAGCCGCAGTCACTGTGGCTCCAGAGGCTCGGACTCTTCTGGCTTTTGAGGGCTCTGCCTGCGTGTGGTGCACTTGCATATCCCAGACCAACACTCATCCACATAAGCAAACCTATTTTTTTAAAGATTTATTTATTTATTTTATGTATATGAGTACTCTGTAGCTGTACAGATGGTTGTGAGCCTACATGTGGTTGTTGGGAATTGAATTTAGGACCTTTGCTTGCTCCGGTCGGCTCTGCTCGCTCAGGCCCAAAGATTTATTTATTATTATACATAAGTACACTGTTGCTGTCTTCAGACGCACCAGAAGAGGGCGTCAGATCTCATTACAGGTGGTTGTGAGCCACCATGTGGTTTCTGGGATTTGAACTCAGGACCTTCGGAAGAGCAGTCAGTGCTCTTACCCACTGAACCATCTCTCTAGCCCCAAGTAAACCTATTTTTAAAAGAATAGATTTTAACAAAGAGAAGACAGTGAACAGCGGCAAATGCTGCTGATAATTCAAATAAGGACAAATTTAGCCCTGCCTTTGGCAAGACAAAGGTCATCAGTCCCCCATAACAGCAGGTTCCTATGACCGGGAGGACAAAAGCCACAGAAAGGGAAACTTAAGGTATCCAGTATGGACAACCCTTCTGGAGAGGCCTGTTGTAATCAGGAAGGGGAGAACTCAGGAGTGGGGTCAACAAAGCACTTTAGGCAAAAGACACACCCCTCCCAGTTGGTGACACCTGCTTTCAGGTGCAATCTGAGACCTCATCTCAACAGAAACAACAACAACAACAACAAAGAAAAGCAGAAAACACACCTGTTAGCTTTATAGGGACAATTTTTTTTTCTAGTAACACCTAAACTTGATTTTATATGCATGAGTATTTAGCTTGCATTGAAGTGTACAACATGCATGCAGTGCCTGAGGTGGCCAGAAAGGGGCACAGGATCCTCTGGAATGGGAGTTGCAGATCCCTTGGGTGCAGGGAAGTGAATGTCGGTCCTCTGGAAGAGCAGTCAGTGCCCTTAACCACACAGCCATCTCTCCAGCCCCAGGGCACAGAATCTTCAAAAGATTTCAAGTTCTTTTAAAAAAATGTATATATTATTACTTTATGTGCATTAATGTTCTGCCTGCATGTATGTCTGTGTGAAGGTGTCAGATATTGGAGTTATAGCAAGCAAAGCAGACAGGATGGCACTAATTCAGCTCTTAGCCTTGAATTCTCTATGATCCTCCAGGCCTCAGCCTCCCACGTGCTGGGGTAACAGGCAAGCCCACTTATACTACGGTTTTATTTCCTACAGTAAGAATTTCAAGGGGTACACACACTGCTATTCTGACACTGATGCACACATCTTCCAGGAGAGATGTGTGATTTAAATCTTTACCACTGGTCTCTGTGGAGCAATAGGATGAGGCACTGTACTCCAGAGCAAAAGTCAGGGGTCGGCACACAATCAGGCAACTAAGTCTCCTTGCCCATGTCCCTCCATCTATAAAGAGAGGGAGCCAATAAGCACCTTGAAGTTTCTTCCAAAGCTAAAATAAAGGACTAGGATCCACCTAGAGGAATTCCTATTTGCACAGATCACTAAAAACTCTGATGAGCAGGGCATGGTGGTGTACATCGTTAACCCCAGCACTCGGGAAGCAGAGGCAGGCGATCTCCGTGAGTTCAAGGCCAGCACAGTAATCTACATAATGAGTTCTGGGGTTACCCAGAAAGACTCTGTCTTTAAAAACCAAACAAACAAAAAAACCTCTAATGAGAAAAGTCATTGAGCAAGAGATGACTAGGTATGAGATGCAAACGGTTCCAATGTCTCCTATTGGTAATGTCACCTGTTGTTTAGTCGGGACCCAATAGGTACCACACAAGCATATAGAACTTGGAAGCGATCCTCTCGGTTCGGGACTCACGTTTCTCCAACAGGGAGTCCTCGTAGTCCAGGCCGAAGATCTGTAGTTCCTCCGCCAGCTGCTGGGTGGACACGGCCATGGTGACCCGGGAGTGGCCGGGCGCCTGCCGCCGGGCCCCGACCTCAGCTCTACCCTGCAGACGCTTATCCTTTCGCTTTACCGGAAGGTGACAGGGACGTGTCACGAGACCACCTGGCCTAAGCCCTCAAACGACCCCAGCCACCAGGTCACAGAGAAATACTTCAAAAGCCCTCGAGAGGT
The DNA here is from genome assembly GCF_000001635.26 of Mus musculus. Taxonomy (NCBI): domain Eukaryota; kingdom Metazoa; phylum Chordata; class Mammalia; order Rodentia; family Muridae; genus Mus; species Mus musculus. The sequence continues at coordinate 5,964,087 of NC_000085.6, forward strand.
CTCGATCCAGAGAGAAAACTTGCTTCCGAGGACTACACCTTAGCTTCTCCGTGAGGAGCACAGCACAGGAAAAACCCGCCAAACGCTTTGCCTAGCGCGCGCTTGCGCGAGGTTCTGCTCGGGCCCCGCCCTCCCCGCGCACGCGCCGGTCCTCCCACTGCAGCTGCGCAGAACGCGCCTCTGCGCGTCACTCCGCGCGGAAATTGAGAATCGAGACCCCGTACTGTGGCTGTTTCAGGAGTCGCCTGTTCTGCTAAGCTCTGCGATGCTTGTTTGTCCCTTTTTTTTTACCCTTGGCCAGGAGGCGCTGTTTGTCTGTATCTTGCAGTGACTGACACGTGTGTCCAGCACGGCCCTGGAAGGGCACGTTAGCTCCTTCCTCCCCCACCTCAGCATCTCCATCCTGCTCTGCCTTGGTTCGTCCTGATCTAACGCTTTCGTAGGGAATGTGGTTATTATAGCTGTTATGATTGTCAGTCACGGGGATAGCGGGAGGGCAGGTCACTGAAGGGGGAGTGGTTAGAGAGTAAAACAAGGAGTGCATTCTCTTCTTGATGTATTTACCAAATTTTCGAACCAAAATCTCCATTGATTTGGCTTAGGTCAATTGATCTGTGACACCCTAAGAATGGAATGGAAGACTGGCAGAGCCTTTAAGAAAAAACGGTTTGAAGCTAGGCCTGGTAGCACACACCTGTAATCTCAGCACTTGGAGGCTGAGGCAGGTCTCTGCAAGTTCCAGCCAAGGCTATACAGAGAGACCCTAACAAGCAAGCAAGAAACACCAAACAGGACTGCAGAGATGGTTTAGCAGTTACGCTTACTGATCTCACAAAGGACTTGGGTTTGGTTCCAGCACTAGTGTGGTGGCTCACAGCTGCCTCTAACTCCAGTTTCAGGGGACCTGAGACCTCCTGACCTCCACAGGCTCCTACAATCACATGGTGCACATACATACACTCAGGTACTCACAAACACCCATTTAAAACCATGCCGCTAGCCCCAGCACTAAGGAAGCAGAAGCAGGAAGATTACTGAGTTTAAGGCCAGCCTGGTCTACAGAATGGCACCCAGAACAGCAGGGCCACACTGAGAAACCCTGTCTCAAAACAAAAACAAAGTGTGTCTGTGTGTTTAAAGGCTGATTGAACTTCAACTTTCTCAGTGAACATCGTGGCTCAAAGCTTCAATCTCAATATTTGGGAGGCTGAGGTGAGATATTAACACGAGACTGCAGCCGACTAGGCCCACATTTTAAGTCTGTCCAACAGAAAAACAAAACAAAACAAAACTTTACTGGGTTTTCACACTAGTAGCAGGAAGCACTGGGCTGGGCTGCAGGAATTTAGCCACCAGGTGGCAGCAAGGTCACACAACACTACGATTTAGTCCCTCAGTGCTGCCACACATCATTAACATCTGAGGCTTATGGCCTTTCTGATAAAGAGAGGTAAGATTTAAATACAGCCTCACAAACCTTGAACCAATTATCACCCATTTCTAGAGATTAGGGGTGTAGCACACCTGGCAGAGTGCTTGCCTGGCGTATCTAAACCTTGGGTGTGACCCTCAGAATCTGATGGCCATTGGCACATTTGTAATCCCAGTACTTGGGAATGAAGGACCAGAAGTTACCCTTAGCTACATCAGAAGTTCAAGGCCAGCCTGCTACAGGAGACCCTGCCTCAAATGAATGCATAAATAAAGCAAAGCCATCTTTCTTTCTTTCTTTCTTTCTTTCTTTCTTTCTTTCTTTCTAGATTTCTTTATTATTATGTCTAAGTGCACTGTAGCTTTCTTCAGACACCCAGAAAATGCTGTCAGATCTCATTACAAGATGGTTGTGAGCCACCATGTGGTTGCTGGGATTTGAACTCTGGACCTTTGGAAGAATAGTCAGTGCTCTTAACCACTGAGCCACCTCTCCAGCCCCCAAAGTAATCTTTTGACTATTTTATTATTTTGTGCGTATGAATGTTTTGACTTCAGGTATGTCTGATGCTGAGGAGGCCAGAAGAGGGCATCAGATTTCCTGGAACTGGACTTAGAGATTAAATTGTTAGCCACCATGTGGGTTCTAGAAATTGAACCCAGATCCTTTGCAAAAGCAGTAAGTCTCTTAAATGTCAAACATCTCTGTAGCCCCCGCCCCAAAGTATTGTTGTTGCTGAGATTAAAGTTGAGCAACACCACACACATCCCATCCAGCCAAAGTAGTCTTTCTCTCTTTCTTTCTTTTTTCTTCTTTTGGTTTTTTTCAAGACAGGGTTTCTCTGTGTAGCTCTGGCTGTCCTGGAACTCACTCTGTAGACCAGGCTGGTTTCAAACTCAGAAATCCACCTGCCTCTGGCTCCCAAGAGCTGGAATTAAAGGTGTGCGCCACCACTGCCTGGCAGTAGTGTTTCTTAAGGTAACCCTTAGAGGCCAGGCAGAAACCAAAATAAGACAAAGGAAGAAAAGAATGAAGGGAAGCAGAGAGGGAGGGAGGGAGGGAGGGAGGGAGGAAGGAAAGCCACAGTTTATGGAGCTGCCTACGAGGCACTGTGGCCTGTGGCCAGAGGTAGGGAGTGATGGTAACTCTGAAGGAGTGGGACAGCAACCGAGGTCACCAAGCCTGTGCTCAGTTGGGTGTCTCCCAGTCATCTTTCCTCCCTGGGTGTGCACTCTACTGCTGAGCCACATCCCCAGCCTTTGCGTGCTCAGGCCCTGTTGAAGCCACTGTGACCCTGTCAGCTCCAACCCCTTCTAGTGGGCTCCTCTCACATTCCTCCTTTCAAGCCTGGATGTGTCCCATGGCGCCGAGTGCCCCTCCCAGTACTCTCCTGGAATGTTCCTCACTCCTGAAGCTGACTCTTCCTATCTCATCTCTGTAGCATTTTGCTGTGTCATCCTGCACGGCCTCCGGGGCCTCTTCTTCACCCTCATCCCTGTTGGGATTGCACGCAGCTCACGTTTGGACTGGTATATTCCCATCAGAACACTCCCTGCTCTGACCTGGTGCCTGGCTCCTGGCAGGCTCTCAAAAGATGCAAATCTATGGAGGAAGCTTAGGGTCAGGGGAACTGGCTTAGGATCTCCTAGGCAGTGGAGAGCCTCCCCAGACTGGCACAGGTTCCTACCCACTGTACTCACATTGGGTTTGAGCCCTTTGTGACCTTGGACAGGTCATCGGACCCTTGCACTTCATGAAACTGATGGTGGGGGCTGCTGGCAGACCCCAGAGTGTACACAAAAAACAAAATGAACCAAGGAGAAAAAGATAAAGCCATAAGATCCCTCTGCATATGTAGCAGAGGATGGCCTTATCTGGCATCAATAGGAGGGAGGCCCTTGGTCCTCTATGCCTCTGTGTAGGGGGATGCTAGGGTGGTGAGGCTGAAGTGGGTAGATGGGTGGGAAAGCACCCTCATAGAGGCAAAGGGGAGGGGGTATGGGATTCGGGATTTGCAGAGGAAAAACCAGGAAGGGGGACAACATTTGAAATGTAAATAAAATAACCAATAATAATAATAAAGATCCCCTGTGACACCCTCTCCTGAGTTCTCCGGGAGTATATACTAGGAGAACAATAACAAGAGGACGTGAGACACCTCAACAGTGTCTGCGCTGAGCCAAGCATGGTGCTGTGCATCTGTGAGGAACACGGGACTTGAAATCACTGATACCTGAGCTTGCCATCAGGTAGCACTGATAAGAGCGAGGCCTCTGAAGCGATACCCTGGCAGGCTCAGCTAGGCGCCTTGTCTAGGACAGGCCTAGATAAACTGATGAACTAACTCCAAGGTAGTGTTGGTGTGCTAGTGAACCAGCCCCGAGCTGTGAGCCCTGATAACACAAAGCTACTCCCCCAATGAAATGATACAAAGATGTGAGCGTTGGGAACGGTCTCTATGATCCCACTGCCACGATGACAAAACATGGCCTTTCTAGCTTCTGTGTTGATATCTTTGGCAAGAGCCCTGGAGACTGTGTGTGGCCTGGATTGCAATGACTTAGAACTTCTAGCGCTGTCATTGGGTCCACTGTCAGCGCTGGCCTACACTCTCAAAGACCTCCTAGACCTTCATGGGTGCCATCCTTCCAGACTGCTGTAGCCAAAGGACTTCATGGTAGATGTGGGTCAAGCCTGCAAGCTTTCGAGGCATCCTAACAGTGGGACCCTGCGGCAGCATTTCTGCCCAAACAACTGCTCCCCACTTGGTAGGATGTCTAACTTTTATATTAGTATATTGTAAGGAATGTTTGTGATAATAAACCAAGCATATTTGAAAGACAAATCTTGTGTGCATGTCCTAACTGCCAAGTGATTTACAGTCTCGGGCTTGCTCTCTATACACACTTTTTTTTTTTTTTTTTTTTTTGAGACAGGGTTTCTCTGTGTAGCCCTGGCTGTCCTGGAACTCACTCAGTAGACCAGGCGGGCCTTGAACTCAGAGATCCACCTGCTTCTGCCTCCCAAGTGCTGGCATTAAAAGCGTGTGTCACCACTGTCCAACTCTATACACACTTTTAATCCCAGTACCTTCAAGGCAGAGGCAGGCAGGTCTCTGTGAGTTCAAGGTCAGCATCTTCTACATAGCAAGGTCCTGGTCATCCAGGGCCTATATAGTAAGATTTTGTCTCAAAAAAACAAACAAACCAAAGTTCGTAGTGGAGACATGCTTAAATGATGATTTTCTGAATATGTTGGATGTGTGGAAGAGATTAAGCCTAGGTCTTCCTAGCGCATTGACTAGGTGAATTACCCTGCTCTTTGGGTCTAAGTCCTTTTTTTATTTTTATGTTTTACACAGGGACTCACCATGTAGCCTATACTGGCTTCAAACCTGTAACTCTCCTATCCCAGGCCTCCCAAGTGCTGGTATTACAGCTGTGCTAGAACAGCTAGGCCAGCAAGCATGCGCTGCCACATCTGGCTTCCACATCATTTCTTTTTTTAGTTTTGAGTCAGGGTCTCCGATAGCCCGGGCTGACCTCGAACTCTCCATGGAGCCATGAGCTCCTGATTCTCCTGCTTTTGCCTCCTGAGTGCTGGGATTACGTATGTGTGCCACTACAGCAGCTTTCAAAGAATAATGGCCTAAAAATATGTCCCAAGATTCTTTGAAGCCCCTCTCTTCAAAATATAGGGTCCACTTCCTTCCTCTTACCAGGAACAAGTCTTAGTAACTCATTTTATGATGCAAATGACCATGGGTGATTTTAAATTTTTAATTATGTGGGTGAATAGAATGTGTGTGTGTGTGTGTGTGTGTGTGTGTGTGTGTGTGTGTGTGTGTGTGTGTGTGTTTAAAGAGGTCAGAAGAGGGCACCAGAGCCCCTGGAGCTGGAGTTAGAGAGGTAGTCATGAAGCAGATCTGGGCAATGTGGAGACAGCAGGCTCAAAAAAGTCCCTGACCCAGAAGTGTGCCACAAAGGTCCTATGACTTCCTGACACATAGAAGCTGGAAGGGAATCATGCTTGCTGGTCTACCCCGGTATCCTGAAGGGGTTTGTTGTGTGCATTCAGGAGTCAGAGTTCTTGAGATTCTATGGGCGGGGAAGTTTCTTGAATTCATGTCCTCCGTGTCAAGATGGCTATCATACTTTCAGCGATACAGAGTCTTTAGGAATAGAAGAAGAAATTAAAATATGGCCAGGCAAGGTGCCACACACCTTTAATGCCAGCATTTGGGAGGCAGAGGCAGGCAGATCTCTGCAAGTTCAAGGGCAGCCTACTCTATATAACAAATTCCAGGTCGAGGCTATAGGAATATGTCCAAAGTCTGCACTGTATGCTGACCTGAGGTCAGAGGGGAGCTGGGAATGCAGGGACATGCCTCTTTTATGACTTCTGGGAAACTGGGCCAGATCCCACTTCTGCAAAGTATTACTGCTTTGAATATCACCAACAGGCAAAGGTCCTGACTCTAGTCTCACTGTTGCCTCACCAACTCTTACACCAACTGTGCAGACACACTGTCTACCCCTTGGGGAAAATGAGCTTTTTCTCCAATAATGTCTGAAGGAATGGCCATGCTTTCTAAAGTAGTGAAGCAGAGTGAGTTCTGGAATTCAGGGGTGGAGATGGTGGTCAAGAAAATTGGCCAGGAAACCATGGAGCGTGGACTTCATTGTGACGTTTGCAAAGACCCAGCATCTCTGGTGGCCCTGGACAGTAGTGCTTTTATTGCAGTGGACAACATGATCTCCTTGGGTCCCTGGAGGATACTTCCCCTTCCTGAGCTTTCTGCTTGGGCTTGGGTGTGGCTCCCCAGCAAAGTCCACGATGCCCTCTGGCTTTGCATGGAGTTCTGCACCAGGATCTCCTAGCAGGACTTGGACACTCCCTCCTAGCACAGGCTGAGCTCAGCGTCAGGGTCCTGACAACTTAAATGGTTTCTTTGAGGGGTGAAGCCCCCAGCTGCTGAAGAGAAATTTCTTCACTCTTCTGTTCTGTGTCTCTTTTGGAACGGCCTTGTTTGACTCTGCTCAAAGGTAAATAGAAACTTCTGTTATCTTTCTGTTTTAGTCATTTCCTGACCTGTCCACTTACCTGCCTAGTCTGAACAGGTTTCTAGAAAAATCTCAATGTTCATTTTCCAGTTTTCGTGTTTGTTTGTTTGTTTGAAACAGGGTCTCATTTGGTATCTGTGGTTGGCTTGGAACTCACTATGTAAGCCAGGCTGGTCTTGAACTGACCAAGGCCCGCCTGCCTCTTCCTTACGGACCCTGTGCTGTTTATGTGGTACTGGGGTTTCCTGTGTTCTCAGCCACTGTGTGGCCTCCCGCGCCCCTCCTCCCACGTCCTCTGCTCTACCTTTATTCCTGTGCTTTTTCCTCATGTTGGACCTGTTCTGATTGAGAGGTAAGCCACGTAGAGGAAGGCAGAAGTCTGCCTGCCTTTCTTTCTTTCTTTCTTTCTTTCTTTCTTTCTTTCTTTCTTTCTTTCTTTCTTTCTTTCTTTCTTCCTTTCTTTCTTTCTTTCTCTCTCTCTCTTTCTTTCCTTCTTTCTTTTATTGTTGTGGGGTTTTTTCCCCTTATTTTCTTTTTAAGATTTATTTAATATGAGTACACTGTAGCTGTCTTCAGACACACCAGAAGAGGGAATCTGATCCCATTACAGATGGTTGTGAGCCACCATGTGGTTGCAGGGAATTGAACTCAGGACCTCTGGAAGAGCAGTCAGTGCTCTTACCCACTGAGCCATCTCTCCAACCCCCAGAAAGTGATTTTTTTTATGCATAGCCATTGACGATTCCTCTCACTTCCAGGCATTTCTGGTTGCCTGTAACCACTGGTCCTGCACTCCATAGTGCCAGAGGACACTCACCGTCTCTCCATTGCAGCAATAGTTTCTACCAGTGGCACATTGCGGGTCTCAGTCAGGAAGCAGGCGACAGCCATTCCAGCCAAGACTGAAGTGGCACCAAAGGATACAGGTGGCAGAACTGGACTGATCTCGCCAAGTGTGGTGATCAGGGGTGCCACCAAGCCTCCGAGGCGGGCATTGACAGAAGCAAATCCCATCCCCATCTGCCTGTGAGAAGTGAAGACCTATCAGCAGCTGGGGCTGGGTCCCCAAAGGGTCAGGCCTGCAGGTGCCAGGGAAGAGAGTGAACCCCCCAGCATGGGCACCACTCTCATACTCACCTGATCTCTGTGGGATAGAGTTCTCCCGTGAACAGATACACGCAGATGAAGGAGCTGGCCAGGCAGCCTTTGCCCAGCGCTGCCTGCACTGTCCGCAAGGTCTGCAGATCTGAAGAGGCAGAAGAGAGAGGTGGAAGCCGGGCGTGGTGGCACACGCCTTTAATCCCATTACTCGGGAGGCAGAGACAGGTGGATTTCTGAGTTCGAGGCCAGCCTGGTCTACAAAGTGAGTTCCAGGACAGCCAGGGCTATACAGAGAAACCCTGTCTCAGAAAAGAGAGAGAGAGAGAGAGAGAGAGAGAGAGAGAGAGCGAGAGAGAGAGAGAGCTGTGAGGGGCAGAGACTGGAGCAGGGGCCTGCGGGACTTAGGTGTAAGCCAGTGCACGTGACTTTAATTCCAGTCCTCTGGAGGAGGAGGCAGGTAGATCTGTTTGAGGTCAGCCTGATCTACAAGGAGAGTCCCAAGCCAGCCAGGGCTACATAGTAAGACCCTGTCCCCATCTGACTACTTCTCATTCATTTGCATCTGTCTCCACAGCCCGCTGTTAGATTCAAACCCTAGCTCTGACTCAGGTAGGTAACCTAGCCACAGTGACCTCCTATTTCTGAGCCCCTCAGTCCTGTGAGTAAGGGCAATACTAATACAGCTTTGCATGCTTGTTCAAAGGTGTCATCAGGTGGACACATGTCACCAGAGCAGTGTTTGGTGCTCAGTCAGCACTTCTTGCTGGTGTGTCTGTCATTAGCCTGTTTGTCCTGCTGCTCTTCACTGACTGCAAACCCTGACTGAAGCATCCCATGGGAGGTGGTCAGAGAAATCCTGGTAGGTACCTGCTTTGAGTTGGTGTTGGCTGGAGTAGACCAGCTGAGGAGATTTCCCGAATCACCCACACCTAAGCAGCTTTGCATCAATTACACCAATTCCTCTTTGGCAATTTCCTCTTTCAAGTTTCCTGTTTATCCCCTTTGAGACAGGGTCTCACTGGAGTCCCGGCTGGCCAAATACTGGTGATTCTCCTGCCTCTGCCTCCCAAGGGCTAGAATCATGGGTGTGTTGTGGTCATCTCCAGAGGGCCTCTCACTGCTTCTGAGACCCTGTGTCTATGTGGCTACCACAGGGCAGCAGTGACAACTCACCCTCAGGCATAAACATGTTGGCAATGACCATGAGCCCAGCTAGTATGAGGAAGGAGGACACTGTGGCCCGTCGTCCCACATAAATCATCGTGGTGGTGGCGACCAGCATGGCCGGGATATCGATGATCCCAAACAGAGCCTGTACCAGGTAGATGCTGAGCCCAAACTTCTGCAGGTCCATGGCCAGGCCGTAGTAAGCCACAGAATTAGAGAACCTGGGAAAGGAGGCAGAATGGCCCTGTTTCACCCACAACTCACTGTCTGGGGCTTGACGAAAGGGATACAGGATGTGTGACCTGGGGACCCTCCCCTCAGGGAGTTCAAATCCCTTTGGCAGCATCTTCTGGTCCCTCACGCCTCAGACACTGGAGCTCTTTCTCACTACATCTCGTTCACACCACCTGCTCCCCTGAGCTCAGGTTCTGAGCTCTGGGTTATCTTTGGTCTTCACTGTCAATACAGCTTCAGTGCTGGGATTAAAACAGTGCTAAAAAACCAAAACCAGGCTAGGTAGTAGTGGTGTAGGCCTTTAATCCCAGCACTTGGGAGGTAAAGGCAGGAGGCCAGCCTGGTCTATAGAGTGAGTTCCAGGACAGCCAGGGCTACACAGAGAAACCCTGTCTCAAAAAACCAAACCAAATCAAACCAAAACAAAAAACGAAAACAGAAGAAGACAGACAGGTTAAAGAACACATGCCAGTCTGTGCTTGTGAGCCCAGCACTTGGAAGACTGGGGCAGGAGGATCACCAGCCTGGGCTACATAGTGAGATCCTGTCTCAAAATCTTACCTTTATTTATTTCTTTGCTTGTTATTTTCGTTGACTGTGTGGTGTGTGTGTGTCTATATTCCTGCGTGTGTGTGTGCACTTGCATGTGGAGAGCAGACATTGACCACGGCTGTCTCTCTCAATCGCTGTCCACCCTGTTTTCATTTTAAAATTAATTATTATTGTCTGTCTACCTGTACCACTCGTGGAGGTCAGCGGATAGCTTTTGGGGAGCCGGTTTCTCTCCTACCTTGGGTCCCAGTGACGGAACTTGGCAGGTTGTGGCGGTTGTGTGGTGAGAGCTTTTACCTACTGAACCATCTTTCAGTACTGCTTTATTTTCTGAAACAGGAGATCTGAACTTGATCTCCTCTCCCCATTCTCTTTCTGACAGTCTCTAACATTATAGCTAAAGCTGACCTGAAACTCACTGTAGCTCAGACTGTCTTAAATCTCACAGCAATCCTCCTGCTTCAGTCTCCCAAAGTCTGGGATTACAGACAAGAGCCAGGCACCTAGTTGTGCCTCCTTTTGCATCAGACATGAAACTTTGTCAAGCTGAGTCATGTACCTTTCTATAGGTGAAGACCCTTGTAATGCCAGCACTGGAGAACCCAAGGCAGTGCAACCCAAAGCCAGCCTGGGCTATAGACTAAGATCCTGCCTTAAACAATCAACCAAGCTGGGCGGTGGCTCAGGCCTTTAATCCCAGCATTCAGGAGGCAGATACAGGCAGATATCTGAGTTCGAGGCCAGCTTGGTTTACAAGGCGAGTTCTAGGACAGCAAGGGCTACACAGAGAAACCCTGTCTCAACTCCATTCCCCACTCCAAAACAAAAAAATCAAACAAAACCCAATCAACTGAAACAACAACAAAGAAGACTCAGATGGGAGTGGAGGGGCATAAGTGCAGTAACACAGACCCCTCTTACTTCTGTCCTGGGTTTACCCAAACCCTTTCCTAGTATCCGAACACCAATCTTAGGTGTTGTTTTGAAAGAATTTTGCGTGTGTAATGAAGTTACATCATTTACATCAGTTAACTTGAAGATAAATTGGGGTAGGGTGAGGGAAGCTGATGTAATCACATTAGGTGTCTAAGCCTGAGCCTATAGGTCAAAGACAAGGAGTTAGTGATTCTGAGCCTAAGAGACTTTATTGGTTTTTTTATTCAGTTTTTTTAAGTGGGAAGGTCCACTTTTTGTTTGTTTGTTTGTTTGTTTTTCAAGACAGGGTTTCTCTGTGTAGCCCTGGCTGTCCTGGAACTCACTCTGTAGACCAGGCTGGCCTCGAACTCAGAGATCTGCCTGCCTCTGCCTCCCAAGTGCTGGGATTAAAGGTGTGTGCCACCACTGCCCCCAGCTGTTTTTTCAGTTTTATGAGACAAGGTCTCATATACCCCAGGCTGGGATTGAACTTGTTATTTTTCAGAGGCTAATATTGAACCCCTGATTCTTCTATCTCTACTTCCCCAAACGCTGGGCTGCAGGTGTGTGCCACTTCTCCCAGACAGAGAACAATCTGACGTGAGAGTCTCCACTGAAATGGAGACTGCTACCTAGCCAGCAATGTAGGTGGTCTCTTGGAGCTGAGAGTGGTCTATGGAGACATCGACCTTACAGCTGCAGAGAGTTGAACTCTGCCAAATGAATTCTTCCCCAAAGGCTCTGCCAAGGAGCTGAGCTACACAGATTCCTTCTGCTCAGCCTTGGAAGCGCTGTGCAGGGACCCAGGCTGTATCCAGGTGGGCCCTGGCCTTCAGGGTAGTGATGCTCGGTAAGTGATGCTGTAAGTCAGTAAAACCTGATCAGAGCATGCATGGACTCTGAGAAAGATGAAGAGCAGACAGACAAAAGCCACCCAATGTATATCCCTAACCATGAGGGCATGTTGGTGGCCTACCAGGGAAGAGTGAGACATGGCTTTATTTCTGAAATGGTCTTTCCAGAGAGACTGGACCATGACCAACCTGGAGTACCATCCAAGTTGGACTGTGACTGGCAATGTTTTGGAAAAATCTGGTGGATGAGAGTTGGCTACCCAGTTCCAGGACAGGCAAGGCTACTCAAAAAGACCCTGTCTCGAAAAACAGAGGGGGAGGAGGGAAATTGGCTACTGACCAAAGACAGAAGGTGCCAAGAGACAGACTAGTCTAGGGTTGGCAAGCTTCGAGTTACTATGGACCTGCAGATGGAAGCATGTCTTGGTGCCAAGGGGCAGAAGAAAGGGGTTTATACACTAAGCTAGGCCAAGACGGATCAGCACCAACTGGAATGTACTTGGACAGATTCAAAAACATTTACAGATCAGATGTCAGCTAAGAAGCAGTCCTTTTTATCAGAGCTTGGCACTGAATGCTTGGCCGACTACCCTGTCAAGTTTGCTTAGCCTACTGAGTTTGGGTGCATGCTGGGAGAGTGTGTGAGGTTGACAAATGGAGGGGGGATGGTCACATCCAAGATGGCCACACTCATGTCAAGCTGTATCCCAACACAGGGAGAATAGACTAGATATTCTCTATGATTCCTTTCTGTCTGACGTCTCTGTACCTGACAAAATTCTCACTTTTCCTATTTTCTCATTATTCACTAGCTTATCAAATATTTACTGCAAATCTGCCATATGCTATGGCTTTACCTGATGGTGACATTTCAAATATAATTGAATTAATTAAAAAAACAGTAGCAGAGCAGAATATTAACCTTTTTTTTTTTTTTTTTTTTTCCGAGACTGTGTAGCCCTGGCTGTCCTGGAACTCACTCTGTAGACCAGGCTGGCCTCAAACTCAGAAATCTGCCTGCCTCTGCCTCCCAAATCCTGGGATTAAAGGCGTGTGCCACCACACCCGGCTTACCTATTTTTTATAGAAACACATGTGTATGTGCGTGTGTGTGCATGCGCGTGCGTGTGCGTGTGTTGTCCTCCCTGGGGGCAATCTCCAGAGAAGAGCAAGAGCTCTCTCTTCCTCTCCCTCTCCCTTCTCCCCTCTCTCGATGGCACACAACGTTTTACTTTTTGTTTTAATTTTTTATGTGCGTTAGTGTTTTGCCTGCGTGTCCGTGTGTGCGTGAGATTGTCAGATCCACTGGAACTGGAGTTATAGGCAGTTGTGAGCTAGCATGAAACCAGGCCCTTAGGAAGAGCATCTAATACTCTTAACCACTGAGCCATCTCTACACCCCCAACCCCTTTAAGATAGGGTCTTACTATATAGCCCTGACTTACCTAGCACTCCCTGTGTAGCTCAGGCTAGCCTTGAAATCTCAGTGATCCAACTGCCTCTGAGTGTAGCCCTGGGAGTCAAGGCAAGCACAACCACACCCAGCCAAGAATATATTCACTTTCATCCAGGAATCCTTCTATGTAATTCACTCTGATCTTCACAACAGCACTAAGTGATGGCTAAGATTATAAAAGTCACGGGAGCCGGGTGTGGTGGCACATGCCTTTAATCCCAGTACTCAGGAGGCAGAGGCAGGCAGATTTCTGAGTTCGAGGCCAGCCTGATCTACAGAGTGAGTTCCAGGACAGCCAGAGAACAGAGAAACCCTGTCTCGGAAAAAAAAAAACAAAAACAAAAACAAAAAAACAAAACAAAAAAAACCAACAACAAAAATTAAATAAATAAAAGTCATGGGACTGATGGGGAAGCTGAGGTTTAGAGAGGTTAACACACTCAGGATCTAACAGTGAATGCTGATGCTGAAATCAAAACACAGGCCATCAGCTCCTCAGTCTTGCCTATTTTAAGGCAGAGTCTCTTGTAGCCCAGGCTTGGCTTTGAACTTGCTACATAGCCATCTCTCCAACCCCAGAACTTTCTTTTTTCTTTTCTTTTGTTCCTTTCTCTCTCTCTCTCTCCCTCCCCCCTCTCTCTCTCCCCCCACCTCCCTCCCTCTCTCTCTCTCCCCCCACCTCTCTCCCTCCCTCTCTTCTTTCTTTCTTTCTTTCTTTCTTTCTTTCTTTCTTTCTTTCTTTCTTTCTTTCTTTCTTTCTTTCTTTCTTTCTTTCTTCCTTCCTTCCTTCCTTCCTTCCTTCCTTTCTTCCTTTCTTTCTTTCTTTCTTTCCTTCTTTCTTTCTCCTTTGTACACCGAGTACGCATTGCTTTTGTAACTTGGAAATTAGCCACAAAAGAAAACAACAGAGTTCGGAGACATTTGTGCAAACTAACCAGTTCTCTTCTCCCTTTTCATACTCATAGCCCTCCTGGGATCCCAGAAGTCCCTGTCCCCACCCCACCCCAGCCTAGAGAGCCTCATGGAAATGGTGCAATTGGATCCAGATGGGCCTGGTAAGGCTCCAGGGCTTCAAGGGGGCCCTGAAAACGGCCAAGATTTTCTGTATAAAACAAAGTTACACAAGCCAAGATACTTGGAGAATCCTTTAGGAAGACCCATGGCCCCACTTCTGCCTAAGCTGTGGATTGCTGCCTCTTATGAAAAATAAGACTTTGCTAATTCTTTCTAGAAGGATCCAAAAGAGGTCTTTCAACTTCAGAGTTTGAAGTTGGTTTGTTTCTAAGAAGAAGAAGGACCATGAGGAAGTGGCAGGATACCAGAGGTTGCTGCAGGAGGGCAGGCAGGGGGTGTCTGGACATCAGAGGGCAGTGTCCAGACCCACCAAGAGTGCAAGGCAAGGTGGCAGGGTGGGAGGAATGACGGGGGGGGGGGTGATGTTTACAACACACCTCCATGAGGTCTTGGGATCTCCAAGGGCTCAGGGAACTTCATTCCCAGAACCCAGGGAACATGTCCCCAACTCAGGTCAGGGGCCACAAAACCCAAAAAGCAACAACAACAAAAGCACTGGAAACCCCTCTTCATGTCTTCCCTTTGACCCTCATAAGGCCCATACTGCAGTAAGTACTATATCACGGCCTGCCTTCCTGCCTCATATTCATCAGCTTAGGGCTGGAGAGATGGCTCAGTGGTTAAGAGCACTGACTGCTCTTCCAGAGGTCCTGAGTTCAAATCCCAGCAACCACATGGTGGCTCTCAACAATCTGTAATGGGTTCTGGTGCCCTCTTCTACTGTGTCCGAAGACAGCTACCGTGTACTCATATGCATAAAATAAATTAAGAAATCTTTTGGGCTGGTGAGATGGCTCAGTGGGTAAGAGCACCCGACTGCTCTTCCAAAGGTCCGAAGTTCAAATCCCAGCAACCACATGGTGGCTCACAACCACCCGTAATGAGATCTGATGCCCTCTTCTGGTGTGTCTGAAGACAGCTACAGTGTACTTCCATATAATAAATAAATAAATCTTTAAAAAAAAAAAAGAAATCTTTTAAAGAAAGTCTTGTTTACTTGTTCTTATTTGTGCCTGTATGTGTGTATCCGTGTGAGTTTATGTGTATCACATGTGCGCGGATAAGACTTTCTGCACAAATGTAGACACTTAGGTCAACATAGTGTCCCATCTATAATGTCAGTTCACCCACAGAATACCAGGTGCTGGTGCAACCTTAATCTGGTTGTTGTTGTCTTGAGACAGAGTTTCTCTGCGTATCCCTGGCTGTTCTGGAATTTGCTTTGTAGACCAGGCTGGCCTCTAACTCACAGATATCCACCTGTCTCTGCCTCCTGAGTGTTGGAATCAAAGTGGTGCAATGCTCCCCCCCTCCCAGCGCTGTAACCTTAATTAAAAACAAACAAACAAACAAACAAACAACATTTGTATGTATGAGTGTTTTGCCCCCATGTATGCATGAACAGCACATGGCTTTTGATAACCACAGAAGCCAGAAGAGGGCATTAGAGTCCCCTGAAATTGGACTTACAGATTGGGTTGAGCCGCCATGTAGGTGCTAGCAATAGAACCAGGCTCCTCTGCAAGAGCAACGAGTGCTCTAAACTAGTGGGCCATCTCTCCAGCCACTTTGTGGTTTGTTTTCTTTCGTTCTGTTTTTCTTTTTTTTTTTTTTAAGATTTATTTATTTATTATATGTAAGTACACTGTAGCTGTCTTCAGACACTCCAGAAGAGGGAGTCAGATCTTGTTACGGATGGTTGTGAGCCACCATGTGGTTGCTGGGATTTGAACTCTGGTGCTCTAACCCACTGAGCCATCTCACCAGCCCCTTGTTCTGTTTTTCAAGACAGGGTTTCTCTGTGGAGACCAGGCTGTCCTTGGAATTCAGAGGTCCCTCCTGCCTCTGCCTCCCAAGTGCTGGGATTAAAGGTGTGCACCAACATACCCAGCTTGGGGTGATCTCTGTCTCTGTCTCTGTCTGTGTGTGTATATGTTGGAGTGTGTGTGTGTGTATTGTGTTGGTGTGTATGTATGTGTTGGTGTGTGTGTGTGAGTGTGTCTGTGTGTTGGTGTGTGTGTGTATGTGTTGGGCTGTGTATGTGCGCATGCGCGCGCATCCTTTGCTTATGTATGCACCCGTCTGTGCTGATATGCTTATCCATGTGAGGAGGGCCTCAGGCATCTTTCTCTAGCTTTCAAAGCCTTTTCTTCCCTTGAATCTGAACCTGAAGGTCCATTTGACCAAAGCTAGAGTTACACGCATAGCAGGTCAGCTTGTTAACACAGGTTCTGTGATTTGAAGTCAGGCTCTTGTACTTGCAGGGCAAGCACTGAGCCATTTTCCCAGCCCTAAGGACTGGGTGCTAAAAGGAAGTGACATAAGACTGGATCCATATACGTTAGGACTAATTCAGGACAGTGTTTGCTAATGAGAGCAGAAAGCATGTCCCCACCTCAGGTCAAAGGGATGAGCCATCACCTACCAGACCCCCATGAGACAGCACGTGACCCTTCTGATGGCAGGGGTTCTAAAGAGGTCCAAGATGGAGTTGGAGGTGCGGACACTTGCAAACTCATCCTGGATGTAGGAGCTCACCACCTGGGAGAGGAATGTGTGATCAGGGACATTGAGGGTTCTGGGACGCCATTTTCCTCATTGGACTCCGTATCCATTGACAATGGTGCTTTGGTGCGTTTGTTGCCGTGACAATGGGCCATATCAGCAAGGTGCAATTCAACAGCCCTGAGTTTCAATGGCATCAGAGACTGTCACTCAGTTCCCAGTAACTTCACCACAGCATCAGATAGTGGCTAGAAGCAGCCGGGCTGGAGGGAAGCTGTCAGAGCGCTGGGCTGGCAGGCCTGGGCTAGCACAGCCTGGCTTCTGTCTCCAATACAGACCCACCACGTCCTCATGGGCAAACTACCCGGCCTCTCTTAACCTCCACATCTCTTTCTCTTTCTTACAGTTTTGTGTTACATTTATTTATTTTGTGTGCGAGAACGTGTGTGCCTCAGCGTGTATGTGGAGGGCAGAGGACAACTTTTAGAAGTCAGTTCCCTCCTCCATTGTGTGGGTGCTGAGGATTGAACTCGGGCCATCAGGTTTGGCAGCAAGTGCTTAGCCCACTGAGCACACTCACTGGCCCCAATCCCCCCCCCCGTTTTTTTTCCTCTTTCTCCTCTTCCCCTTCCTCTTCCTCTTCTTCCTCCTCCTCTCCTTCCTCCTCCTCTCCTTCCTCCTCCTCCTGTTGTGTGTTGTATGTCCATGTGTATGTATGTGCACTCATATATGGGAGGCGGGTGTGTGGAGACAAATGTTGATAATCACCCTTCTGTGTGTTTGCTTGCTTGCTTTCTCTCTCTTTCTTTCTCTCTCTCTCTCTCTCTCTCTCTCTCTCTCTCTCTCTCTCTCTCTCTCTCTCTTTCTTTCTTTCTTTCCTTCCTGACACAGGGTTTCTCTATGTAATCGTGGCTGTCCTGGAACTCCCTTTGTAGACTAGGCTGGCTTTGAACTCAGAGATCCACCTGCCTCTGCCTCCCTATTGCTAGGACTGCAGGCTTGTACCGCCACGCCTGACGGCGAGGTTTGGTCACTGACGCTGGAATTTATCCTTCCAGCTGGGCTGGCTGGCAAGTGAGTCCCTGGGGTGCACCTGTCCATCCTGCAGCGCTGGGTAAACCTCTACCACACCTGCCTCTCCTGTCAGTACCACAAAAACCCAGCCCAGCCTTCCATCCACACCCGCTCACCTCTGTAGTCAGCCTCTCCCCTTCCGCCTTCCTGCCATTCATCATGGCCACCTTCTGAAGGTTCTGCACAGCTTGCTGGGCCTTGCCGTGAAGGAGGAGCCATCGGGATGACTCTGGAAGCCACCTGGGGTACAGAAGGATCATTTCCACAGCAATCCCAGCATACCTTTACTCTACCAGACCCTAAAGACAATGTCAGGGTGCCAGTTTCACAAGCAGGACCCGTCGCCAACACCCCTTTGTTGTTGTTGTTGTTGTTTTGAGACAGGTTTTACATACACATACACACACACACACACACACACACACACACACACACACATTGCTATGTGGGTGGGTCCCAGAAATTGAATTCTATTTGTTAAACTTGAAGTCAACTGCTTTCACTGACTGACCCATCTTGCCTGCCCATTTTCCTCCCTCCCTCCCTCTCTCTCTCTCTTTCTCTTTCTTTCTTTCTTTTTCTTTTTTCCTTGAGACAGGGTTTATCTGTGTAGCCCTGGCTGTCCTGGAACTCACTCTGTAGACCAGGCTGGCCTGGAACTCAGAAATCCGCCTGCCTCTGCCTCCCAAGTGCTGGGATTAAAGGCGTGTGCCAACACTGCCTGGCGCTCTCTTTTTTCTTTCCTTCTTCCTTCCTTCCTTTCTTCCTTCCTTCCTTTCTTTCTTTCTTTCTTTCTTTCTTTCTTTCTTTCTTTCTTTCTTTTTTTCTTTCTTCCTTCCTTCCTTCCCTCCCTCTCTCTCTCTCTCTTCCTTCCTTCCTTTATCTTTCTTTTTTCTTTTTCTTTTCTTTCCTTTTTCTTCTTTTTTTTTTTTTTTAGCATATCATACAGAGAATCATTGAAGAGTCCTTCAAATCTAAGACACCCTTGGTATTAAATTGCATCTGGCTCTTGCCCTAGCTGCTTGGCCTTGAAAAAAATCATGGCCCCTTTCTGGGCTATACTTCAGTTCCCCTCTTACAAAATACAATGGGTTTTTATGAAGCACAGTGGAATTGATACAGGCAAAAATAATTTTGTATGTTCCAGAGCCCCATGCCACGGAAAGCGGTTGGCCAAAGATTCCCTAAAGTTATTCACAAGTACCTGGGACCCTGTGGCCCTCATCATGCCTCTGTTCTCTGTGTCCAGCACTTCCAAGGCTCTCTACACCTCACCTATCAGACACATGCCCATCCCAGCACCTCTCTGCTGGACGTACCAAGAATAGAGGAAAAAGACCAGAAAAGGAGCAGACACAGCAAACTGCAGCCACCGCCAGGGCCGGATCAGGTATGCCACGCCAGCCAGGATGAGCTGGCCCAAGGTGAAGGAGAAACCCAACAAGATGCCTGCTACTGTACGGCCTCTGGTTGGCATCCATTCTACAACTGTGAAAGAAAGGCAGGCAGCTGGAGTGACCCATCTACCACATAGCTATTTCATTCACCCACCCCTTCCTCATGGCTGTGGCCACACCAAGATCTACCTAGACAACACTCTTATATGGCCTATGGCAGGGTGCTCACTATAGGACATCAGACTCTAAAATGGCTTCATTGTAGCTGGTGGCGCATGCCTTTAATCCTAGCACTCAGGAGACAGAGGCAGGCATATCTCTGAGTTTGAGGCCAGCCTGGTCTACAAAGTAGGTTCCAGGACAACCAGAGCTGTTACACAGAGAAACCCTGTCTCAAATAAATCAAACCAAACCAAACAAACAAAAAGTCTTCATTGTAAGGTTGAATTTCCTGAGACAGGGTGTGGCATGCCCCTCCTTCAGTGAGTGTGTGTGTGTCTACACAAGAGCGTACAGGAACCCAAGCACGCAAATGTTTATGTAGTACAGAGGCCATTCTGGTATGATAGGCTGACAGATTTCAGGCATTTGCTCTCAGCTGCAGCAGGACACCTACCCTTCTAGAAGGTGGGACTGGATTTCTGAGGTCCCAATATGTGCTTGGCACCTCTCTTTCTTCCTTTTGTATAGAACAGAGTTTATGTAGAACACAGGGAGGGGAGTTAAGAGGGTAGTAGAGGCAGAGAAAGGCAGAGAGAGGGAGAGAGTAGAGAAGTAGAGGAGTAGAGGGCGGCCATGAGCACATGAGCAGGTGGAAAGAGTGGGGAAGGGAATGGGGAGAGGCAGGAGCAGGAAGGAGAGCAAGAGCAAGAGAGAAGCAAGAGAGCAAGAGAGCGCTTAGCACCTCTCAGTGTCCAAATGCTGGGGCAGAATAGAGCAGAAAAGGGGTACTGGTCTGTACACCTGCTTCTCTGGACCCAAGATTTCTCTCCCATCCTGAAATCAAAGGCCCACCTGCTGATGGACAACTAAAGGTGGTGGCAGTGTCTGAGCCTGATGATGTCTTCAGAGGCAAACTAAGTAAGAGCAGCATAGGCAGGTGGCAGCCCTGTGTTCAGAGAGGGCTGTCTATTGCCTTCCACCAGGGTTTCGCCTACAGGCTCCAGCTTATTCCTTATCTCTGAAAGGTGACACTCCTATCTGGTTAGCATCCAGGAGTTCAAACTCACTAGGTTGATCAGGCTGGCCTCAAATGTGTTATCCTCCTGCCTCTGCCTCCCGAGTGCTGGGATTACATTCATGCACTATGGCACCCTGCCCTAAGGTTTTAGAGTTTGCATTGTCCGATTGAAGCCTTTTGACTGCATGAACTCCCGGCCACCCTTTATTTACAGACTCACGTACCTTAGGCAAGCTTCAAACTGGCTGTGCAGCTGAGGATCACCTTGAACTCCTGATCCTCTTGCTTCCACCTCCCAAGTGCTGCGATTGCAGGTGCGAGCCACCATAGCTGTCTCCCTTGGACACCATCCTATCTTATGTCCCTGTGTCCCACTCACCTATGTGACCCCATGTAAACCTGGCACATCATAGATGATTAGTAGGTACTGTTGAGTAACTCTCATGAAATCAATCTGACCCTCTCAGCTCACAGATTAGTCAACTGAAACCCAGACCCAAGAAAGGCCACCACTGCCCACTGCTGCCCTCGGGGTCACAGTCGGCCAACCAGGGTCTTCCAAATCCAGACCCCTGGGTAGGAGGTTTTGAATTGCGGTTTCTGGGTGAGAATTACATAACGCAAAATTTGCAAAGCTGTCCTGTGATGCTGTAATTCTCTTGTTGCATGACCCCAGCCCCTCTGGGTCCCGCCTGGACTGGACTCACCCAGGGAGAGGGAGTTAAGGATGATGCCGGAGAAGGTCATGCCCATCAGGAAGCGGAAGACGCAGTAGGCACTGAAGGAGCCCACATACGCTGTGGCAGCCCCCGAAACTGCCAGCTGCAGGTACGACCACACCAGTGGGGCCTTGCGACCCAACCTGAACCCAAAGAGTGAGGGGCTAGGGAATCCTCACCAAGGAGGCAGAGAGGCCATGTCTGAAACTTCTGCCTTGGTGGGGACACCGAAGCAATCAAAGATGAGATGCCCAGTAAAAGCCACCCCTCTAAACACCACATGCAACCACCAGGCTGATCAGGGATAGAGGGACAAGTGTGATGGAAGATCAGAGACCGAGAGATTTAATCCATGTTGGGGAAAGGTAGAGAGTTTGAAAAGAGATCCATGCCTATAATCCCAGCACTTGGGAAGTACAGGCAGATGGATCAGAAATTCAAAAAAAAAAAAAAAAAAAAAAGAAAAGAAAAGAAAAGAAAAACACTCATATATATATATAGCCATGGTTTCACACGCCTTTAATCCCAGCACTTGGGAGGCAGAGGTAGGTGATCTCTGTGAGTTTGAGGCCAGCCTGGTCTAGAGAGTGAGTGCTAGGACAGTCAGGGCTACACAGAGAAACCCTGCCTTAGAAAAACAAAACAAAACAAAACAAAACAAAACAAAACAAACAACCCCAGACAACGAAAGGAATAAAGAGAGAAGAGACAGAATGTAGGTGAACGCAAGGGCTTTCCCTGGGGGACGAGGCGCTCCCCCAAAGGCTCACCTGTCAGCAAGACCACCAAACAAGGCGGCTCCCACCAACACCCCGGACATGTAGATGGACTGAGCCAGGTCACGAAGGGTGCGGGCCTCACACACCAGGTCCCACTATTGGGGAGAGAGGAGTGCTAAACCTTGTCCTTAGGCTTGGCCTCCTCCCAGCCCCCCAAGCCACCCACCCACCTCTGACCTCCATCACAATGGTAGATGGGAAAATGCTTCGGTCGTAGACCCAACCATCCTTGCAGCCCTCGGTGGCCACCCCATGGGAGGAGGCGTTGGGTTTCAGAAGGGCCCACTGAGGTTCTACATAGCGCCGGCACGGCTCGGGGTCCCCATGCTGGTTCAGGGGTATGGCAGCCCTCAGCCAGACCCCTGAGACATTGGTGGTAGGTTCTGTGTAGTTGGCAGGATGTTGGCAGTGGTGAGGGGGTGCAGCAGCCGTGAAGTTCTGTAGGAAGGTATGGCAAGCCAGCAGCCCACAGGGCAGCAGCAGCAAGGCTGTATAGACAAGCTGGAAGCGACCCACGCCTCCCAGGGCATCCAGCAGGTCTGTGAAGGCCATGGCCAAGGGCCCTACCCCAGGTCGGGCCTGCCCAGGCCTTATGTAAAAAGGCAGGGGAGGGACCTAGAGGTAGAGGATCAGGCCAGGGGTCAGGACCACACAGGCCTTCTCTACAATGCATCTCAGAAGGATCAAGTTACACCTCACAGGAGGCCTAAATGTCCCCACATCTGCAGTGTGTCCCTCCCCCAGGCCCTTTCTCCAGTTCTCTCTCTATCTGTTACCTCTTGAGTTAGCAAAGTCAAGGGTTGGGCGTTAGATAGATAGCTGAGTTAGCAGAGTACTTCAGGACCTTAGAAGCATTAAAGCCCTGCACTTGCTTAAAATCAAGGCCATGGTGGCATGAACTTGTAATCCCAGGAAGAGAGATTCATGGGCCTTGCTGGCCAGACAGCCAAGCCTAACCGTCGAGCCCCAGCTCCCAGTGAGAGATCCTGTCTCCAAAAGACAAGGAGGATGGCTCCTCAGGGATGACACTGGAGATTGGCCTCTGACTTCTGCAAAGTGCCATGGCACTTATGAGTGTGTGTGCACGTGCATGTACACACAAATACATAAATAATTTTAATTTTGTTTTTGGGGGTTTTTTGTTTTTGTTTTTTTGGTTTTTGTTTTTGTTTTTTGTTTTTTTGAGACAGGATCTCACTGCATAGCCCTGACTGTCCTGGAAATTACTGTGTAGACCAGGCTGGCCTCGAACTCACAGAGAACTCCTTGCCTCTGCCTCCTTTCGGTTGTGTGCACCTGGCTCTCAAATTTATTATTTTTTTAAATTAAAAAATAAACCAGTGTCTCTAGCTGCATATGAATCAGAAAATAGCCTAGTCGGCCATCAGTGGAAATAGAGGCCCAATTGGTCTTTCAAACTATATGCCTCAGCACAGGGGAACGACAGGGCCAAGAAGTGGGAGTGGGTGGGTGGGAGACTTTTGGGATAGCATTGGAAATGTAAATGAAATAAATATCACCCCCAAAAAAATCAAATCAAATCAAGGACACATTGTAGAACAGGATATGCCAACTGGTGAAATAAAGTCTTAAGGAGTTAAAATAAATAAATAAATAAACCAAATGAGACACAACAAGCAATACAGAAACAAAACCAAAGAAGTCCAAGTAGGGCAGTCAAGAAGCAGCGTCAGTTTGGGGTCGGGAACTTTCAGGGTATGTTGGCGAATCACCACAGCAAATTAAAGCCACTCTAGAGAGGGGCTGAGGGCTGAGGGCTGAAAGGAGAGGAATCCAGGACACCATGCATACCGCTCCCTCCAGGACCTGCTCCAGTGAGGAGGCCAGTTGACTTGGCTCCGGCCTCCCAGTAAATAGCTCCTGGAAACCATCAGCTCAGGACACTGGTTCTTTCATGATCAGAACTCTCAGTTCCATTTCTACATGCAGCCTTGTGGGCAGTCCCATCGCCCACTCCCTGCTCCCTCAATTTTTCTTTTCTTTTTTTTTCCATTTCTTCTCAAGATAACGTCTACTATAGCCCAGGCTGGCCTGGAACTCCCTATGTATGTATGTATGTATGTATGTATGTATGTGTGTGTGTGTGTATGTATGTATGTATGTATGTATGTAGTCAGATGGTGAACTTTGAACTTTATTTATTTATTTATTTATTTATTTTGGTTTTTCAAGACAGGGTTTCTCTGTATAGCCCTGTCTGTCCTGGAACTCACTTTGTAGACCAGGCTGGCCTCGAACTCAGAAATCCGTCTGCCTCTGCCTCCCGAGTGCTGGGATTAAAGGCGTGCACCACCATGCATGGCTTGAACTTTTTTTTATTTTTCTGAGACAAGAGTTCCTCTGTGTAACTCTGGCTGTCCTGGAACTCATTCTGTAGACCAGGCTGGCCTGGAACTTAGAAATCCGCCTGTCTCTGCCCCCTGAATTCTGAAACTAAAAGGCATGAACCACCACCACCCAGTGGCAAGCCTTCTACCAACCAAATACAGCCCACCTGGCTCCTTCCTCTTATCTCTGGTAAGAGCCACAGAGGCAGAACATTAATGTAAACTGCTGGATTACAGGGTGTCCCACTGTGGTCTGGGGTTGGGTGGGGACTCTGTGCTTTAGAGAGCTCCCTAGGGGGTCAGATCTATGCTAAGTGGAGGTCTTGTGTTTCCTTACTGATATCTGCAGAGGAGGAAGTCAGACTCAGCCCCCAGGTAGAGCATGCAAAACCAGAAAAGCCACCTGGATTGGCTGTCAGTGGAGCAGTCGGTTCATGTCTCTGTGCCCAGGCCTGCTCAACATCTCAGGAGCTGAGGTGGCCACAGCCAGATACCCAATCTCTGGCAAGGGTGGACAAGGGCATGAGACAGCCTGAGCTGCTTCTACGCCAAGGCTTGCTGGTACAATCAAGGGAACAGTTGGGGAGAATAACACCCAGAGACAGATGTACAGCCTTTCATTTTATTTTCTCACTGCACTGAAACACGGGACCTCCCTACCCCACCCCCAGTTCCTCCATAACCAGTACACTCATCCCTCAGGCATTCCCTTGAAAATGACCAGTATATATACAAAAAAAGAGAGGGAGAGGGGTCGGGGATGGGGAGGGCCTGAGCACCCTCGGGGCCAGGAAGTTCCTGGTGGGCACACAGGCTAGGAGAGGTGTAGTTTGGTTTGCAGAGGGATCTTGGCTGCTGCACAGAAGGCACAGGAAGGTGAGTCTGGCTGTGGGGCTCCCACAGTGAGGTGAGGCCTTCAACACCCGGGTGCAGACAGGGAGCTAGCTAGTGGTTATGAAGTCTGCAGCTCTAGGGGATGACAGGGGCTAGAGCCTCCACAGATTAGGCAAGACTCACATCCGGACAGTAGCAGCGAGGGGGAGGCAGGGGTGCCTGCCCCTGCCCCTGCCCCTGCCCCTGCCCCTGCCCCTGCCCCTGCCCCTGCCCCGAGGCAGGGATGAGCAGGGAGCTGTCTTCCTGGTCTTAGCCCTGAGCAGGGGTCAGGGTGCCCAGTCTGACTACAGGGGCAGGGAGGGCCCCGTGACTGCCCAGAGCAGTCGAACAGAGGTAGTGGGGAGGTGAAAGGACAGGAGGACAAGGGGAACAGGAGGACAAGGGTGCCTTCCTTCCTGTTCTGAGGAAGGCACCAGAAGCTGGTGTAGTCTGGAGTGGCACGGCGGGGAGGCGTGGCTTGGCGGGGAGGCGTGGCTTGGCAGAGGAAGAATGGAAGAACAAAGGCAACTGGAGCGGAGCGATTCCCCACTTCAGGCAAACATAGTCAGCTGGAGCCACTGCAGGGCAAGACAGACAGGTTACTTGGAGCTGCAGGACACATGGCCAGTCAGCTTCTTCCTTTACCCATCACCCATCCCAGAGGACAGACTGCAGACTGGGCTCAGCCATCACCAAGCAATATTTATAATATTTATGCCCTCAACAGGGGTGTTCGCTTCTCCTTCTTCTCCTCCTCCTCCTCCTCCTCTTCTTCCTCTCTCTCTCTCTCTCTCTCTCTCTCTCTCTCTCTCTCTCTCTCTCTGTATGTGTGTATGTTTGGCTTTTCTCTGTTTTTTTTTGAGACAAGGACAGTCCATGGCTGTCCTGGAACTCACTCTGTAGACCAGGCTAGCCTCAAACTCCCAGAACTCCACCTGTCTCTGCCTCCCTCGGGTTGGGCCTGAGTCACCGCCACAGTCAGCAGCAGCTGTCTCATTTCTCTACTCTGGAACGTTAGGCTGCTGGTTCCCACCAGCTTCTAGAAGCCTGGCCTCCCCTTCTTCATCCCCCACCCCCCAGGCTTCAGAAGCTTCCAAGACTGGGGTCCAGATTTGAAGCCTTGTTCCAAGGCCGTGGACGCCTGTCCTGGTCGGGTTGGGTGAACAGGGGGGATTATCTCACCTTAAATAGATCAAAGGTCACAACACCATCCAGGTCTGTGTCCAGAAGTTTGAAAAACCCTGTGTTCAAGAAAAATGAGTTAAATCTGGGACACCAGCCAGACAGTTAATGTTCAGCCAAGACTATCTCCCACTTCCCACGCACCCCAAGTTATTGCCCCTCAAAGTCATAACGCTTCCTGTCCAAAGAGGTCCCCTTAGGCCCCCCCTCCGTACACGCTCCGTGCTCCATGCACCCGTATAAGAGTCCTCTGTTCTCCTTCAGCCTCCACCCCACTTGCCCCTCTATGCCTCATGAGGAACACTGTATGCTTTGTGGTGAAGTGGGGTCCACTGGGGACACTCACGGAACATGGTCTCCAGCCGCACAAGACAGCACACAAAGTTGTCAAAGTCCACGGCCAGGTCGGGCTCCGAGTAGCGGGTGATTATGAGTTCATGCAGCTTCTTGTTAAGCTTGAAGCCTGAGCAGAGAGGGGATGGGCAAGTGAGGGCTGGAGCAGGGGCAGCCAGCTTGGGCCGGGAGGAGCTGCTCTGAGAAGATGTGCTGCAAGACCTCTTGGGTAGAGCTGGGGTGGGGATGGAGGGCAGGGTGGGGGCTGCATGGGGGCCAGGCTGGAGGAGATGGCTCAGAGGTTAAGAGGTCATGAGTTCAATTCCCAGCAACCACATAGTAGCTCACAGCCATCTGTAATGGGATTACATAAAATAAATAACAGCAACAACAAAACAAAAGAAGCTAGGAGGGGCTAGGCAAGTGAGGGCCAGGCCCAAGGGGAACATGGGAACATCACCCCAAGAACACCCCAGAAAATCACACGCTGGCTGCAGAGGATCTAGACATCTGGCCATACTTGTTTTTACGCAGGCCAGTGTGGGAGAGTCCTACACCTGCCTAACTGGAGCTTGGAGCCTGTACCGGCCCATCCTCACCCTGCCTGCTCCAGTCATGTGACCCAGACTCAGTCACTCTCCTAAGAATTACTTTTCTCTTCTTCACATTAGCAATAACAAAGGGCTCTGTTTGATGGCTCAGTGGATAAAGCATCCCTCACGAAAGCTTGAGGACCAAGACTGGGTTCCTAGAATCCACATAAAAGCCAAGGAAACTTGGTAGTTTGCCAGTAATCCCAGCCTTCACTGGGGAGGCAGACAGGATTCCCTGGGGAAACTGGATAGCCAAACTAGGCTAATCTGTGAGATCCAGGTTCAGTGAGAGGCCCTGTCTCAGCAACAGTAATGAAGGAAGACAGATGATATCACCCTCTGGCTTTTATGTGTGTCCACACACATATGAACATAGGTACATACATGCACACACCACACACACACATACACACACATGCAGAAATGAATGAAAAGGCCCTTGTTCTTGGTAAGCTACAAGGAGAGGAAAGGGAAGAGCCCAGATAAAGTCCGTAGCTTAGCAACCACAGCACCTTTAGTACTACCATCTCCCAGGGACAAGGGCCAGCCAGGTGGGTGCTCCACTGGCAGGGAGGCTGCCTGGGGTTCAGGAGCAGTGGGGCCATCAGCCTCAGGCCTCACCTGCAGCCTCGATGGCCATCCTCATCTCATAGGCACTCATGCTGCCAGACTTGTCCAGGTCAAACTTCCGGAAGATGGTCTGTGTGGAAGGATAAAGGGTGGGGCCGAGTGAGTCAGCTGCTGCTCAGCGGCATGGGGAATGGCCATTTGCTGAGACCCGTAGGCTTGGATGGGAAAGGAGTCACATGCGGAAAGGAAGCTCTGTTGGGAAGGCTGGCTATGTAGCTAGCCTGGGCTCTGCAACCAGGCCCGGCCATGCCATGACTGAGGCCACAGAGGGCCAGTAGAACCCAGCCAGGGAACCTCCTGCCACCTACCAGGTAATTTCGGATGCGGTTCCACAGGATGTTGAACTCCACCAGACCCAGCTTCCCGTTGCCATCTCGCTTGGCAGATGTTAAGAAGGAAACTACTCAGCTTAAAGTACTTATGTGAGAGGGAGGCCTGGGTGGAAGGGAGCCTGGCTGTGGAGGGGAGAGACAACAGCAGCTCCCTGTAGCTCCCTGCAGCTCTCTGCAGCTCTCAGCCAGCGTTGTTGTGTGTATCAGATACAGTGAAGCAGAGTGGGAGAGCTACCAGCCTTAGGGCCAAATAGGGACCGAGTTCTTGCTCCACTTCCCACAAGACCTCTGACTCAGAGTTTCCTTTGCTGGCCAACTGCAAGCTATCCAGGAAGGTGTTTGAACGTGAGGCCTGACCACATCCACACTCTCCTGGCTCTGCCTAAGCATTTCAGCTGCTCGTAGGACAGGTGGACAGCCTTATCCTCCACCCCAAACTCCACCAGACACCAGAGTAGGTGGAAGGATACATCCATGAGGTTCACCATGCTGCGGCACGACTCCAGGCTGAAGCCATTAGTGCGCAGGTCTTTGTCTGAAACAAACAACAAACAGTTTTGGGGGGCTGAGGATATCACTCAATTGATAGAGTGCTTGCCTGGCACACATGAAGCCCTGGGCTAGATTCCCATGACTGCATAAAGGAAGCATGGTGATGCATGCCTGTAACCACGGCAGTTGGGAGGAGGAGGAGGAGCAGGAGGAGGAGGAGTTCGAGGCCAGCCTCAGCTATATAGACCCTGTTTTAAAAAGAAAAGAAAGGAAGAGGAAAGGGGGAAACTGGGGAGATGGCTTAGGAGTTAAGAGCGCTGGCTTCTCTTGCAGAGGACTTGGGTTTGATGCCCAAATGATGGTGGCTCCCAACTCCAGATGCAAGGGGTGTGATCCATGCATGTGGTATATTTACATGCATGCATGCATGCAAACATTTATACATATAAAATAAAAATATAATAAAAAATTTAAAGCCCACAGCATCCACACACACATACACCCGCACACTCTCTATCACACATGCATGCACACACACACACTCCTACACTCAGACAATCTGTAAGTGCAGTGATGTTGGGGGCTGAAGCAAGAGGATTGCTGGGGCTTGCTGGCCGAGAGACCCTAACTCAAGGGTATAGAGTGGAGGGTGACAGAGCAGGGCATTTGATGTCCTCATCTGCCAAGCGAGAGATGACAGGGCTATAGAAGGGACGCGTTCCAGGAGCTCAAGTATGAAGTCTTTCAGAACCCACCATGCCTGGAGCTCTGGACTGACCAGTGGTAGGAAAGCTCCAATCCTGCCATGGGCGTTGAGACCAGCAGAGCATGGGGGGCGGGGGGAGAGTTGGGGGTGCTGTTTTCATGAGAAACAGCAGAGCATTTCTGTGTCTCAGAAGCCAGGTCTGTACCCACCAACTGGCCCAGAATGAAAGGAAGAAAGGACTGAGTAGACACACAAGAGATTAGGTGGAGAGGAGCGGACAGGACAGGTACAGGCTGCAGGCTGGGGATGGTAAATAAAGCTTCGCTGGCAGGGTAGGGCCGGGGAGACCTCCTGGGCTGAGAGAGAGAGGTGTGCAGACAGAGGTCAGGCACAACAAGCCACAGGCAACAGGCTGATGTCCACTTGCAGCAGCGGAAGCCAGGACGGGAAGGGAAAGTCAGGAGAGGGCCTGGGATTTGGTCTTATTCTGCTTCCCGAGACACGCGGCCTGGCCTGGAGGTGCACCCTTGCCTTTTCACTGGCTTTGAGCACCCGTGGCTGGCGCCACTCTAGGTTGTCTGTTCTCCCTAAGGCCACAGAGCTTAGGTGTAGACTGGAGTGGAGGAGGTTAGTGAGGAGTCTGGGATAGGAATGGTGAATGGGGCCAGGCAATGGAAACCTCGCCAGCCACCCTGACCAAGGTGTGGGGTTCAGCTCCATGCAGGAACGAGAGCGTGACAATTGGAGTGGTTTGGGAACAGGACCCGGGGATGGGTGGGTGGGTGGGGGTCCTTACGTTTGCTAATGATCCTGTTCAAGATGGTCTGTAGCTCCTTGACGCTGATCTCCATGTCCTAGGGGAAGAGAAGGATGGCACCTGTGGGGTTCCCCCACTTCACACAGGGGCTCCCCATCTTATCATCCCTGCCAGGCCTTGACTTACATCCCCTGCCAACTTGCTGAACAAGGTCTTGAAGTTGTCATCAATCTCCTCTTCAGAGAGAACTTTCTGTACACGAAACGGAGAGAATTAGGTTAAGGGTACTGAGGCCCAGCTCTTGCCAGAAAGAATAGCATTTGGAGGTGGGGCGCGACACTCACAGTTATGAGTCACTCTATCTCTCTGAGCCTCACTCTTCTAACCTGCAAAATGGGATCAGCCCTCTGCCTAGAACTCTTGTAGCTAAAATGCTGGGTACAAGTCAGTCCAGCGTTGGAAAGTTTGGGTTAGGGGCCCTGCTGTGTGAACGGAGGCAAACTCATCAGCCTCTCTGTGCCTGTGCTTACCACTCAGAAGGACCTAGAAGAGGTAATGATGGAGAAGCAAGATAAACAGACGGAGCTTAAAATGCCGCCATCATCACCACAGGCCCTAGTGAACTGTAAAGAGCTGGGCAAACTAAGAACCAGTATTGCTCTTAAGGACTCCTGTCTGGAGCCCACCTCCCATCGAATACCAGGGGAGACAAAGGGACCACGTACCTCATCAGGGAGGTTGGCCTGGATCTGGTCATCTAGTTCCCTGCAGAGCAGAGAAGAGGGTCAGTCAGAGGGGCCTGGGGAGATAGGGAGGTGGGAGAGGATGGGGGTCTGCTACTCACTGGGTCCCAGCCTTCTTCTCTGAGAAGAAGCGCAGCAGGAAGTCGCCTTCTTTGTTGGGCTCGAAGGTGGAGGGCACCACTATGTACTCCCCGGGCGGCAGGCGGATACGGTTGCTGACTTCCCGAAGGTTGATGAAGTGCTCTGACTGCGCCCGAGAAGCGTTGGCCAGGAAGAAATCACGCTTCAAGTGCACAGGCTGACCCGCCAGCTGGCAGGAGAAAAGAAGCAAGCGGGGGGCTGCAGGGTCCACTCTGTCTACCTTTAGATGCTGGCCCAGGCCTAGACTGCAAGTCCTAGCTAGCTAGCAAGTCATGCCCGCAGCCTGTGAGACCCTGGTAAGTCACTTACCTGTAGGTGAGTGCCTGGGCTGGCATCTAAAGGCAGACAAGTACAGGGCACTGCTACCTCCCCCCAGGGTTTGTTTGTTTGTTTGTTTGTGCGGTTGGGGGAGGGGTGAAATGCGAAGGTGTGAGAGTGTCGGTCTGAAGTAACCTTGTAGGAGTCTCCCCTCTCCTCTCCTCTCCTCTCACCATGTGGGTTCTAGAGATTGGACTCAGTTCATCGGGCTTGGGGTCAAGAGTCTTTATCTACCCAGACATTTCACCAGCCCTAGGCCCTGGTTTTGGTTGCCAGTGGTGCCCTAAATCAGGTATGATGGGGCACACCTGTAACCCCATCACTCAAGGAGTAGAGGCAGGAGGATCAGGAATTCAAAGTCACCCTCAGCTCCATAGTGAGTTTAAGGCCAGCCTGTGGTACATAAAACCCTATTTCAAAAATAAATGAGAAGCCGGGCGTGGTGGCGCACACCTTTAATTCCAGCACTCGGGAGGCAGAGGCAGGCGGATTTCTGAGTTCGAGGCCAGCCTGGTCTACAAAGTGAGTTCCAGGACAGCCAGGGCTATACAGAGAAACCCTGTCTCGAAAAACCAAAAAAAAAAAAAAAACAAAAACAAAACAAAAAAATAAATAAATAAGAAAGAAATGAAATAAAACAAAAGAAAAGAAAATCTGACTGCAGATAAGGGACTCCAAAAACACTATGATGCAGGCATTGTTCAGACGGCTCAACAAGTGAGCTCGCTGTGACCCAAGCCTGATTCCATCCTTGAAGTCACATAGAGGAGGAGGGAGAGAAGCAGCCCTCAGTCACTCTCTTATCTCTACACTCGTGATGATGTGGCATGTGTGCCTTACTCACACACATACAGACACACTCACACACACAGACACACATGCTCACTCAGACATGCACACAACCACGCACACACGCACACAAGCACTGGTTCACTGCTTCCATAGAGCCTAGGCTCAGTCTCACACACTGAAAAATAAATCTAAGATGCCATCATGCCATATCACTCTTTGGAGTGCTCCCTGGGTCACCGTGCCTTGCATGAAGCTGACTGGTGACTTTGCTGACCATCTTGATGGCCCCGGAGAAAACACTATTCTACTTTCCCTCCACGAAAACAGGGTCTCAAGTAGCCTAGGCTGGTCCTGACCCCTGTTTATAGCCCAGGATAACCCATCCTCCTGCCTTTCCCTCCCAAGTGCTGGGATTCCAGGCATGAGCCACCATGCACATCCGGGAAGTGCCGTGGCTCAATACAAACCCCGAGGCTCAAGGCTTAAGTGACTGTTGAAGAGTCTAGACCACTCAGCCCAGTGACTCCTGCTCCTTACCCCACCCTGCACTGGATTAGCATTTTTTCCATGCGGACAGCAGGACAGATAGAAGCTGGCCTGTATGCAGGCTGAGTGGGGATCTGAGGACAGGGGTTCAAACCCAATCTTTGCTCCCTGCTCCTGCAATGACTGTCCTACTTGGTGAACAAGAATTGGGAGAAACTGGGCGGGGGGGGAGGGTATGGAGGACTTTTGGGATAGCATTGGAAATGTAAATGAGGAAAATACCTAATAAAAAATATTAAAAAAAAAAAAAGAATTGGGAGAAACATTTTTCAGGCAGTGACAAGGTGACATTTCCCTGATGTTTCTTTATGTGTGGTACCGCTGACTTCGCCATGCTCCTCCCATCAGGCTGCTAAGTTCAGGGGCTGATGAAGCGAGCGAGTGGAGAGAACCACACCACCTACCTCCCGAGGGACCTGCAAGAGAGACAGAGAGATAATGCATGTTTGCCCAGGGCTAGGACAAACACGCATGATGGTCCAGTGCTCTCAATGGAGGGAGCCCAGAGGACAGAAAATGGGCCATTGATGACACAGACCTATCCTCCCAGTGAAAGAACAGGGACCGGTGACCTGAGCCTCTGAATCAACGCTGCTTAAAACAGCTGCCAGGTGGCAATCACAGTGTGATAAACCAACCCCAGGGACATCAGAGACCACATTTCATCTGCTGCCAGGGGTTCTGGGTATAGACCAAGGCTATGGCCTTCCTCTACTCTGTCAAGAGAGATCAAGAAGTTTCCATCTCTATGTTGAATCAAAGAATAAGAAGCAAGGGAGGTTGGGCAGTGGCGCTCGCCTTTAATCTCAGCACTTGGGAGGCAGTGGCAGGCGGATCTCTGAGTTTGAAGCCAGCCTGGTCTACAGAGTGAATTACAGGACAGCTAGGGTGTGGCTCAACCCGGAGGAAGAGGAGGAGGAGGAGGAGGAGGAAGGAAGGAGAATGAAGAAGCAGCTGCAGCAGCAGCAGTAGGCAGAAGTACTAAGTCCTTGAACAGCCTCTCTCTGGGTAGCAGACCTTCCCCCTGCTCCAGAGGCCTGTTCACAGGCTTGCTCCACGAGTACTCCACTTTGTTACAAAGCTGAGCCCACAGTCTGACCCCAGAGGCTGTAGCACACGGAGCTACAGCCACCTCTTCCCTGGAACCTTCCTTTCCTGTAGCCAACCGACTCCTTCGCCCTCTCTGTAGCTAATTTAGGAGCTCCTTCCTGCACCAGAGCCTCAGCTGTCAGCCTTTCAGGCCCTCAGGATGCACCTGGGCATCTCCTGGTGGATGCTCGCTGCCGTAGGCAGAGGTGGGTCCACCCCTGGCTAACCTGGTACACTGCAAAACCGATGGTCTCCATGTCCCGGCCAAAGCGACGCTCCCTGCGGCGGTGTTTCTGCATGAGGGCCAGCAAGAAGCTGCAGCCCGACTCCCGGTTGTCATAGTCGTCTGCGTCATCCACCTCCTCCAACCGGATCTTGAACTGGGGGTTTACCCAGAAGGTAGCTGCAGGAGGAGAGGAGAGGACGATCAGAGGCAAGCAGGGCAGGGCTTCTCAACCCTCCCTTACACCTCACTCCTATTCATTCAATACTGTGGTTACAGACGCGCTGTGAGTGTCAGAAGACAGGAAAGCAGATGGACGAGACGCCTCTTCCAGAAGGGGCAGTAGGTGAATTATCAGGATAATTACAAAGAAGTAAGCTGGAGGAGGTGCAGATTTATGATAACTCAATGAGCACTGGCGTGCTCAAGGTCCTGGGTTCTAAAAAGAAGCAAGCTAGTTGACCTGGGATTGTGGCAGCAAGCTGAGCCCTAGTGGAGTAGCCAGTGCCTGGTTTTCTCAGTGCCTTTACAAGAAGAAACTTTGAGTCTGGTGCCTTAGACCAGTCATTCACCCAGGCTGGTCATGATGGCACATATGAACACATATGCACACACACATACACATTTGTCTTGTTTCTAATGATGCATGTAGGGGTGGGTATGTGCACACGAGTGCAGTACCCACAGAGGGCAGAAGAGGGCGTGAGATCGCCTGGAGCTGGAGGTACAGGCTCTGTGAGACACTGACCAATGTACAGGGATCTAAACTGGAGTCTCTTGGAAGAGCAGTGTGCTTTCTTAACCAATGAGCCATCTCTCCAGCCCAACAAAAACTTTTTTTAAAAATTTATTTATTATTGTATCTAAGTACACTGTAGCTGTCTTCAGATGCACCAGAAGTGGGTATCAGATCCCATTGCAGATGGTTGTGAGCCACCATGTGGTTGCTGGGAATTGAACTCAGGACCTTCAGAAGTACAGTAGGTACTCTTAACCACTGAGCCATCTCTCCAGCTCCCCAACAAAAACTTTTTAAAAAGACATTTTAGGTAGAGAATATGAGCCCAGATGACAGGTCTGAGAATGTGACAGTTGTCACTACTCTGCAGAGAATCCAAGCTCACATGATAACGATAACATTTAACTTATGGCAAGCAAAAATTGTTCATAAAGAGAAGGGCAAACCAAGGGAGACACCCTAAAATCCTGCATTGTTCAGATCAGCTAAGCACAGCACTGCACACCAGGCCAGGCTCAATGACAGAGCCTTTGTGATACATGTGAGACCCTAGGTCTGAGTCAACGTCTTGAAAAACTAACACCTATAACACAAAAAAAGTAAGGCCAGGCTGGTGGCTTGAGTCTGTGATCCCTGTGGGTAGAGACAGGAAGAGGAGGCCGAGGCCAACCTCAGCTACACAGCCAGCTCAAGGCTGGCCTGGGCTTCAGGAGACCCTGTGTCTCAATGAAACAAAATGAAACAAAATGAAACAAAACACATAGAGTGTACTCTCAAGATGTTCAACCCACAGTGAGGAAAATTTACTAGATATGAGGATGGCTGTGAATTTCAGGCTAACCTGGATTGCAGAGTAAAAGACCCTATTAAAAGAAGGAAGGAAGGAAGGAAGGAAGGAAGGAAGGAAGGAAGGAAGGAAGGAAGGAAGAAAGGAAGAAAGAAAGGGGCTGGATAGATGGCACAGTAGTTAAGAGCACTCTCTGCTCTTCCAAAGGTCCTGAGTTCCAATCCCAGCAACCACATGGTGGCTCACAACCATCTGTAATGAGATCTGATGCCCTCTTCTGGGGTGTCTGAAGACAACTACAGTATACTTAGATAAAATAATAAATAAATCTTAAAAAAAAAAAGAGGAAGGAGGGAGGGAAGAAAGAAAGGAAGTAAATGAACTGAAATACACATTAATGTGTTAAGCTGGTGCGGTGGGTCAGCAGGTAAAGGTGGATCGTAGGAGCTTTGACCCCTAGGATCCACAAGGTAGAAGAAAAAAACTGAGTCCCTCAAAGCCACCCTCTGACCTCCCTGTGCTTCAGTGACACATGAACCCCTAGCACTTCAAAGAAAAATGTCATTTAGAAAATCAAACTAGATTATTATAAAGTCTCTTATGGGGCTAGAGAGATGGCTGGGCAATTAAGAGCACTGGCGTGCGGCTCTTCCAGAGGACCAGGGTTCAGTTCCCAGCACCCACATGGAAGCTTATAATGGTCTGTAACTCCAGTTTCAGGGGCTCTGCTGTGCGAGTCTAGCTTCTGTAGGAACCAGCCAAGCATGTTCCTATCAGATAGCTATACAGACAAAACACTCATACACTTCAAATAAATACATACATACATACATACATACACACATACATACACACACAACTAGGGGGCGCCTGCTGGGGGTGCATCTCAGCATAGAGCGCTTGTTCTGTACACACAGGGCCCTAGGTGCTGGAAATAGAAGAGGAAAGACAGGTCCGGCAGCCAGACATTCTACCCAATGAGTCATCTCTCCTTATGCAAACTCTCCAAGAAAACACAGAGAAAGGGGCTGTTTTAGAATGAATAGGCAGAGCTCACTCAGGAGCTGAGCCGGGCAGTGGTGGCACTTGCCTTTAATCCCAGCACTGGGGAGGCAGAGGCAGGCGGATCTCTCTGAGTTTAAGGCTAGCCCAGTCTACAGAAAGAGTTCCAGGACAGCCAGGGCTACACAAAGGAACAAGGTCCCATAAAATACTAGGACCACTGCCGCAGCAGCAGCCGCCACCACCACCACCACCATCAACAACAACAAAAAGGACAAAAATGAAAGAAAAAGAAACTGCCATATGAAATTTCAGTCAAAGGGCTGGAGAGATGGCCACTGGCTGCTCTTCCAAAGCTCCTAGGTTTGATTCTCAGCAGCTACATGGTGACTCACACCTGTCTGTAACTCCAGTTCCAGGGGATCTGTTGCCCGATTCTGACCTCCATGGGCACCAGGCTTATATTGAGTACACAAACACCTACCCACATACACAAAATACAAAACTAAAGGAAAACTTTTATCAAGGTGGGAGATGTAGCTCAGTTGGTGAAGTGTTTGCCTCCTAGAACACCCACTGTACAAAGCGTTGGGTCTGCACCTCAGCACCTTATAAACCATGCATGGCAATGCATGACCTATAACTTGGCACTTGGGAGGCAGAGGAAGGACAATCATGAATTCCAGACCATAGAAACTTTTTTTTTTTTTTGAAAAAACAAAAACCAAGGGAAGGGATGATGGACAGGTAGGGATGTGGCTCTGTGGCAGATCGCTTGCTTAGTCCCTGGATTTGATCTCTGTCACCACAGAACAGAACCACACACGCTTTTCACTGCCCAACTCCCCCCAAAGTTTGCAACAATGAAACCTACAACAAACACTTATTACTGGGCGTGGGAAGGTGAGCCACAGGTGCATGAGGTCAAGCGTGATGATCTGAGTTCGATCCCCAAGTCCCGGGAAAGAAGAGAACCTACTCTTTTGTTTTGTTTTGTTTTGTTTTTCCAGACAGGGTTTCTCTGTGTAGCCCTGGCTGTCCTGGAACTCACTCTATAGACCAGGTTGGCCTCAAACTCAGAAATCCACCTGCCTCTGCCTCCCGAGTGCTGGGATTAAAGGCGTGTGCCACCACGCCCAGCTGAGAACCTACTCTTACAAGTTATACTTTGACATTGTGGGTGAGCCCCTTGGCCCAAAAGTAAATAAACATTAGAAACTTAAGCAACAAAAAGACAAGGAGAGCCAGGACTCCGTTAGTGGTGGCTCCTAATTGCTCTTCTAGCCAGTGTCCTAGGCAGGAAAAAGTAACAAAAGTTGGAAGAAGAATGGGACAGGAAGAAACAAGTGAATTATCATCTGATTGCCTACAAAGAAGTCAATCTGGTTACAAAATACATTTAAAGAGGCAACTGTGCCTTATTGTACCCATAAATATTAATTATTAATTCAAGAGGTAAGAAAGTATTTGTTTGTTTTTGTCTGTTTTTTTTTTCCCCTGACAGGGTTTCTCTGTGTATCCCTGTCTGTCCTGAATTTACTCTGTAGCACAGGCTGGCTTCTAACTCAGAGGCCACTTGTCTCTGCCTGCCAAGGGCTGGGATCAAAGGCATGCGCCACCACATTCAGCTGAGAGACAAGATTTTAAAAGTAGATACTGGGCTGGAAGATGGCTCTGTGGGTAAAGGAGTTTTGCCACCAAATGCAACAACCTGAGTTTGATCCTGGAACCCATACATTGGAAGGAAAGGACTCCTGCAGATTGTCTTCTGACCTATCACACACACACATATACTGATTAAATAAATGTTATTTTTAAAACTATTTGGGGCCTGGAGAACCGGCTCAGTGGTTAAGAATGATGACTGCGGGCTGGTGAGATGGCTCAGCAGGTAAGAGCACCCGACTGCTCTTCTGAAGGTCCGGAGTTCAAATCCCAGCAACCACATGGTGGCTCACAACCACCCGTAATGAGATCTGACTCCCTCTTCTGGAGTGTCTGAAGACAGCTATACATATAATAAATAAATAAATCTAAAAAAAAAAAAAAAAAAAAAAAGAATGATGACTGCTCTTTCAGAAGATTCGGGTTCAATTCCCACACCTTACATGGTGGCGCACAACTGTAACTCCAGTCCCAGGGAAACAGATGACCTCTTCTGCTCTCCACAGACCCAGCATACATGTGGTACACAGAAATAGATACAGGAAAACACTCATACACATAAAATGGAAATAAAAAGATATCTTACTATATACACATATAAATATGTCAAAATCTAAAAGCATCTAAACGCTTGAGCTACTTCTGATACAAGCATTTTGGTAAGTCAGTCTGTGCTTACAGTGGAAGGATGGTGTGCCAAATACTAAATCTCAAAACTCTTTAAACATTATAATCTTCTCTAAAAAGCTATAAAGGCCAGAGTAAAGGGCTGAGAAGATAGCTCAGTTGGCAAAGCTTGCCCTGAAACCACAGGACATAAGTTCAATTCCCAGAACGCACATTGCAAATCCCCAGATTGCCTGGGCAGCAGTGCCTCTTGCCTTTAATTCCAGCATTCAGCAGGCAGAGGCAGGCAGATCTCTGAGTTCAAAGCCAGCCTGGTCTACACAGCAAGTTCCAAGACAGCCAGAGCTGCACAGAGAAACCCTGTCTTGAAAAACCAAGAAAGAAAGGAAGAAAGAAAGGAAGGAAGAAAGAAAGAAAGAAAGAAAGAAAGAAAGAAAGAAAGAAAGAAAGAAAGAAAGAAAAGAAGGAAAGAAGGAAGGAAGGAAGGAAGGAAGGAAGGAAGGAAGGAAGGAAGGAGGCAAGAGAAGGTTGAGGCAGAAGAGTCAGAAGTACAAGGTCGGGGCTGGAGAGATGACTCAGTGGTTAAGAACACTGACTACTCTTCCAGAAGTCCTGAGTTCAATTCCCAGCAACCATATAGTGGTTCACAACCATCTGTAATGGGATCCGATGCCTTCTTCTGTTGTGTCTGAAGACAGCTACAGTGTACCCATATACATAAAATAAATCTATTTAAAAAAAAAAGAAGAAGGAGGAGGAGGAAGAGAACAAGGTCATCCTTGGCTGCAGAGTTCTAGTGAAATTTGAATCCTATAGAACTTGGGCTTCCTGACTCTGTCTCCCTTCCTCTGGGGGCGGAGCTAAATGGGGCTGAAAGACTGCTCATGGTGTGCATACTGTTCGTGCAGAGGATGCGGTTAGATTCCCAGCACCCATTTGGTGGCTCACAAATTCTGTAAGTCCAGTTCTAGGGCATCTGATGCCCTCTTTTGACCTTCATGGGACCCAGGAATGCATGTAGTACACAGACATCCATGTAGGCAAAATACCATTATACATACATTAAAATGAATACATTTAAAAATAAATCTTAAAAAAATTTCAAAGATGCTCCTGAAGAAGGAATCCACCTTGTCTAATGACAAGACTTCTTATAAATCCATAACAGCGCCAGGCAATGGTGGCACACACCTTTAATCCCAGCACTCAAGAGGCAGAGGCAGATGGATTTCTGAGTTCGAGGTCACCCTGGTCTATAGAGTGAGTTCCAGGACAGCCAAGGATAGATATATAGAGAAACCCTGTCTTGAAAACCACAAACAAACAAACAAATATATCCATAACAATCACATCAATGAACAATTGGCAGAAGTGTAGCCTAGGGCCGGAAATACCCAAAACACACAGGAACTGCACACTGGCCACAGAGGGAAACACAGGCCACTCAGTTGGTACAGGAAACTGGTTCTTACAGGATTGGAGAAAAGCTGAAGAGGGAAGAAGAATGCTTCTGAAAAGCAACGATGAGAACACAGGCAGGAGCCCAGCACAGGGGGACACAGGCAGGAGTCCAGCACAGGGGGACAAGGCAGGAGCCCAGCACAGGGGGACAAGGCAGGAGCCCAGCACAGGGGGGGACAAGGCAGGAGCCCAGCACAGGGGGACCGAGGCAGGAGCCCAGCACAGGGGGACCCAGGCAGGAGCCCAGCACAGGGGGACAAGGCAGGAGCCCAGCACAGGGGGACCCAGGCAGGAGCCCAGCACATGGGGACAAGGCAGGAGCCCAGCACAGGGGGACCCAGGCAGAAGCCCAGCTCAGGGGGACACAGGCAGGAGCCCAGCTCAGGGGGACCCAGGCAGGAGCCCAGCACAGGGGGACCCAGGCAGGAGCCCAGCACAGGGGGACCCAGGCAGGAGCCCAGCACAGGGGGACCCAGGCAGGAGCCCAGCACAGGGGGACCCAGGCAGGAGCCCAGCACAGGGGGACCCAGGCAGGAGCCCAGCACAGGGGGACAAGGCAGGAGCCCAGCACATGGGGACAAGGCAGGAGCCCAGCACAGGGGGACCCAGGCAGAAGCCCAGCTCAGGGGGACACAGGCAGGAGCCCAGCTCAGGGGGACCCAGGCAGGAGCCCAGCACAGGGGGACCCAGGCAGGAGCCCAGCATAGGAGGACCCAGGCAGGAGCCCAGCACAGGGGGACCCAGGCAGGAGCCCAGCACAGGGGGACCCAGGCAGGAGCCCAGCACAGGGGGACCCAGGCAGGAGCCCAGCACTGGGGGACACAGGCAGGAGCCCAGCACAGCAGTGAATCAACTCGGTCAACACCACCAGGAAGGAAAGGGCAGCTTGGCAACCAATCCCTGAGCGGAGGAGGGAGGTGGCCTGGGATGGGAGGAGGAGGTCAAGAGAGGGCCACATGTTCTAAGATGGGATTTTCCATAAGGATGAGAGGAGAGGTGAAGAAGCAAGGTGCTGTCAGGGAAGAGAGAGCAGGATCTGGGATGCTAGGCCTCCCCGGCAGCCCGGACACTTCTGCCACTGTCCCAAGCGGAACCAGTGCAGACACAGGAGCACACACATGCACTGGAGACACAGGAGCACACACATGCACTGGAGACACAGGAGCACACACATGCACTGCAGACACAGGAGCACACACATGCACTGCAGACACAGGAGCACACACATGCACTGCAGACACAGGAGCACACACATGCACTGCAGACACAGGAGCACACACATGCACTGGAGACACAGGAGCACACACATGCACTGCAGACACAGGAGCACACACATGCACTGCAGACACAGGAGCACACACATGCACTGCAGACACAGGAGCACACACATGCACTGCAGACACAGGAGCACACACATGCACTGCAGACACAGGAGCACACACATGCACTGGAGACACAGGAGCACACACATGCACTGGGGACAGACAGGCAGAGGTGGGCACCCGAGGTATCCTATGTAACACTGACTCTCTCCCCTCTTCTCTTCCCCCATTCATTCCTCCCTCTTCCTCTCTTTTCTGACAGGGCTTCATGCAGCCCAGGCTGGCCTCAGACTTGCTCTATAGCCAAAGCTGGCTTCGACCTCCCGGTCCTCCTCCTATTTCCCAAGCACTGGAATGACAGGCATGAGCGGAGGGTTCCTAGTGGAATGGTGGGGACCACACAAGCTGCTTACTCGAGGTTTGTGGCTGTGGATTTACAAGGAAAGCAGCCTTCGTTGTGTGATTTCTCGCCAGCTACATTTAGCGGTTGTGAGTCAGTACAAAGCTGCTTTCAGTGGGGATAGCGGTTGTGCTGGGTGACAGAAGGAGAAACCAGGGAAGCGGATGTTTGCAAGGTCAAGATGAAAGCACAGAGGGCTGGCAGGACGGCTCAGTGGATAAAGGCGCTGGCCAGCAAGCCTCACAACCTCAGTTAGATCTCTAGGACCTACATGGTGAGAAACAGCCCTAAAAATTGTCCTCTGGCCTCCACACACACACACACTGTGGCATGTGCACACGTGCACGCCCACACATACCCCCATAAGATATATAAATGTAATACTTTTTAAAAATTTATTTATTGGGCTGGTGAGATGGCTCAGTGGGTAAGAGCACCCGACTGCTCTTCCGAAGGTCAGGAGTTCAAATCCCAGCAACCACATGGTGGCTCACAACCATCTGTAATGAGATCTGACTCCCTCTTCTGGAATGTCTGAGGACAGCTACAGTGTACTTTAAATAAATAAATAAATAAATCTTTAAAAAAATATATTTATTATATGTAAGTACACTGTAGCTGTCTTCAGACACTCCAGAAGAGGGCATCAGGGCATCAGATTTTGTTACAGATGGTTGTGGCTGCTAGGATTTGAACTCGGTACCTGGGGCTGGAGAGATGGCTCAGTGGTTAAGAGCACCAACTGCTCTTCCAAAGGTCCTTAGTTCAAATCCTAGCAACCACATGGTGGCTCACAACCATCTGTAATGAGATCTGATGTCCCCTTCTGGTGTGTCAGAAGACAGCTACAGTGTACTTATGTATAATAATAAATAAATCTTTGGGCCGGAGCGAGTGGGGTTGACCAGAGCGAGCAGAGGTCCTGAAATTCAATTCCCAACAATACATGAAGGCTCACAACCATCTGTACAGCTACAGTGTACTCACATACATAAAATAAATAAATAAATAAACAAATAAATAAATCTAAAAAAAAATCAAAACAAACCAAAAAATGATAACAAGAGAGAAACAGAGGGGGAGACAGAGAGACAGACAGACAGACAGACAGACAGAGAGCCAAATGAGAGAGTAATTAAAATGGGAGGTGTCAGCAGGTCGGTTAATTCCGTGGGCTGAGGCCTGGGCAGGGGCAGTGAGTGTGACAGGCCCAGAATTCTTTTCAGTGGGGCAGAGTAGAGCTGGAGTACAGAAAAAAGTTGAGGGGAGCTGGGGGTGGGGGCATAGAGAGGCCATTCCACAGTAGTGACAGTCACCATTTGTGAGAGGGGAAGGTAGGCGGACAGCGGGTCAGTGGGTAAGAAGGTGCTGGAATGAATGGGCAGGTGTTTGGATAAACAACAAGGCTTTCTTCCCCGGGCCCCAGACAGTCTAGCAAGCCCCTTTATTACCATCCATAAAGATAAGCAGCATTCAATCATGACTATTTGTCTCCCAAGGAACACAACAGGCTCAGCCAGGTGGCCCTGCTCACCCCCCTGCCCTGTCTCCCAACCACTCACCTGGGTAGTTCCTGCAGCCTCCAGCGGTGCTTCCCCGACGCCAGGTGCCCTCGTAAAATGTGGTATTCCAATTCCGGAGGGTCCTGCTCTTAAGGGCGTCCGGTGTAAGGTTGCAGATTTCCAGTTTGGTGAATTCACGGATGAAGTCTCGGAACGACATCCTGAGGGCCCAA
The DNA here is from genome assembly GCF_000001635.26 of Mus musculus. Lineage (NCBI taxonomy): Eukaryota > Metazoa > Chordata > Mammalia > Rodentia > Muridae > Mus > Mus musculus. The sequence goes on from NC_000085.6 coordinate 6,007,425, forward strand.
GGGCAGAGGTGAACCACAGTCCTCCATCATGAACTGGGTTTTAGGGGAGCAAGGGGGGAAAATAGTGTTGCTTACCAGAACTCCCCATCCTCCATCTTGACCCTCAGCTGCTCTCGTTCATAGGGGTCCACTTTGTTCCACTCATAGGAGCTGTGGGAAGCAGGCACTGCTAGGGTTGGACACCACGGACCTATCTAACTTCTGTCCCTGGGTCCTGTCCAACCTGGCGTGTTTCAGAGCCCAGATCAGCAGGCTTTCTCTAGGGCCACCTCTTGAGGTCCTTAGAGATCCCCATTTAAAGGTCCCTCTTCTTTTTGGGGACAGGGTCTCACTAGCTGGATTTGAACTCATGGAGATACACCTGTCTACGCATCCTAAAAGCTTAGATTAAGCCGGGCGTGGTGGCGCACGCCTTTAATTCCAGCACTCGGGAGGCAGAGGCAGGCGGATTTCTGAGTTTGAGGCCAGCCTGGTCTACAAAGTGAGCTCCAGGACAGCCAGGGCTATACAGAGAAACCCTGTCTCGAAAAAACAAAAAAAAAAAAAAAAAGCTTAGATTAAAGGCCTAGCCAATTTTTACTTTTAAAATTGTGTGCGCGTATGGGCGTGCGCATGCTTGTGGAGGCCACGAGAGGGTGTTAGACCCCCTGCAGCTGTGGCCTCCTACGGTGGGCGCTGGGACCCAACTTCAGGCCTTTCCTGTAGGCTAGTACAAGCTCTTCACCGCTGGCCCACTTTTCTCCAGGCACCGCCACACTTCTTGTTTTTGCTTGCCTTTTTTTGGCATCAGGGCCCTGCTCTATAATAGCCCTGGCTGGCTTGGAACCCTGTACGTAGATCATGCTGATGGCAAACTCACAGAGATCTGCCGATCTCCGCTGAGATTAAAGGTATACGCCACCACGTTCCTACCTCCTTTAAGACTAGGTAGCCTTGGTTGAGCGGGACCTCACTGTGCAGCCCAGGCTGACCCCAAATTTGTATTGGTCCTCCTGCCTCAGCTTTCTGAACATTACAAGCAGAAACCACCACATCCAGCCAGGGTTATGTTTATCAAGGTCAAGTCAGACCTTGATGCCCTGGGTGTCTCCACAGGTTGCCCCAGTGCCCACAGCCTTGGTGGGCTCTGTCAGGGCAAACTCCCAAGATGTGACCCCTTTCCTCAACTCTGAGTGTACACCCAGCCTGCCGGGGCCCAGGCAGGAGTGTCCAGGACATCTCCAGGCTTCCCCCAACCTCCCTGTGACTTACCTGTCACTCCAGGGTCCTTTCCACTCCACTTCACCCCAGGGGTTCCGCATCCGGATTAGGTTCACCCGCTGGCCCTGGTAAGTTACCTGTTCCCAAAAGTGTGCATCAGTGTCATGACCTTGGACGTCCCTTCCCGGACCTCCGTCTTCACATCTTCACCCTGCTTCCTACCCAGCAACACCAGGGCAACACAGTCCATACCCCCTAAGCCAGTCCTCCAGCAATTCACAGCCCAGTGAGGCAGCTGTACAAATGAACTGGAGGCACTAGGCATAGCATTAACACATACCACCCGATGGTTATCCCAGGAGGTCAGAAAAGGAGACATCACTTCCCACAGCCCAGGTCAGATGCCGGGGAGGCTTGGAAGTAGGAACCACACTGCAGGGCAGGTCCCATCCCGGTAAATACCTGCTTGGCGCCCGTCACAGAGTACGCATGGCCCCTCACCAGGTTCTTAAAAGTAATAGCCTCTAAATCACGGATATCGGAGATCTACGGAAAGAAACGTGCACTGTGGTCAGAAGATGAGGTGCCATCCCTGCTTGGAGCATATATGAGGCTCAGGCCGTACCCCTTGTCCCCTTGCACACACAACCCCCACAAAAGCTGATCGAAGAAACTTTTAGACACTCCTCACCTAACCACTCCATTGTTACACAAATGCCGTTCCTTCTGGGGAGCAGGGCAGAGCCTAGATACCTCCCCAATCAATGCTCTCGCTATACTGCTGCTGGCAAGGGCTGGCCAGACTGTGAGTGTGCATATATACACACACTTATAATCAAGCAAACCCTCCAAGGGGGACTCAGCCAGGGGACAAACAGGGGAAAGAGAAGGACAGATCCAGTGGGGCTAAACTTGCGGGGTCAAATAGCCCTTTTAAAAAAAGTTTAGTTTAGGGGCTGGAGAGATGGCTACGTTAAGAACATTGGCTGCAGGCTGGTGAGATGGCTCAGTGGGTAAGAGCACCCGACTGCTCTTCCGAAGGTCCGGAGTTCAAATCCCAGCAACCACATGGTGGCTCACAACCATCCGTAATAAGATCTGACTCCCTCTTCTGGAGTGTCTGAAGACAGCTACAGTGTACTTACATATAATAAATAAATAAATCTTAAAAAAAAAAAAAAAAAAAGAACATTGGCTGTTCTTCCAGAGGACCTAGGTTCAATTCCCAGCACCCACATGGCAGCTCACAACTGTCTGTAACTCCAGTTTCAGAGGATTCAATACCCACACACAGACATGTGTGCAGGTGAAATGCCAATCAAATGCTCATAAAATAAAAATAAGGAAGTTATTTTAAAAGCTTCTTTTCTAGTTGGCTCTAACTCTCTCTGTATGCGACTCTAACTCTAACTCTCTCTGTATTGCTGTGTGCATGCGAGTACAGATACCCTTAGCAGCCAGAGGCATCAGATCCTCCTGGGGTGGGAATCCCAGGCACGTCCTGAGTTACCTGATGTGGGCGGGAGCTGAGAACCGAACTTGGGTTTTCTTTAAGAGCAGTACAAGCTCTTAACCACTAAGCCATCTCTCCAACCCTGAGACATTGTAGCAAGGCACTGCCATTCACAGAGTTCACACTTGGGGATGGCTCAGTCAATTCACAGATTTTAAGATCTCATGTTTTAAGTAAGATTCTGAGATTTTGTGTTGGGCTCCATAGCATTGTGTGGCCAAGGATAGCCAGGATGCTGGTGTGGAATGACCAAGCACGGGGCTAGGGAGGGCTAGAAGTGACTGTGGGAATTGTGGGCCAGACAACGGTAAGCAAGGAGAAAGGAAAGGAGAAGGAGCCAGGCGTGGGTGAAGTCAAGAATAGGAAAGAGATTGCATCAGAAGGCTGAAGCACTGGACTGGGAGAGCCTTGGAACACGGGAAGGTCATAAGAATGAAGGCCTGGCTAATCTACTCCATATTGTTCCAATTGTAGTATATGTGCTGCCTAAAGAAATGGCTCAATGTTAAGTGCACTGGCTGCTCTCCCAGAGGTCCCAGGTTCAATACCCAGCACCCACACGGCAGCACACAGCTGTCTGTAATTCCAGTTCCAGGGACTTGACACCTTCACACAGACATACATACAGGAAAAGCACCAATGCACAGTAAATAAAAACAAACAAACAGACAAACAGACAAGAATGAGAAGGGAGGGAGCAGGAGGGAGCTGAGGAGCTGGGGCACCGCTGAGATTTGAAGGAAGAAGTGAGGAACATGGAGTATTCGAGGAGGTGATGGGCGGGGCTCATCCCCAGCCGGAAATGAGCTGAGGAGGGGGCGAGTGGTGCGCTGAAGATGAGATTAGGGTTTGTCAGAGGAACTTAGACATCACTCACATTAATGGAGCAGCCCAGCAAGGAGCCTCGTTCCAGGGCCTTTAGAATGATCTGGTAGAGGTCGCTGGGGGCCTTCTGCAGGTCGTACCACTCAGTGACCCCACCGGTAAAGTCCTCGAAGGCCTCTGAGGTGCAGCCTCCCGAAAGAGCCTCATAGCTGCCATTCACTCTGTGGGCAGCTCCAGGTCGGTTAGTAGCATCATCAAGGAGGACCGGGTAAGAGGGCCAGGACAACCTCTCCACCCCCAGAGACCGAAGATGTGCCCTGGGGATCCTACTCACTTAGCATAGGCTTTCTCCAGCAGTGCGCTCCAGAATTCGTTGCCCTGGGCAGAGTGCACGAACACCAGCTTCCCGTCCTTGGTGGGCAGCAAGTCATCTATGACCACGTCGACCCACTCCCCGAACTGCCACAGCTGTGGGAGGGACAAAGTCAGCCCCTGCCCTGGGCCTGGTCCCCAAACTGCCACAGCTGTGGGAGGGACAAAGTCAGCCCTTGCCCTGGGCCTGGTCCCCAAACTGCCACAGCTGTGGGAAAGGGACAAAGTTAGCCCCTGCCCTGGGTCCCAGGCCTCCTCTCCAGCTTCAGCTGGACTTACTAAATGCACGAGTCTCGATCTGTATGCTGGGTACATGTGTAACACACACACACACACACACACACACACACACACACACGTATCGCGCACACACACATTCTTACAGGCATGCCTCTTGTCTTCTAGAGTGTACAGTCACTCAGCCCAGGGCACCACAACTATAGACACCTAAAGGTGTCTCAGCACTCAGGAGGTAATCTCTATGAGTTCAAAGAAAACCTGATCTACACAGGAAGTTCCAGGACAGCCAGTAAGACTATGTCTGAAAAACAAAACAATACCACAAAACCAGATCTGGACCGTGTCAGTGGTTCTGGGGGTGCCTGGGGGTCTAGCTGTTAGCCTCTAAGCCTCAGAACTAGAGTGCAGTCCTCGGATCCACAGGATGGAAGGGAAGAGCTGGCCCTACAAGTCATCCTCTGCCCTTTACACAGACACACTGTTAATCCCCATCAACACACGCACACGCGCACACACGTTATAAATAAATGGAATTAGAATTTTTAGATGAACAAGTCAGAACAAGGCTCGCCTTCAGATATGGGAGAGGGCAAGGGCAAGAAGGCCTCCAGTCCATGTTCCTCCTCAAAGCAACCCTAGGTCCTGCCCCTCTTACTTGCCTTCCTATTTTTTTTTAATTTATGTATATAAGTCTTTTTTGTTTGTTTGTTTGTTTGTTTGTTTGTTTTGGTTTTTGAGACAGGGTTTCTCTGTGTAGCCCTGGCTGTCCTGGAACTCACTCTGTAGACCAGGCCCACCTCGAACTCAGAAATCCGCCTGCCTCTGCCTCCCGAGTGCTGGGATTAAAGGCATGAGCCACCACGCCCGGCTATATATGAGTCTTTCTGTTAAGTCTGTACAACAGAAGAGAGCATCAGACCACATTATAGTTGGTTGTGAGGCACCACGAGGTTGCTGAAATTGAACTCAGGAACCCTGAAAGAGCTTCTAGTGCTCTTAGCACAGAGGGGCCAAATACCTTCCGGAGGGAGGGCTGTCCGCACAGGGCGTAGCCCCGGCCATCTCAGCTTCACAGCCCCTTGCTTCCTTATTTTAAGCCTGAGTATAGAAGTAAGTGGGAGATGTGGAAAGACAATGTTGTGCCCAGACCCTCAACCACAGATGGGCAGGCTGGTTCCAAATGCACCAGATTTGCTCCAGGGATGCAGGCCTAGGCTGCCTAGGGACAGAAGCTTCGGAAAACACCAAAAATTGTTGCAGGGAGAAGCCCAGAATGATGAGGTAAGAGGATCACTGAAGGATTTGGGAAGCGGCACTGACTGTGCCAAATAGAAGCTGGAAGAGGAGTAGATTGGAGATTTGAGGAAAGGGGGTAGGGAAAAGGGTGACAGAGCTGTCTTGGTTGGGGCACTCAGCATAGAATAATAGCTGCCATTTCTTCTGGCGTGGGCAGAGTGAGGTAGTGGGACCAAATTAGGCAGAAGGAAGGAACACAGAGACCCCCTTCAGGCATGACTGGGATCATCATGGTAGAAAAGGCCTCAACCAAGACTTTTGGGGTGTGACTCTCAACACTAGCTCCTGGAGAATTCACTAATGTAACTTGAAACGTGGGCCCTGTCAGAAACATCAGGGAATGGTGTTTAAACGCCATGTCTGTCTTTTCCTCTACACTCTGTCAGGTTTGCCAAGTCTGGGAAACTGGGAAAAGGGTGAACTGACAGGTGAAGATGGGGAAACTGAGGCTGGGGCAAAAAGCCAAAGCACTTCTTCCACACTTTCTCTGCTAAGCACAACCTTACCTAGGAGAGCTGCAAGCTGAAAATACCTGCTTGACCATTCACACATGACTGACCAGAGGTGGCACAGAGAGGCCAAATACCTTCCAGAGGGAGGGCTGCCCTCGAAGGGCATGGCCCCGGCCATCTCAGCTTCACAGTGCTGTGGGCCATCCTTTCCCATCTCCCTAAAGTCAGCTATTCCTCTGGCCCAGGGAGGGTGCAGGGACCTTCACCTGGAAATGAAAGATGCCAGCGTAGCCATCCTGAAAGCTCTGGCCGTAGGGAACCACTCGGTGCAGAATAGTCTCGTTGAGGGTGAGGGAGGCAATGGCAGCCAGGAGCCAACAGTCCCCTGGAATAGGAAAGACCCTCATCAGGCTTGCTTTCCGGATCTGCCCAGGGGAGGGAGGTGCTGTGTATGTGGGATGCCGGGGGCCACCAGGGATTCCCTGGGTGGGGTACCCTTCATCTCCCCTCCGCTTACAGAAAAGACCCAGGAATCTGGGCGAACCAGCACCTATGCTGATAGTCAAAACCTGTCTGGACCTGCAGGAGGGAGGAGTTGGGGCAGTGCCCAATGGAACGGGAACGGAGAACTACAATGGGGCAAACGCCCAGAACCCCACCCCTGGGGGCCTACCCAGTGCTCCCTGGCAGATGTCTGTCCGGGTGGCTCCATCCACGATGAACTGGGGGTTTGACATCAGTTCCTACAAGACCCACGGTCATGTTCCTGGGCCAGTCCCTCCTAGAAACTGGTACCCAGACACCACGAATAATGGGGGGGCCCAGTCCCATTGCCCACCACCATCAGAACCAAGTTCCACCCAGAGTGGCCCTCTTACCGTAGGCCGCTTCCATTTGATGCCATAGGTTTTAGAGGAATGAGGACCCAGTTCCTTGAAGCCCAGGCTATGAGAAACCGGAGGGAAGGCCTCGTCTTGGAAGAGGACCCCACTCTGCAGGCATCTTGCCCGAAGCGTTTCATAATCCTGGCCCAGGTACTTGATGGCGTTTTCATGGCGGCCCAAGCCCAGCTCCTTGTCCCGCTTCTTCTGTACTTGGGCTGACACCCCGGTGCAGTACACAGGGGTGATTAACTCCTCTGTCATCCTGGGGAACACATGGGCCTGGTAGAGATGCAGGCCTTCCCAGGGATAAAACACAACTGCCTGCCGACATTCTCCTGGACTCATTCCTCCCCAAACATGGGTCACTGCTCCCTTTACAGTGCCTGGGACTCTCAGCCACCTTGTTGTTAGGCTCTCAGAATCTGGAAAGGGGTGTCCAGTTTCTAGGTATCCTGGTCACCACCTCTCTTTTCCCTATTCTTACCGCCCAGAGGTGACAGTTTGGTATCAGCCATCCAGGCAGGTAGGATAGGGTGGAGGCCAGCCACAGCAGCAGAGCAGAGGTACTCCAGGTACGATCCCTGACACCATTTGCCTGCCTGTAACTTCCCCTCCACAAAGCTGCCAAGCATCTAGTTCATTTGCCCCTTTCCTCGGCTTAGGAACTGAAAACTCCACGCACTGATGCCTTTCCACAAGCTGAACATCAGAGCACTGGACACTGGCCCAGCTACAGCGGACAGGTTGAGCTGAGCGCCTGGGTTGAGCTGCTTCCGGACCCTTAACCCTCAGGCAAACACACAGAAGACCTGAAGCAGGGGCTGATCAGCGACAGCCCCCTAACCCCAGAAGCAGTGGCCTGGGTCAAACAGTCGTAGTCTGGACACCCAACTTCTTACCTGGGGAAGGGGAGTTTGGGAGATTGCTGCGGTCCCTGGGGCTGGCTTCCTTGGTGGCAGCTCAGGGCAGGGCCCAACCAGGAAGAGCGCTCCTCCCTGCCCTCCTCCCTGCCCTCCTCCCCGCCCTCCTCCACCGCCCCTCGGCCCTGGTCCCTCCCTCCCTGGTCCTCCACCTACGCCCGAGGCTCTTACCCCGCTCCCTCTAGGCTCTCCCTTATCTCCCCCGCAACACTTTTTTACTATCTCTTACTTAGGGTGTCTTTCAGTCCCCTCCCCCCGCCCCCTTCCTCTGCAGACTCTAAGCCAGCTCTGCGAGAGGACAAATTGGTAAATGGCAGAGTTGTCTCCCGGGAGGAGCCGGTCGCCGGTCCGGGTGAGAAGGGTTGGACTGGGACAGAAGGGCACCGCCGGCCAGAGAGAGGGTAGGGCAAGGGGTATTTTTAACTAGGGCCGCAGCTCGAGTTGCAGAGCCGCCGGCCCCACCCTATGTCGCCCTCCGGGAAGGTACTGGGGACGATCCGGCTCAGTGACGCCGCCAACACAGTCCTCCACCCGCCTCCTGCGCCCCCGCGTGCCTCTGGGTTGCAGCTGTCTTCCAGCCCAGCCGGCGCTCGGCGAAGCAGGGATTACCTCTGGTGGCTGCAACTGCTTGCTGGAGCTGCCCCTGGCTGGATGAGAGCTGACTTCTGCCGGACGCTAGACAAACGGTAGCCCCACCCCGGCCGGTCCCTGCCGCAGACCCGCTGTAGGGCTGAGCCAGCTCCCCACCCCCTCACCTTAGGGCGCAGGCCTGCAGAGCTAGCACTCCGCCCTAGCGGTCTTTGCGCACACCCTGCATGGCCTTAGGTAAATCCGTGCCTCGATTTCCCCAACCGTGCAGAAAAAAAAGAGGGACAATGGCCTTAGCCAATCTTTGTGTAGCATTCTGGCCTTCTCTTTCAAGTAATTGGTCTGCGCACCTGGGATCAGCTCCCTTGTGGGGGTTACCTGACCCGGGAGAGGGCAGCAGAGGCCCGGAACACCAGGGCAGGCTCACACAGGACCTGCAGATCCCCCTGGGCGCACTACAAGAGTTTGGAGCATCAAGGATGCAGAGGGATTGGAGCGGTCCCAAGGCTCTTCACAGTTATAGAGGTCACAGCATGGCCGATCAAGCTACATAAGATGGACAAGCATTCATTGAATAGATGGTGCTTTTCTTGGGATTCTAGGCACCTCGACACTCCAAAAGTTAAGAGCTGACTGCGTCTAACTTTCGCACCTGGGCGTTATGCTCAGCTGGGCATGAGCTGATGAAGACGCCTCTGCCTTCATGGTTAATGGAGAGGAAGGGTTGGTCCACACACTTTCCCCGACTGAAGCCTCATCTAATGCAGGTGTCAGTAAAGGCAGGAACTTTGGCAAGGGTGGGGAGATGCGCGTGGCCGGGGGCGGGGGAGAGGTAGGGTGGTGCCTGAAGAAAGCCTAGGCAGGTAGAGGACATGAGGTGTAGCGGGTGTTGCTTACTCCGGGGAGAAAAGAGGGGAGAGTGGCAGGGTTAGGCAGATTCAGGGGTTCAGATTTTTGTTGTTTTATTTATGTGTGCACATGCATGCAAGTAAGCACAAGAGGGCAGAAGAGGGTTTCAGACCCTCACAAGCTGGAGTTACAGGCAATCAAAGAGCTGCCTGATGTGAAGGCTGCGAACTGAACCCAGCACCTCTAGAGGAGCAGCAAGCCCTCTAGAACTGCCAAGCTATTTCGCCAGCTCTTCCCTCCCTGACATAAGGTCTCACGTAGCCTAGGCCGACTTTGAACTGTATGTAGCTGAGACTGGCCTTCAGCTCCGGATCCTCCTGCCGCCACCTCTCAACTGCTGTGATTACAGAATTTACCACTAAGCCCTGCTAGTTTAGATGTCATTCTATTGGAGGTGGCTCAGAATTGTACAAGCAAAGGAGGTTAAATAAGGGTGGGCTGAAGGGGTCAAGAGACATGGGCAGCCCGATCAAAGAATGTTGTAGCAGGACAGTGGTGGCACAGGCCTTTAATGGCAGTACTCTGGAGGCAGAGACAGACTGATCTCTGTGAATTTGAAGCCAGCCTGGTCTACAGAGAGAGTTCCAGGACTGCAAAGGGGGCTACACAGAGAAACCCTGTCTTGAAAAACCAAAATAAATAAATAAATAAATAAATATTTAAAATCCAGGGACAGAAAAGGATGGCTCAAGTCAAAAAGGTGGCAGGTGTCCCTTTTGGAGGGACCTGAACATTGTTGCTGACCTATGGTGCAGTACTATAAGGAGGGGATGTTCTGTGTGTTGGGGTGCTGAGTAGGGGCAAGGACACCCCCAACAAAGAAATCCCTCTCTTCCTCTCCTGATCCCGCTTGACCTGGTGGCCCAGAGGCCCTTACTCTTTGGAAGCCATGTGGACCCTAAGTGCCACCACCTTGGTTCTGTCCCCATATTCATTGTCACACCAGGAAATGAACTTGACGAGATGATCATTGAGGGTAGTGCCAGCCTCAGCATGAAAGGTGGAATATGGAGTCTACTTTTAAGCTGCAGAAACAAACTGGTCCTCAGGCAATGCCCTCCAGACCGATTCACTTTTTTTTCTTTTCTTTTCTTTTTTTTTTGAAACAAGGGGCATGTATAAGTCACGTTAGTGTCCATGTTTCTGTTCTCTCTTTCTACCATGTGTGTTCCAGGAATCGAACTCGGGTTGCCGAGTTTGGCATCAAGCACTTTTACCCACTGAGCCTTCTTAAAGACCATCTTGAGAAAGTGGTGTCTTGAATGATTCTGAACCTTAGACTTTCTGGAAAAGATAGGAAGAAAAAAGACAAAATGAAGAGATAACTGGTTAGCAGAAGATGAGGAGTAAGGGCTGACTGGATGGATCACAGGATGTTTTCAAGGCCAGGAAGCTACAGTCGTGGTAGATACAGGGCATGTATTGTGTGCACTGTATCTGTAAACCCTCAGAGCAGCGACATTAAGGATGAACCTGATGGTGAACTGCGGGAATAACATTGTGTCTATATTGCTCCAACAATTGTAATAAGCAGAGCACAAAAATGGAAAATAGCAAGTCTCCTTAGTTTTTGAGATGCAGCCTTGCTTGTGTAGCATAAACTCATCTTGGATTCATGGTTCTGCAAGAGCAGCAAGATTGCGTGTGGTTCAAGTTCCCAGAACCCACGTGAGTACTTGTAGCTCCAGTTCCAGGGATTCTGGCGCCCTCTTCCGGCCTCTGTGAGCATTGCCCGAAATGGTGCACACATGTGCAAACAACCATAAATATCAAACAAATTTGTAAATAAATGGAGCTTGGAATGTAGCTCAGTGGAGTAAAGCGCTTGTCTAGCACACACAAAGCTCTCTGTCTTAGGGTTTTATTGCTATAAAGAGACACCATGACCAAGGCAACTTTTTTTTTTTAATTTTTAAAAGATTTATTTATTTTATGTATATGAATACACTGTAGCTGACTTCAGAAACACCAGAAGAACATATCAGAGCCCATCACAGATGGTTGTGAACCACCATGTGGTTGCTGGGAATTGAACTCAGGACCACTGGAAGAGCAGTCAGTGCTCTTAACAGCTGAGTCATCTCTCCAGCCGCCCGAGGCAACGCTTATAAAGACAAACCTTTAATTGGTGCTGGCTTACAGGTTCAGTGGTTCAGTCCGTTATAATCATGGTGGGAAGCATGGCAGCATATGGCTGATTTGGTGCTAGAGGAGCCCATAGTTCTACATCTTGATCTAAAGCCAGCCAGGAAGAGACTCTTCCACACTGAGCAGAGTTTGAGCACTAGATCTCAAAGCCCCGCCTACACTCTGAAAGCCCCGCCTACACCCTGACTCCATCAAGGCCACACCTCCTAATAGTACACCTTCCTGGGCCAAGCATATTCAAACTACCATTCAAACCCTCCATCCAATGCCGAGCACAGCTTAAACTGCATGGTGGTGTGCTCTTTTGCTCCGGCGCCTGGGAGGTAGAGGCAGGGCATCAGGAATTCAAGTCATCTTCAGCTACATAACAAGTTTGAAACTTCAGGATCCTGTCTTAAAAACAAACAAACAAAAACCTAATATAGACGAGGCTCTGGGTTCGAGCCCCAGCAGGAAGAATAGGAAGGAGAGAAGAAGGGGCAGATGTCTTAGTTGCTTTTCTGTTGCATGCTTAGATACCATGGCCAAGCCAACTTAGACAAGAAGCCATTATGGGCCAGGCAGTGGTGGCACACGCCTTTAATCCCAGCACTTGGGAGGCAGAGGCAGGCAGATTTCTGAGTTCGAGGCTGGCCTGGTCTACAGAGTGAGTTCCAGGACAGCCAGGGCTATTCAGAGAAACCCTATCTTGGAAAAAACAAACAAAGAAACAAAAGAAGCCATTATGGGGGCTATGGTTTCAGAGGGTGAGCTCATGGCCGTCATGGTGACAGCACAGCAGCAGGCAGGGAGGGGACAGGAGCAGTGGCTGAGAATGCAATGGACTTTTGACACTCTTCCTCCAACAAGGTCACAGCTCCTAATCCTTCCCACACAATCCCACCAACTGGGGACCAAGTATTCAAACATATAGGCTTATGGGGGCCATTCTCATTCAAACACCCATGAGGAAGCAAGGGGAAGTTCTAGGGAATTCACACTACTGTAGTGTTTCATGGTGAGGGAAGTACTGGGATGAAAAGGGTGAGAGGAAGGGATTGCCAAGGACCTTGAGAAAACTTTTTTTTTTTGGCAGGGGGTGGTGGGTGGTGGTAGTGGTGACCTCTTTATTCTTCTGACTATAAAGGTTTCATGGATATATGACATATTGAAACAAGATACTCATTTTGAAGCCGGGCGTGGTGGCGCACGCCTTTAATCCCAGCACTCTGGAGCCAGAGGCAGGTGGATTTCTGAGTTCGAGAGGCCAGCCTGGTCTACAAAGTGAGCTCCAAGACAGCCAGGGCTATACAGAGAAACCCTGTCTCAAAAAACAAACAAACAAAAAAAAAAAAAAAAAAGATACTCATTTTAAATATGTAATCTGTTTAGACCTCACTAAAGCTGTTAAAGCCACAGGAACTTACTGGCAGATGGGGGAGGGGTTCTTGGGAAATGGGGATATATCAAATGCAACTCTAGCCCCTGAGTGGGCTAATGAGATGAGGCTGGGTTGAATTGGCTATTTTATTGGTCGGTTCTTTTACCTACCACCCTCTGCACCCCAATCCCATCTGCCCCCCAACACTAGGTAAGAGAGAAAGAAAGCGAGAGGGGCAAGGGGCATTGATATTGTTAGGCTACTTCCTGCTGACTGCTGACTGAGAGTGGCAAGTTCCTTGATAACCAGTTTCTTCTTGTGTGTTTGCTTATGACCACTTCAAACCCCAGCAGCAGGGGGAGCAGCAGCCTCCCCCTCTCTTGGCGCTCTGGCCTTTATATAGCTCTCTTAAGAGTCCCCAGAATTCCAAAGGTAAACTATCTTCAGCTAGCAGAACCACACCCCTGCCAGAGGTCCCCCTGTTTCATCCTTAGCTTTCAGAGTTAGTGTAGAACACACAGGTTAAAGGTTCCTTCACAGGTGACTCTTTTACTCTCAGCTGTCATCCACAAGCAGGATGGCCAAGTGACAACTCTCTGTCTTAAACAGACTGTTTCTGTCAAGTTGATACAAACCTAGACAACTGGGAAGAGAGAATCTTAACTAAGAAAACACTCGGTGAGACGGTGAGACGCTCCTGCAGGGCCTGGGGAGGCTGGAGGGAGAGCAGGGAGGGGAAACTGCAGTCGGGATGCGCTGTATGGGAGAAAAATAAATAAAAATATTTTAAAAAAGACTGTCCTGTGGACAAGTCCGTGGGATCTTGTCTTGATTAATGGTTGATGTGGGAGGGTTCAGCTCACTGTGGACATGTGGGGACCAGAGGTTGACATCAAGAATCACTCTAAATCCAGCTTCCCTGCTGAGGCAGGGTGGCAGTCAAACCCAGTGCTCACCAAACGGCTGGCTAGTCTCCTTAGGCAGTTTGCTTTGGGGATCCCATCTCTGCCTTCCGAAACTGGAATCGTAGGCAAGCTACCATGCCCGATCACCATGCCTGATCACTGAGAATTTAAACACTGGTCTTCTCAATTTCTGGGCAAGTGCACTTTAACTACTAAGTCATCTCTCAAGTCCCAAGATGGGCTTTTCTAAAACGAGCAGCCCCGGCCCTGTAACCTCATTAGTGTGAATCCCACATGCTTGCCTTGTGAATAATCCAAGGACTTCTTTGAGAGACAAATTCTATCACACAGAAAATTGTGTGTATTTTAGGAGCTGTGTGTTAGGGACAAAATCAGAGGTCAACATTTGTATACTATATTCATACATATATGAATATCTGATACACACACATATATGTCTGTTTATATTTAGGTTTTCTTTTTCTAGAGGATATCATAAGAAATTCACGAGGGACCACTGAGGTGACGCATTGAGTAAATTGCTGTTGTGTTTGAGATCTGGAGCCAACAGTGGGGGGAGAGAAACTAGTCCTGAAAGTTACTGTCTGATCTACACACAGACACACACACACACACACAGCCACACAAACACACACAGTCATACACACACACACACAGCCATACACACACATACAACCATATACACACACAGAGCCATACACACACACAACCACACAACCACACACAGTCATAGACACACACACAGCCACACAAACACACACAGCCATACACACACATACAACCATACACACACACACAGAGCCATACACACACACAACCACACAACCACACACAGTCATAGACACACACACAACCACACACAGTCATACACACACACAGAGCCACACAAACACACACAGTCATACACACACACCCATACACACACACAAACACACAAACACACATAGTCATACACACACACAGCCATACACACACACATAGCCATACACACACACACAGCCATACACACACACACACACAGCCATACACACAAACACACCTGTAATCTCAGCACTTGGGAAGCTGCAGCAGAAGGATTGATGTAAATTTAAGGCTGGCCTGGGCTACATAGTGAGTTTTAGGCAAGTGTGAGTCTTGTCTCAAAACAAAAGAGGAAGAAAGGGAGGGAGGGAGGGAGTTCGGAGAGAGGGTAGGGAAGGGAAGAAGGGAGAGAAAGGGGGAAGGGAGGGGAGGAGGGAGTGGCAGAAAGAAACACCTTGCAGTCCTCATCTTGGCTTCTAAGGTCCCAGCTTCTCAGCTTTCTGCCCTCTGCCCCTTGGGAACCACTCCTAGAGCCACCTCCAAAGTGCAAGAATCACAGGCCCATCTTCCTATGAGTGTCCAGTTTAAATGTCACCCCCTCTAAGCAGCCTTTCCCTCCCCATTAACAAATTTACTTTTGGAGTTTGCTTTGGTTTCTGAGGGTTCAACCTGTGGTGCAGTATGGACTCTGCTACAGAGCAGTCCCCCAGCACGGACAGTCACTCTCCCTTTTGGGGGAACTGTACTATTGGGAACTGTACTATAACACTTAATGCAGAGCAGCTGTCCGCAGCCACAGGAAGGAACCGTGTCTGTCTCATCTGGTTGGTTTTCTTTCTTTTTTTTAAATTTATTGATTATATGTAAGTGCACTGTAGCTGTCTTCAGACACTCCAGAAGAGGGAGTCAGATCTCGTTACAGATGGTTGTGAGCCACCATGTGGTTGCTGGGATTTGAACTCTGGACCTTCAGAAGAGCAGTCGGGTGCTCTTACCCACTGAGCCATCTCACCAGCCCGGTTGGTTGGTTTTCAAACAAGGTGTCTAGTAGCCCAGGCTGTTCCTCAAGTTCCCTAGGTCACACAGGGTGACTCTGATCTCTTGATCCTCCTGCCTCTGCCTCTGCCTCACTTGAATTATAGGTATGCGTCTCTGTCTGGCCGCCACGCCTCACTTACAAACAGTCCTAACCCTGAAGATATAGGAATAGAAATGTCACAGAAGGGAAACTGAGACTCGGGATGACAGCAACTGGCCGCCAGCGGGAAGGAGAGCAGAGCTGGTACTCTGCTTTTACTGCCTGACGCTGCCTGGACCCTCCCCCACCACCTGAGGCCAAGAAACCAAGCCGGACCTGAGCAGCACCAAGTTCATCAGACACTCAAGTGCTCTAGGAGTGGAGTGCGTTTCGGGTTAAGAGGAAAGTGAGGGGCAGAGTAAACACTGCCATCCTGAGGCCCACAGGCAGGAGGTCAGACAGTCTGTGGCAGAGCATGGCTCAACTAGAAAGCAGGCAAGCAGCTTTTGATTCTGTGGAGGTCATCAGCTAGAGCTAAGTGAGGGCTGGGGAAGATGCAGGTAGGGGATGCGATGGGACTGCACTGGGAAACCTGCCATGCCCACAAAGCTAGGAAGAGGCTGAGCAAGACCCAGCCCATATGCCCTTCTCTCTCTCGGCCCAGTATTGGCTCCGAACAGTTTCTGGCTTCTAACTCAGAGGTGTAGGTGCCTGGCTCCAGTCCCATCTAAGGGTACAAGAACATCACCTGGGAGATTTCTGACCACTGAGAGATCATTTTGGTAGTGAGAACAATGACTCTCAGATGGCAGAGAAGCCAATCCCTGACCCCCGCCCCGGCCCCTGACCCGCAAGCCCGATGTGGTGCAGGGGCCAGTGGCTGCGCCCAGTGGGGAGGGGCTCTTGACTCGAGAGCAGCTCCTTTCACCAAGGTACTGATGTGTTGCAGGCCCCGGAGTTGGCTGCTCAGCCATGATCTGAGAAGGGCAGAGTAGACTGTGAACAGCAGTGGACACCCAACTTCGGCACCCAACTTCAGCACCCCAGCCAGATCTCACCTCTTCTTAGTTCATTGCAGCTCCAAAGCCCACACAAGGCCTCAGAGAATCCGCAGTACTCAAGAACTCTCCCACTAGGGAGCACCATGCTTCTCCTGGGACCCATAGGGGAGATTTCAAATTTAGGCTCCTCCGCATCCTCCTCCACGTCATTGGCAAGGAATCTACTTGGAGAGGAATGAGATCAAGGGCACGGAGGCTGTGTGTGGCCTTGCCCTGCCAGTCAGACCGCCACAGTCACTCATAGTGCCAGAAATGCACTGGCAAGTAGACCAAGACCTTGGGCAGGAGGTACGAAAGGAAGAGGATCAGATGAGCCAATGGGGAGGAAGGGCTAGCAACTAGGTTCATTCGCTCACAAGACATTTTGGTGCAGGGAAGAAAAGATAAGGTATAATCGAGGCATGGAGGCAGGGGGATTGTGAGGTTATGCAAAAATATGTTGATAATTAAAAGCCAACCTGAGCTACATGGACTTTGTCCCTCCAAACCCAAATAAGTAAGCAAATAAAGGAATAAATAAATAAACCCCAGCATGCAGGAAGGTGGTTCAAGAGACTGGGTTTAAAGCCAGCCTGAGCTACAGAGTGAGACCCTGTCTCAAAATAAACCAGTGAATGCCTCGATAGCCAGCGGTGGAACTGCACACTATAACCCACTCCCGGGAAGTAGAGGCAGAGGGATCAGAAATTCAAGGCAGCTCAAGGCTATGTATCAAGTTGGAGGGCTAGCCTGGTGTTCAAGACATGAGATTCTGCCTTAAACACACACACACACACACACACACACACACACACACACACACACAAGTGACTATCCAGGAAGACATAATGAGGGAGGTGAGGAGGACAGCCTAAAGATGTGAGCTTAAGGGTTAAAAGCAAGACTATCCCAGGAGACTAGGGGACCCAGCAACCCACTTCACACCCCACTAATCCAACCATCCCTGCAAGCGACTCTGAGCCTTTACCCCAGGCTGTGTCTCATTTTCTCTGAAGTCTGAAAGTAGGGACTCTTTTGAGAGGAATTTGGTGTATGTGGGGTGTCCTCTGCAGTAGAGAAGAGAAGCAGGGGACACAGGTCACCCCTTTATTGACACAGTGATATGAGACACACTGAAGCCTAAAGCAGGTTCTGTCATGATCCCACCACATGCCAGACTTGCCAGCCAAGAGGGAGAAGGCCAAGGCCTCAGACCTCCTCGAGGTGAGGCAGGGATGATTCTGTTCTTCACACAGCTGCTCCTCATTTCATGCCAGTCCCCAGGTGAAGCCGTCCTGGGACCCCCTGGGGTCCTCTGGGACCCCAGGCTAGGACTGCAGCAAGGCAGGGCTGGCCTCAGTGGAGCTGTGCTAAATGCTGGAAGGGTTTTCTGTTATTCCTGCTGGGAGGTGAGTGGAACAGAAGACCCATCTTACAGAAAACTGAGGCCTCAGCAAAGTAAAGGTGGGTCCATAGGATTCCAAAGGCTCAAGTAGCTGAGTTTCTCTCTGTTCACCCTGCCCCTTTTCTTTCTCAATAGGGTCTCACTATATAGACCAGTAGACCAGGCTGACCTCGAACTCAGATGCTCACCTAGCTCTGCCTCCTTAGTGCTGGCATTAGGAATATAACACATGTCCAGTTCCTTTATTTTAAAACAAGCTCTCTATGGGCTGGGGAGACGGCTCAGGGCCCAAGAGCATTTGTTGTTCTTGCAGAGAATCTGGGTTCAGTTCCTAGCATCCACATGGGAGTTCAAAACCATCCATAACTACAGTTCTAGATGATCCAGTGCCCTCTTCTGGCCTCCACAGGTACCAGGCATACAAGTGGTGTGTTGGGTTTGGGGTGGAAGCCAAGAAAACTTGCTTCCAAGTTAAAAAGGAGCTTAAAATGCAAGCTTTACTTTTTGAGCACGCAGGGAGGCAGCCAGTTCAGGATCTGAACCCTGTCCCTGAAGGGAACGTGTGCAACACATATAAAGGATGGGAACACAAAGTGGGGGGTGGGAGGTAGAGCTGGGGGGGGCATAGGGAGCTGCAGGGTTATCCAGTCTTATTTTGACATCATGGGTTGGGCAAGGGAGTACCCACTGGAGATTGAGTTATATTCGGGCTATCTGGCTTCAAGGTCCTTAATTCAGCTTTTGTAGCCAGGTCCCCTCCTGGACTCTGGACCGGAATTTTAGAATAAGGGAACAAAGGAGTGGGCAAGTTCACATAGTCAGTTAAGGAGTAATAGGCCATCGGTTATATATTTTTATAACTTATGCACCTTGGTTTAGATAACAGAAATTTCTATATTCTTTACCAGTTAACAGACAATTAAGAAAATAGTTTGAGAAATGGGATAGATGTTCACTCCTAGGCCTGGGAACATGACCTTGTTTGACCCTGACGGCAAGATGGAGAAGTTGTCCTTGAGATGGCTGGACCCAGACAATCGTCTCCTTACAAGTTGTCCCAGAGATGTGGGGACTCAGACAACTGTTTACAACTGAAGTTGTTCAGCTGTGGGGAAGACCCTGGCTCCCTCAGGGCCTGGGACCTGGAATCCGGCTTCTCCCTATGATTAAATGGAATCTGAAAATGAAACGGGGAGGGGGGCACTCTCAATGTGTTTCTTTTGCCTGGATGTCAGTGCAACATTCCCTCTGTCTTTATGTACCCGAATCAAGTCTTTAATATTATGCCTCCTGTCTATTATATAAGGCATTGTATTATGCTCTCAAAATCATAGGTTGGAGAGCATTAATGCAGTTTTGGATAAACCATGAAGTGAAGTTTATCATGCAAGGGACATAAAATGTCAAATCTCAGGCTGGATCAGGCTGGTGGTGAGACTGGCGTGTCCTTCCTTTTGACTTAGCATTTTAGCTTGTTGCATGGGACAATGGTCACTGCTTCCAGCTCACATCAGGATGTTGTTATCCGGAGCCCAGGAAGGGTGAGAGGCTAGTCAAAGTCTGGGCAGTGCATCTGATTAGCTGATCCAGCAGACAGGCAACAGGCGGGGGAGCAATCCCATCGGCTGGTAACATCAGCTTTCAGCAAATCCAGAGCTCAGTCCATGGGTGATCCCTGGGTGGAGTCTGCCAGCCAGGTGAAAATCTGCTGAGACAAATCTAGACTAGGGACAGAAGTTAACATTGTCTAGCAACTGGGGAAATTAAGGAATCCCAAGACCAAGGGGGAAGTCCCATTTTCTTTCTTTTTTTTTAATATTGAAATTTTTAATGTAAAAAAGACTAAGTCAAAATTTTAAAGCAAACATGCCATAACAATATGGCGCCATTTCCATAACCAATGCCCATAAAGTGGCATCAGTACAAAAATCTAAGCAAAGACAGCAGAGCAGGAGTTAGAGTGCCAGGGAACGTTGATTTCAAGAAGAACCTTTAGCAGGCAAAAAAGAAGGAGCATAGGACATGAGTGTAAGCATGCAATTCAAATGTACAAATTATAAACATTCTCCATTCTTATATCTGGTTTCTTTTGAATGATTAAATTTTATCCTAATTTTTTCCCATCAACAAGCCAATTGGACAAACTCATTTACCTGAATTTACATGTAAGTAATGTAGAAAAACGGAAGACATTATTCAGATGAGTAAATTCTATTCGTTTTCATCATCTCTGTGATCAGGTTGCAAAGGACATGGTTTTCTCTTTGCTTTTCCTAAGCCACTGCTTCCTGCTTCTTCAGGTATCTGGTTCTCTTTTTTAGAACCTTTAGGGACAACCTGAAGAATTCCCTGATGCCTTTGTTGCCACTTGGGAGTTGGGCGCACACAGACTGGGTTCCCTCCTGCATGCTTATTTTCAGCTTTTCTCAACGAACTTGAAGAATTGGTGACAAAGGTGGAGGAGCCAGGCACCTTCCTAGGGGCTTGAGAAGCCAGCGCTTTTCTGTAGGCTCTGGGGACGTAGTTTGCTTTGGTCCGCACCATGTTCACACAGGAAGAGACAACTTTCACCGACACCCCAACTGCAGATGTCTCAATTAGAGAAGAACCCGAAATCCCATTTTCAAGAGCATGTGGTGTCCTTACCTGGCGTCCCTGTGATCTGTGGCAGGTGGATACAGGTCTTAAGATTTATTTGATTCCCTGATGCTTATGTGGATTTTAGTTTACAAAAGAATACATATTAGTATTTAACATTGTAATGAAATCTATGCTTTAGGAAAAGCAGTTAGCAGGTATCTGTAAGACAGCAGGAGTAGACTCATTCCTTTGAAACCTAGCAAAAGCTATAGGTTTGGGTTGAAAGGCACGAACATTCTTCCCTCAGTCCACAGGGCTGGACAGACAGTCTGACAGGATGTCTTTCGAACAGTGAGACGCACCTTTGAGTCTGTACTCACAAGACAGCCACAGGGGACTTAAAAGCTTGAGCCTCTGACTGAACTGTAAGCAGCCAGCACTCCTGCCATTGGCTTTTCAGAATCCCACTGATCAGTGTCAAAGTTCTGAGCTTTGAAATCTTAGTATAACAATAGCATGGGGGGGGGGGCAGGGCAGTGGTTGCACACACCTTTAATCCCAGCACTTGGGAGGCAGAGGCAGGCAGATCTCTGAGTTCAAGGCCAGCCTGGTTTACAGAGTGAATTTCAGGACAGCCAGGGCTACACAGAGAAACCCTGTCTCAAAAAACCAAAAACCAAAAACAACCAACCAAACAAACAAACAAACAAAAAAAAAACCCAAAACAAAACGAAAAACCAATAGCATGGGGGGAAAGAAATAGAAAACATTTCATATATACCATCTTGCTTAGTTTCTGTCTTCTTCTTCTTCTTCTTCTTCTTCTTCTTCTTCTTCTTCTTCTTCTTCTTCTTCTTCTTCTTCTCCTTTTTCTTTTTATTGTTTGTTTTGTTTTTGTTTTTCGAGACAGGGTTTCTCTGTATAGCCCTGGCTGTCCTGGAACTCACTTTGTAGACTAGGCTGGTCTCGAACTCAGAAATCTGTTCACTGAGAAGCCTTGGCTGGCCTGGAACTTACTACATAGTGTAGGATGGCTCTAACTTGCAGTGATACTAACTCTGCCCACAGAGTGCTGGGATCACAGGCCTGTGTTGCCAGACCCAGTTTAAAGGCACCTCTTTAGTCTTCAACTTTCAATCCCTGCCCTGGTCAGCACTAAGTACATGGTTGAAAGACCTGCCAACTCCGTATTCAGAAAGGAAACTGAAATGATTGACATACTTAATATGGATCAGATGGCTCGGCAGATAAAGGCCTGATGATCCAAGTTCGAAGGAGTCATATGGTGGGAAGAGACAACCAACTCTCGAAGTTGAACTCTGACCTCCACCATTGCACGTTGGCAAGCATTTGCTCTCTGCTCATAAACAAATATAATCTAATAGTTCTTCATACTCCCCTCCCGCCTTTGTTAGGCAGGAAATGAATCCAGGGCCTTGCCACAGGGCACTCTACCACTGGGCTTCATTCCAAACCCCAAAGACTTGGACTTAGAGCAAGCCCAGGGTCTTCCTCAGATACGCAAGCTGCCCTAAGCCCTACTCCATCCTCGGAGGGAGGAGCTGACTAAGGATCAGAAAATACCTGAGAGATCACACAAGTTGTCTAACATCCTCCAACTGTGTGTGTGTGTTTGGGGGAAGGGGCGGGGAGGGCTTACTTGATCTCTGAGGTTACCTACAGCTCTGGGACCCATGTTAGCATTTTTAAATAGCGCTTGCGGCTCTGCCCTGACTCTATACCAATCAGAGCCCATCTAAGGGAAGGGGCGGGACTTAACGCGCAACTCCCCCCCACCTTGCCCTGAGACCTCTCAGTTTTAGTTTTTTTGTTTCGTTTTGTTTTGTTTGTTTGTTTGTTTGTTTGTTTGTTTTCGAGACAGGGTTTCTCTGTATAGCCCTGGCTGTCCTGAAACTCACTTTGTAGACCAGGCTGACCTCGAACTCATAAATCCGCCTGCCTCTGCCTCCTGAGTGCTGGGATTAAAGGCGTGCGCCACCACGCCCGGCAACGCCCTCTCAGTTTTCTACCTTACAGCCGGCTAACTAGGAATTTCTCAGAGCTTCCTCTGTTCCCTCAATTACTTGAGAGTCCCTTAGAAAAGGGACAGCCAGCTGGGCGTGGTGGCACACAATTTAATTCTAACGTTTGGGAGACAGAGGCAAGCCAATCTAGTCTACACAGAGAGTTCTGGGACAGCTAGGGCTAAGAAGGGAGCTCCTGTCTCAAAAAACTCGGTGGAGGTCAGAAGGAGTTCTCTGATTCCTGGAAGTGAAGTTAGATGATTGTGAGTCACAGTGTGGGCACTAGGAATCAAACTGGGATCCTCTGGAAGAGCAGCCAGTGCTGTTACCCACTGAGCCACGGCTTGCCCCACAGCCCCCCATCCCACTTTATACATTTTGAGTCTCCTTCGTATCTCAGTTACCCAGACTGGCCTTGAACTTACTCGTAGCTCAGACGGGCCTTGTGAACTTGTGATTCGCCTTGAGTGGCAGGGATTCCAGGCCTGTGCTACCACAGTTGACAACTCAGAATGTCCTGCCATCTCAGCACCTCTGGGTCACTTCCTTTCAGCACATTCTCCTCTCTGGAGTCTTCAGGGTCCCTGGGCCTCTGAGGTCTGTGACGGGTCTGTGATGGCTTTTCCCTCCCCCCAGCCACCTCCCCCCCCCCCCCAACTCCCGGCTCAGAGAACCGCAAGGCCTTTCCGCCCAACCATATTCTCCATCACGGTGGCGATCGTCTGCTGCAGAGTTATTATCGGCTACCTCCAGAAAGGAAGCCCTGAGCCCGTAGCCTATGAATCTAAGCTAATCTAAGTCTGAGGTTACCCCACAAAGTGGGCAGTGCTTAGCAGCCTCATTTTACAGAATTTGTTGTGTTTTTTTCTTCTTCTTGTGTTGTATGTCCTACACCACACATATTGCATCAAATGCTATGTAGGCGTGACCTGGGTTTTCAATTGTTAATGAGGGGGGGTGGGGGACAGCACCAAGTGTTGGCATTGTATCTGGTATTGTCATCTCTGTGATCCAGTACCTGCAAGCTGCAATGGGAATGATCACAGAAGTTTTTGTCACCCTCAATCTGCCCAAAAGACAGCAGTAAGATATGGACTGGGCTTAGCCCCGCTGCTGGCAGCTCAGATGTGTAAACGCTGGAACCTCTCCCACTATGCTAACAGCTTTGCTGTTTGAGAAAGGAGTGTGGTTCAAAAAAGTGCTGGCAGCTGGGGCTGCAGCAGGAGAGAAGGCAGAACTAGCGATGGGGCAGAAGGACAGAGGCAGGAGACAGAAGCATGGACAGGAACAAAGCAGCGAGGTAGAGAGAGAACCACATAGAGGGACAGGAGAATTCAGGCTGTCACAGGCCAGGTGAGACACTATCCTAGCCAAAGGCTACAGCCTTAAACTATGTAGATGTCTCTGTGTCTTCATTATTAAACCCCAAGCAGGATTCCCCAAAGCCCCATAATATTCTTGTTTTCTTTATTCATTCACAATTTCATACATATATACCTTAGTCATACCCCCAATTCCCTCACTTCTCCCCTTCCTATCTCACCCACAGGCCCCCTTATGCACAGCAACCCCCAATCTACTTTCATGTCTCTTGTGTGTGCCCCATTTCACTTAATTAGAGTAACTTACTTGAGTAAAGGCAACTTCCCAGAGGCTACCCCACTGAGAGCTCAGGCTACCCCACTGAGAGCTCTCTGACTCCCTCTTCCCAGGCACTCATTAAGGGTCTACAGCTTTACAGAGAGGGTGGGGCCTCAGGAAGCCCGCCCCCCATCCACAGTGGAACTAAAACCAGTTTCTTGCAGCTTTTATTTTGTCTTTGCGTATGTGAGTGCTTTCCCTGCATGTATGTGTACCATGTGTTTGCCTGGTTCCTGCAGAGGTCGGAAGGGAGGGGTTGAATCCAACAGAACTGGACCGTGGTGAGCCCCACGTGGGTGCTGAGAAATGAATCTGGAACTTTTGAAAGAGCAACAAGGGCTTTAAACTGTTGAGGTATCTCCCTAGGTCCCGGGATGAAGTATTGGTGGGTCCAGTCCTGTGCAAGCCGCTGCCGCCTTAGGTTCCTGTGTGTAATTGCCAAGTCCAAATGGTGTCTTACCACACTCCCTCCTGCTGGGGTTTGAGATTCCCTCAACCCTCCCTTCCTCCAGGTCCCCTAAGTTTTAGTTTGGGTTATCTAGGTGTCTTCTTTACTGCTGAGTACTTAAAAGTGACTTCTTATTCTCAATAGTTTTGACTTTTTTCTCTTACAAACACCATTTGTCTCCATTTTGAGGACCAGGCCTGATTTCAAAAAAGGCCGTAAGGCACCAGCTTCAGGAAGATATCGAAAGTCCCAGAAACTAAGTTATAAGACACAAGCATTAGGAACAGACCATAAAACCCAGAATGAGATCATAAAACCTTTCACAAAGAACAGCCTGGTGGTAACCACAAGAATGGGAACATGTCTTATCTCAGAACGGGGCATCTGCGCTGGGCAGCCCTGCTTCATCACATGGTTGAACATCCATGGCATAGGAATGCAGTCCACTGACCACCTGTCACTGATCCCCTAGCACCTACCGTGAAATTTTAGATTACCTGGTCCTTCTAGAGAGTTCCCCCAGTTCTCTATAAGAAGGCCTGCACACCTTTGTTTTGGGTCGCCATTCTAGAGAATGGTTGATCCATCATGCTTGGATGTTTCTGCAGAATAAACGCTCTTTGGTTTTGCATCCCATCTGAGTCTGAGGTCTTCCTTCAGCGAGTTTTGGACCCTTACATGCCAACCACATGGCCAGTAAGTGGAGAACCAAAGTCTACCTGGCTGTCAGGCCATGCCTCCAAAAAGGATCAACTAGTGATGCTGGGGACTGGCTGTCCAATCCAAGGCTGCCTCTACACAAGGGCTGATAGGGGCCTATGGACTCTGCCAGCAGGTGAAGGAACTTACTGCCTGTCTAAGGATCCGCGTTCAATCCCCAGGACCCACATGGTGGAAGGAGAAACCTGACCCCTGCAGTCACCCTCTGACCCCCACATGCATGCATGTGTTGAGGTCAGGGAATTGCTACACAAACCATCGATCTCAGTTAAACAGGGCTGCTTTATTGACCAGGCATCCCAAGACTGATTGATCAGGTTCGTAACCTACATCTGGGAGCTAAGGCTGAACGTTTCCCAGGGTCAGTTTGTAAAGGCATGTCTACAGCTTGAGTGTTCAGACTGCAGGTGCATGATAGCACACCCAGCTTATATGTTTATTGGCTTTGCTTCTGTGACATTTTTCATCTGTGTGTGTGTGTGTGTGTGTGTGTGTGTGTGTGTGTGTGTGTGTGTGTGTTGGACCTGGGCTGACCTAGCACACACAGACAGCAGAGGAGTGTCAGGAGCCATCATAGGACAAGCTAATAACTAGCAGGTGTTCTTCCTTAAATGGTTTCGCTTTAGATTATATCTATGACGAAGCTCCGATAGGCAAGGCCCAGGAAGAAATCATTTTAGGAAAGATTCTTGCTATTAATATGAGTTTCCTGTTACTATTAAACATATATAACAATCACTAGGTATTAGCCCACCCTTAGGAGCAGATTTCTGCAGATCTATGAAGATACACGGGATACAGGGAATTAGCACTCTTAACCACTGAGCCATCTCGCCAGCCCTGACTTCTTAATTCTTAATGATGATCCTATAAGAATTCCTAAGGTTATATCAGTGATTATTAAGCTCTTTAATAGCGGGACTGCTATTGGATCCTTTTCTGATAGTCAAAACTTCAATGAGAACTCTGCCAGTCTCCCAAGTGTCACCAGTTAATTGCTCTTAGATAGTAATCAGACTTTCTACTACTCAGAGCACATTCCAAGAGATTGTAAAACAATTAATCAAAGGTCATAAAAAGGGAACGAACAATCTATTACAAATGCTAAGACAGAAGATAAAATATTGACAGGGTTAATCATACTAAACTTCACTTATAACTTGGTTATGGTTTTTTGGTTTTTTTTGTTTGTTTGGTTTTTGGTTTTTCGAGACAGGGTTTCTCTGTGTAGCTCTGGCTGTCCTGGAACTCACTGTGTAGACCAGGCTGGACTTGAACTCAGAAATCTGCCTGCCTCTGCCTCCCAAGTGCTGGGATTAAAGGCGTGTGCCACCACTGCCTTTGCCCGACTTGGTTATGGTTTTTAACTCTCAGTGAACCGGTGGAGCTGTGACAGGTGATGGAAACTTCTTTTTCAATTTATGGTTTGATTTTATGTGTGAACTCATGTTGAACATTTTAACATGTGATCATGTGTTCTGAAAGATGCATAAGTACTGGGGACAAAGAGATGAGAAAAAAAATTTTCCCTTGCCCCATTTAGGATCCTTTCGTTCCCCACCCCCTTTCTTAGCTAGCTATCATAGGAAACTTTTTATAACTTAGTAATAAACTTTATCACTTTAAAAGCTATAATCACTTTTCAAATTGTCCCTTTTTCTTCCTGCAACTTCAGACTAGCTGGCTTAAAGTTAGAGCCGCAATTCCGTGGAGATAGAACAAAGGCCATGTGACTTACTCCCCCGTTGTTAGGCTACAGGTGTCGATCGCCTAAGTATTTTTTTAAAGATTTATTTGTTTATTATATATTTTAAATATTATATATATTTTATATTACTTATTATATGTAAGTAAACTGTAGCTGTCTTCAGACACACCAGAAGAGGTCATCAGTTCTCATTACAGATGGTTATGAGCCACCATGTGGTTGCTGGGATTTGAACTCAGGACCTCTGGAAGAGCAGTCAGTGCTCTTAACCGCTGGGCCATCTCTCCAGCCTGACAGCAGCTTTTTATCCTCAGAAAGAGCAAGGAAGTTTTTAGGACTTTTTAGAAGTTATCATCAGCATTTCAGTATAGTTAGAGAACTAGAATGTCCAGAGACCCTCAGACCTTAAAGCCACACCAGAGACCTACTCTGTGCCCAGTCTCTGCCCTCTCCAGGAAGGGAGGATCCTGGCAAAGGAGACCTTGCAGGAGTTGGATCTCTCCTTCCATCATGAGGCAGCCCTGGCAGCAAGCACCCGTACCTGCTGAGCGATCTCACTGCTCCTACATTTTTATCTTTGTTATCTGTTTATTTTAAAACTTTTATTACATTTATTTATTTAATGCGTGTGTGCCTCATATGGAGATCAGGGGATAACCTGTGAGAGTGAGTACTCTCCTTCCACCATGAAGGTCCCAGAATGACAAGAACGACAAGGGGTATCAGCCTTGGTGGCACAGGCCGTTACTTGCTAAGCCGTCTCTTTGGCTGCTTTCTTTTCCTCTCTTTCCTTTCCTTTTCTTTTCTCTTCTTTTCTTTTCTTTCTTTTTTTTTTTTTTTTCTTGAGGCAGGGCCTCAATTACAATTAGTACAGTTTGGCACTGAACTTTCTGTGTATTTGAAGATGGCCTTGAACTTCTGATCCTCTTCACTCAGGGACTTCCTAGCATGTACCATACACTACGCCTGTTCCTAGCATGTACCACCACACTACGCCTGGCTTCTGTTATGCTGGAAATTGAACTTGAGACTCTGAATTCTAGGCAAGCACTCTGTCAACTCCACTACATCCACAACCCTTATTTTATATTTGAACTTGGTGCTCTAATTTTTTAAAATTTATCTTGTGCATCAATGTTTTGCCTGTATGTATATTTGTACACTGTAGACATGCTTGATACCTTTGGAGGTCTGAAGAAGGCATCTGAGCTCCTGGGACTGGAGTTATGGATGGATGGTTGTGAGCCATTCTACGTGTGCAGGAAGCCAAGGAGCAGTCTCTTTAGTGCCCACTCCCGGCTTTACTGCCCTCATTTCCTTTGTAGCGCTGGGGATGGAACCTAGAGTCTTGCACCTGCTTGGCCAGTGCTGTGCCACTGAGCCCCACCCCTTTCCCTACTAGCTGGGCAAACCTGGGCAAATTGCTTAATCTCTGTTCCTCAGTTTCCTCACCAATGAAACGGGGAATAACAGCACCTGGCTCATGAGATTGTCACGAGGACTAAAACTGGGCTGGGGACACAGTGTGAGCACAGCACACCAGTCTATGTGATCCTTCTGTTTACAGCACATGGAAGATATTTTTTTATAGTTCTGAGCTCTGCCCTTTGGAGGTCACACACAGAAGTGATTAAAATATCTGGTCATGCAGGCTTGTGTTTGCACTGGGTCAAATGGACTCGCTCCGTTTGAGTTCAAGCCTGCTGCTGGAAATGTCTGTGGCTGCGCAGAAAATGTGTCCCAGGCCAATGGGGGGAAGGGAGGTGAGCTACTTACTGTACTTTGGATTGAGAGGACTCAGGGACGACAACCAGAGTGAAAAGGAAATGCAGTTTGGGGATGAGGACGAACTAGAGTTTGACCGTGACACAGAGCATGATTAGAGATGGGGAAACTGGAAGCAGGCCACACAGAACTGCACGTGGCCAGTCACAGAGACCTCTGTTAGAGCATTAGGGAAGTCGATTGCCCCATGAGCATCCTGTCCCAGACCCTCCTCGCTTCTGTCCTGGAAAGCTGGTGTACTGGCTAGTTTTGTGTCAACTTGACACAAGCCTGGAGTTATCACAGAGAAAGGAGCCTCTCTTGAGGAAATGCCTCCATGGGATCCAGCTGTAAGGCATTTTCTCAATTAGTGATCAAGGCTTGTGGGTGGGACCATCTCTGGCTGGTAGTCTTGGGTTCTATAAGAAGCAAGCTGAGCAAACCAGGGGAAGCAAGCCAGTAAGTAACATATCTTCATGGCCTCTCCATCAGCTCCTGCTTCCTGACCCGCTTGAGTTCCGAGTTCCAGTCCTACCATCCTTTGGTGATCAACAGCAATGTGGAAGTGTAAGCTGAATAAACCCTTTCCTCCCCAACTTGCTTTTTGGTCATGATGTTTTGTCCAGGAACAGAAACCCTGACTAAGACAGCTGGAGAGGTCAAAACTATGTCTTCTCCATCTTACCCAGAGTTTCAGTTGGGTGAGACATATACCTTAGAACTGCTGTGGACACAGTTCAGTTGTGGCAGATCCAGGGTGGCCTTCTCTGAAGGTTCTGTACTGTGGACACTCCAGATTCTTGTTTTCCAGTGGTGTGTTTATCTGAGTGTGTAGTTTTTGTGGTTTATTTGAGCTTGGTATGTAGTTCAGGCTGGCCTAAGATCATCCTGTCTCAGCCTCCTGAATGTTGAGATTACACCACACCCGGCTTAGTTCTTTTCTTCCCTTTTTTTTTTTAAAGATTTATTTATTATATGTAAATACACTGTAGCTGTTTTCAGACACACCAGAAGAGGGCATCAGATCTCATTACGAATGGCATGTGGTTGCTGGGATTTGAACTCAGGACTTTTGGAAGAGCAGTCAGTGCTCTTAACCACTGAGCCATCTCTCCAGCCCCTCTTTTCTTCCCTTAAGGAGCAGGGTTCTTCCTGTGGCATGCCACTCCAAGTAGCTCTAGTAGATCCAGCAGGACCTCTGCCCAGGGAATTCTAGCAATCCTTGAAGATATTCTCCTTATCCTCCAGGAAGCTACTAGCCTCTGGCTCCTGATTGTTCCAGACTCACCACTCTAGAGCTGCCAGACTCTAGGCAATTAATTATATTACCCACTCGCTACCTAACTACACACACACACACACACACACACACACCATCTGCCCATACACAAACACACACACAATCTGCCCATGCATACACACACACACACACACACACACACACACACACACACACACAGCCATCCATTTCCCATCATTCGTTTCTTCGTTCCTTCCATGCTGGTTGAGCTCTTAGCAGTCCTCAGATGAGGGTCTGGGCCAAGGGAGACAGATCAAATGGTTGTTGTGAAACAAACTATTTTAAGCATGGTGGCTTATGTCAGTAACAATCATTTCTTTTTAAAACCTTTTTATCTTTTTTTTTTTTTTCTGGGCTGGAGAGCTGGCTTATCAGTTAAGAGCTCACACTGCTTTTCCAGAGGAGCAGAGTTCAGTTCCCAGCACCCACATCTGGTGGCTCACAGCCAGCTGTAACTCCAGCTCTGTGTGACCTAACATCTCTGGCCTCTTTGGGCACTTGCACACACATATGTATATCCACACACAGCCATACATATATACATGTGATTTGGAAAAATAAATCTTTAAAATTGTTTTACTTTTTAGTGTGTGTGCATGTGTGTGTGTGTGTGTGTGTGTGTGTGTGTGTGTGTATGCGTGTGCAGATGCTCTTCACCACAACAAATGTGTAAAGGTGAGTGGGTAACTAGGGTGTCAGTTCTCTTTCCATTCCTGAGGCAGGATCTCTCTTCCAGTTTCAGCCATGCTAAGAGTTCTGGCTCACCAGCTTCAAGATGATTTTCCTATCTCTGCCTGAGTGACGATGCCTTTCTTTCTAAGCAACCCACGTAGCACACACATTCTGAGACTGAAAGCTGGAAGCTGAAAGCCAACAAGAAGAAACTTCCCTCTCAGTCCAGGTTGATTTCTCCATATCATGCAACAGAGACGCCGTGTCCTCAGCAACGCAGTCTTATCCTGTTCTGGAGGGCAATTTTTGCGGTGGTTGGTTTTTTGTCAAGGGCCATCTGGGAAGAGGGCTCAGCTGGCAAAGGAGCTAGCTGCCAGCTCTGAACGTGAGCAAAGTCCTAAGATCCAGGTGATAGGAGGAGACAGATAGCTTCCATCAGTTGTCGGTGGTTGCCTGTAGGAAACATACATACACACAACACACACACACACACACAGAGGGGGGGGGAGAGAGAGAAATGTGGAATAAATGCCTCCATCAGTTGACCTACATAATATTTTCTATCTATCTATCTATCTATCTATCTATCTATCTATCTATCTATCTATTTATTTACATGTCTGTTATGGTGGTCTATCAACCAGCTTTTATTTTACTACCTATGGGTATAACATGAACTTGGTATTCTGAAAAAAAAAAACTTACAAATATTGGAAGAAATGAGTCAGGCTTTAAGTATCAGCAAGAGGGTAGTTGGTTTGATTGTTGCTGGTATAACAACTTTGGTTACATTAATAATAGCTAGTGCCACTGCTTCTGCAATTGCCTTGCTGGCTGGAAGAAGTTAAGACAGCCACTTTTGATAGTCATTTAGCAAAAAATGTTACTAATGTTCTTAGTATTTTTTTTTTCAGGACAGGGTTTCTCTGTGTAGCCCTCGCTGTCCTGGAACTCACTCGGTAGACCAGGCTGGCCTCGAACTCAGAAATCTGCCTGCCTCTGCCTGCATTTTCAGTGACAGGTAAGGAAAGCATTCTCATCGGAACAACCTAAGAGAAATGCAGTCTTATTTGTGAAATAAAAAAGGAAGATGTGAAGAGCTTTGGGTGGCCCTTCTAGGAAATTGGCAAGAATATTGAACATTGGGCTAGGACAAGAAAGTAATACAGCCAAGGAATGTATTCCTTATATCTTGATCATCTTGATAAGTCGATATAAACAGTGACCTCCGGACCTTTGTTTAGGCCTTGTTTGTTCCTTGACTACTTTGTTTGTTTATGCCTTAGCACTGGCCATAATCTTTGCATGTACCTAGAATGATATAAAAGCAGAGTGGAAAACTTGCTTCAGCACTTGCTGAGGTCATACTATCATGTTGTCTGATTGCTTTTTTTTTTTTTTAAATCCTTGCTCCCTCCCTCAAAACCCAGTGGACTGACTGAGCTGGCTTGGCTATTTTTTAAAAGATTTATAAGCCAGACGGGGTGGCGCATGCCTTTAATCCCAGCACTCGGGAGGCAGAGGCAGGTAGATTTCTGAGTTCGAGGCCAGCCTGGTCTACAGAGTGAGTTCCAGGACAGCCAGGGCTACACAGAGAAACCCTGTCTCGAAAAACCAATAAATAAATAAATAAATAAATATTTACCTATTTGTTTAAAAGATTAAAATTTTCCTTTTGAAAGATTTAATACCATTATTAAATTATTTTAAATAATTTAAAACTACTTTTTAAAACAGATTTAAGGGGCTGGAGAGATGGCTCAGTGGTTAAGAGCACTGACTGCTCTACCAGAGGTCCTGATTTCAATTCCCAGCAACCACATGGTGGCTCATAACCATCTGTAATGGGATCTGATGCCCTCTTCTGGTGTGTCTGAAGAGAGTGACAGTGTACCCACATACATTAAATAAATCAATAAATATTAAAAAAAACAGATTTAAAGATGTATAAATTTATTTAAAAATAGATATATTTAAAGATTTATTTATTATGTATACAGTATTCTGCTTGCATGCCAGAAGAGGGCACCAGATCTCATTATAAATGGATATGAGCAACCATGTGGTTGCTGGAAATTGAACTCAGTACCTCTGGAAGAGCAGTCAGTGCTTTTAACCTCTAAGCCATCTCTCCAGCCCCACTTCCTTTTCTTTCTTTTTTTCTTCTTTGTTTCTTCTTCTTTTTTGACAAGGTCTTACTGGCTATCCTGGATCTACAGAGACCAAACTGGCCTTGAACTCAGAGATCTGCCTGCCTTAAGAGTGTAATGTATTAAGTTGTTTTGGTGCAGAATATGGCTTAGCTTGGTAAATGTTCCATGTGCACTTAAGAAAACCAGGGCCAGATATTTGATCACACTGTGAACCCTGAGATTGTGTTATTTACTGAAAAACCCTCTTTCTAGTTGTGGTGTGGCTGAGCCTTAGCACACACCTTTAATCCCTCTGGTTGGAATACAAACAGGCCCTTAGTACACACTTAATCCCAAGCAATAAAGGTAAAGTTAGTTTGTAGAAGGAAGCACCTGTGTTTGAAAGTGATTTCTAATTAAATGGCAGACAAAGTGACAAATCAGAGAAAGATTTGACAGAACACGGTATGCGCAACTCCCATGAGAACAGAGAAAAGGGAAACTACTTTTTTTTTTTTTTTTTTTTTTTTTGGTTTTTTTCGAGACAGGGTTTCTCTGTGTAGCCCTGGCTGTCCTGGAACTCACTTTGTAGACCAGGCTGGTCTCGAACTCAGAAATCTGCCTGCCTCTGCCTCCCGAGGGAAACTACTTAAGGGAGAGCTGGGAGTGGGCTGTTTACCCAGAGCAGCTGTACAGAGGCAGGCTGCAGAGGGAGAACAAGCTATGCACAGGTGAAGAGAGAGTGAGCCGAGAGAATGAGAAGGACCCACAAGTGGGGTTGGAGAGATGGCTCAGTGGTTAAGAGCACTGACAGCTCTTCTGAAGATCCTGAGTTCAAATCCCAGCACCCACATGGTGGTTCACAACCATCCATAATGAGATCTAATGCCCTCTTCTGGTGTGTCTGAAGACAGGTACAGTGTACTGTATACAACAATAAATAAATCTTTTTAAAAAAATTTTTAAAAAGAGAGAGAGATCAAAAAGCTTGCTGTTGTTTAGTGGAGCAGAGT
This sequence comes from Mus musculus, assembly GCF_000001635.26. Classification (NCBI taxonomy): domain Eukaryota; kingdom Metazoa; phylum Chordata; class Mammalia; order Rodentia; family Muridae; genus Mus; species Mus musculus. The sequence continues at coordinate 6,041,324 of NC_000085.6, forward strand.
ATAAATGTCTGCTGTGCCAACCAGGATGGCCATGTTTGTGTTTTCCTAATTGTTGGGAAAGAACTATGGAAATATTTTTTTGTAGACTGGTTTGTTTTCCTTTGCAGTTCAGTCACATTTAGCTTTTTTGTAGTTTAAAGTTCATTTCAGCAAATAAATATTTAGGATTGTTATAGTTGCATTATTATTGCACGTGCGTGCATGCATGCATGCACGCGCGCACACACACACACACACACACACAGAGGCCCGCATGATGTCCTCAGGGGCCAGAAAAAGGGCACTGGATTTCCTAGAACTAGTTGTCAATGGCTGAGAGCCACCCTGTAGGTGCTGCTACTGTCCAAAGGGTGCTCTAAAGCACTGAGCTGCTCTCAGCTTGTGACGTGACTTTAACACTGGTGCTGTTCTTTACTCAGAATCCTATTTGTTGGTTTTGTTTGAAAACAAACCAAACCAAGCCCATTGTGGTCCCTATTTTGAGCTCAGGGTCTGTGTAGGGTAGTCTGAGGGCCGTAGCCAAGTCCAGCACGTTTGCAGCTCCCGTGATGCAGTCTGACAATTAGCATCTGAGCAGCATGGGCTTTCCAGTGATGCCGCTGTCAGGAGCCTCGCGTGCTCCAGTGAGCACGGCTCCCCCGACACGCTCCTGCAAGTTACCCCAATAAACTCACTGGCTCAAACTGGATTGGGTGGGAATTGTTTCTTTGCTCCATGGCTACCCCACCTGGGGTGAACAGGCATGTCCATGCCTCTCCCTAGGAAAAACAGCATAGCAAATCAAGTTGAGTCTAGGAAAGGAGACGGTTGCACTCGGCCTGGTGTGAGAGGACAATAGTCTGTGTAGGTGCAGCTGTGGAGGAGATGGCAAAGAAAATGAGACTACGGAAGCTGAGGCAGTGGGATCAAAAGAACGTCCTCTCTTGCCAAACCTCACTGTTCCCACTCCTGCCTCCCACCCCACCAGGCTCTATTCCCACAGAGGCACTGGAGAGATCCCACTAGACCTAAGTCAAGCATCACCCTCACACCCTCCGGTGGGCCCTCATGCTTCACAGTACAGGCCCACGATGTAACCCGGGACTGAGCCCTCACCTATCAGCCACTCTTCACTAGTTCCTCTCTAAGCGTCCAAAACCCCGCACCTGCGTCCCTGCTGCTGGAGCTCTGCCCAGCCACTCATCCGCTGCACCTTCTCAGGGTTTGCCGGTCTCTCCCCAGTGTTACCTCCTCACTGAAGCTTACCCTGTGCTCACTGATCACCCTGAAGCCAGCACCTCCAGATGCCTGGTACCCTTTCCATTTTTCTATGTGTGATCTGAGTGCCTATGCCCTTGTGAATACATGGAGACCAGAGATCGTGTCCTACTCTGTAACTCTGCACCCTATTCTCTCGAGACATGGGGCTTTCAAGGAGCCTGAGCAAGGCTGGTGGCCCATGAGCCTTCTCTCTCTGTCTTCCGCGGCAGGAGGAGTATCGGCTTGTGACTGCAACCGATTTGTTCTTTGAGGATTTGAACTTGGGTCCTCATGCTGGGACAGCACACACAGTTACTTCCCGACGCTTCTCTCAACTCTCCAGTAGTCTTTCTTTCCTTTTTCTCTTTCTTTTTTTTGGGGTGGGGTGGGGTAGGGCATGGTTTCTCTGTGTCTCTGTTTCTTCCTGTCTTGGAATTCATTCTGTAGAACAGGTTGGCCTTGAACTCAGAAATCTGCTTGCCTCTACCCCCAATTTTCTGGGATTAAAGGCATATGCCACACCTGACCAGTAGTAGCATTTCTTACCTTCCAGTTTTTAGGTAATTCACTAATATTGCTAACATTAAGTTGCCCCATTGAACATTTGATTGTCCTGCTTCAGCATTTAAGGGGAGCTGGAATAAAATGCTGTACTGTCACACCTGGCATTGGTTGTGAAAGACTCCAAAAGGAGCCCCTTGCTCAGGCCTCAGGACAATAGCGAACACCCAAGAACTCACGACAGACCGAGCTTGTTGCAAACCACCTGAGGCTTTATTCGGGGAAAACCAGAGCTCTGGGGACGACTCATATCCCACGACTCATATCCCACGCAGGGGTAGAGGAGTCGACCTCGAGGGGAAAGGGGTCCCAGTTTTTATAGGCCCTCAGGGGGGAAAGGAGAAGGGGGGGGGGAGTAGGGGATTTCCAGATCTAAACAATGTCTATTCTCAAGAAATGGGTATGGGAGAGGTACAAGGAAAGAGGCTGGTGTAGGTGTAGCAACTCCGGATTGGCCCGGCTGTGGTTGCTGGGTTGATTTTCTGACTCTTTCTCAGCAACCAATATCACAAACACCTGGCAATGGGCTTCATCAGTGGGCACACACATGGGTCAAGGAACGGTCAAAACATTGGCAGACACACAGGTTCAAGGAGTGGCCAGAGCATTGTGCACCTCTATTTTTCTAAATCAGTGAAGCTACTTCTGCTAACACTGACATCTATCTTGCCAATTTCAGGGCTTCTGTGTCCTTTTACATTCTGTCAGGATCTTTCAGTTGTTTTGTTGTTGTTTCTTTTTTTTTTTTTGTTTTGTTTTTCAAGACAGGGTTTCTCTGTGTAGCCTTGGCTGTCCTGGAACTCACTCTGTACACCAGGCTGGCTTCGAACTCAGAAATCCACCTGCTTAGCCGGGTGTGGTGGTGCACGCCTTTAATCCCAGCACTTAGGAAGCAGAGGCAGGCAGATGTCTGAGTTCGAGGCCAGCCTGGTCTACAGAGTGAGTTCTAGGACAGCCAGGGCTATACAGAGAAACCCTGTCTCAGAAAACCAAAACCCAAAAAAAGAAAGAAAGAAAGAAAGAAAGAAAGAAAGAAAGAAAGAAAGGAAGGAAGAGAGAGAGAGAGAAAGAAAGAAAGAAAGAGAGAGAGAAATCCGCCTGCCTCTTGACATTGTTTTTAAAATTACATTTGTATGCGAGTCTGCTCATATATATGGGAAGAGCACCCTCTAGCTGAGAAATGATTAAATAGGTTGTAGAGGCCAGAGAAGTTTGTTATGAGTCAGTTGTCTCCTTCCACCATATGGGTCCTGGTGATTGCTCTTCTCATTAGACTGCCCAACCCCCGATTTTTTTGTTTTGTTTTGTTTTCTTTTTTTGCCACGAGGTGTTTTTATTTTCATCAATCATACAAATAATTTTCTATAATATCCCAGGGCAAACCGGTGAAATTTGGCAGACCGATTAGCGGAGGGGTCCCCTTCAGAGACCCGTGGGCCGGTGGCATCGGCTCGGAGTGCCCAGGTTTCACAGTGCAGCTTGTGGCTCGGGTCCATCTTACAGGTGGCTCTTCCTCCAAATCACGAGGGGGTGGGGTGGGGTGGGATGGGGAAGTCTTCCTAGGCTTTTAGGAGATTTCACTCCTCTTTTCCTGTTCAGTGGTCTCTTTGGTCGGCAGGGTGTTCTCCTGCGTCTCGGTTTTCTTCAGCTTGCCCTTATTGAAGCTGGCGATTTCCCCTATGTCCGGCTTGTCTGCCATTTTCTTACAACTCGTGGATTCTCCTTCCAAGCTTGCGCTCCAGGTGCTCCCACTCTCGTTGCTGCAGCAAGAGACCTTATTTTGTTTTTCGAGACAGGGTTTCTCTGTGTAGCCCTGGCTGTCCTAGAACTCACTCTGTAGACCAGGCTGGCCTCGAACTCAGAAATCCGCCTGCCTCTGCCTCCCGAGTGCTGGGATTAAAGGTAGGCGCCACCACGCCCAGCTTTTTTTTTTTTAGATAGGATCTCACTCTATAGCTGTACGCTGGCCTCAGATTTATGATGCTCTTCCTGCCTCAGTCTCCCAATTTTCTGGGATTGTAGGAGTGGGCCACTATGCTCTGCTCACTACATGATTTCAGAGGTTGAGTAGACCTGAACTGAAGACCAGACAAGGGAGCCCTCCCTCGACATCTTGGGGCCAGGGAAGTTGAAGCCATAGGATCAGAGGAAATGTGGCAAGAAAAAAGGCCAACATGGACACAGAACTTAAATAAAAACAGACAGAGGAAGTAAGACAGATATATACCTGGGGGAGAGGAGGGATTGCCACAAAATGTAGGAGATTTTCAAGAATGGGGGAGGATGAGTGTGTAGGGTTAAAGGTAGCCAGTAGAAGTTCATAGCTAGCCTTATGGAGGAAGGAAAGGGGAGCCATCTCGGGATGTTAACTGTTAAAGACAACAGGTGGTGGTGAAGATGGCTGAGACCAAGAGCACAGGGCTGAGGGGCAGACAGGCACTGACACTGCTACCCTTTAATACAGTTCCTCCTGTTGTGATCCCCAACCATAATTACTTCGTTGCTACTTCATAACTGTAATTTTGCTAGTTATGAATTGTAAGTAAACGTCTGATATGCAGGATATCTCATTTGTGACCCCTGTGTAACGGTTTGATTCCCAAAGGGCTTACGACTCACAGGTTGAGAGCCAGCCACTGCCTTAAAGTCGTCTAGAATCAGTTTTCTTTCTTTTTTGACAGACAAGATGTTTAATTCCGTTGTACTGAAGGAAAGCCATTTTATGTATTTTTCTTAAGTGCTCTATCAGTAATGACAATTCTGAAAGCCCCTGTGTTATATTTTAACAACACAGTCACCTCCGGTTCTGTATTCACTGTCCGTGTTGTGACTCCCACAGTATAAATTCCTCCAGTTGATCTTCATGAATTCTTATATTTGATCCCCCCCCCCCTTAGGCCTCTGAATTCCGAGTGAGTCCGAGTTAAAAATGGGAGGAGCACCCTCTAGCTGATAAACCTGGGTAATGAGGTGTCCGCTTTCAGTTTCCATTCTGTACGCGACTATACTGCTTGTGTGAGCCCTAACAGACAGAATCAGCTCAGAACAAAGGGTCTGGCTATCTCCCAGGGATGAACACGCACGCCGACTGAGCTTTTGGGGTGTTGAAAAGTCAACGCCTTCGCACAGAACTCTCCACCCCAACCTAGAAATAACTGGCGTTCTGTTTTATGTCAGTCCGGACACGCAAGCACTGCTCCTTTTGCGGGCCCCGTAAGCATCCCCCCAGGCGGGATAGGGATCCCCGGCCTATGGACTGCGCTTTCTCAGCTGGCATCCAGCTGCCTTGGCACCCAGTCCGGGGCCACTCTGCCTACAGACCCTAGCAACCACTCACCTGCTTTTCTTTCCCTATAGGCCAGAAATTTTTCCTTTCTTTTCTCATTGGTCCGCGTAACTTTATCGCAACCAATCGGCGGTAGCCACGGGAACAAACTCACTCCTACACAACCTGCGTTGGGGGGAGGTAACCTGGGAAGACCTATATCTGTTTTCTGCACCGCTATTTTTTTCCGAGAAGCACTTAACTTCTTACCGTGTCGTAGCTATCCCTGGAATGAGGCGCTTACACATTTTATTTCTTTCATGCCTGACATAAAGTCTGGCCCTTGCTCGCTCCTGCCCCCCGTCCAAATGGCTCGGCCCGCGGAACGCCCCATCTTCCAGGCACATTGAGAGCCGGAGTCTTGGAGGAGTTTAGGGTGGTGATTCTACAACGGCGACTAGCAAGTGGCGGGCTTCAGCCCTTTCCCGCTGCTCTCCTGGTCGCGACCACACGTCACAGCTCTCGCTCGTTCCGGTTGCTCGCGCACGGGCCCCAGAAGCGCAGGCGAGATCGGAGCGCGCAAAGAGAACTTGGTACGGTCCACTCCGCCGCGCCCCGCGCCGCCGGAAGTGAGGTGTCTTACCCCCGAAGTTCCGGTTCGCAGGGGGTGGGGAGTGTTGTTAACCGGAGCGGCTGCCGCAGTCGCGGTGATTGAGCGTGCTCGCGGCGCTGGGCTCCTGGTGAGTGGGCCTGGTCCTGATTGGGGTTGGGGGGTCGGCGTCTAGGACCTTGTCCTTTGGGGTCACTGCGATCAGCCCGCCCCGCTGCGTTCGGCCGCCAGTTTTCGGCCTGTCAGATGGCTGGAGACCTTAGGCGGCGGCGCGGCCACCGTTCCAGAGGCCGGGCCCCGCCTGCGAGGTTCGCAACTCCTAGCGTTCACAGGTGCGCGACTGTGAGGCGACCTGACTGGTTCTCAGCCCCGCCGCCGCACCCTGGCGGTCGGCCGTTTCTCCGGTTCTCAGAGTGGACACTGCTGGGGGCGGGGGGGGGGGCAGGGTTCCAGACTGACGTACCCCGATGGGCGCGCGTCTGCGCTGACCACCCTGGCACAGCTGTCACTGGTTGTGTCGCCTTCTCAAGCTGTGCCCTCTGCACCTTGCCTCCTCCACCCCTGGCGGGCCCAGCGAACCTGCCTCTAAAGCCTATCATCCCAGCTCCTTCAGAGGGTCAGCGGTGGCAGCCCCCCTCCTCCTAACTTTGCCTCAGTGACTCCCTAGAGGAGGCGCCTTGGCAGACAGCGTGGAAGAGCCCTAGATTTGAAACGAGATTGATCCAAGTTCTAGGCCTTGCATCAGTGTGAGCCTCTAACCCCTTTGAGTCCTAGTTTCTCGTTTGTGAAACAGGGAGTATATGCTGTTTTGAATCTAATGGCTGTCAAGGTGAAATGAGTGTTTGCCCTTACACTCTGCCAGGGACTGTGCTAGGTTTACATAGTGTGGATATCACAAATGTCATTTTCCTTGTGCAGGTCTCTGGGCCAGGGCGATGTTCCGCACCGCAGTGATGATGGCGGCCAGCCTGGCGCTAACCGGGGCAGTGGTGGCTCATGCCTACTACCTCAAACACCAGTTCTACCCCACTGTAGTGTATTTGACCAAGTCCAGCCCCAGCATGGCAGTGAGTTCAGGGCTCAGGGAAGAAGGAATGCCCGGGGAGGGAAGGAGGGGCAGAAGTGGGGCTACATGTCATAGAAGTAGGAGAGAAATAGCCCTGGGCCGCCTGACTTGGAATTATCTATGACAGTCTTGGGGACCTGTCAGAATGATTAGCCCCAGGCAGGGGAAAGCAGAAAATAACCTCAAACCACGACCTTTCCTCACCCCCAGGTCCTGTACATCCAGGCCTTTGTCCTTGTCTTCCTCTTGGGCAAGGTGATGGGCAAGGTGTTCTTCGGGCAGCTGAGGGCAGCAGAGATGGAGGTAATATGTTGGTGGCCCCAAAGGACAGGGTTCAGAGGAGGGTACCCAAATGATTGGTTTTCATATCATCCACTTCTCACCCCACAGCACCTTCTGGAACGGTCCTGGTACGCTGTTACTGAGACTTGTTTGGCCTTCACCGTTTTTCGGGATGACTTCAGCCCTCGCTTTGTGGCGCTCTTTACGCTGCTCCTCTTCCTCAAATGTTTCCATTGGTTGGCTGAAGACCGTGTGGACTTTGTGAGTTGGGAGTGGCTGATGGGCATGCCAGTGGATTGGGGTATGGGGCAACCCCAACCATCTTGATGGTGTCCCTCTCTGCCTCAGATGGAACGCAGCCCCAACATCTCCTGGCTCTTCCACTGCCGCATCGTCTGTAAGTGAGACTCATTGAAGAGGTGGGGGTGACTTGAGGGAAAAGAGGCCACTGAGGAGTAGACTGAAAAGTCAAAACCTATGAGCCACTACCCAGAGCCCTGGCTGCCCCTCCATCCACAGCTGCACAGGAAAGATAATTTAAGAAGTTAATTTGCATAGTCTCTACTCTGTTCCACTCCAGGGCTTCTTAACTGCCTGGGCACTCAGCTCTCTGCCTTCTCCCCTGGGCCTGGGTTGCCCCAACACCCTGCCTGGGCAAAAGTAGTTCCCAGAGGATTCGGCTTAGGTGTACACATTTAAGTAGATGGTGGGGCCAATCGCCATGGGGTGGGATTGTCGTGGAGCAGGAAGTGATTGTCAGGCCTCTGCTGACCTCGATTCCCTCCCTTTGGGGGTCTCCACAGCTCTCATGTTTCTCCTGGGTATCCTGGACTTCCTCTTCGTCAGCCACGCTTATCACAGCATCCTGACCCGTGGGGCTTCTGTGCAGCTGGTATTTGGCTTTGAGGTAAAACTGGCTTGGGGGAAGAAGCTGAGCTGGTCCTGCGTGTGCTGTGAGCAACCCCACAAGTGCTTCTGAGGGCCTGCCATGTCTCTACCCACTTACTGGCCACCAGGGAGCCTCTGCCATCTTGTCCTGGCCACCCTCATAGACTTCTAGGCTATTGCAGAAGGACACAAAGGAAGGCTGGTGTCGTGTAGAAGATTCTTGACCAAGTACCTTAGCAAGCCTTCCTGGAGGCTGATGTCATGAATGGAAAAGAGAAAACTGTTGGGTAGATCACCCAGGAGACGTGTCCCAGCTCACATCTGCTGAGTGCTTACCACATGCTGGGCCCTGTGCTGTGTTCATAGGTGACAGTTAATGCTTTGGAGGTAGAGTCAGTTGCTTTCGTCCCAGACTGGGAGGACCCCAGCTGTGTCTGCAGCCTGTGTTGGTATCACTGCACCTCTGTCTTGAAGCCTAGCTTGGCTAGAGCAAGGGGAAGCTGGTACTCACATCCATCTCCTGTCCCTCCCTCCAGTACGCCATTCTGATGACCATGGTGCTTACCATCTTCATCAAGTATGTGCTGCACTCCGTGGACCTCCAGAGCGAGAACCCCTGGGACAACAAGGCTGTATACATGCTCTACACGGAGCTGTTTACAGGTAACGGATTCCTAGGCCTCTTCCGGTCCACAGCAGCATCCGTCGGTGTGTCTGCCAGCCCTATGGCCAGCTGCGCTCTCCCTTTCCTCCTCAGGCTTCATCAAGGTCCTGCTGTACATGGCCTTCATGACCATCATGATCAAGGTGCACACATTCCCACTCTTTGCCATTAGGCCCATGTACCTGGCCATGAGGTGAGTCCAGCCTTGTCCCTTACTTCCTCAGACTGGTCTCTCCCATGTCTTCTTTCACTCACTGACTTGTCTCTTCAGGCAGTTCAAGAAAGCTGTGACAGATGCCATCATGTCTCGCCGAGCCATCCGCAACATGAACACACTGTAAGTGGGCTTGTTCTGGCTACTCCCAAACTCCGAGGTCCCCGTGCTTCCAGTTCTGGTCTTGACATGGACTCTGCCATCTTAACCAGGTACCCAGATGCCACCCCCGAGGAGCTCCAGGCAATGGATAATGTCTGCATCATCTGCAGAGAAGAAATGGTGACTGGTGCTAAGAGATTGCCTTGCAACCACATCTTTCACACGAGGTGGGAGAAGGTCTGGGAGACCTGCATCGTGGGCACAGGCTCATGGGGACCTGCTGACCGCTGCCTGATCTTACTCCCAGCTGCCTGCGCTCCTGGTTCCAGAGACAGCAGACCTGCCCGACATGCCGCATGGATGTCCTGCGGGCATCGTTGCCAGCCCAGTCACCACCACCTCCTGAGCCTGCTGACCAAGGACCACCCCCCGCCCCTCATCCCCAACCGCTGCTGCCACAGCCCCCTAATTGTAAGTGGCCCTTCATTTGCCCACAGAGGACCTTCTTTGTCCTCAGGTACTTGCCCTCGGCTGGGTACCGACAGTGCTGGGGAATCCCCGAGAAGCTCATTCTGGGTAGGAAGGGGTGAGAAGATGAGAAATAGACAAATGATGAGTGGTAAGCAGGGCCTGCCAGAGTGGAGGAGATCTCCTAGTAGCCAAGCGCACTGCCTGGGGTGAGACTGTCAGCCCAGCCTCTTCTCACTACTGTTTGTTTCTCTGCAGTCCCCCAGGGCCTCCTGCCTCCTTTTCCTCCAGGCATGTTCCCACTGTGGCCCCCAATGGGTCCCTTTCCACCTGTCCCGCCTCCCCCAAGCTCAGGAGAGGCTGCGGCCCCTCCACCCACCAGTACAGGTGAGCCTTGTGCATGCCAAGGCAGCTGGGGGGTGGCAGTCGGATCTGGAGACCAGGAGACTGACTTCCATTTTGCATTTGCCAGCCGTTTCTCGGCCTAGTGGAGCAGCCACCACCACAGCTGCTGGCACCAGTACTTCTGCCCCAGCACCTGGGTCTGTACCTGGCCCAGAGGCTGGTCCTGCCCCCGGCTTCCCTTTCCCTCCTCCTTGGATGGGTATGCCTCTGCCTCCACCTTTTGGTAAGTTGGCCACTCTCTGGGATATCTGGGGTGGAGAGCTGAGGCCCAGGTAGCTCAGCCTGACCTCTGTATCTCCTGCCAGCCTTCCCCCCAATGCCTGTGCCCCCTGCGGGCTTTGCTGGCCTAACCCCAGAGGAGCTGCGAGCACTAGAGGGCCATGAGCGGCAGCACCTGGAGGCCCGGCTGCAGAGTCTGCGCAACATACACACACTACTGGATGCTGCCATGCTTCAAATCAACCAGTACCTCACTGTGCTGGCTTCCCTGGGGTACGCATGCCACATTCAGTAGCGCTCCAAAAAGGTCCCATGTGGTTTTGACATCTTTCCCATGCGACATGTTTCCCATGCACCCTGTATTCAGGCCACCTGTCTACAGGCGTGCACAGGAGCTCTTGGCCACTCTACCTGCTTTCATCCTTCATTCAGGAAGTGCATCTGCACAGCCATGGAGGATCAATTTATTAGTGAGCTGGCTGTGAAATTTACTTGTTTTTTTCTAAGCTCAAATTATTTTTGACATTCGCTGCTACAACTCATCACCTCACGGCTGCCAGGGCTGACACGCTGAGGGAGCAGATCACAGTCACCTGAAGCCAGCTTGACCCATGCTTAAGTGCTAGTCTCATCACTTGCCTGAAGACTTGTATATTAGAATAGAAATCAAATCCCTAGTCACGTGACATGTGCAGAGGCCTGGTAGGAAGCCGGAGTCCAAGGCTTTAGCCTTCTGACCTGCTCAGTGCCTACCCTATCACTGGAGACTGAAGACTAATAGGAAAGTGTCAGCTGTCTGCCTGCAAGTGATTCAGAATCCTCGGGGACGAATTACTCGACCCTTTCATTGCTCTACCTGATAATCCAATCCGCCTATTCACTTATACTTACTCGTCACAAGGACTCAAGGATAGCTTGCCTTAGAGCTTGTCCTGCAAGGCTCATGGTGGTGGGTGGGTCGTAGGAGAATCTGTGCAGCCCAGAAGGCCAAGGTCAGGCCTCTTGTCCCTTCTCTTGGCAGGCCCCCCAGGCCAGCTACTTCAGTGAACCCCACTGAAGAGACTGCCTCTACAGTGGTATCTGCTGCCCCTTCCACCAGCGCCCCCAGCTCTGAGGCTCCTACCCCGTCTCCGGGAGCTTCCCCACCAATTCCTGAAGCAGAAAAGCCTCCTGGTAAGTGAGGAACCTCTAGGGGTGGGATGAAGGGTTCTCTGGGCTTCACCTCTGACCTCTCCTTCTAGCTCCTGAGTCAGTGGGCATTGTAGAGGAGCTTCCCGAGGATGGAGAGCCTGATGCTGCAGAACTCCGCCGGCGTCGCCTGCAGAAGCTGGAGTCCCCTGTTGCCCACTGACACTGCCCAGACCTGGCCCTGTTCTCTTGAGTGGCCCTCACTGGAACACGTCCTGCCATCAAGTGCCAGCTCCCTCTCTGCTTGCACCAGGGAGTAATAGCCCCAGTTGAGAAAGACTTGGCAGGATCTCTGAGGATCAAGGAGAAGTGTCTGGGCTTCCAGTCGATCCATCCCCAGTGCCCCTGGCAGCCATGGAGATACTGGTCAGCTCTAACCTCCCTCCACTTCTGCCATGTTCAACTGGGGCCTTCAAAGTAGAAGCTGAATCTCTGGTAAGCCTTCTCTTCCATGCTTTCTGGGAGAAGGTGAAGCCCCTCCAAGCCCTGCTTGTGAGTATGGGACCATGCTGCAGTGCCGAACAGTATTAGCTTCTGTTCCCAACTGTGGAAACCCAGAGGGGCTGAAGACAGACCAGGACCTTGCCCCACCCTCCTGCCAAGACTGGTACCAGTCTCTTTCCTCTAGCCCAGTCTTCCCAGAACCCCTTTGTGATGGTGGCTGTGCCCCCCGAAGCCCTGTGGCATTTCCATGTCTTACTGGCAACCACACAACTCAGGGAAAGGAGTGCCTGGGGGTGGGGCACAGGCGGGCAGCACCGAGGGACCCTGCCCTGCCCCTCCCCAGCTCTTTCCCCATATCACCCAGCAGCCACTGCCTGGTGGGCCTGGCTAAGGGTGTGTGCTGCTCCTTAAACCACTGCTCCCCAGAACCCAAGGCAGGCCACCTCCAACCTGTGGGATGTCGTCAGGATTGGAACTATTCTGTACCTACTGGCTTTGGGCTTAAATTTTGTCTTCTGAATTTGAATGCTTGACCCCAGGAAGGAGGAGCAGGTGTGGGGCTAGGTACCTGGACTTCGCAGTTTAGAACAAGCTCTGGGCCGGGCCGGGCCAGGCCAGGCCTAGGGAGCCAAGGCCTAGCTGCTGCTTCCTTCTTTTGGTTTTGTGTTACAGGAGTTTCTGGAGAGTTTCAGATGATTATTTAATTTGTAAATATTGTATAAATTTTAATAGCTTAAATTGTATATACAGCTCAATAAAAACTTGCATTAATGATTGGTAGAACGTGTCACCTAGGGTAGGGCTGGGCTCTTAGTCTACAGACCTAAGAATGGACCGGCCTGTGGTTCCTGGGATGAGGGTGCTGAGATCAGCAACTAGAGAGCACTGGGAGGTTGCTACCGCTAGCTACCTTAGGTCTGAGGTCACACAGGGTAGGCAGGTTCTGAACACCGTTTAACATTGTTTAGCCAGTTTAATGGTGGGTTGGACATGTGGCTGGTGAGGTGGGCGCCAGAAGTGAAAGGTCTGCATTTTGTCTTCACACCCCTGTATAGTTGATTACAGGTCACAGGGTGATTCCCCAACCCTACCTAGTACAGCACTCAGAACCTAAGATATTGCTTGTCTCATCCACTCCCGTCCATGTCTTTTTGCTGTACTGTCTTCTGTTCCATAGCTTCCACCACGCCCGGCCTATAGCAGGAGCTCTAGGTCAAGGATTGATTCCTTGATGGGTCTATGCTGTGAAGCCTCCAGAACAGGGTTGGGTGGTCGCTTCCAGAACAGCAAACAATAGGAAATGTATTAAGTTTATAATGGGACAGCAGTTTGTAATCTCAGGCTTTTCCACTGGTGCTCAGCCCAGTTCCTGAATTATGACTTACAGGCGCATTTGTATGTGCAATGCTTATGGCCGTAAACTAGACTTGCTCCCACTAGTTCATAACCCATTTAACCCATTTAAACGAGACTACGCCTGCCACATGGCTGGTGAGTTTCCTCTCCTCAGTTTGCTACATCCTGCTTCCTCCAAGTCCAGGGTGAATCTCCCTGTCAGATGTCCCGCCTTCTAGTCCTGCCTCAGCTCACTGGCCATCAGCTTTTGATTGACAGGGGATGCTTCCACACAATGCACAAGAGATTATCTATACAGCAGTTAATATCTGCTTTTGATAGCTTGATTGTTGCTATGGCCTCCCATGTTGGGACAGCTCTCAAGTGGACACATGGACACACAGGTCTACTTGTACTTTATGAAAGCAAGGCCTTATCTCAAAGCCCTTTCATCCTAAGTACTTAAGCCCTGATTTTTGTATCCCATTCCAGAGACTCAAATCCACCTCCTCTCTGGAGGCCAGTCTGTCGCGAGCACTGCCACAGGGCTGACCATCAGGCCTCAGAAGCCTTTCTCAAGAAGCCAGGCTTTAAGTTGCTCATCAAAGTAGCCCTTGATTCGAAGAGTACCTGTCACCTCATTAACCTGGGTGATAGGTGTCTTTCCCAGCAGTGGGCTCAGAAATTCTTCCACATCCTTCTGTAGGGCCTGGGGAAAGATAAACTCCAGTCACCAGTTTCCAATCACAGGACCCCATGCCTTCATCCCTGGAAGATTCGGGTACACACCCAAGCCACTTACCCAGATGTCACCTTCCACTTTCCGAATCAAGGTCATCTGTCGGTTGCCGTGTGTGATCTCCTTGTAGACAGGAATATTGTGCATCCGAGAGCGACGAACAAAGTAGGGCAAGCTGGGAAGAGGATCTATAAAGGGATACAGTATAAAAAGCCAGCTTATCATAGCCTCATCCACCTCAACCAAGGCCTTTCCCCTCACCGAAGCTGCAAAGGGCTCTGTCAGGGTTTGCTGGTCTCAAACTCTATATAGCTAAGACCTTGAACTCTTTCCACCTCCAAGTTCTGCGATTACAGGCCTGCTGCACCTGCTATAATGTATTAAATCCTAATGGACAAGACTGCCTTAGACTGCAGATCATCTCTGTTCTTCAGTTCATAGAGTCAAGGCTGAATTTTTACCTTGGTCCTATGGTCCCCACATAGACCTGCTACCATCTAAGTGCACAACAGAAAAGAAGGTGGGCACGACTATTCATGCCTAGAAGTCAGGCTGGGCATGCTGGCTTACACTTTAATCCCAGCACTCTGGAGGAAGAGGCATGGGGTCCTGTGATTGGAAACTGGTGACTGGAGTTTATCTTTCCCCAGACCCTACAGAAGGATGTGGAAGAATTTCTGAGCCCACTGCTGGGAAAGACACCTATCACCCAGGTTAATGAGGTGACAGGTACCCTTCGAATCAAGGGCTACTTTGATGAGCAGCTTAAAGCCTGGCTTCTTGAGAAAGGCTTCTGAGCCCAGCCTGGTCTACAAAGTGAGTTCCAAGACAGCCAGAGCTACACAGAAAAACCCTGTCTACAAACAAGCAAACAAATGAAGGCAGGCATGGTGGCACATTCCTTTAATCCCAGTAGTGGAATTTCTGAGTTTGGAGCCAGTGTGATCCACAGATTAAAAACTAGGCTAGCCAGGGTTACACACACTTACTTAAAAACATAAATAAGGGGCTGGTGAGATGGCTCAGCGGTTAAGAGTGCCGACTGCTCTTCCAAAGGTCCTGAGTTCAAATCCCAGCAACCACATGGTGGCTCACAACCATCTGTAATGAGATCTGACGCCCTCTTCTGGTGTGTCTGAAGACAGCTACAGTGTACTCACATATAATAAATAAATATTTTAAGAAAACAAATAAAAGCAGTTTACTAGAGTATGTGTGTATCTATCTACCTGCATCTTTGGGGACCCCCCACCCCCTACCCCTCAGCTCGGGGACTACTCTCTCCTTTCCCATTGACCCAGTGAGGCTGACAGCATCTGGAACAAAGAGATGGGAGTTAAAGGGATTCTTATTGGGTTTTGTGTGTGTGTGTGTGTGTGTGTGTGTGTGTGTGTGAATTAGTGGTTTGCCTACATGTCTGTGAGGCTGTCAGATCACTTGGAATTGGAGTTACACATGGTTGTGAGCTACCAGGTGGGTAGGTCCTGGGAATTGAACCTGAGTTCCTTGGAAGAGAAGCTAGTGCTCTTAATTGATGAGCAAGCAACCTCTTCAGCCCTCTTGGTCTCTCTGTAGTTCCAACTGTCCTAAAACCTTGTACTGGCAATGAGACTTTACAAAACAAAACAAAACAAAACAAAACAAAACAAAAACCCCACACTGGACTCTGCATTAAGGTTTCACATACTGAGATGATACCCATTTTGTTGAATTTACATAGGGTTCGTTGGACTGGAAGAAGAGAACTCCACACACATGGGTCTTCTCTGCTTTTTCACTACAAGGTAAGACCTCACCCCAGGAACATAGGGTGCTGCTGTTGGTACCTTCCCCAGGGGCAGGACAATACTAACCCTCCTACATCTTAGAACTTCGAAACCCACTGGAAAGTCCAAAGCCTCTATTGTTCAACTCACCTCTGGGAGGCTGCCAACCACTAGGAGTGGGGTAATGTTTATGTTTTGGTGGCTCTGGGATTTTGGTAGGGGGGAGCAGGCGCTCCACAAATTGGTATTCATCCACAGACTCCACAAAGCCGGGGTTATCAGGAGGCCCCTGGGTCTGGCTCTAAGGCAAAACAAACCATCTTTCCTTTAGTTTAATTAACACAGGAGAACTTTAGCTTAAAAAAAAAAGCATGAGTAAAAACTTGAACTGAGAAAAGCACCAGACTTGGATATTTTAGTGTGCATGATACCGGGGGTGGGGGTGGGAGTGACCTGAAAGAAAATTCTCAGTCAGAATCCCAAGACCTCTCCAGGACTCAAATGGCAAACGTGCATAATCCGGAAAAGCCGATTAAGCATACGACTGACCTATACAGTACTCTTCAGTATTTGTCTTTGAACATGTTTTTGAAACTCTTTAACTCCGAAATGACATGCTTGATCGATCAGGCACCGAGCGGGGACATACAGCTGCTCTCGGTCTTACCCAACTCTTGGGATGCGGCAGCCACATTCCCAAACCCAGACTCTCCAAGCGCAGTCCAGGCTCTGCACCTGCCCTCTCCACCCTCAATCTACCCTCCATAAAATGAAGCGGAGTACATAGCAAATCTAAGGCCTCGTGAGGGAATACGAAGTTCAGGGTGGTCATGAGCAACAGTGAGGCTCACACACAGCCTTCTGTCCACCGGGCTCTTACCAGCTTCCGTCGCCCGTAGCTCCGACCGAGGCAGCTCCTCCAGTCCTGCAAAGCGGCTCGCAACACCGCTGCTGCCATCTTGGCGCCTCAACTGAGTGTCATATGCGCGCGCAGCCGGGCTCGCCCCGCCTCCCTCTGCGCGCGCAGGCCACAAGGACCGAACGCCTGCGTACAGCGTAAGGGGCGGGCTGGGACGGCGGTGGGCGGTACAAACCACCAGCGATCCGCGCGGTCGCGCTGCAGTGACGTCACACGCAGCAGGCGGTGAGGACGTGCGCGCCCCCACTTCTTCCTCTTTCTTGACTCCATCTTCGCGGTAGCAGCAGCGGCGTCCGCGGGCTAGGTGAGACACGGGGGACTGCTGGGCCAGGAGCGCTCGGTAGCCAGCGGTCTACGGGCTCAGAGGGTGCGGGGAAGGCAAAGTACAAGGGCGGTTCTGCGGCCTTCGCTCCGTCTCCATCCGGGTCCCCGGCGAGCCTGGCCTTCCGCATGGGAGACCGCGCAATCCCCCGCCTTGATTACCGTACCGCGACCTTTCTCCTGGGCTGCTCCCTATCATCACTCACAAGCCTTTCTTCCTTCAGTAGCCAACATGCAGCTCTTTGTCCGCGCCCAGGAACTACACACCCTCGAGGTGACCGGCCAGGAGACGGTCGCCCAGATCAAAGTAAGTATGTACTGATCCCTGATTCCTAACTGCACTCCTTTACCTCCAGGCCCACGGGGAAAGTTTGTCTACTTATAAACATTGCTCCTTTTTTTCCTTAAGGATCATGTGGCCTCCCTGGAAGGCATTGCCCCCGAAGATCAAGTCGTGCTTCTGGCAGGCTCGCCGCTGGAGGATGAGGCCACCCTAGGCCAGTGTGGCGTAGAGGCCCTGACCACTCTGGAAGTAGCAGGCCGCATGCTGGGAGGTGAGTGCTTTTTTTCAGAGCTAATGGAATGTCTGTAGGTAAACCATGTGATAGGTCCTTTCTCTGATAGTATACTTGTGCCTTCTAGGGACTTTAGATCGTAGTGATAGTTAAGTCTGGTTTTCAGTATCCCCACTAAAACCTGGTGGTAGGGAGGCAGTGACGCAATCGGATCACTGTGAATTCCAGGCCAACCAGGGCTACACAGAGGAGCTCTGTCTAGGAAAAAAGCAAAAGGAAAGTAATAATAATTAAAGTCTTGTTATTAGGTTCTCAGTGTGCTCCTCCTGTCTTTGCTCTGTGTGTAGAATGTTAGCTAAGAGTATGGATTGGTTTTTAGAGTCCTTGCCTTAGTATCTGTCAGCTCTCAGCACTGCACAAACTGGTTGTGACTTGAAGTGGAAGACAAGACGTGGACAGCTATGTTGTGACCCTGTCTCTAAGCCTGTGCAACTTTCATTCTTTGTTGGGCCCAACTTGTCATTAAAAAGCTCAAGAGTTGAGGGAGGAAGAGTTGCTCTGGGCGTGACCTTGCTACTTAACCTGATCCCTTTCCCCACCCCTAACACAGGTAAAGTTCACGGTTCCCTGGCTCGGGCTGGAAAAGTGAGAGGTCAGACTCCCAAGGTGAGTGATTGGTGTTTGGACTTTGTTTCTTTCTATCACAGCCAAGTGAAGGCCTTTGGATTTCCCGTCTGTGTTCTCTTATGGAGAGAAGCTGGTGGGCAGGCATGGGAGAGGTCACCCAGGGTCTGATCAGTCCTTCCTTTCCTCAGGTGGCCAAACAGGAAAAGAAGAAGAAGAAGACAGGCCGGGCCAAGAGGCGAATGCAGTACAACCGGCGCTTTGTCAATGTTGTGCCCACCTTTGGGAAGAAGAAGGGCCCCAATGCCAATTCCTAAGTCCTATTGCCACCCTGCCATGCTAATAAAGCCACTGTGTCCAGACTTCTTATGTTTTCTTCATTTGTAAGGCTGTGACTAGAGGCTAGCAAAGTGCCTTGGTCTCAAGTAGGAAAAAAAGGGGGGGGGCAGTGGTGGGGCACGCCTTTAATCCCAGCACTTGGGAGGCTGAGGCAGGTGGATTTATGAGTTGGAGGCCAGCCTGGTCTACAAAGTGAGTTCCAGGACAGCCAGGGCTACACAGAGAAGCCCTGTCTTGAAAAACAAAACAAAAAAACAAGGAATCCTTAGAAGATCACAGAGGATGTGTTTACTGAAAGGATAGCTGAGCCGAAATACAGAAATGTGACAAGTGGTATTGGAAAGGTACAGATTCTATGGGCTCTGCCAGACAGCTTTTGGGTTTGTGTTGGTTCACTTTCCATTATGACGGCACTAGTGTTTTTGTTACAGGCATGCCCTATAGATGATCCACTAAGGCAGATCACCCATCTACCCCTCTATAGACCTCATAATGCTTAACAATACAAACTAAATTTCAACACAACTTGAGGGAAAACATTGTTTTTTTTTTTTTGTTTGTTTTTTAAGATTTATTTATTTATTATATGTAAGTACACTGTAGCTGTCCTCAGACACTCCAGAAGGAGTCAGATCTCATTACAGATGGTTGTGAGCCACCATGTGGTTTCTGGGATTTGAACTCGGGACCTTTGGAAGAGCAATCGGGTGCTCTTACCCACTGAGCCATCTCACCAGCCCACATTGTTGGTTTTTAAAAGAGATTTATTTATTATATGTAAGTACACTGTAGCTGACTTCAGACACCTCAGAAGAGGGCATCAGATCTCATTATGGATGGTTGTGAGCCACCATGTGGTTACTGGGATTTGAACTCAGGACCTCTGGAAGTAGTCAGTGCTCTTAACTGCTAAGCCATCTTTCCAGCCCCTCGTTATCGTTTTGTTGTTTTTTGTTTGTTTGTTTGTTTGATTCAGGGTCTCACATAGGCCCAGGCTGGCCTCAATTTGATATGCTTACGTGTTACGTATTTTGAGCTCCAGATTTGTTAAACATGTCGGGTTTATTCATTTATTTTTGTCTGTTATTATTATCAATAATATTTTTTCGAGACAGGGTTTCTCTGTGTAGCCCTGGCTGTCCTGGAACTCACTCTGTAGACCAGGCTGGCCTCGTAACTCAAAAATCCGCCTGCCTCAGCCTCCCAAGTGCTGGGATTAAAGGCGTGCGCCACCACTGTCCGGCCTGTTGTTATTATTTTGTTGGCCTTTTCTTTTTTCAAGATAGAGCATGACTATGTAGCTGTATCCTGGAAAGCACTGACTACAGGAACTCACAGAAATCAGACTACCTTTGCCAACGCTGGGATTAAAAGCGTATGCCACTACGCCCTGCTAAGACCCTGGTGTGTTGTTTGGTGGTGGTGGTGGTTAGTTTTGTTATTTAAAAGGTAGTTTATTTTTGTACAATTTGGTACAACCATAAAGAACAAACTGGGATTAGCGACATGATTTTCCCAAATTCGGCGAGCAAACCTGTTCCTTTGGAAGAGTTTGGACGACTTCTGCGCTTGCTCAAAGAAGTACTGGAGACACGAAAGTTACCGAGAAGTTTCGGAAATGTGCGGAAAGGAGGCCACGCCCGCCAACCACCCCCACACATAAAGGCGGAAATAACCAAAGAAGCGCCGGAAGTGGCGGAGCTGATACGGGACAGGCGGCACCAGTTTCCATGGAGCCCGCTGGGCTCTGCGGCTTCTGCCCGGCCGGGGAAGCGCTGCCTGCGCGCTACACCTGCCCGCGCTGCAATGCTCCCTACTGCTCGCTGCGCTGCTACCGGGCGCACGGCGCCTGCGCCGAAGACTTTTACCGCGACCAAGTGCTGCGAGAGCTCCGTGGCCGAAGCGCTTCGCCCAGCCGTCTGGCGGGCGCGTTACGCCGGCTGCGCGAACAACGCGAGGCCGAGGATGAGCCCGAGGAAGCAGGCCTCGGGCCCGGGGCGCGGCCGGGCGGCCTTTCTGGACTTTGGGAACGTTTAACGCCGGCTGAGAAGGCGGCGTTCGAGCGGCTGCTGAGCCGTGGCGAAGCCGGACGCCTTCTGCCTCCGTGGCGGCCCTGGTGGTGGGGCCGCGGCACCGGCCCACGTTTGCTGGAGGAGCTGGATCATGCCGCGAACAGAGATCTTGCGGAGCCGGAGCCCGCCCCTGCGAGGACCGCGCTGCAATCTGGGGATGATGCCGCTGCCGCAGAGCCATTTGCTGAAGACTCCTGTGCCGCCAGACCGCTAGCATTGCCTGCTCGCATCCCAGCACTGGCCAGTCTGAGCCGCAGCCCGGCATCGCCGCTGGTGCGCTTCCAGCTGCCCAACGTGCTGTTCGCCTACGCTCATACTCTCGCCCTGTATCATGGAGGGGACGACGACGCGCTACTCTCTGACTTCTGTGCCACCCTGCTCGATGTTTCTGGGGCCCTGGGAGCCCAGCAAGTCTTTGGCTCTACAGAGGAAGCCCTGCAGGCCGCAGCCCACGTACTGGAAGCGGGCGAGCACCCACCTGGGCCCCTGGGTACGCGGGGTGCTATGCAAGAAGTTGCCCGAATCCTGCTGGGCGAGGGTCCAGTCAATCAGAAAGGCTACACTCTGACAGCACTGGGGCACCTAGCTCAGACCCTGGGACGAGCCCGGAAGCAGGCTGTGATTGGTGGAGAGCGAGATCGACTTTACCGGGCTCGGAAGAAGTGCCAGTTCCTGCTGGCTTGGACCAACGAAAACGAGGCTGCCCTCACACCCCTGGCGCTAGACTGTGCCAGAGCCCACCGAGCCCATGCTGTGACAGCTGAGGAGATGGCAACGCTTACTGGAGAGTTAGAACGGCTTTGGGGAGGCCCAGTGCCACCCACTCCAAGGACTCTCATTGAGGAACTCCCTGGCTGAACTGGGTATCCATGTCATTAATAAAGATGTGTCTGGTCTGCCCGAATGTCAGCAGTGCCTTTTCCGTAAAGATAGTGCCCTGTCCTAGGCTTCTCTTGAAGTTACTGTGTAGTTGAGGATGACCCTGGAACTTTGATCTGTCACCCACCTGGACAGTGAGAGGTTACAGGGGTTAACCACCTTGCTAATGTACACAGTGCTGAATAGCCGAGGCGTCCTGTGTGCTACACAAGCACTCTATAACTGAACTACATCACATCCCCCAGGCCTGAGGTGCCCAGTTGTCTCTCCTCGTCAGACTTTTGGACCCACAAACCACTTCTAAGCTTTCCTTAGTCAACTAGTCACCCCCAAGCCTCAAGTCACTGGCCCCAGGATAGAAGAAAAACACAGGAAAGGTTGAAAACATTTATTCAACAGGGAAAAATACTTTCCTTCTGGAAGCAGTGGCTTCCTCTTGCTTTCAACCTCTTAGGTGGACCTGCTTCAGTAGACATAGGGTATGATTCGGTAAGGCACACGCTTGCAGTACTCCTGCCAGGCACGGCCATACTTTTGGAGGCACTGCTGCTCATCTCTGGCCTCGCGGTGCACCAGCAGTGCAGTGAAGTAGAGGACGTAGAAGTAGGGCAGCAGATGGGATAGCCCTGGAGGGAAGGGACCCATGGGATAGCCCTGGAGGGAAGGGACCCATGGGATAGCCCTGGAGGGAAGGGACCCATGGGATAGCCCTGGTGGGAAGGGGCTGCATGATCAGGCACTAGCACCCATTTCATATAAAAGCTTTCACAGCTGATGGCACACAGGGTGTCGGGTCATAGGTTTTGTGTCCACCTCCATTAACTGATTAGTCAGTCCTCCCACCAGGCACACCGACCTACTCCAAAACCCACTCACCACAGGGCAAAGACCATGCCAGAGCCATGATGAGATCTCCCAGGTAGTTGGGGTGTCGAACCATACCCCACCACCCAGACACCAGCAGCTGCCTCCCCGTGGCAGTCGGGATGGTCTCAAGACCTAGAAATACAGCTAATGAAACGGAACCACAGAGCCTTCCTGGTTCATCTCACCCATAACCTCTAAGAGACCCAGCTTACCAGCCACGCTGGGGTCAGAAGGATTCTTCCTGAATGTGTTTTTCTGGGAGTTGGCCCCTCGGAAGATGTAGTAACCAATAACTGAGGGAAGGTACGGTACGAGCAGGTGGTGAGGTAGGAGTCCCAGCCTTTTGCCTAACCCTGACCAAAGCCTGTCCAAATCCCAGGCTCTGCTATGATACCCAGGAGCTGGCTTCCAGCTTTAGAGAAGCGTCAGAGCCTAGGCCCTACCTGAGGGGTACTGAATAAAGCATGAATAGAAGGGGAAGGGGAAATGAAGGGCCCTCCTACTGACCCTTAAGGAGGCAGATGAGCAAGGCCATGGGCAACCCCAGAGGCTGTGGATGGTACAACAGGAACTGGGCCTGCAGGCTGTAGGTGAATGGTACCCAAGCTAGATCTCCAAAGACCAGCATGAAGCCAAAACCATCATGTATTATGTCCATGGTGGTGAGGACAGACTCCTGCAGGAACATGACCCAGATACTGGCTTAGTCCAGATGACATCCTCAAGATCCCCTGCTTGCCTCTTGCTCTCCAATCCAGTCTCACCTCATACCAGAGGGCATCACCCACATACAGCAACTGGAAGCCATTGACCAGCCACATAGCCAGGGAAGGACTCCCCCGAAGCTCTGCCTCCTGCATCAGCAGGGCCAGGTTAATGAAAACCTAAAGGAAGTGAGGACAGGGCCATTGTCTGAAGTGGAGCATCTGGGTAGAACAGTGCCGACCTCGCCCTCCTTCCAGCTGCCCGCTCACATGTTGAATGGATCCAGGTCGTGTACTCGAGACACACTGGATTGCGACTCTGCCTTGACTTAAAACTCCTGCCTTGGAATCTGAGCTTTATCACTTGGGCAGAATATGTCTCTTTGCTAAAACTCACGTCCCCACTGCCATATGGAAACAGGAGTAATCAGGGCCCCGCCTTGAGTTCTTGTTGGAACACTAATATGTTTGTAGAGCTAAGAATTGGCTTATTATGAACCTAAATTTTGTACCCTCTTCCTCCTCCTCCTCCCTTTTTTTTTTTTTTTTTTTTCCGAGACAGGGTTTCTCTGTATAGTCTTGGCTGTCCTGGAACTCACTTTGTAGACCAGGCTGGCCTCGAACTCAGAAATCCACCTGTCTCTGCCTCCCAAGTGCTGGGATTAAAGGCGTGCGACACCACCACCTGGCCCCCCTCCTCCTCCTCCTTTTTGTCATCTTCTTTATAAGTCAGAGTTTGGGGCTGGAGAGATGACCTCTTCCAAAGGTCATGAGTTTAATTCCCAGCAACCACATGGTGGTTCACAACCATCCATAACAAGTTCTGTCGCCCTCTTCTAGAGTGTCTAAAGATAGCTACAGTGTACTTTAATAAATAAATAAATATTTTTTTAAAAGGGGTGGGCTGGAGAGATGGCTCAGTGGATAAGAGCACTGACTGCTCTTCCAAAGATCATGAGCTCAATTCCCAGTAACCACATGGTGGCTCACAACCATCTGTAAAGAGATCTGATGCCCTCTTCTGGTGTGTCTGGAAACAGCTACAGTGTACTCATATAAATCAAATACATCTTTAAAAAATATAAATAAGTCAGGGTTTCTTTGTGTATCCCTCGCTGTCCTGAAACTTTTTCTGTAGACCAGGCTAGCTTCGAACTCAGAGATCCACCTGTCTCTGCCAAAGTGCTGGATTAAGGGTGTGCACCACCACTGCCTGGCTTTAGACTCTCTTTCTAGTAGCTCCAGTGGCCTGAATAGTGTAGTTTCTTCAGTAATACTGATGTGGTATTTTCTTGAGAGAGAGAGTGAGAGAGAGAGAGAGAGAGAGAGAGAGAGAGAGTTTCACTAAGTAGCTTTGGTTGATTTGGAACCATATAGACCAGGCTGGCCTTGAACTCACAGAGATCTGCCTGCTATTGCCTCTGGAGTGCTGGGATCAAAGGCATGCCCTACTACACCCAGCCCTCACAGGAAATTGTAGAAGAAAATTTCATTCAATCCTGTTTTATGAGTGAGAAAATAACCTTATATTCTGGCATATATGTTGACAGGCCAGTCTCCGATTAATGTTGGGACTAGGCCTGGTGGGATTGTAGTAACTGTAATCCTAGTTACTTGATTAGCTGAGGGAAGTAGAAGGAACCTTGATTTTGAGACTAGTCTGGACTATCCGAGTGAGACCTGTTTCAAAACTAAACCAAATCCAAACTCAGATTCAGTGGACATGGGCACTCCTGCCTCTACAGTGAAGGCAGGACCTTGCCTGAGCCCCTTTGGAGCTCTTGGCCACCACCCATGTACCCCATGTACATGTGATCTTAACACAAGAACAGCTGGCCTGTTGTCAAGGCCACCAATGACAAACAAGGTGTTAAATCTGACAATCCCTGGAGGCAGTTGCCTGGTCCTTCAAGCTTCTCCTTAGCTGTCTTTGAAGTTGATTTTATATTTGGCCGCTACATCCGAAGCTGCACCTGCTTTCCCAGCTCGCTGCCTGCTTTGCTCCCCCATACAGCCTGTCATCACTGTGGTATAGATTTAGTTTTGTGGTGCTAGGGTTGGAATCTAGGGCTTTATGTACATAAGCCAAATGCGCGCGCTCTCTCTCTCTCTCTCTCAAGATTTTATATTAAAAACCCTCTTGTTCTATTAAAGCAAAACCATAGGTTCATAACACAGCAACATATTGGCAAATGAATGAATGAATGATTGCTGCCCACCCAGCAATGCTAGCCCACTCTGCTCTTCTCCTGGCCCAAGTCCAGCAGAATTAAGTCCAGCATGTCAGCATACCCAGCCAATGAGGCCAGGTCTCAGCTCACAGAAATATTTGAAGTCAAAGGAACCGAGGCGAGGGTTCAGCTCCCGTCCAAGAAAGAAGTCATACATGGAATTTCCTGGGGAACAACAGAAGGTGAAGGCACACCAGGTATGCATGCATCCCACCTACCTCATCCCTACCTCACTGGGACCCTTCTCACCTGAGTTTCCCCCAGGAGCCAGGGCTGAGGCAGGAGCTACCAAAGCCTTCGCATAGAGGAGGAGGCTGAAGATAAAGCTGGTGAGAGTGGTCGCAAAGGCCAAGGGCAGGAGCATTCCAGGGAGTGCCCCCAGGGGCAGCCCCACTGACACCCCCAGCCCCATCAACAGGGCTGTTAGCACCAGAGCCTGGAAGCCTGAACCACAGCACAGAGTGAGCCCTGGGGTGGCTTGCATACTTCCAAAGCCAACACACACACACACACACACACACACACACACACGCAGTTCTGGGAGAACATTGGCCATTGGCCTGGAGCTGAGTAGTAGCAAAAGAGGTAGATGCACGGCGAGGTTCCCATAAGGGCACAAACATGTCATCAGAGCTGGTCCATAAACCTCCCACCACCCTTGGAACCCACCCCAACCCATGTTAACTGCGATTCAGGGAGGGGGGGGAACCCCAGTCACCATTAATAGGGTAGCGCAGGCGACTCTTGTCCTTCAGTTCCAGGCCTTCGGCCACCTGCGGGTACAGGGCAGGTTTTATAAGAGCTGGGGATGACTTCCCAGGCTCCAGCCCTCCCTGCACCCTCCTCCCTGGTGTGTTAAAACAGATCACACACCTTGCGTGCAGGCAGCAAATAGAGCGCCACCTGCAGGCCGAGCCAGATGAACAATAGCAGCAGAGCCCATGGGCTCCACAGCTCCTCCAGCCCAGGCAGATAGGCCGGTAGGGCCAGGAGGCGCGCCGGGCCCGAGCGAGCCGCCAGGAGCAGGTGGAACATGGTGGCAGGCAGCAGGATCAGTAAAGCCGCGACGCCTGGAAAGAGGGCCACTGTGTAGCGTGACTGCTCCCAAGAGCTCTCTCAAGTCCTCGGGCGCCTTGAGTCACCTGCCTGCTTAGCAGTTTCCCAGCGCCATACTCCTATCTTAATTTTCATCTTGTTCCTCTGCCCTCTGGCATTCCCAAAGACCATCCTGCTCTCCCAACTGTCTTTCATTACACAAACTCCCCGCTGTGCTGCTGTCAGCACTCCCTCCTCTTCTGCAGACACCCCGACACCCGCGCACCGGATCCTTCTGCTCCGAGCCTTCTATAGAGCTCGTATCCTATCCTGCTCCCGTTAAGTGGCATCAGGTCAGCCTCCACCCCAAACCTTCCCATTTACCCAACGGCCCCCCGAATTCCAGTGGGGCCTGGGAGGCCTCACGAGAAGTCATGATCTCTGCTTTGCCGGGGAACAATGGTTCACAAAAGTCGATCAAGGAAACACAAACCGCCCCATGCCGGGTTATGGCTCTGCATCAGACACGGAGGTGGAAAAGCTGCTGCTCTTGTTCATTGATCTTTAAATGGACGCGCCCTCTGCCCACCCTGGGCCCAGCACAGTAGCCAATCAGCGCTGGGAGGCGGGCCCCATGCTGGCGCCTCAGAAGCTTCGGCACTGAAACCCAACCCGGGCGGGTCCCGCCCCTGCAGGCAAGAGGAAGGAGGAGGACACATAAGTTTATTAGAAGGATCCATGAACCCGCCAGCGGGGAAGGGCCTCTAGGATGAGAACAGGGCACAGGGAGGACAGGGCGATAGGGCTACTACGCGACTCGTTGGCAGATTCTAGCCGCGCTCGCAGATGACCTCGACAACACTAGGTTCCATGGGCACTGGGTCGGGACAGCGCAGAGCAGCTGAGGCTACTACTTCGTCCAGCAGCAGGTGCACTAGCTCCTCATCAGCCACAAAGCGCCACAAGTAAAGCTGCAGGAAGTGGCAGTCCACCTGCACCTGCTGCAGCCCAAAGCGCCCAAAGGTGCGTAGGCGCACACACTCCAGTAGTGTCTTCAAGCTGATCTTAATGATGCCAGTCAGCACCGACACCTGCAGGTGGACACAGGGATGCAGCTCAGGATTGCCGTCTTTTGGGGAGGAGGATACATCCAAATTCTGAGCAGAGGCAAGGGAGATAAAGACAGAAATTTCTAGGGCTCAGCTAAGAAGGGAACAATGCAATGTTGCCACCATAAAGGCGAGGGCAGGTAAACCCCGGTGGTCAGATCAGAGATGGGGCCTCATGAATACGATGGGCAGCAGTCACCACTGACTACAAAGTAAAATGGAGGAAAGATATTGCTGAGCTTGGGCTTCGGAGGGGCAGAGATCAAGATATGAGTGGGAACCCCCGATGACTAAAGACTAGTTTGGAGAGTAAAGTGTGGACAAGGTGGTTTTGCTCTGGACCTAGAGACAGAGATTACGTAAAGTGATCTTTAATTCTGCTCAGATGTGGTCCTAGGGCTCTCTGGGTTAGTGTGGGAGCCACCCTTCCCCTGGGATGTAGAGGAGAAGGTACTTCAGACCTTGTTGAATTCCACGGGGCTGAACACATCGATCCGTTCAGAGAACAGCTTCTGAATATTGCTCAGGAGGTTTGTGTCCATGGGAGCACTGGAAGGGGGAAAGAAAGAGTGAGAGGCCACTCTGCCCAGCCTCCCTCTTCTGTCTCTCAGGGAGGCTCCTAGCAGCCTGACCTGGGTGTGTAGCTGGGTGCATAGCGGCCCTGCTGCCGGGAGCTGCTGTACACAGAGAAAGTCCTTTTGCTTGAGTCACTGCTCTGGGCCTTCCGGACACCCTCTTCATACAGGAGCCCCACCTGGGGGAGAAAAGATGCGCTGCAAGGTCAGAGCATGGTTACTGACAAAACCTCCCCTCTCTGCTGGTTGAAGAATCCTAGGTATGGTCACCACCTACACAATCAGGGGAGTGGGAGCAAGGCAGGGAAAACCTAGTCTGAAACCCAGTTTTTAGCTCATCCCTGCTTCAGCTTTTTGGGTGACTTTGGGCCTGCACATCCCACAGGTATGAAATGAGGCTTCTAGTGGCACGACATGGGTACAGCCAGACCCCTTTTGTCTTGGTCCTTGGAATCCAGCATGCATTGGGGTTCCAGCAGCCGGCCTGTGGCAGCACCTGGACATCAATAGCTGTAGTGTCCTCCACCACACGCTTCATGACAGCACGCACGTTCCTAGGCTCCAGAGTACTGAGCCAGTCCCGGGTCTCCACACTCTTACGTAGCATCTGGGATATGACCAGGCCTTGCACCTTCACATAGTGAGTCAGCAGCCGCCGTGCTGTCTCTCTGGCCTCTGCACACAGTGTGCTCACGGGTGTAACGGGAGACTGGTCCTAAGTCACAAAAGCAGAGGACAAAGGTTGCAGGTATTAGAGACAGACCAGAAACCACCACCAATGAGGAGGTGAGCAAATCTTGGGAAACTGAGGCTGAGATGAGTGCAGACCACCAGTCTGGTTCCTGTGTTGACAGCATCATGCCCTTTCCCCTCTCCTGAGCCACTTCACCTGCACCAGAAACTGTTCATCAGTGAGTGTGAGGATGTAGGAGATGGTGGCTGTCTCATAATCCAGGCAGAGGCGAGAGAGCAGCAGGAGCAGGGCAGGCGGCGTGGCACCTCCCTTTTCTCCAGGGCTGTCACAGAAGCTCTGGGCTGTCTGGCACATGGAGCGGATGAAACCCACGATGAGGCCCTCACGAACTCCCTGGCTGCAGAACTCGCCCTGTGAAGGGAAGCCCAGATTTACCACGTCCTTTCTCATAGGATGGAGAGGCTCAGCAAAGTCAGAGCACAGGGCTATTCCTCCCTCTTTGCCTTAACCCTCCTCCACAGGCCACCCCACCCTGCTTCCGAGCCTCGGTGGTAAGGCTGGCAGCAGTGAGGTCCCTGGTACCCTTCTAGCTTTAGCCCGGCTGCATAGCATTTTCTCCTCCAGACTGCCTCCTGAGAATGTGACTCCACACGCAGAGTACTTGAGACAGTATTGTGTGGGGCTGGTGACATGTCCCAGGGCTCCCCAAACACTAGTAAAAGGCTGCTGGAGGGCCAGTCAGCAGAACGAATAAGCAAAGCCAAAGGACAGCATACCCTGAAGTAGGGCTTATTGGAGAAGGACACCTCCTTGGCGGTAAAGAGATGCACAGAAGCCAGTGACGTCTTGATGTGGCTTAGGATGGAGCTGGCCACATTGGCCAGCAACTCAGCCAGGCTGGGGCCCTCCTTCCCCGCTAGGCGAGGTGCTGCCAGGGCCTGGCGAACATCCGTCAGGGAGCTCAGGAAGGCAGCCTTCAGACCCTGCAGATGGTGGCTCAGGCGCTCCCGGGCCACTCGCTCCACAATCTCTGTGGCTGACTCTGAAAGCCCAGCAGCGGCCAGCAGGGCCCCAGGTGCTCGCAGGCGCCGGTGGAAGCGATCTAGTGCCCGCACCAGCAGTGAGTTGTCACTACCACCCTGCTCCTGTGCCAGCCGCCGCTCAACCAGTGCAAAGTAGCGGCCGCCCAGCTCCTGCGCAAAGGCTGCCAGCTTCTCCGCACCAGCAGGGCCCTGAGCAGCAAACAGCTCTTGGTAGGCTGCTGCCACCTGGCAGAGGCCACCTACAAAACCATTGCCACCACGGTCGGTGAACTCTAACACATCAGGTGCTGGAGGGGAGGGCCCCAGTTCGGCCTCCAGGCTGCTCAGTTCTTCCTCCAGCCGTCCCCGCGCATGCGCCAGGAACTCCTCGCACAGCTCCTCAGCTGGCTCGCCCAGGGCCAGCAGCAGCTCCACACACTCGGCCTGCTCCGGGGCACCTGAGCAGCCTTCCCTGTAGTGACAGAGATGCAGTGAGGACAGCTTGTGGGCTGCAAGGGAGGAAAAAATGTGGGGGGCACTCGATGTGTTTGGAGAACAATGACCAGGCCCGGAAACCACACCTGAAGCGCTGCCGCAGCTGCTGGGCCAAGCGAGCTGTGATGACCTGGCAGTCATCCTGTATGGCACGGAAGGAGGGCAGGTGCTGGTACTGCTGCAGCACGGCCCTGGCACGACCCTGATAGCGCACTGCCTGCCCATAGGCACCCAGCTCCACACACTTGGTGAGGCGCGAAGGCAGCTCAAAAAGGAACTGCAGCTTCCGCAGTAGTGCATGTACCCCTAGGAGACAGGAAGGGCACGTGAGCTGCAGAGCTCAGGGTGGCTGGCTGCAGGGCCTGGCCAGCACAGAGCCTACCTGCTAGCTTGGTGATGCGCTCGTGTCGGTCCTGTAGCGTGGCGCTGATCCGTGCGCTGAAGTTGGTGATCACTGCCATGTTGGTGGCCAGCCGGTCCATCTCATCTTCCATCTTCCGGAAGTCATTCTTCATCTTTCGAATGGTGTCTAGATGGGCAAGAGTTGAGCGAGGGAAATGGAAACGACTAAGGCAGAGGTACAACTCTCACTGATACCAATGATGTGACTGAAATGGGCGGGGCCTTGGCACATAAGATGTTTATGTTGGTGCAGCAAGCCCTGAGTACCCGTGTCCCTGGTGTGGAGGGAAGAGGGTGAGACTGGAGGGTGAGATTGGAGGGAAAGTGCTGGGCAGTGGTGGTGCAAGCCTTTAATCCCAGCACTTGGGAGGCAGAGGCAGGCGGATTTCTGAGTTCGAGGTCTACAGAGTGAGTTCCAGGACAGCCAGGGCTACACAGAGAAACCCTGTCTTGAAAAACCAAAAAAGCTGGGCGTGGTGGCCGGCCTGGTCTAAAGAGTGAGTTCCAGGAAAAACTGTCTCAAAAAGGAAGGAAGGAAGGAAGGAAGGAAGGAAGGAAGGAAGGTAGGTAGATCAATACAACACATTCATTTTCTCCTTTTTTCTTTTTGAAATAGCATCTCACTATGAAGCTCTGACTGGCTCAAAACCCCCGCCTCTGCTTCCTGCGTGCTAGGGTTAAAGGCATGCTCCACCACACTCAGTCCTGCCTGCCATCTTCTGCTAAACTCAGTCTGTCTCACTGTTTTAGGCCTAAGTAACACTATTGTTGGGTCACATCATTTATTTATCCACTTATACAGTTGACAGCTATTTGGATTGCTTCTACTTTTTGGCTACAAAAATTGTGTATGAAGTTCGGTATGAACATGTTTTCAGTGTTTTGTTTGTTTTTTTAGTTTTTTGGTTTTTGTTGGTTTTTCGAGACAGGATTTTTCTGTATAGCCCTGGCTGTCCTGGAACTCACTTTGTAGACCAGGCTGGTCTCGAACTCAGAAATCCGCCTGCCTCTGCCTCCCAAGTGCTGGGATTAAAGGCGTGTGCCACCACGCCCGGCTGTGTTTTGTTTTTTAATTTGTGTGTGTATACATGTGAGTACATAGAGGCACGCAGAGTACATGATCTATGCACATCCGAGTGGGATGTCCTCACCACGCATACACACGTGGAAGGCAGAAGCTGAGGAAAGGTGTCATCCTCTTTTGTCTGTGTGTGTTTGTGTGCACATATGTGTGCAGGTGGCCAGAGGCCAGATGGAGAGACCGATCCCTGTAAGACAGAGGGACAGGCATCTGCGGGCTGCCTAGGATCTGAAATGCAGTCTGTTGATAGAGCAGACTCCTGTAGCATCTCTCCAGCCTTCCTTCCCCAGCTTGCTTTTGACAGACGGGGTCTCTCAATGACCTAGATCTTGCCATTTCACCTCAGCTGGCTGGTCATCCAGGAAGCCCAGGGATAAACCTGTTCCCTTCACAGACTGGAGTTTCACATGTGTACTGCCACACTTTTTTCTGTTTGTTTGTTGGAGACAGGTTCTCATTATGTTTCCCTGGCTGACTTAGAATTCACCATATAGACCATGCTGGCCTCAAACTCAGAAAGATCTCTGCCTCTGGAGTGCTTTTCTTTTTCACATAGGTGTTGAGAATCTGAACTCAGGTCTCAGGTTTGCACAGCAAGCACCTCGCTCACCGAGCCTCCCCAGCACCCTTTGTTCTTTGTTTGTTTGTGTAGGATTTGAGATAAATGCGCTAGGCTAGTGTTGAAATTACAGCAATCCCCCTGCCTTTGTTTCTAACATGAAGGGATTACAGGAGCTGCTTGCTTATACACAATACACACACACACACACACACACACACACACACACACACACATATATATAATCATTATCATATTATATAATAGTAATGTCATATTACCAGGAGTGAAATTGCTGCTCTGGAGATAATTCCGTTTAGCCTTTTGACGGCTAGCAAAGCTTTTCTGCAGGAGAGACACAGCTCTGTGTTCCCACTGCTACTTCATCAGGTTATGTATCCTCCACATCCCAACCAACATGTTACGTAGTTATGGCAATCCTACTGGGTGTGCAGAGACGTCCTATCTTCCTAATCAGTGAGGCAGGACATCTTTACATGAGCTTATTTTTCATTTCAATGATAGTTTACTCATTGGGTAGGGTGCTGTGTGCATGTCAGCACCTATTCATGTCATGTTACTCACATGGAGGTCAGAGGACAACGTAAGGGAGTTGGTTTTCTCGTTCTACCACATGGGTCCCAGGGACTGAACTCACAACAAGCACAACCTGCTGAGCCATCCAAGCTGGGTTTCTGAAACTGCAAAAGCAGGGACCTAACCCAGTTTCTGCATGCTGAAGGAGCATTTTGCTATTAAAGTACACCCCCAGCCCACATTCTGGCACATATGTACACATAACCTATTAGCTGAGTTTTGCGACACAGTCTCTTGTCTGCCTCTGCCTCTCCGCTGTTGGGATTATGTGTGTTTCATTACCCAGTTTGTTCCGCTTTCCCTTTCACTTCCTTCCCTTCACACTGGACAAGCTCAAGTGGCCCATCTTTACGTTTGCTCATTCTACTCTTTCTTCTGCTCCCTTTTTCTTTCTTTTTTTGGGGAGGGAGTTATTTGTTTGTGTTTTTGAGTCAAGGTTTCTCCGTGTAGCCCCAGCTGTCCTCCCTTTGTAGACTGGACTGGCCTAGAACTCACTCTGACTGCTGGGATTAAAGCATGTGCTACCACACCCAGATCTTCTGCTATGTCAAATTTACTGCTATGCCGCCCAGGCTGGTCTCATGCAGCCCAGGCTGGTCTCATGCAGCCCAGGCTGGTCTCATGCAGCCCAGGCTGGTCTCAAGCTCATGGCAGCCTTCCTTGCTTGGCCTCTGAAGTACAGGCATCTATGGCCAGTGCCAGCATATTCTTGAGTAAACGTAAAACTCTGTAGTGCTTGCAGGTCAGCAACCTCAGCTCTCCTAACACCCACTTTATGATTTGCTCCTTAGAAAAAAGTACAAAACAATTCAAGCCATCTATATTACATAACAAATACATGTCAAATACTATATATATTCCAACAAATGAGAACGTGTAATACTGGCAAAATTCCTATGGAAAATTCCTCTACAAAGAAATCACTCTCTTTTTTCCATCTTGAAGCTAGCATTAACAGACCAGCACTTACTCACTGAATCAGGTTCAAATGAGATAAAAGAACAGCAAGGATGTACCACAGCCACCACCAAGGCACTGGCAGAGCACTGTGCCCCGTGAAGACATAACCCCACAGATGTGAACATCTGGCAGAGCACTGCCCCATGAAGATACAACCCCACAGATGTGAACATTCACTATGGTCTGCCTCCTGGACATGTGGTTTAAGGTTACTATACAAACATCAAGTGCATCGCCTGAAAGGCAGACAGATGGTAGGTAGTGTGAGGAGAGCTGAACTATCTAGTAGTGGGACTGGCGAGATGGCTCAACAGCTGAGAGTGTACTGCTCTTGTAGAAGACAGCTGAGAGTGTACTGCTCTTGTAGAAGACCTGATTTAATCCCCAGCATCCGTGTCAGTAGGCTCACAACTGACTCTAACTTCAGCTCTGGGGGATCTGTGGATACCTGTACATATCCACCCCTACCCCACCCCACACACACATAATTAATTTCTGCTGCTGCTGCCTGCTTCCCTGCCCTGGTCCTTGGCATGCCTATAGCCATTTGCTTCAGGCCTGCCAGCCATCCCATACTGCTGACACAAAAAGCAGCAGACACAGTAAAATAGTCTGCTCAGACTGAAGTCGGGCTGGCCATATATCGAATGGAGAGGCTTATTACTTGCCTTGGAAATTCCCCAGCTGTGGCCTTCAGGCAAAGCCAAGGTAGATTCCCCAACCATGGCCTTTACTCAGAGCCAAGCTAGACAAGGGGTTAGTTTGACCAGAATGTCTAAACTACTAACACACTTGAAAAAAGGCTGCCCACCCTGCAGCCCACCCTGTATCTGCTTATGAGCTCATTATGGCTTTTTCCTTATAAAGTCTGACCCCGGACAGTGTACAGGTATGTGGCTGTCAGCTCCCGAATCTGTGAGCTGTTGCCCTAATCAATTAGTCTTGGGGTGTGCACTCAATAACCGTGCCTATGTGACTGAGATTGGTGTTCATGTGGTTTGTGGGGTGACTCCTGGACCCAAAAACTATTAGTAAATCTTAAGGAATGAGGATACAGACAGAGGGGGAGAGAGTGGCAAATCTGCTCTGAAGGCAGACTGACCAGAAACAAAAGTTACCACTAATAACATTTTTAACAAAAATTTTAATTGACTTTGAGATGGCTTAGTAGCAGGCAAATGTGTTTGTCACCAAGCCTGATAACCTGACTTCAATCCCTGGCACCCTCATGGTGGAAGGAGAATACAGACTCCTGAAAGTTGTCTTCTGACCCCCACACAAATGTTGTGTCCCACACATATGCATGTGCACAATATAAATAAACAAACAAAGCTAAAGCTTACTGAAACGCTGGTGCTTCCTAAGTGCTGCAGAGAAACTCACTGCATTTCATTCTTCCTTCCCAGCGCTGGTCCTTTGGACAAACCCCACCCCCACAGGAGTCATCACTTCAGCAGCAGTGGATTAAGGTTGGGACCCAATTGTAATCTGGGTCTCTTTCCTTTAATCCCTGTTTTTCTTAACACGGGGTGAGGACCTGGTGGGGGTGGTGTAAGACTGAGGAGTGTGTCCCAGTGGGGTCACCTGTAGCTGAGATGAACTTGTTGTAGTTCTCATAGACCAGGGTCTGCATGTCGCTGTCTAGAGCCCGGATCTGCCGTACCATGTCCGTCTCACTGTCCATCAGCTGGGCCAGAGGACATTCTCTACGCAGCTAGAGAAGCAGGTAGGAACAGTCAGCGTTAGTGCTCACTCACGTCCTGCTACCCTGCTTTACGTTAGTTGGATTTCAGTGCAAGACAACTCCAATCCCACCCTTATCAGGAATTCCATAAGTGGCACACTTTAAGTAGCACACTTCACAGGTTAGACCCAATTTGGGATTTGTCAGCGTTCATGGTCTTCTGGCTTAGTTTAAAGTCAACCTAGGCCCTGCCTAGCGCCTGTCAAGAGCATGGTCACACCCACTACCACGAGCCAGCACCGAGACCTCAGACCCAGTGTGACCTCAAGTCAGGCCCAGGCTCCCTTGGCCTCCAGATCTGCCTCTATTGCCTAGTAAGGGCTGTCCTCTTATAAACCCCGCTGCCGTCACCACAGCAACCAAATCGGGAGTAAGATCTAGGGTCCAAGATATTTGGGGTCTGGACCCGCCCCATTTCACACACACACCTTGTCAAGATAAACTTCCGGGTCGAAGTGCGCCCCATTGAGATCGGTTGGGTCCAGAGGGTCAGGCCCTGCGGGATGCCCCGCCACCTCCCCCTCCGAGAGGCCGTAGTAAAGCTTCAGCATCCCGTGAGCCTTCCGCCGACGCTCCGGAGCGTCCGCCTCGGGACCTTCTGGGGAGTCTCCAGGCCCGGACCCTAGGCCAGGCCCCACAGCTGCCGCAGCCGCCATAGCTCCAACCTCAACTCAAAGGGGTGAGGCAGGGGAGGGAACAGATGCACTTCCGGGGACCAGAAACTTGCTACAACCAGGCGGTCCTTCAGGTGAAACGTTCCTCTGCAGCTGTAGGATATGTGAGACTAAAGTTCCGTCTTGCGCTTGTCCTTCTGGAGCACAGAGGTTTCACTGAACTTCTGGATCGTTGAGTTTCTGTGATTTTGCTGTGCTACTTGGGTGAATCGTGGCGTCCCAATCCTGCATCCGCACAGGAAAGAGACTTGCAGAAGATCGAATATGCGTCACAGGGGGGGTCTGCAAGGTTCAAACGTCCATTTAGTAGCCTGCAATATGGCTTTAACGCAGTGTTTCCCAAGGTTCTGTCTCCAAGGAGTCATTCAATATGAGAAACTTTATTCTACTTAGAGAATTTAAGATGTTAATCTTAAGAAGTTAGTGAAATGTGATACGTGAGCAGTTGGGATTGAGGATAATTCGGAAGTTTTAAAGATGTAGGCATAAAACGAAGCTCTCAGCAGGGCGTAGTGGCGCACACCTTTAATCCCAGCACTTGGGAGGCAGAGGCAGGTGAATTTCTGAGTTCGAGGCCAGCCAGCCTGGTCTACAGAGTGAGTTCCATGAGTTCCAGGACAGCCAGGGCTACACAGAGAAACCCTGTCTCAAAAAAAAAAAAAAAAAAAAAAAAAAAAAAGACGAAGCTCTTAAGAGGGGATGAGGTCAGATTATATGTGGAGTTAAATAGAAGAAAATGAGACTTTACTAATGATGTACTGTAAACGTTACCGAGGATGGGCTGATAGGGTGCTGGGCTGCCAGGAGTTTCAGCAGACCAAACACTGTTTTTATCTGAAAATTAGGAGTTAAAAAAAAATCTAAATGGTATACTTTTTATTTTTATTTTTTTCAAGACGGTTTCTCTGCTTAGCCCTGACTGTCCTGGAACTGGTCCTAGTGTAGAACCTGTCTGCCTCCCAAGTGTTGAGACTAAAGGCATGTGATAACACTGTCACCAGCTCCACTGCCTAGCTAAAAACAGTTCTGAATGGTATTAAATCGCCATCTGTCCGGCCCCCAGTATTATATGTGTATTTATGTGTGCAGAGACCAGGGGATAACTCAGAGCTGTAGTTACAGCTCATGTGTGAGCTACCCGTCATGATGCTGGAAACCAAAGTGCAAGAGCAGTTCACCCTGTGCCAGCTCAAACCCTTCCTTTCTTTTCTCTCTCTTTCTTCCTCTTTGAGGCATCATCTCACTCTAACTTTGGCTGACCTGAAACTCATTATTGTAGACCAGGCTGGCCTCAAACTCAGAGATCCAGCCACCTCTGCTTCCTGAGTGCTGGGACTAAAAGTCTGTGCTACCATGTCCACAGCCTGCTTCTCAGCCTGACATGCATGGTTGCTCTTGTCACAGACTAAAGGGATCATGTATTCACTTGTCTTGGACCAAAACATTTTCTTGCCTTCTTATCCAGGGGGCTATTTAGAAACTGTACATCTGAGGATCTCAGCCCACGAAGCTTTAAGAAAGTGAATTTGAGCTGGAGAGATGGTTTCACTTGCTGCTCTTCCTGATGACCCAGGTTCAATCCCCAAGCTCACAACTGTCTGTAACACCCTGGGGGGGGGGGGGATCCAGTATCTTTTTGGTCTCCATGGGGAGCAGGAATACATGTGCATGCAGGCAAAATACTCATCCATACAGGAAAAAAAATCAAAATGAAAATAAAACCCAGGTGTACTGATGTGCACCTGCCTAGAACATTGTGGGCCAGGCAAGTGATCAGGAGAAGGTCACGGTCATCCTTGTAAGTTTGAAGCAGCCTGGGCTATGTAAAAACTCTCCCAAAAGCTGAATAAACAAAAGGGCTGGAGAGACGGCTTAGCAGTCAAGAGTGGATTCCTGAAAGTTGTCCTCTGACCATCATATATGCATTGTGGCAATGCACACACTCTTCACTTCACCCACACTAAAATAAATGAGGCTGGGCATAGTGGCACAATCCTTTGATCCAGGCAGGTAAATCTCTGTGAGTTCGAGGCCAGCCTTGTCTACAAAAATGAGTTCCAGGGCTGCCTAATGAGACCTTATCTCAAACAAAACCAACCCTAGGTTAATTAGTACTAGTTAAATGTGATCTTGAAAACCCTATTTATCTTTCATGCTATAAAGATACTTGGGCCTTGGGAGTATACCAACTAGCACTGCAGAGAGACAGAAAGGACGTGCACAGAACCCCGGCGACAAGCACCACTAACACCACAGAGCTTAGACAAGGCTGGCGACCTGACTGGAGGGAAAACAAGTTTCTGCTGTTTCTGGTTTCCTAGGAAATCTGGTGGCCAGAACTGAGAGGGGGAAGGCGCTGGCATTGGGGGAATTACTCTGTAGTCATCCCAGAATACTATCTAAAGAAAAGGAAAATTTAGATTAATTTCCAGACTCTGCTCATTGAAGTTTGTGGTAACATGTTGTGTTAAGTCTAGTGCTTCAATTAGAGCCTAGGATGTGGCCAAAGCCTTCCTTTGCTTGGAAAAGCCTTTGGCTATTCATCTAGGCCTTAATCATCTGCCTAAACCTTGTTTGTGGAGCTGGGACATGCCCTTCCACCTTCCTGAGCCTGTTCCCTGTTCAATAACCCGAGGGAATACTGAGCTGCCCACAGTGTAGAGGATTGAATGGCGTGGGCTGCTATCCCTTCCTTCCACCACAGGCTCCTGCCACTCAGCACATTTTGACCATCCTTCCACAATGAACAGCCTCAATCCCCAGACACATTCTGTTTGTTGGAATCAGGCTACATTCTAGAACCTTGCCCTCTCCAATGCCTTCCTCACTCTGGAATACACTGCTGTTTCCAACAGAACACCCGAGCATGGCAGGATTTTGTTGGCTCTGGACGGTGACCACTTGCCCCAGTTTCTGGCTCTGACTTGAGAGCAGGCTGTGACCAGGATGCGGTGGCGGGACCGCATAGCTGTGTTATGCTTCCCTCCGGGACTGATGCTCACTGTAGCCGCACTTATACTCTTCTTCATACACATGGGTGTCTTTGCTAGTGATGTTCACAACTTCTGTGTCATCCACAACTACGACCACATGAGCTTCCGTTACACGGTTGTACTGATAGTAGGTCTGGGGTGGGGCTCAAGGGCTGGCTGGGGAAAAATCATGGGGCTGATGGGAGTGTTTGTTATGTCATGGGGCCACTCTCCCATTGGATTGGTCTCCCAGTTCTCCCAGGTGATCAGCATCGGCTGGGCTGCCATGGGGTCACTCTACGCAGAGATGACCGGTGACAAGTTTCTTAGATGCTTTGCTTTGACCATTCTGAGTGAGTGGGGAGGTGTGCTACCAGGAGGGGGAGCTTTGAGACCCCGAGACATGGCAAGGAGGGGACAAAAATGTTGAGCTGATGATGGATTGTCTCCTCTACCCAGTCCTCAATGGAGCCATGTTCTTCAACCGCCTGTGCCTGGAGTTTCTGGCCATCAATTACCGAGAGGAGAGACACTGAGGCCTGGGGATTGGGGACAGGACTAAGACGGGAGATGGAAAAAGCTGCTTCAGAAGGTTTAATAAAGTCTGTTGTTTATTTGCACCTGTCTGCTCCTCTGAGGGTTGAAGTAGAAGGATGGAGCCTCAGAGGCAAGCAGGTGAAGACCAATTTGATCAAAAGGGCTACACACCTGGCCTTGCAGCCTCAGCCTCCAACTGACTTGGCCCAGGGGATCTTAGTGTCTCAGGACTGAGGGAGAGGAGTAGAGAAAGGCCTCAAGCCTCCCCACCTTCTCTCCCCAGGACTCCAGGTCCTAAGCTGGCCCAAACACAAGCAAGGGCTCAGGAAGGACCTACACGGATGTGAGGGTTCATGAGCGGGTCCAGATTGGGATCACTGTCTGCTGCAGCCCGGCCGAGCCGAGACATGAGGGCGAGGAGTGCCAGGAAGCCCAGCAGCCCCAACAGGAGCAGCAGCCCTGCCCGCTGGAGCAGAGTCAGTGGCCGCTTCCGGGACCCAGCCCGGCTCCTAAGAGGAATGAGAGAAAAGTCAGGTCAGGCCCTGGGTCCCTACTCTTGTGGGCTACTCTGGGTCCTACCCTTGTGGACTGGGGCTGGTCACCCTGTGCGCCTGTCCTCGCCATCATATTGGGTTATGAAGCTTGAGTTAGTGGGACACAAACCATGCTGGAAGCCTGAATATGTTAAACATGGGAGACGCTTAGAAAAGCCAGGTGAAGCCTGGGGTGGTGGCACACGCTTTTAATCCCAGCACTTGGGAGACAGAGGCAGGTGAATTTCCCAGTTCGAGGCCAGCCTGGTCTACAGAGTGAGTTCCAGGACAGTCAGGCTACATAGAGAAACCCTGTCTCGAAAAACCAAAAAAAAAAAAAAAATAAATAAATAAATAAATAAAAAAGAAAGAAAAGAAAAGCCACCACAGCAGGAAGGGGCCTCAGAACCCAAGTCCACACCGCCTATAGGAGGAAAAGGCAGAGTCCCTGGGAAGGACACAACACACTAGAGCCGCCTGTCGAGCCAGGGCCTCACTTTAGCCCTGGTACTGAGTGTTTGTTAGGCCCCAGAACAAGTTCCACTGTCATCAAATTATCCATCGTGGGCCTCTCCTTTCTGAGATCCCACCCTTGTGTCTCTGTGTACCTGAGCAGCTGGGCCAGCCAGCCCAGAGCAGGCCGGCGGCGGTATTTGTCATCATCACAGTCTCCATGAATGCCTGCTGTCCGGTCATCATCCCGTGTGTCATATACTTTCCTTGGGGCTGTAGAGACAGAAACACCAGCAACAACAGGCTCAGACAAACTGATCCTGTGGCATGGGTGGAGGTGGCATAAAGGACCTCCTGCCCTCCCCAGCCTAACAGAGCACCTCAGGACCTTGGAGTGAGGAAGAACCACCCCATAAGGGGCTCTGAGCTCATGCCACCCAAACCAGCCACTGCTTTCTACTCTCTGTCTGGGAAGATTGCCCAGCTCACCGTGTGCCAGGGCTTCAGTACTCCCCATGTGTATGACTGTGTGCTGCTCGGGACGGCTTGGGGAGGGAGGAGGGCGGGGAGCCTGGCTATAGAAAGCAGGCGCAGATGGAGTGCTGGCTCTCTCCTCTTGCACAGAGGTGGTGGTGGCTGTGGAAAGAGCGATCTCTCAGTGGAGCAGGGAGGCAAGGTTCAGACAGCAGATGGAGGCCACCACTTACCATTAAAGCTGGACCAATCAGAGAAGTCTGAGGAATTGAGGGGCTCGGGCTCTGGGCTTATCACCTCATCGATCTGCAGAAAGGAATCTCCGTCAGCAGTCTGCCCACTCCTGCTGCTAACCCATCCAATCTGCCTCAGGAGAGGTCAGCACAAACAGATGGTCAGACAGACAGAGAGACTCTCACCAGAGGGAGGCCCAGTCCTGCCCGGGCCCAGTTGACTGTGGCTAGCTTTTCTCTCAGTGCTGAAGCCACTGGGCCAGCGAGGTTGGCTGGGGGGAAGATGGGGCCATTACAGCTGGGGCACTGGTAGCCTGCAGGCGCTGTGTTTCGTGGTAGCTGGGCAGCACGTTCATTGATACAGGCCCAATGAAAGAGATCTTGGGACCCATGAAATAAAAAAGGACAGACATGAGAGAGGCAAGTCTTCGAGCTCTTATCCTTGGTCTAGCAATCCCATACCCCCAAGGCCCAGCTCACTGCAGGAATGGATTGTGGATATATGTGCTGATGCCCAGGGCCATTCCTTTTCTCCCTACTCCGGGTCCCTAAGGCTTCTTGCAAATGCCACTGAACCAAAGCAAGGTAGAGTCTACCCATGTGACCAGCCCATGAGAAGGTGTGACTGGGAAGGAAGAAAATACCTTCCACCCTTTCAAGAGTCTTCTCTGGCCTAAAATCACACTCCTTGGGCTAATGACTACACAACAATAGTTTCAGGCTGGCAGTGCCTAATCCTAGCACTTGGGAGGTGGAGGCAGGAGTAAGATTTCAAGGTCAGCCCCACAATCCCAGTCTCAAACAAAACAAAACAAAACAAACCTACATACAAGAACACTATCAGGAAAGCTTCCCAGACACTGATACATGCAGATATCCAGAGGCAAATACACAGTGCTTATAAATACACAAGCAAACTTGAGAGCCATTCCCTCAAAGTACACTAGTAGTCATACATGTACACATCTGTAACACATATCCCCTAACACTCCCCACCTTCATGT
Source organism: Mus musculus (assembly GCF_000001635.26). Lineage (NCBI taxonomy): Eukaryota > Metazoa > Chordata > Mammalia > Rodentia > Muridae > Mus > Mus musculus. The sequence goes on from NC_000085.6 coordinate 6,083,403, forward strand.
CATCATGCATCCCATGGGATATGTGCTCACAAACACTCATCACCCATCTACTCACCCACAAGTACTAACCAACACATACATCTGTATGAGTGGACACATAATTTCACATGGAGAAATTCAGGTGGAGCTGCCCCCTTTTGGACCAGCACCTTGAACAAGCTAAGCTGAGGCTTTTTTTTATACTAGGCTCTGACTACCGACTCCCAGCAAACTGTAACATGGATAGCTTCCTCTGGGTACAGTATCGGGGTCAGTAACATCCCCTAAAGTGGATCTTTCTCCCAGCCACAGCTCATAGTCATCTCTAGCTCTCCCAGACTGGCAGAGCAGGAAGGAGAAGCTCTAACTTTCAGGGAAGATTCTAAGGCCTACGAAGAGAAAAGGCTTGCTGAGGCTTTATAAAACAGGACGGTACCTAAAGGAATCAGGATCTGAGGCTCTGACCTCCACGCTTGAGGGACTCACTGTCTTGCTTCTTGAAAGATGCTATCAAACCTGTATCCAAGCTGGATCCTGGGGCTGCCCTGACCCCTTCCCAGGCCTCACCATAGCAAACAAGACGGGTGGTCTCCCGACTGGCCAGGGGTGTGTTGCACAGGCGGCAATTGGGGTTGTAGTCACTATCTTGTAGCCACTGCAAGTAGGACTGCACGATGCACTGGAGTGGGAGAGAGATGTCACAACTGGTGCCCCAGGCTCCACGATGCACACACCACTCCAAGGCTCAAATGCCTCGTTTTCTCTCATCAGACTCATCATTTCATCTGTTCCATTTATTGAGTGACCATTTATTGAGCAGCTACTGAAGGCATAGCAGAGCGCATCACACCCCATGTTCTTGCCCTTGTGGAGCTTACAGTCTAGCATAGGTCCCCACATGGATTTAGAAGTAGGCAATCTTGTCTGCCCACCCACCCGCCCTGCTCAGACACTGCTCTAAACGCCCCACCTTGGCGTGATTGGCTACTAGGCAGTGCTCGCAGACGTTAACTCGGTGTTCGAAGCAGAACAGGTTCGTCACCTTCCTCTTGGGGCACTTGCAAAGTCCCATGACCGATCCTGGAGGGTGTGGTGGGGTGAAATCAGTTAGCAGGAAGCCAGGTTTTGGTGGCTGCCAGTTTGTTTTCACCAACCCAGTTCTCTTCTTTTAAATCTCTCAGTCCCGTCTCACACCAGTCCCAACACCAAATTCTAGCATAATGCCTTAGCATGGGTAAAGCCACGTCTCCTGTACAGATCGTACCACAAACGACCGACCCTTCATTCCATCAAGACCCAGGAAGGCCCTCGCCAGATCTCTGCACAGCTCCAATACCACCAGCCCCGCCCCCAAGACCCACCCCCTCTTGACCCGCCCCCAGCTGGCCGACCACATTCTGGATGTCCGCGAACCTCCGCGATGCCGATCGTGACCGGTGCGTACGGTAATGAAAAGCGCGGAAGGCCGGGGACTGAGCTCACCAACTCCGGTAGCTGCAGCTCCGCTCCCTTCAGGTCCGGCCTGATTATCCCTCCGCTGCCACGTCTCTTCCGGGTGCGGCGCACGCTGATGACGCCACAGCGCCGCAGGATACGCCTCTGCCTTTTGCTAGCTAGACGTAAAGCCTGTGACAACAAAAGCGGATGGTCCGCCTCCGGCCTGTGTCACTTCCGCTTTCTCGCTAGCAAGGCGGGCAATTTGAACGTTTGAAGCAGCAAAGTTCCCGGTTGGCGCGAGCCTGAGTAGGCGACCGCGGCGGAGACTGAGCCCGACCGTACACATGGCGGAGCGGCGAACACGATCAGGAGGGGCTGCCCAGCGGTCTGGTGAGCACGGGAGCAGTGGAGCGGGGTTGTTTGGGGAACAAAACTTGGCTCCCGGTGGAAGACGCCCCAAAGGGGTAGTTGGAAAACGACTTTTGCTTTTCCGAACTCGTCAAGCATCTTGTTTCGTTTGTTTGTCGCCTTTTCTTCGAGCAAAGTTTTGCTCACCATCAAACGTGTTTTCCTTTCCAGGGCCCAGGACTTCACTTACTAAGCCTTCGAAGTCGTCCAAGCGGAAATCTGGCTCAGATCTCCCGAACTCGTTCTCTGAAATCTGGCCGAGGGTGAGTTCCTGGTCCCCCAGGTGTTGGGGTTGGGTTTGTGCGCTGCGTATTCAGATGCTAATTTCTATGCCTAGGTATCCTTAGTCCGGCTAACTAGCACCTCCGGGCTCACTGTTGTTTTTTTTTTTTTAAATCATCTCTGATTGGTTGATAAAGAGCTGATCAGCCTATGGCTGGGCAGGAGAGGACAGAGGAGGCGGGACATCAGCGCCCATTGAGGCGTCCGGAAGAGTCTAGGGAGAGAGAAGTGGGAGAGGGGGAGGCGCGGAGAGAGCAGGTGGTTTCACTCTAAGGTCAAGAGGAGGGAGAGAGCAGTCATGAGGGCACACATGGACCAGATTGAGTCAGAGTAAGACTGAGATTCAGGTAGAGGACCGTGTGACTGGTAGATAGGCAGCCTGAGAGGGTTAGAGTAGCTCAGAACCTGCCCAACATAGTGCCAGCAGCCTTTGAATAACAGCTCTGTGTCCTTTACTCAGGAGGTAGTGGCGTTGGGGGGAAGAAATGCCCTGCAGTTATTTGGGAGCAAGGGAGTCAAAAAACTCCCGCCCAATGCTTCCACAGTTGGTGCCCAACATGGTGCAAGAACTTACAAACTTAGAACCAGGCTTAGAGGCTGAGAAGTCTTGGATAGAAGATAAGGAAAACTTTTCTCAGCAACACCCCCAAAGTACTTTTTTTTTTTTTCCTCGAGACAACGTTTCTCTGTATAGCCCTGGCTGTCCTGGAACTCACTTACTTAGTAGACCTGGCCGGCTTCGAACTCAAAGATCCACCTTCCTCTGCCTCCCAAGTGCTGGGATTAAAGGCGTGCACCACCACTGCCCGGCTCCCAAAGTACTTTTACACTGACCTAGAGGGCTTTGAACTATTGTAAAGCTCATGGATAATACTTTCTTTTACCCCCCCCAGACAACTCCAGCGGTCCCAGTCAGAAAGGCCATCGTCTTGAAGAAGATCGTAGCTCATGCAGTAGAGGTGAGGGGCTGAGAGAAGGCTTTGGGAGTGAGATGTCAAAACTGGGCTTAGCTATTGATTGATCAGTTGATGTCATCCCTACAGGTCCCAGATGTCCACACGGTTCGAAGAAGTCCTAGGGTGAGTTCAGTTCTGTTTATTTCTGTTTATTTGTGTAGGATTTACCCTTAGAGGGTAGGCATACACTTCTACCCAGGCAACTGCTTCATGGCTTGTCAGTTTAGGTCTCAGTGTATAACACTGTTTCCTGAACTGGAAGTTACGGTAGACCAGACTGGCCTCAAATTCATAGAGATCCACCTGCACCAGTCTCTGCAGATAGATTCAAATCTTAGAGATGGGCATGCTACCAGGACTGACTGTAGTTACCAGTCTTGTTTCCTGCCTATGGGTGTCATTCATTTCTTTTTTTTTTTGGGTTTTTTTGTTTTGTTTTGTTTTGTTCCCCAGAGCTGAAAACCACTGAGCTAAATCCCCAACCCCAACCCCTCATTTCTAGTTCTTTATGCTCTGAACATTCTCACTATTTTTCTTAAAAAGTTATGGTTTAACCACTGGGCTTCTGTAGACTGTTTTGCCACTGTTTTGTTGTGATGTTGTGATGGCGCACGCCTTTAGTCGCAAGATTTGGGAGGCAGAGGCAGGCGGATCTCGGAGTTTTAGGCCAGCCTGGTCCACAGAGTGATAAGGTTGTTTTGCTGAGTGTTTATTTATGTTTTGTTTGTTTGTTTGTTTGTTTTATGGTTATAGAATGAGTTATGTGTAGGGGCTGGAAAGATGGTTCTGGGTAAAAGCAGTTTTCAGATTCCATCAGATGGACCCTACACACCTACAGCTTCAGTTTGAGAGTATCCAACGCCCTCTTCCGGACACATGCATACGCAGTGTAAAAGGTGCTGGGTGCTGGTGCACACCTTTAATTCCAGCACTCAGAAGGCAGAGGCAAGTGGATCTCTTTTGACTTATAGGCTAGCTTGGTCTACAGAGTGAGTTCCAAGACAGCCAGGGTTACCTGTGGCCAAGCCTGGCCCTGAATTTAGTATGTGCGTAAAGCTGGTTTTGAATTCCTGATTTTTCAATCTCCCAAGTGTACCCAGTGGTGCTTTGCTCTCTGACCAGGGTTGTGTTGCTGGCTGGCTTTGGTACTCTTCCTGCCTGGTATTTCTCAGTGTCCTGGGAATTGCAGACGTGAGGCAAATTGCCAGTTTGATTTGTTATTCTGATGTGTGTGGTGCTGGAGATCTATCCCAGGGCAGTACTAAGCAGGTACCCTGCTGTTGAGATAATCCCAGCCATCTTGTGATGGTGGAGGTGGGTTTTCAAGTCCTAGAACTTGCTTTGAAGACCAGGCAGGCCTCAAACTCACCGAGATTCAACCCCCACCCTAGTGCTAGGGTTAAAGGCATGCACTACCCCACCTAGCTTCCCAACCAGCTTTTAACCAAAGTACTGACATAATAAAGCCGAAGTATTGTAGAAAGGTTTCTCTGTGAATGACGTCATTGGAGTCCTAGGACCAATGAGGAGAGTTAAGATGGTGAAGGCCCAACTAAGATGGTGGTGGCCCCGGTGTGGTGGCGCACGCCTAAAATCCCAGCACTCGGGAGGCAGAGGCAGGCGGATTTCTGAGTTCAAGGCCAGCCTGGTCTACAAAGTGAGCTCCGGGACAGCCAGGGCTATACAGAGAAACCCTGTCTCGAAAAAACAACAACAACAAAACAACAACAACAAAAAAAAGAACACAGTGAGGAACACTCGGGGTCAGAAGACAGAATCAGCTGGGTGGTGGCAGTGGTGGTGCACACCTTTATTCCTGCACTTGGGGGGCAGAGGCAGAAGGATCTCTGAGTTGCAGGCCAGCCAGGGCTGCAGAACAAAATTCTCCAGAGCTTATGGCCAGGAAATCTCTGATGACTTCCTTGTATTAGAGCACAGTGCCCCTCCCTGAGTTTGTCCTTTGACGAGTTTACTAGGTCTTCAGCTCTTGAAAAGTAGTTGCCATGTTTCACGTCCACTCTGAGCCTGCAGTGTGCAGGGCTCTGCTGGACGTGTGGGCTTTGACAGTGATCAGGCGGTGTCCTGACCCTCAGCTCACCTGTCTGGATGGGTGAATGACGTAACAGACCAACTGCAGACAGCTAGAGTGTGGTCCTAGGTAAAAGACAGCGTTGGGATGGTAGGGTTGCAGAGGGGCTGGGCTGCGCTGGGCTGGGCTGGATCTCAGGTATGGAGAGCCTCCCTGGGGAGGAGCTGTGTGACCTGAGTGGGGTGTGAAGAACCAGTACCTTAGCCTCAAGTGCATATGTCAGGTTAAGCTTTTGCTCTTGACAGCTGTGCCATGGCTCCACTGGCCGTGGGTCAAAGCCCTTCTGATGGCCGTGTACATGGAGGTGGTAGTGTGGTGGACTGTAATACACAGGGCGGTAGCTCTGTTCTAGCTTCGCCTGCAGTCTCTGGATCATCACTTCCTGACCTCAGCCACTCTGGCCCATTTTGTTCCTTGACCCTGACTGAAACACCTGTCTTCAAGGCTTTTGTATTGGCTCACCCCCCGCTCCGCCCCGCCCAACCCAGAACGCAGTTACTCTAGATGTCCACACAGCTCAGCTCCACGCCTTCACACCACAGCTCGTGTCTCCTCCTCAGTGAGACTACAATCCCAACCTGCCCCAAGTTTTGTTCTACAGCCAGCAACTCCGAGCCTTCTGCCTCTGCCCCCCACGTACAGGGATAAAGGTGTGCGCCACCACTGCCACCACCCAGCGGATTCTGCCCTCTGACCCCAGTGCTCCTTGCTGTGTTCCTTTTTAAAAAAAAATAATTTCTTTTTAAAGATTTATTTATGTGAGTTAGCTGTCTTCAGACACACCAGAAGAGGGCATCAGATGGTTGTGAGCCACCATGTGGTTGCTGGGATTTGAACTCTGGACCTCTGGAAGAGCAGTCAGTGCTCTTAACTGCTGAGCCACGTCTTCAGTCCCCTCATTATGTTCTTGTCGCTACAACGGGAGGGAGCACTGAAGTGCCACTAGGTGGCTTTTTGTTTCCCTTGATGTATTTGCAGTACCCAAAACAGTCCCTGGTATAGGACAGGTCACCAATAGATACTTGGCCAAATGAACAGTTTTGAAAAATCTCTAGCAGTTACATAGCAGATGGCCCATAAAGGGTGAGCCTGGATACAGGCAAAGTAATTAGGAGGCTATCAAGCCAGTTTAGACCTGCTGAGATTTTACATCAGCTAACAGGTGGTAGCTATATACCAGACACATCTGGTGGTAGCAGCAGCAGATATAATCATCACAAGTGTAACTCCTCTCTCTCTTCCTGACAGTGGGCATGGGATGCAGGGCTCGTGCATTGTGGGCCTGTGTTCAATGGCTGCGCTTGTTGCTTAAAATCTATCATGGCCTGGGGATGGAGCTGCACTCACAGCACAGTGTTTGCTGAACTTGGACAAGGTCCTGCACTCCAGCCCTACAACATGAAGTACAAAGCAACAGTAGAAACTCCGTGTGTCCTGTAGGCAGTCTTTCCATCCTGAACCCCTCGCTCACGAGACTTCTCTCCTGTCCTGATACAGATCTCTTTTATTTTGGAAAAAGAGAACAACCCTCCGCTCAAGGTACCCACGAAAGAAGACCTCTTCAAGACTTGTAGTGTCCCTGGTACTCCCTCCAGCACCCCCGTGCTGTACACTCAGAATGTTGAGCCTGACTCTGGAGAAGCAGAGCTGGACAGCAGAGACCTGGAAATGTCTCAGAAAGTCAGGCGGTCGTACAGTCGGCTACAGAGCCTTGGTTGTGCCTCAACCTCCACCCCTGGCCGCCGATCCTTCTTTGGCTTTGAGGGACCTGACGACTTGCCTGGAGTCTCACCTGTCGTGTGTTCAAAGTTAATCGAGACCCCAAAGGTACCTGCAAAGGACTTGGTTCCGGCTAGAACGAAGGACTTGGTTCCAGATAGTACGAAGGACTTGGTTCCGGCTAGAACGCTCCCTGGAATCTCTCCCCCAGTTGTGAAAGAGAAACGAAAGAAGAAGGTTCCTGAAATCCTGGTGAGTGGGGCCAGACTTCTCTGACTCTTGGTGGGAAGGCAATGTCTGAGGTGTGGGTCTAGTGCTCTGGCCAACATGGCTGCTCTTCCCTCCCACTCATGTGCCCTCATTTCTTTCCACCAGAAATCAGAGCTGGATAAGTGGGCTGTGGCCATGAATGCTGAATTTGAAGCTGCCGAGCAGTTTGAGCTTCTGATTGAATGAGATGAACTGGGATGCCCGTCATTAAGTGGGGTGACCTGGCTGGCTCTCCCCTCTTCCTGTACATATTGCCTTTTGAGTAGAGCAGGATATGTGGGGTCCCTTTCACTAGCCTTGTTACCCAGAAAGGTATTGCTGGCCTCTTGTTATATTGTGTCTCCTTGCCCTGGACTGTCTACCTCTACAGCGTTGGGGATGAGAATCCACTGCTCTGAACCGGAACTGTCAGAAACAGGGTTAGCCATGGGCTGTCTCTGCTGTTGCATTCAGCCACCAACCAGCAGAGAGGTTTTGTGTTCTGCTTTGGTTCTGTAGAGTTGAGAGATCTCAAAGACCAGGGAGACAGTTAAATGCTTGAGGGAGGATTTTTACATTGAGTCTCTGGAGTCCAGGATATGAACGGGAGGAAGCATAATTGGTTTTTAACACAGTGACTTATGTAGGAACTGGTCCGTGTCTGTGCTCTGCTGTTGACATTGGTGAACGGGGTGCTGCTGCTTACAGCAAAGTGGGTACACTTGATAGCGTGGGCCTCGGATGCACCAGTGTAAGCTTTATAGTCTCTGCTTTGACCTCTTTCCTCGCCCACATCTGTTTCTTTGAATACAAGCTGTGTGGCCTCAGCCCTAGACACCATGTCACCTCATCTCTCACCTACTAGACAGCTTTTGCTGTGAGCTTAAAACTATTGCTCTCATGTGAGACCAACCATTCCTGGGGGTTGCTGGGAACAAAAGTGGATGTATCATGGCTTCTAAGGTTCCTTCCTGCCTGCCACCTCTCAATCATGGTAAAAGCTGTGGTTTAAAGGCCATTGGCCTTCCAACCTTTACAGTTCACGAGAGCAGAAGCTGTGGGGAATGAGAGCTCAGGTAAGCTCCTGCTCCACCAGGGTGGCTTAGTGGATCACTCCTGCAGGCTCAGTCCTCACCCGTTCCTGAATCATGCTGAATTGCTACCATCACTGCAGACCTACCTGCCTGTGAGGAACTAGTGTGCAGCCTAAGGGCAAGGTGGCTTGATCTCAAATAAACTGTGTAGAAGTTTCTACGTTTGCAGACTGCTTTTTATTTGGTTGAAGGCAGAGCCACTGCTGGGAGGCCAGCCCCAGACACCATGTGTCCGGGCTGTATCACCTGTACAAGCTGCCGGCATGGACTCCTTCCAGTGGCCCTGGTCCTACACTCTTCCAGCTAGGGCTTCCTGGAGTGAAGGTCCAAGTCCTGTCTCAGGAGGGAAGAACTTGGATCTGAGTAAGGCTGCTAAGTACTCATTCCCAGGGGAGGTATATGGAATCAACTATAGCTAGCCCTGTTTCCCTTTTCCTCAGGCTCCATCCAATGGAGGAGCCTGTGGCCCGGGTATAATCACCTCTCCTGGATGGTACCCAGCAGCTAGGTTATGGCACCCCTGAGAAGCTGACCAAAGATGGATTTCCTGGGTGTGTTGTGTAGATGTGAGTGTCTAGCTCATGTGGTGAAACCTAGGACAAGGTTTTCTCCAGTGCTCTTGCTGAACCTAGAGTACTCGTCTCAGCAGACTGGCTCTCTCCCCTTCCCCAGGTCTAGGGTGACAGATACATGCTACCACGTCTGGCTTCTGTTTGTGCTGGGGGTCTGAACTCCAGCCCTCGTGCGTGCATAGGAGGCACTTTATTCACTGAGTCCTCTCTGTGCCTACCATCATGGTGCATGCTCAAAGTACATATGCATTACCATAATTTAAAAATGACACTGGCCAGCCGTGGTGGCACACCTTTAATCCTAGCACTAGGGAGGCAGGGGCAAGAGGATCTCTGGGTCCCAGGACAGCTTGCCATAGTTCCTGGCTGGGCAGAGCTATAGGGAAACCCTGTCTTATAAAACAAAACACACAGGCTGTGGTAGTGCATGCCTTTAATCCTGGCACTTGAGAGGTAGAGGCAGGCGGATTTCTGAGTTCAAGGCTACACAGAGAAATTCTGGCTTGGAAAAGCAACAGCTGGACACTGATTGGAACTTGGACCTGTAAGGACCTGGCATGGTTCCTCTTCAGTGTAAGTTTAGTGCTCTTGAGAGATCAGGCAGCCCATTCACAGGTGCCATTATGACGATACTGAAAGAAGGGAGACACACACATAAACCTTTGAAAGGGGGGGGGGGGGCCTGAAGAGATGGCTCAGCGGTTAAGAGCACTGACTTCTAGAGGTCTTGAGTTCAATTCCCAGCAACCACACTGTGGCTCACAGCCATCTATCTGTAGTGGGATTTGATGCCCTCTTCTGGTGTGTCTGAAGACAGCAACAGTGTACTCGTATATATAAAATAAATTTGTTTTGTTTTTCGAGACATCTTTACATGGAGGTTTTTTTGTTTTTGTTTTGTTTTTCAAAAACCTGGAGGGTTTCTCTGTGTAGCCCTGGCTGTCCTGGAACTCACTCTGTAGACCAGGCTGGCCTCGAACTCAGAAATCCGCCTGCCTCTGCCTCCCCAGTGCTGGGATTAAAGGCGTGTGCCACCATGCCTGGCTTCTGTATTTCATCTGGTGATTTTTACCAAAGCTTCAGGTGAGCAGAATTTTGTCAGGTATCTCCCTTCAAAAAAGCAAAAACAAAAAAACAAAACGAAAAAAACCAACCATCCAAAAAAACCTGCAATGGCTGGGAGAGGGGAGAGGAGGTGATAATATTTAAAGGAGCACTCCTGTTGTGTGAGTTGGGAATCACCTCCACTTGCAGTGTCAGGTGGGCTGGTGCTTGCGCCCTTCGGTTACAGTGCTTTGTTTAGGATTTTGTTGTCTGTTTTTCACGTAACCCAGGCTGGCCTTTACACAGTTATTTACCTGAAAGTTGGCCTTAAATTCTTTACTTTCCTGCCTCCACCACTTCTTCTTCTTCTTTTTTTTTTAAGATTTATTTATTATTATATCTAAGTACACTGTAGCTGTCTTCAGACACTCGAGAAGAGTCAGATCTCATTACAGATGGTTGTGAGCCACCATGTGGTTGCTGGGATTTGAACTCAGGACCTTTGAAAGAGCAGTCGGCGCTCTTAACCACTGAGCCATCTCTCCAGCCCCCTGCCTCCACTTCTAAGTACTAAGCTACAGCTATGCCTAATATGTTCCCTTTTGGGTGTAATAGAATTTATACCCTGGATTGGCTGTGAACTCTGGAGGTGACTCAAGGTGTAAAAACCTCAACCAAACAAGCCTGACAGCCCCAAGTTTGTTCCTTGAAGTCAGCAGTGGAAGAAAAGAGCAGATTGCTGAAAACCCTTCTGATGGCCACACACGGGGCACACGCATGCGTACCTGCACTGCTCACAGTGGCAATTAAGGTGCTTTGGTTGGTTTGAATGAAAACTGGGTGTATTGATTGCTTTTTTTTTCTTTTCTTAAAATAGCTCAGTAAGGAAGGATTTGTCTTGTCTCCCAGTCTGAGGTCTGTGAGTCCATCACAGGAAGCAATGGCAGCAGGCCTTGAGGAATCTGGTCGAGTAGCATTTGAGATACAGGGCGAGATAAATGGCCGTGCTCGGGCCTCTTTTTGCTTTTCATTCTGTCTAGGACCCGCCCGTGGAGCAGAGTATCCTCCAAGAGGGGGTCATCTTCCTCAGTTAACCCACTCCAGGAACTCCTTCATAGGCATGCCAGGAAATGTGTCTCCTAGGTGATTGTGTATTGTCAAGGTGACAATATTAACCATCAACACTGGGCATCCCATATTGTACTTGCTGAGGGCTTTACCATCTGGGCTGGGCCTTGTTCTGGTGGTGCTGGCTCTGGCTTGCTGAATATTGCTGGTAACGGGCTCTAGACCATTACTACTGAGATCAGTTACGATCCCAAGAAAACCAAGCCTGTTAGAAAAGGCAAGCCAAGGGATTGGGGAAGCGGGGTCACCAACCAGGTCTGTGTCTCCCTCAGTCTTCCGCAGGCAGGCAGAGGGTCCACTCCAAGCAGGCCTTGAAAACAGCCATGCAGCCTGCTGAGCCACAGCTAGAAGAACCTAAGGACTCCGGGGAGCCCAATATAGAGGTGACAGCAAAGCCCTGGGGGCTCCCTCATCTACTGTTGACCCTAAGACAGAAGGCAAGGAAGATAGGCAGCTGCAGAAACTCTTCCTTAGCCTGGGCTAAGACTTGTATTCCTAATGCTCAGACTCCTCGCTGTGGAGCATCTTGGGACTCCTCTAGGAAACAAATCTCATTTGCTCCATCCTTTCCCCTGCTTCCTCCCCAAAGCTGAGGGGCACAGCGATCAAATTCCTCTAGAGAAGAGAGGTGGACAGGGGAAGGAAAGGAGGGCTGGGCTCTTGGGTTGGAAGCCTCATGCCATTTCAGTCACCAAGGCACCTTCTCTGCAAAGCCATCTTCAGAGCCAGCATTGGATGAGCAGCCGGAACCTACTGTCACATTCCTGTTCACACTCCTGAACACTCCGGTGCCCATAGACGATGAGACGACGTAAGGCTGCCTGAATAGTGTGTCCTATTAGTGAGGAACTTGAAAGACAACCCCCACCTAAAACCATTCAAACCTGTGCTAGGATTAAGCTTTGGGCTGAACAGGGGAAAGTCCACACTTGACTGATGGGGCTGGGTCTCAGGCTGGGAACACACAGCTGGCCTCCTGACCCTGAGCTCCGACTCTTACCTCCCCAGGGACACAGACATATATGAGAATCAGTTCATTGATGAGGATGACTGGGGCCCTAGACGGACCTCAGAAGAAATAGAGCTTTTGCAAAGGGACTGCAGGAGGTGAGTTTCAGGGACAGATCAGTGGGGCAAAGTTTGCAGGACAGATTGGGGAAGTCAGATCTAGTTCTTAGCCGAGGGCTTGGGCTGCTGCTGTGGCTTTGGGTCTCCGCTTTCCTTGAATTCTCTGCCTGTCTTTTTTGTTGTCTTTATTCTGTCAGGGCCGACTCTCAAGCACAAGTATCCATGATCAGGATCTGTCCCACCCGTTAGCGACCATAGCTATGGCTGAGTCGCAGGAGTCTAATGTATTGAGCATTCTTAACTTTAACTGTCAAGAACTAGATGGGTAGCTGGTTGTAGAGGGGTTCTGTTCTGTGATGTCAGCCAATGGAGCTGGGGGTCTACTCAATTCCTCCTGGCAACAGAGGTCAAGGATGGAAGTGATGGCTCTCCTTCAGTCCTCCATGCCTTTGACCCTGGATCTGAACGATGCCTGTTTCCACTCACACACTTCTGGTACTGAGCTCTCGGGCAGGGCTGATTCAGGCTAGAAACTTTCAGAGTCCTGAACCAGGCCTTACAGAGCTCAGAGAGATGGCCAGCCTTCTCCCCTGCTCCGTGGAGACTGCCACCCAGGTAAGAAGCGGTCTGCTTAAGAAGAGTGGGCTGTGGGTGAGCTGTAACCCCAGCATTTGGATGGAAACAGGGAGATCAGGTGTTCAACATCATCCTCTCTGGGAATTCTAGGCCAGCCTGGGCTACATGAGATCTTGTTATAAATAAGTGAATAAGGTAGAGCGTGTAGATCAGGTGGTTAAGCGTTTGCCTTTGAGGAAGCTATGCTTCAAATCTCAGTATCGTAAATCTAGGTAAGACAGTGTGGGCCCAGAGTCAGCAGTGAGAGATGGAGAGAGAAAATCAAGAGTTCAGTGTCTAAAAAAAAAGTTTAAAAAATGCCGGGCAGTGGTGGTGCATGCCTTTAATCCCAGAACTTGGGAGGCAGGGGCAGGCAGATTTCTGAGTTCGAGACCAGCCTGGTCTACAGAGTGAGTTCCAGGACAGCCAGGGCTATACAGAGAAACCCTGTCTTGGAAAACCAAAACCAAAAAAAAAAAAAAAAAAAAAAAAAAAAGAGTCAGTGTCAGGGGCTGGAGAAGTGGCTCATTGGCTGCTCTTCCAGAGGCCTTGAGCATCCACATGGTGGCTCACAACCACCTGTAATGGTTAAAAAGAAGAGTTCAAGGTCATCCTGGTCTACGAAGCTTGAGGGCAACATGGGATTCTGTTTCAAAATTATTTGATTAATTATTTAAAATGTAATAAAAGGGCTGGAGAGATGGCTCAGTGGTTAAGAGCACTGGTTGGTCTCCCAAAGGCCCTGAGTTCATTTCCAGCAACCACATGGTAGCTCTTAACCATCTGTAATGGGATATGATGCCCTCTTCTGTCATGCAGACATACGTGCAAATAGAGCACTAATACACACGAATATACATGCATACCTACTTTAAAAATGTAATAAGAATAAAGAGAAGGAGCTGGAGCTATGGCTCAGCCAATTAGAGCACTGGCTGCTCTTACAGAGGATCTAGGTTGAAACCCCAGCATCCACATAGAGATTCACAACTATCTACAACTTTAATTCCGGGGAATCTGACTCCCTCTTCTGACTTCTGAGGGCACCAGGCACAGGAACAGACAAAACACTCATAATATAAACTAAGTAAATCTTTGTTTGCTTTTCAAGACAGGGTTTCTCTGTGTAGTCCTGCCTGTCCTGGAACTCACTCTGTAGACCAGGCTGGCCTGGAATTTACAGCTATCCACTTGCCTCTGCTGGGATTGAAGGTGTGCACCACCACTACTCAGCGGAAATAAGTAAGTCTTAGAGAAAATGCTGGTCCTGGGAGTCCACACTACATCCCAGCACCAGGAGGCTGAGGCTGGCAGGTCTGTGTGTCTGAGGCCAGGCTTGTCTACATAGTGAGTTCCAGGACAGCCAGGACTACATGGTGAGACATTGTCTCAGAAATAACAAAAAAGGAAAAAGAACAGGACTGGTTTTTCTGGGTTGTTAATGCAGGCTATAAAGGAGGACCAGTTTCCTCTGCAACGGTGATGGTGGGGGGGGGGGGCGGGGTGGATGCCTACGGAGGCACCAGCGACAGAGCTGTTGCAGGAAGTGTGTGTATTTTAGGGGTGACTGGGAAAAGGGCCTGGGGCTCAGGGGGCTCTCCTTTATCCTAGGCTTGAGGAATCACTGTACGCTAACCAAAGGGAAAACCTGGCCCTTGAAGAAAAGCTAGAGAACTTGGTGAGACCCTCAGCCCAAGAGCTATTCTTTGCCTTGGCTCCCCCCCCCCCCAGCCTTGCCCCTTTGCTCCTGAGGCTGAACTTAGTCCTGCTGGTTGGCCACCCACTTTAGTTCTTGTAACTCTTTGTCCTAGCCTACCGTGGTGTATGAGGACCTGGAGAGCATTATGATCATCCCAGAGGAATCCAGGCTCACTCAGGAAACAGATGAAGACTCGCAAGTCAAAGCAGAGGGACATTCAAAAGAAAGCAAGGGTCAGCCAGCAAGCAGAGGTCACTCAGGAGAAACCAGGGGCTACCCAGGAGGAAGCAGGGGCTACCCAGGAGGAAGCAGGGGCTACCCAGGAGGAAGTCCAACCTCTTGAGCAACCGAAGAGGGCTTCTGGCCTGCACTACTCCTTTGACACTCCCATACCTTTGCATGAAGCCACCTCATCCCCAGAAAATTCCACAGGAATGCTCCACCAGTCAGCCCCTCTTTAAGCCCCAGCAATAAAGATCACCACTGAATTGCAGAGCCAAGCATCCACGGGCCTTGGGTGAGGTGGACATCCAGTGGATCTGAGAACTAGGTCTCTGGACCTTCCTAACTCATAGTTCTGCCTTCAGACTCAATCAAGAATCTCTGATAAGTTCTGGGACGGGACAGGAAGGGGCTGTCCTCTCACCCTTGAGGGTGAAGGCTGTAATTTCAGAGTACAGACTAAGGTTGCGAAGAACCTCTTTTGTAGGTCGTGGGGTGTGAAGCAGGAAGGTGGTAGGAATTCCCAAGGGTTTAGAGAATGCATTTAGATTTGGGCTGTGACTGCTTTCAGTGTGTGCCCAGCCTGGGAGCCTCACTAGGCTCCACAATTCCTAAAGTGAGAGACAAAGTGTCTGTCTGAAGACCTACCTTCTTTCTTTCTTTTTGTTTGTTTGTTTGTTTGTTTGTTTGTTTGTTTTTCGAGACAGGGTTTCTCTGTGTAGCCCTGGCTGTCCTGGAACTCACTTTGTAGACCAGGCTGGCCTCGAACTCAGAAATCCACCTGCCTCTGCCTCCCAAGTACTGGGACTAAAGGTGTGCATCACAACGCCCGGCTCGGAAGTCCTACCTTCTAAAGCCTGGGGAGATGACTCAAGTAATGAAGCGCTTGTCACTCAAACTGAAGTACCTGAGCTGGAATCTCCAAAATCCACATAACAGTGGGATGCATAGCATGAGGAGGGGTCGTTATCCCAGCACTCCCGAGGAGAGATGAGAGGTAGAGACAAGAATCCTAGAATCCCTTAGGTCAGCTAGCCTGCCGGGCCCATGCAGTGTGGAAATAGCAAAGATACCTGGAGTGAGAATTTTTGGATTTGGTTTCTTTAAAAAACATAGAAATATTGTAAGAGTATGTTTTCATTTTAACCCAAGGTGTCGATATGGGGCTGCTTCAGTCCACAGCAGCTGCGATTTGCCTCATGCTCTAGCAGGGGCATGAATTTGCCAGCTGCAGACTAGTTTCTGCAATTGTGTGATGGCATTTGGATTTCTGGGAACTTTTCTGAGGATATACAAGTCTTAGGGCTGCTGAGAGGTAGTGTGGTTGGTTGGTTGGTTGTTGTTGATTGTGATTTGTTAATTGTGAGTATAGAAAAAAACAAACAGAAGAAATTAGATGTCCGGACAGTGAATATCATACTTGTCCCAGGGAACTTGACTTCCTGAATCTGCAGGAAGTGGCCCAACTCCTGACTTTATTCACGGATGTCTCTGCACTTCTATCTTTTTCTCTAGTGTTAGGGGCTTGAAAGGTTATAAGAAAAGAGATGAAGAAGGGTGGAAGAAAGAAGAACCCACAAAGTAGCCAAGACAGCGCCAGATACCTGTCTAAACTGACAGCGTGACCTCCATGGTATGGTTAAGAGAAAGCTTTGATTGTAGAGATGAGAGCGAGGACAGCCAGAGGCATTTGAAAGAGTCCCGAGCAGAGAGCGAAAAAAGTAAACTGGACATGGCCAGGGCTATCTATGAGGGAGGGGAACTCAAGGAGATAGAGTAGCATAGTGAGAGGAGGGGGAGGGAAGGGCGGAGGGAGGGAGAAGATAATGAGCATATCAAAAATAGCAGGGGGCTGGAGAGATGATTTAGTGGTTAAGAGCACTGGCTGATCTTTTAGAGGATCTGAGTTCAATTCCCAGCAACCACATGGTGGCTCACAACCACCTGAAATGGGATCCAGTGCCCTCTTCTGGTGTGTCTGAAGACAGCAACAGTGTACTGGTATACATAAATAAATCTAAAGAAAGAAAAAAAAAGAAAAGAATAGCAGGGTTATAAGGAGAGAGAGAAGCTGGGGAGGAAGCCTGTGCTAAAAGTCAATTGCATCCTAATCCATTTTAGAGAATAATCTCTTAGTGTTACGGAGCCTGCACTGGATTCCTCTATAATCCTCAGAGAAAGCCTCCTGAGGACAGGAAACCCTAGAATGAGGGAGCGTGGGAGTCGGGCCACCTCTGCCTGCTCTTGGACCTGCACCACCAACCGGAAGGAGTTCCCTGCTTGTGGCTCCTCCTCCAGCCACCCACAGTGTAGTGAATCAAACCCAAGGCCTGCTGGGCTAGGCACATACACACTAACACAGTACAGCCCCTCTTGCCTCTGTAGAACTTTGAAGTACCCTGGGGACTGTTTCAAGCACAGTGGCTGAGGGGACACTTGAGAGGGCACATCTGACCCTGATTCAGCTTAGGCTGAGCAGAACTCACACCTTTAACTCCACAGTCCACCTCTTCAGAGGCCCCATCTTCATCTGATGGTTGCAGGGGGCTCCCAGCTTCCCCTGAGACCCACTTCCTGCCAGCCCTTGACCAGCGGCCCAGTGGTACAGTGAGCCTTAGTCTCCCTAAGGGAAGCATGCGGTAACGAGGTTGACCAGAGATGCTTTGGCCAACAGTGCAATGATGAAACATTTATCAGATTAAGGACCTCCCACATTTATTAGAGACGATTTATTGCATATAAAACATTTCCCAGCCGAGTGTGGTGGCGCACGCCTTTAATCCCAGCACTTGGGAGGCAGAGGCAGGTGGATTTCTGAGTTCGAGGCCAGCCTGGTCTACAAAGTGAGTTCCAGGACAGCCAGGGCTACACAGAGAAACCCTGTCTCAGGGGAAAAAAAAATTCCCAATGTATATAAATTTTCTCCAATTATGATATTAAACCTATTCCCACCTCCTTTGTGTCTACATTAGTCAATTTAGATTGGCTCAATCTTGAAGTATAATCCAATAGGACTGGAGACTAAATACTTTAAAATAAAGTGCTCACAGGTCTTTTGGACCGTTAGATTGCTTGATATTACTAAGGAAGAAAATTTCCAGAGGTCCTGGATTCAGTTCCCAGCAACCACATGATGGCTCATAACCATGTGTAATGGGATCGAATGCTCTATTCTGGTGTGTCTGAAGACAGCTACAGAACTCATATAAATAAAATAAATAAATCTTTAAAAAAAAATAAGGAAGACATTTTGTTTTAATTAAGGGGGAGGCATGTATGCCACGATGCTTGTGGAGGTCAGAGGGCAGCTCTGTGTAGAGCTCTCTCTGTTCACCTTTGCGTGGGCTGCAGGGAGCACACTCAGGTCCCGAGGCTTGTATGGCTAGCTGAACCATCTCTCTGGCCTGCAACCAATTACCGATGTAAAAGAAATACGTTTGTCTTCCATGGTGATTTCAAGCTCTTGTCAGCTTAGTCAGGCGGAGTCCACAGCACATTCTCAGGATTTCACAGTCAGCAATTACTGATTGCTCCATTCCTCTTTTATGTAAGCAAGCCTCTTTTTCTGACCATGGCATCATTTTTATAATTGTTATTATTCAAATATTTAGTTTCCCACTGGGTGAGAACTCAAACTCCAGAAACTCACAATCAAACGCCTTGTTATGCAAATAAAAGTTGCTTTCCTTGCCTAGTAAGAAACAAGATGGAGCTTAGGAACACGCATGACTGAAGTGCTCTGTATCATGCTCCTCTTTTAAAGCAGAGTAAATAGAGACTGAGGAAAACTCTGCAAAGGTCGAGGGGTTCATGGGAAGGAATGCCTTAAGGTAAGGTATTCCCTCCCGAGCAGACATCATTGTAACCTGACTGCCTCATTCCCTCTGAAAGCCCTCAGGCCTGGGAACCCAGGAAGGTAGGCTTTTAGGCACTACCAAGGCTGCTGGGCTGCTAGCAATCAAGTGAATTAGAGAGCCCCCAGCTAGCTTTCAGGCACAGGAGTATAGGTGTCCCTAACCCCCCTGGCCCTCCAGTTCCCAGCTTGTGATGCTTAAACTCAGTCCCTGTGGCCACTCCTGGTGACACTGCCTGGCAGTACCAGCCTAAAAGTCTTGTTCAAACCCTAGTCCCACGGGGAAGCTGTGATGGTTTTACAAGGTCTCCCCCAGATTTGGTAGTCCAAAGAAAGTTTTGTGTGTGCTAAAGCACCATGTACAATCCCTCCAGACCCCTCTGTCCTCAAGACACTGGGCTGAGAGACAAACCTTCGCATGTCCCATCTGGTGCCATTTCCTGGGAAGTGCAGAGCCAAGAGATGCTGGACATCTTCGGAGTGAGCATGGGGCTGCAGCCTCATCCCTGCTCCCTTTCTAACCACAGCTGTGGGACCATGACTGGACAGACTTCGTCTGTAGCACAGCTGGTGATAGTGCATACCTCATAGGCTCTAGCTGGGTCCAAGGATTCAGTGTGATGTATCCTAGTGAATTATGGTTATCCGCCCACTGTCTGGCTTGAAAGGCCTAGGGGAAACAAGTTTTGTTGTTGTTGTTTTGTGTGTGTAGAATATATATGTATGTATGCATGTCATGTGCACATGTATCACATATATATGTGTGAGTGCTTATGCACAGTATAGGAGGGAGTAGGACCTGCTGAGTCACACCTACTGGGCTGTGCTCCAGGTCCCAGGGTGGAGGCTGACCTCAGGTGGGGACGTGAACTCCTTGCTCTGCAGTGATACCAAGAGGGCAGGACAGGGGATGAGCCAGGGCTAGGAGGCTGAGCATCAGAGCAGTGACCTGAGAAGCAGTGGTCAGCTGTGGGCCTGTGTTTGATTTCCAAATGAAAGGACTAAACCGACCACCACCAAAGGTTATCTCCTGACTTGCACATGCTTGCTCTGTTGTACGAATACATACATCTAAATAAGTGAGGTTTGGGGGAGGGCGTTGTTTTTGGTTTGGTTTGGTTGTTTGTTTGTTTGTTTTGTTTTGGTTTTGGAGACAGGGTTTCTCTGTGTAGCCCTGGCTGTCCTGGAACTCACTCTGTAGACCAGGCTGACCTTGAACTCAGAAATCCGCCAGCCTCTTCCTCCCAAGTGCTAGGGTTAAAGGCGTGCACCACCACGCCTGGCTTGGTTTGGTTTTTGATTGGTTGGTTGGTCTTTTGAGACAGGGTTTCTCTGTGTAGCTCTGGCTGTCCTGGAACTAGTTCTGTAGACCAGGCTGGCCTCCAACTCACAGAGATTCGCCTGCCTCTGCCTCCTGAGTGCTGAGCTCAAAGTGTGCATCATCACTGCCTAATCCAAATAACTAGTATTTTAAAAGCAGAGAGGAGAGGATATGAGACTGTTATCTGTGGGCCCAGCCAGGACAACGGGACAGAAAGGCCTGTTTTGGGACTTGACAATGCTTAAGATGGTTTTCTGATTGTGCTCAGAGAAATCATTGGGAGTTGAAGCTAGATCCAGCTGCTTGCTGAGGTCTAAACAGACATTCCCAAATGTGAGGCTTGTTCTATACCTTCTATGCCTGATGCCCCCCAGGGTCATGTGATACTTCTGCACAGGCACCAAGTGTAACCATCATGTGTCTTTCCCCAAAGAGGATGACGGGTCACAGGCTGGGCTAGGAGACAGAGAAGGAAGAGGAGCATGGTGGCCGTCCTACCAGAGGGAGGGGTGGGGTGGAGGGAGCTCACCTGACAGGCTTTACCTCTCTCCAATGCTCACAGTCGAGAATGTTCAGTGTCCAGCCAGGCAAGGTGTCCCAGTGTCTGCGGAAGTGTGGACACCAAATGATTCCAACAGCTAGAGCTGATTTCCTCCTTGTTTATCTATGTCAGTATCTTTATTCATCACCTTTAGGATTTATTTATGTGTATGTGTATGGATGTTTTGTCTGCATGTGTATCTGTGCGCTGTGTGCCTGCTGGTGCCTGCAGAGGTCAGAAGAAGAGAAACAGATCCTCTGGAAGTGAAGTTAGTGGTGACTGGTGGAGAGCCACCATTTTGGTTCTGGGAACTGAACCTGGGTCCTCGACAAGCTGAGCCATTCTTCCAGCCCCTCCATCTCACTTTTTGAGATAGTGTCTTTCACTGAACCTGGGGCTCTCTGATTCGGTGATATTGGCTGGTCAGCAGACCCTGAGGATTCCGCTCTACTTTCCTAACCCTGGGGTAGGGGTTATAGACAGAAGCTAGCATGCCCAGCTTGTACAGAAAGAAGTACTGGGGATGGGGCCCAGGTCCTCACGCTTGCACAGAGGCACTTCACTGACTGAGCCTTCTTCTCAACACTTCCTATTTTAGACAGGGCCTCATAAGGGCTGCCTCAAACTCACTGTTTCCTAGGCCGGTCTTGAGTTTCCAGTCCTCTTGCTTTCACCTCTAGTGGGCTACCTGGCTTGAGTTGATTTCTCCGATGGTGCACATACAGATGTGGTTCACCATGCTCTGAGACACAAGCCAGACACAAGCAAAACTGCACTCACTCTTGTCTATGTATCTGCCTGTGCCTTCAAATGTTCAAAGAACGAAATCTTTCCAGGACAGGGTGTGGCTATGCCCTGGGTGTCATCAGACCCTCTATGGCTCAGTTTATCATCTAACCTTAGCAACTGTCCCCTAGTTCCTCTTTAAGGAAGGCAAGTGCTCTATAAATTGGCAATCTTCTGATAAGACCCAAGGCCATCGCCTGGGCCCTGATAATCATCAAGCCTGTGTCTCTCTCCAGCTGGACTTTGCTTCCCCAGGGCCCAGAGCTGAGTGAGTAAGGGAGGGTAAAAGCAGAGGAGGGAGCGTAGCGGATATAGGGGGAGGGCAGTGGGATTAAGTGGGTAAGTGGAAGAATGGAAGGGGAAGGCAGCTGCATGAGAGGAAGATATCTAAGCAGCTGGATGGTGGTGGAGGAGAAAGAGGATGGTGGGAGGGACAGATAAGATGGATAAGGAAGGACATGGTGGAACAGCCTCTAATTCCAGCTGAAAGGGAAAAGCCTGGCAGATGTCTGTGAGTGTGTTACTAGCCTGATCTACAGAGTTGTAGGCCAGCCCAGGCTGCAAAATGAGATTTTGTCTTTGAAAAAAATAAAAGAAAGGATGATAGGTAAATTCCACATCGGGATGGCAAGCCTAGCTCTGCCTGGGGGATGTAGGGTCCCTGATTTAGCTTGTACAGTGGGCTCCCCCTTTAAGAGCCCCATTTCTCCCACAAAGTGGACTGTCTGAGGGACAGAAACAGACAGGCCTGCTGGGCTTCCCCTCCTTTCATGCTATGACACTGGGCTAAATATTTCTACAACAATGGCATCTTGCTTCATGAAGACAGCAGCATGGTTTTGTAAAGTATCACCACCAATTTCTAGCAAAGAAAATGGGCTCAGAGAAGCTAAGCGAATTGTCTAACATCACACAGCATGTCTAGCAAAATGACATCATTTGAACTAAAAAACTGACTCAAGCCAGCAAGATAACAGTCAGGGACTGACCGACCCCAGTGAGGACCCAGCAGGTAACGGTGCTCACAGTGGGGCAGTCACAGGGCCCCATATGCAGTCAGGATTCTGACTTCCAGGCCTGGTATGGTATCAGTTTTGCAGGGAGACCCTGGAATGGACCACCCCCTTTGCCGGCAGTGTGTCCCTGCATCTTCCTGGTTCCTTCAGAGAAGGCCAAAATGTGGTCCAGGTGTCCACTCCCTGCTGATCCTGCAGGATGTCCTGGCTTTTCACCATAGGGCAAAGGAACGTCACCACCCATGAGTAATGGTTAACCAAACCGGCACCCCATAAATAAGGAATCTCAGCCAGGACTGCAGGGCTGTTTCCACAGGATGCACTGGGTGAAAATACTAGGGGTGGCCTTAGGGGCTGCTGCGCTCTTGGGGCTGGGGATCATCCTTGGGCACTTTGCCATCCCCAAAGCAACTAGTCCTCTGACCTCCAGCACTTCAGACTCCCAGGACCTGGACCTGGCGATCCTTGACTCCGTAATGGGACAACTAGATGCCAGCAGGATCCGAGAGAACCTTCGGTGAGAAGTAGGTCTGCTCAAACAAATCCCTGTTAGCTAGCCAGAGGCTTCCACTGATACATTCCACTCTCCCCTGCGCACCCTGCAGAGAACTCTCCAAGGAACCACACGTGGCCACCAGCCCTCGGGACGAAGCCCTGGTGCAGCTGCTGCTGGGGCGCTGGAAGGATACAGCGACTGGGCTGGACTCAGCCAAGACCTATGAGTATAGGGTCCTGCTCTCCTTCCCCAACGCAGAGCAGCCTAACAGCGTGGAAGTCGGTGAGGTCAAGTCCGGGAATGTCGGGGGGGGGGGGGTGAGAGCGCTGCGCTGCCGGGTGCAGTGCTGACTCTGTCTTCTCACTCAGTGGGCCCCAATGGAACAACCTTCCACTCCTTCCAACCCTTCGAGAAGAATCTGACCGGGGAGCAGGCGGGGCCCAATGTATTGCAACCTTATGCTGCCTACGCTCCCCCTGGGACTCCAAAGGTGAGCTGGGGACCCCCTCCCCCCACATACTACGATATTCTAGCTCTCCTTGGTTCTCTCCCTCCTCACTCGGAAGCAGGGGCATCTGAGGAGTTCTTCAAGTGGAGCCTCAAACCCCCTCCACTGATCTTGCCCAGGTTGTTTATTCCTATCCTCCATCAGTCATGGTGGTCCCTGCCCAAAGCCTTGTATGGGACACGAGATAGAGAAGAGGGTAACCACCTTTAAGGTACATACAGCTTTGGGTAAGGTGAGGAGACAGGAACAAAATTCTTGTGGCTGCTACTCCATCTTTGTACCCCTTTGTTACCTGCCTTTGGGCAAACCTGGCTGCAAATATCTGCTTTCCGGATCAGGGCCTCCTTGTCTATGCCAACCAAGGTTCAGAAGAGGACTTTAAGGAGTTAGAGACTCAGGGAATCAACCTCGAGGGCACCATCGCTCTGACTCGCTACGGGGGCGTAGGACGTGGGGCCAAGGTGAGTAGCATTCACCAGGCAGGGATCTGGGTGAAGGGCCAGCAGTGGACAGGACATCAGGAGGAAGGGGATAGAGAGGAAGCAGCTGGGGTGGAAAGAGGTGGAGCATTAGTGTCACCTGATACCACAGGGGCCAGCAGGAGAGGCAAGAACCGAGGCTCTTGATTCTGTTTGTTTTGTTTTTTGTTTGAGACAGGGTTTCTCTGTATAGCCCTGGCTGTCCTGGAACTCACTCTGTAGACCAGGCTGGCCTCGAACTCAGAAATCCACCTGCCTTTGCCTCCCAAGTGCTGGGATTAAAGGCGTGCACTACCACTGCCCGGCCTTATTTTTTTTTTTTAAATGATAAAGGACCTCAGATGTTTGTTTTGTGTGTCTGTCTATGTGCCTGTCTGTGCATGTTTATATTGTGTGGGTACATTTAGTGGCCAGAAGAGGATGTCTGATCCCTTTGAGATGTAGTTACAAGTTACAACATTCATCTTTTTTATTATTGGTGGTGTTTTTGTTGTTGTTTGTCTGTTTGTTTGTTGAGACAAGGTCTCTCTCTATAGCCCTGACTATCTTGGAACTTTCTGTGTAGACTAGGCTCTCCTCTAATTCACAGAGATCTACCTGCCTCTGCCCCCTGAGTACTAGGATACAAGGTATACAAAACTGTACCAGCAATATGGTTTGTTTTTGTTTTTGTTTTTTGTATTTGACTTACTTTACCTAGCTCAACATTTTAAGGTTTCTTGAGGTTGTTTGAAAACTTTATTCCTTCTCTTTTTCCCCCCTCCCTTTCTTGCTCTTGCTCTGGCCTCGCGCACTCTGGCACCCGCTCCCTCCCCTCCCTCTGAGGGACTTTATATTCCTTCCCAAGGTGGAGGAGCACCCCACTGTTGCACTGGGGGTTGCTCAGTTGGTAGAGTGGTTTCTTGGCATGCACAAGGCCCTCCCTAAATTCTAGTCCCAGCAGCCCATAAAACTGGATGTCCTAGCAGTGGGGAGGGGGAGGCAGGAGGATCAGAAGTTCAAAGCCATCGCTGGATACTTAGAGAGTTTGTGGCCAGCTACATTACATAAAACCCTGTCTCCAAATATATCTATATATCTTCTTATTTATCCATTCATACACTGGTACACCGATGGACATTTGGGCTGCTCTCATTTTGCATTCTGAGACTAATGCTGCTGTGAAGGGTGAACATCTTTTGTTTGAGACTGAGTCTCCCTCTGTAGGCCTGGCTTAGCCTCAACTGCACAACAGTCCTTCTGCTTCTGCTTCCCAAGTGCTGGGATTGCGGGCTTTAGCCACCAGAGACGACTTACATCTCACTCTTTTGTATACCTGCATAGTATTCCACCACAGGATACCTAGTGGCCCAAGAAGTTCTGTCATAACTGTCTTGGGCAAACATTATCTTGCTCATGGGAAGACAGCAATTTTGATTTCCATGTAGAGAAAGGAGGAAGTATAGGGCATGTCCCCATCTGTCACTTACACATAACTTGCTCTGCCTTCTCTAGGCCATTAATGCTGCCAAACATGGAGTTGTCGGAGTGCTGGTGTACACGGACCCTGGTGATATCAATGACGGGAAGAGCTTGCCTAATGAAACCTTCCCAAACTCCTGGCGGCTGCCTCCTTCTGGTGTGGAGCGAGGCTCCTACTATGAGTATTTTGGGGACCCTCTGACCCCCTACCTTCCAGCCCACCCCTCTTCTTTCCGCCTGGATCCTCACAACACCTCAGGATTTCCCCCGATTCCCACCCAGCCTATCGGCTTTGAGGATGCAAGAGATCTGCTCTGGTGAGCTTGTGCCCAGTGCGTCCTGACCCTAGACACCTGTAGATGCCGAAATCACCCTCACAGACACTCTCTCCTCCCCAGTAACCTCACCGGAACCTCTGCCCCTGCCTTCTGGCAGGGGGCCCTGGGCTGTGAGTACAAGCTGGGACCCGGCTTTGAGCCGAATGGAAGCTTCCCTGCTGGGAGGTGAGGCAGGGCATCTCTCTTCCCTCCCTTCCCCCAATTCCCTTCTTCCCTTGATACCTCCTTATCCAACATTCCTTCTTCCCTCTTCAAGGTGGTCTCCCAGCCCTTTCCAAAATGGCTTAGTCTTTGGGGGTCCCTCACTGAAAGGAAGTGGCCCACCAGACCCCACGGGGTCTCCCTGCCCCTCACACCCACTTCCCAATTCAGCTACTACATGCTGAATTGAACATGCTCCAGGACCTGGGCAGTGCACTTCTGGCCACTGTCAGCTTCCTCATCTGAGCATCCTGGCTAAAAGGTGTCCCCTCTTCCCAAGCTAAGGAGACTTCCAACCCAAAGAGAGAGCAAGCTTTGCTTCCTGCCTTTCTTGGTCCTGCTGGGCAAGTAGCTGATGGGGTCACCTTCCCTCTCTTGACTTCAGTTTCCTCTGAGTCTGATAGGAGGACAGGAGAGGGCTTAAGTTCTAATTACATCCTTCATCCCACCCCTAGTGAGGTGAAAGTGAGTGTCCACAACAGGCTGGAGCTGAGGACCTCTTCCAATGTCCTGGGCATCATCCAGGGGGCTGTGGAGCCTGGTGAGCCTGTTTGTACTGAGCCCCGCCATTCTTGAGTCTTCCTGGGTCCTGCCCTGGTTACAGCCCACTTTGGCCTGCCTGCCCTCTGCTGTCCCCTCTCTGTCCCTCTGACTCTGGTCCTCCCTTCAGATCGATACGTGATCTACGGAAACCACCGGGACAGCTGGGTACATGGGGCGGTGGACCCCAGCAGTGGCACTGCTGTCCTCTTGGAGATCTCTCGAGTCCTGGGGACCTTGCTAAAGAAGGGTGAGGCCATGCTCTCCTCTGGTTACTCCCCCAGAAGCCCCAGAGTCATTTCCTGCCCATTTCTTTTGTTTCCTTCATCTCCAGGGCTCACTTGAACCAGGCATGAGCCCTGGAGGCATTAGTACCTGGGTGCCAGCCCCTGGCCTTGGGAGCCTCGGAGCTTATTAACAGATAATTGATAGATGCAGCCATCCCCAGGAGTCTCCTATGTGTCCTGGGAAAGTCAGGCCCCACAGGCTGTGAGCATGATCCGTCCAGGCTTTGCTCATAGAGTGCTTTGCTTTGTAAGCCAAGCCTATCCATTTTGGTGACATTCCAGCACTAGAGACCCTCAAGAGAAGGAGTGCTGGATCCTCAGAGCAAGGGATCATAGCTAGAGCAGAAGCTGAGCATCTAGGGACAGTCAAGGTAACGAGAGGAGAGGGCAGAAAGGAGGTTGAGGGCTTCTGTCTCTGGGCTAGAAGACATGGAATGAGATGAACTGGAGGACTGTTAGCAATGATGGAAGGCCAGATGTGGCCAAAACCAGCAGAGGAGGGCAGGTGGTCAGCTGGGAGCAGCAGGTAGATCGCTGGAGGACTGTGTGCCAGTCTAGCCTACTTGGGAGAGTTTCAGGCCATGGAGCCCTCATCTCAACAAACAAACAAAAAAACCAAGGGGTTACTTGGATATAGCCAATCTTTTTCTTATGCATTTATTATAACTTAATCTCTCAGGTATAGAAAGAATCTAAATAATGGATTTTCTATGTAGATTGTCAGATATTACTAATAAATAGTATGGAGTGTAGGCCTTCTAGAAATGAAAAAGATGCCAGGCAGTGGCGCACGCCTTTAATCCCAGCACTTGGGAGGCAGAGGCAGGTGGATTTCTGAGTTCCAGGACAGCCTGGTTTACAGAGTGAGTTCCAGGACAGCCAGGGCTACACAGAGAAACCCTGTCTTGAAACACCAAAACAAAACAAAAACAAAACAAAAACAACAACAACAAAACAACAACAACAACAACAACAAAAAAAAAAAACCAAAGTAAGAACCAAATAATAGATCAGATGATCCAGCTACAGCCAGAAGTGCAACAAAACAGGGAGCACGGAGCTGAAGGAGCACAGAGCTGATAAGGGGCAAGCATCAGAGTCTCAGGGTTGTGGCTGGGGACAGTGGGCTGGTAGCCTGGAGATGGAAGCCAGGCTGCTGGATGCTGTAGGAGGTGTGTGTGTGTGGGGGGAGGGGGGGGCTGGTTAATTCATGTGCCCCTGGAACGTATGCTGTCTGGATTTGAACCTGGCTGTGCTGCCTACTGGCTATGACCTTGGGCAAGACATTTAACTTAGTTAATTCGTTGGCTCCGTTTCTTCAACTGTGAAGTGGAAAGACACTTCCTTTCTTTCTTTCTTTCTTTCTTTCTTTCTTTCTTTCTTTCTTTCTTTCTTTCTTTCTTTCTTTCTTTCTTTCCTTCCTTCCTTCCTTCCTTCCTTCCTTCCTTCCTTCTTTCTTTCTTTCTTTCTTTCTTTCTTTGGGTTTTTTGAGACAGGGTTTCTCTGTATAGCCCTGGCTGTCCTGGAACTCACTTTGTAGACCAGGCTGGCCTTGAACTCAGAAATCCTTCTGCCTCTGCCTCCCGAGTGCTGGGATTAAAGGTGTGCGCCACCATGCCCGGCCGGACACTTTATTTTTATTTTATGTGTATGGGTACTTTGCTTCCCCCCCCTTCTTTTTTAAGATTTAATTATCGTATGTATGTGAGTACACTGTAGCTTCAGATGCACCAGAAGAGGGCATTGGATCCCATTACAGGTGGTTGTGAGCCACCATGTGGAAGAGAAGTCAGTGCTTTTAACCACTGAGCCGTCTCTCCAGCCCGGTACTCTGCTTTTATGACTGTTTACCATGTGCATGCAGTACTGTTGGAGAACAGAAGAGAGTGTTGCATCCCCTGGAACTGGAGGTTGGAAGTCTCTCTGTGGGTGCTTGGAGTAGAACCTGGGTCCTCTGCAAGAGCATCTCTCTGGGCTCCCCTCCCCCACGCACACGGTGCTCTTGTAAGGTTGACTTGGGATAAAACTATTTGGCAACTACCAATGTACTATCAACTAATGTTTCCTGGGATGTTTAGAGACTAAGGATAGAGAATCAACTCAAAGCAAGTCTACCATAGAACAGAGAGGAGGTAGGGCATTCAGGTCAAAAGAGACCCAATGACCCAAGGATTTCCAGGGTACAGTGTGTTGAAAGTGGGGGGCTAGAAAGAGGACTGTCTCCTGGAAGGCTGGCAGAAGGGTGCCAGGTGGTGTGGTCTGACCATCTTTTCACTCCTCCCTCCCTTCCATATCCCCAGCCTACTCCCTAAGTCTCCCTGGGTCGGAGGACCCTGCCCTCTTCATGACTTCTTTTCTTCAGGCACCTGGCGACCCCGCAGGTCCATCATATTTGCCAGCTGGGGAGCAGAGGAATTCGGACTCATTGGCTCTACAGAATTTACAGAGGTGAGTGGACTCCACGGAGTGGGGAGTCCTTGGATGGAGCAGCAGTGGATTGATGTCACTTCTCCTCCCTCCCACCCTCCTCTGGCACAGGAGTTTCTCAGCAAGCTGCAGGAGCGCACGGTGGCCTACATCAATGTGGACATCTCTGTTTTCTGTATGGGAGGCTTGGCCAGCTGGGCACGGGCTGGGAAAGGGAGGGGTTGGCTCTGAACAGGCCTCCCTGCTTCCTTCCACAGCCAATGCTACCCTCCGGGCACAGGGAACACCTCCTGTACAAAGTGTGATCTTCTCTGCCACCAAAGAGGTGCAAAGGGGTAGGGGGGGACTATGTAGTATAGGGTGGGCAGGACTGGAGCCCGCAGGTCACAGCTGATCTGGAGAGTGGGGTCTGCTAGAGACCCATCTGGTTGTTGAGGCTGGGTTTTCCTAGCTATCAGATGTTCCTCTCTGTACCAGATCAGTGCACCAGGCTCCAGTGGCCTCAGTATCTATGACAACTGGATCCGATATACCAACCGCACTAGTCCAGTATATGGACTGGTTCCCAGGTGAGCCCAGAAACCAGACAGGTAGGGGGCCCACAGGCCCAGCATGTCCACCTGGCACCCTCCAGAGTCTGTCTTCTTCCCTTCTCTAGCCTGGGCACACTGGGCGCTGGCAGTGACTATGCCGCATTCGTTCACTTCCTGGGCATCACGTCCATGGACCTTGCCTACACCTATGACCGGGTGAGTAGAGTCTTCCATACCACTCCCTCTCCGGCACTGCTGCGTCAGGTATCAGGGGAAGATCTAGTCCAGACGGGTTCTGGTTCATTCACTCAGTGTCTTAGTTTTGTTTCCTGTTGCTGTGAGAAAATACTCTGACAAAGGCAACTCTAAGGAGGAAGGGCACAAGTTTAGTTCTAGTCCATCATAGCAGGGGTCACAGTGGTGGGGGTTCCCGAGAACTGAGGGCATCACACTCAGTCAGAGCAGAAAGCAGCAAGCAGAGGCTCAGTCAGGTTCCTCATCCCTGACCTGGGAACGGCGCTAGCCGCAGTGCAGTCCTTGACAGGAGTCAACTCAGGACTCCCACACCAAGTCTCCCGCAGAGGAGATGGATTTGCTCCAGAGGGACAGAGGTCAGGGAATAAGAGACAAAGACAGGAGATGGATGAGGGAGAAGGGGGAGGTGTATTTATTCTGGAGGACAAACGACTGTCTTTGGATGGAGAGGAGTCAGATATGGCCCATAGGCAAATGGTGGTTTATAAATGTAAAAGGGGAAACCCTGTGTTAGGATGGGGTGTTGAATTTTAATTGGGCGTGTTAACTAGGTAAGTCAAAGGGGGCTTTTGATTGCTGGACTTCAATGTTTTGGTAGCTGGACAGCCTCAGAAGGAGGGATTGGCCAAATAAGGGGATAGATCTCTGTGGCTAGCTTCAGGAATATAATCTAACAGTTTTTAGCAAGGCAGAGGGAATTAGGGAGAAGGGCAAGACTTGCTCTAGCTGGCCAGAGTCCCTTCTGTCCTCCCACCTCAATAAATGTACTCAAGATAGACTCCCACTGATATGCCCCTAAGCCATCCAGATTTAGACACTTCCTTACTGAGACTCCATCCCAGATGTTTCTAGATTGTATCAGATTGACAATTAAAACTACCTATCAGCACTGGACAAGACAGGCTGGCTTTCCTAGGCCTCAGAGCATCTGTTTCTGCTCATCAAACACTTGCATTGGTTGTATTGCAGTTCCACCTTACTCATTCTACAATGTTGTCACGTCATGTTATGTCTTAGGCAGGACAAGGAAAAGACTGCTGTCAATCAGTTGTAGGATGGCAGTGACTATGAAGAACTGAGTATGGAAATACTTGTGCTGGTGTCAGCACTAAGCGAGACTTGTTAGGGAAAGATTCATACGTTTGGGGATTGAGGTGGGACTCCAGTGCATCCAGCCTGTACCTCTAACCTCTAGAGTGGATGCTTTAAATCCCTTTTCCCCCTGGCTGTGCTGCTCTTGGATGGAGGAGCTGGGATTCCCATGTTTGATTCCAAAGCCCCAGGCTTCTCTGCCTTTCTGTCTGGGCGTGCGATACCAGGCAGGTTAGCCCCTAGCCCTCAGTTCCTCCTCTGGAGTGGAAGTTCTGAAGCCCACAGTTCACACCGTGGGTACCCAGCTCTCCCACCGCAAGCCTACCTCTTCTTTATTCCTCTAGAGCAAGACCTCGGCCAGGATCTACCCCACCTACCACACAGCATTTGATACATTTGATTATGTGGAGAAGTTTCTGGACCCTGGTGAGGAGGGGACAGGGGCATTCTGAAGCTGACAGAAGGATGGGCTGAAGATGCAGCCCTGGCCTTGGGTCCCCTCCTAGGTTTCAGCAGCCACCAAGCTGTGGCCCGGACTGCTGGGAGCGTGCTTCTCCGGCTCAGTGACAGCCTCTTCCTGCCCCTCAATGTCAGTGACTATAGTGAGACACTACAGAGTTTCCTGCAGGCTGCTCAAGAGGCCCTTGGCACCCAGTTAGAGAAACAGAACATCAGCCTGGGTACGCACACCCCAACATGGAGTCTCGGGGAACCCTGTATCCCCAGGTAGGGCTAAGCCATGTGTTCCCCACTCAGGGCCTTTGGTGACTGCAGTGGCGAACTTTAAGGCTGCAGCTGCATCCTTGGGTGAGCACATCTTGACCCTGCAGAAGAGCAGCCCTGAGTGAGTGTCAGCAGAGGGCAGGTGTCTGGGAGGGGGCACCTGGCATGCATGGAGCTGGCAGCTGAACTGCTGGCTTGCAGTGAAGTGACGCACACGCTCTTCAGTCCTCTGCAGGTACGAATGGTCAATGACCAGCTGATGCTCTTAGAACGGGCATTCCTGAACCCAAGGGCTTTCCCAGAGGAGAGGCACTACAGGTGAGCCTATGCCAAAGCTCTGGGGAGGAGGGGTGGAGCGATGGCCCCCTCCCCAGAGCTTTCCTGTGTCACTATGCAATCCACTTCACTGATGGCTGGGGACTGAGGCCCAGCCTGCACTGCTGTAAGCCCTTGCATTCAGAGAGCAGACCCAAGTTGCATGCTACGTGTCGACAATGCTGAGTTCCAGGTAACCTCTCACTGACCCTCTGCTCGCCATCTCTCCTCAGCCACGTGCTCTGGGCGCCCAACACGGCCTCTGTAGACACATTCCCAGGTCTGGCCAACGCTTATGCCAAGGCCCAGGAAATCAACTCCGGATCTGAAGCTTGGGCTGAAGTACAGAGGCAGCTTAGCATTGTAGTAACGGCCCTGGAGGGTGCGGCAGCCACCCTGGTACCTGTGGCTGACCTCTGACCCAGCCCTGTCCCTTGGGCTTTTTCTTGCACCTCTCACACCTGTATGTTCCAGTCTTTCCTGAGGCCAGGAGTAGGTAGATCAGCAAACACTCAAGCTTTTAAAGCAACAGCTGGGGTCCCTGCAGTTAAGGACACCTGCTCACGGTAGTGGGTGAAACTGGGGCCCAAAGTAGTGTAGAGTCTAGCCCATTGTTCAGCCTGCTTTCTTCTTCCCCTGCACTCTCTCTCCCCTCTTTTTTTTTTTTGGTTTTTCGAGACAGGGTTTCTCTGTGTAGCCCTGGCTGTCCTGGAACTCACTCTGTAGACCAGGCTGGCCTCGAACTCAGAAATCCACCTGCCTCTGCCTCCCGAGTGCTGGGATTTAAAGGCGTGCGCCACTACGCCCGGTTTCTCTCTCCCCTCTTAACCCTCAAATAAATGAAGTCTAAAAGTTCCTGTTATTGTTTGGAGATCATAATGAGTTCCTTTTATTGTTTGGGAATTATGAAAAAGAAGCCAGGTGCTCTGACCCAGGCCTTGTGGGAGACGAGACCCTCTCAAGCTGCAGAGCCAGGTCTGTGAATGTCACCTTCCTCAGCCATGACCACATCTTCCAGGGTGTGTCCCTGCAACTTATTCCCCACTAATATGTGGTAGGCACCAGGGGGTGGGAGTCCTTCCTCAGAGTATTGACCCCTCAGGAATACAACTCTGTCTTTATCCAAGGTCAGTCCATGGGCCTGGCACAGGTCCCGTGCTTCCTGGAGTCCATCCAGGGCCAGAAAGTGTTCTATGAAGTCCAAAGGCAAGGTCTGTCCCTTAGGAGTGCTCAGGGCACGGGACAGGCGGGCTAGAGCTTTGCGGCGGGCATACCCAATGTGTTCCTGCACTGCGCAGCTCTGTAGGTAGGGTAAGGTGCGAAGCAGGCGAAACAGTCGGGCATGGTTGTCTTCCCGGAAGGCAGCGTCAACAGCCAACGCCGCCTGAAGGGGTGGGCAGGCACGCAGGGCAGCAGGCAGCTGTAGAACCTCCTGCAGGGCTTCCACAGAACCTACAAAGGCAAGCAGCAGAAAGACACAAGGATGCTTGATGCTTTCTGGGTCAGGCATACCTCCCATCCCACCCCCTCCAGGCCCAAGCTATTTATATACACCTCTAGTTCCAGGCAAACTCGTTTCCAGAGCTTGGCTCTGCCCACCTGCCAGCTCCAGTCATGTTCCCTCAGAGAGGCTACCCCACTTCCTCTCTCCTCTTCTAAGAAAGACCCAGCCATCTGATCCTTCTCTGGTCTTTTTGAGGTGCCACAAGACCAGACCTCCTTCAATCTAAATCCTTACAAGGCAGTGTTGTACATTTACATAGGGACACAGGCCAACATAACATAAAGGCTTGCCTGGAGCACAGGCTATTATGCTAGACCCAAACTTAAGGCTTCTGACTCAGGGTTCCCACTGCAGCCTGAGGGCACTGGCTTCCCTACACTTTCCCCTCTATCTGCAAGGGTCACTGTTGGAGGATGACTTGGCCCTAGTTTCCTTTCCAGGAAATCTTGGTACTGGAATCTTGGGCCACTTTTCTTAAATTAGTGAATTTAAGAGTCACTGTGTGTAGCCGGGTAGTGGTGGTGCACGCCTTTTATACCAGCACTTGGGAGGTAGAGGCAGGCCGATTTCTGGGTTCTGGGTTCGAGGCAAGCCTAGTCTACAAAGTGAGTTCCAGGACTGCCAGGGCTACACAGAGAAACCCTGTCTGGAAAAAAGAAAAAAAAGAAAAAACAAAGAGTCACTGTGTGCATGTATGATACAAATATATTGTCTCCACATATAAAATCATCAAAGAATCTGCCTGCCTCTGCCTCCAAAGTGTTCCCATACAAGGCGCCTGTTACCACGCCCACTGGACTTTCCTATAATTAAATCACCCATAGAAGGGAATCTTTTAGCACCTCCTGTTAGATATGTTTATGGGCCAGCCCACGGAGCAGTTCTTATAAGTTTGGAAAGCGCTTTCTAGGTCAACTCTCTCAGTACTATCCTACCTCCTTCCACCTCTACTATGTAGAAAACAGCCAATTTGAGAATGTCAGACCTGAGGTCCCACGTCGGGACTTTTACCAACTGACTTTCCCAAGAAGAAGCTATTGCTGGGGGATGGAAGTTACAGTACTCCCAAGCTATAGTTCGCCGTTGCTGCTACAATTGCGTCTTCCCCACCCCAGGCTCCTCGGGTCCCCGCACTTAGTTCTCTGGGATCGACTCACCCAAGTTGTAGAGCAGAAAGAGGCCCTGAAAAGCAGCCTGGCGGGGGTAGGGGCCTTTGCCCCGCGCGTAGCAGCGCCGCAGCGAACCGAAGCCTTCCTGCACCTGAGTCTGAAGCAGCACCGGGTCCGCGGCTCCGCGCGTCTCTTCTGGCCGCACCCGCGCCACCACGGCCAGCAGCGTGGCCAGCGCAGCCTCCAGCACTGTCGCTGCGTCCGCGTCGTCCACGCCCTGCAGCGACAGATCTAGCCGCACTGCGCGCAGGCGGTCGGCCACAAAGCTCGCCACCTCCGCGCACGACACGTCGCCGCGGCCAGCCACCTCACCGGCCAGATAACGCACGGTGGCTAAGAGCACTGGCGGCGGCCGCAGCAGGCTTGGCGGGGGCCGGGGTTTGCCCGCTGCCGGCCGGCTGTACTCCTTCACTGTGCGCTTGGGGTCGGCTCGGGGAGCGTTCCCACGGCCGCCTGGCTCCACCTCCAGTCGGTGCAGGCGGCGCTCGCGCTCGCGTCGGGCGCGCTCGGCGGCCGGGCACATGTCTGGGCACAGGCCCATGGGTAGTTTGCAGCCGGACATGGTAGGGGTGTGGGTAGAGGACGCACACTCAGCATCGCCGGGCCAGCGGAAGCGCGGCACTGCATCCTGCCGTGGGCTCGAGGGACAGACTCGAGCCCCAGTCTGGCCAAACGCAGCCTGCCGCGGCTTTCTCGATTTGCCGCTCCCGCGGCCTTTAGAAACGCCTCCCATAATCCATCGCGCCTGGCTTCGGTTTTCCCCCTTAAATCGTCCCATGATGCATCGGTTTGTAGTCCCGCGACGCAGGCCACACCTCCCCAGGGCTGGGATTTGTTGGTTTAGCTTTTTGTTCTTAGGGCTCTCGAAGTAGCAAGTCCTGCTTTACGTACGTGTCTATTATTTCTTTAACACACTCAGCTAGTGCTGCGTGCCTGTCATTCTTCATTGTTTCCCTATGCGTTTTGTTTTAACTGTGTACCTTTGCATGGTCTGGAAGTCACTATATAGACCAGGCTGACTCAGTAGAGATCCGCCTGTCTCTTTGCCTTCCAATTCCCGGATTAAAGGCGCGGCCACTCATTCATAGTTATTATTAGCATTCTGTCTAAGCTTCACTTCACAGTTAGCTGACAACAACCAGGTAGGCTCCACCCAACAGCTACCTGGCAACAGTCAGGTAGGCCTGACCCATTATAAAAGGGGCTGCTTGCCCCCTCCTCTCTCTTGCCTTCTTGCTCCTGCTCTAGTCCCTTGCCCCTCCCCCTCCCTGTGCTCATGGCCAGCTTCTAATTCTCTACTCCTCTACTTCTCTCTCCCCCCCTCCTCTCTCTGCCTTTCTCTGCCTCTAGTACCCTCTTAACTCCCCTTCCCATGTCCTGAATAAATTCTACTATTACCATCGCTTGGCTGGTCCCTCAGGGGGATAGGATGCCTTGGCAAGGGCCAGCTGAAGCACCTCAATGGAACATATTCCTCCTCTCTTTATCTTCTTATAAACATAATGGGTATGATGTGCCAGACACCGCTTATTCAACTCTGTTGGTACAATGTAAACTCAACCACAGACAATAATAAGCAAATGGACCTGGTTGTGTTCAGGCATGTGTTTTACTCACACGTATTTAAATTTTATGAGATTTTCACTAGTCAAAGAATCTTTTTTCTTCCAACCATAAAAAAAAAGAAAGAAAGAGAAGAAGAGAAAAGGAAAGGAAAGGAAAGAAAGAGAAAGGAAGGAAGGCTCTCAAGGGCCTTACAAAAAAGGCAGTGGGCCAGGTCTGGCTACAGACTCTGGTCTAGATGGGTGAACTGACAGGTTAGGGGCCCAGATGCCACTCACATAGAACAGATAGGCAGGATCAGAAGTTCAAGTCTAATTCCAAGGAGGCAGGCAGGTCAGAGCTGAGAAGTCTTTGCTTTTCTTATACTTGATCCAGTTAATACAGATATGGCCCCTGGTAGTCATACGAGCAGGAAGCACGGCCAGGTCCCAAAGAGAGCAGTGGGGGTGGCTGGCAGTGCTGGAGCTGACATCCCAGGAAGGGTCCACCCCTTAGGGCAAGTGTGTGTGAAGCATCTCTGCCCGCTTCAGGTACTCGGCTGCCTTCTTCTTCACACCTTCCCGGCGGGCAGGGGATGGGTCACCTGGAGGAAGCAGATGGCCCACCTACATTCAGAACCCAGGTCATAATGTGTCCTTTCCCTCCCTGGGTCCTCCTGTCTTTGCCTCATTTTATGAGGCTATTAAAAAAAATAAGGGAAAATTCTGCCCAGTGTCTCCAGTTGACCTGTGAGAAACAGATGTTCACGGTCCCTCTTTCTTTCTTTAGAATGTATTGTATGTGTGTGAGTGAGCACGGGAGGGTCAGCGGGCAACCTTGGGTGTAGGTCTTCCCCTATCACCGTGTCTGTCGTCTGTCGGAGATAAGATCTCTCTGTTCTCTGCAGCCTATGCCAGGTTCAGCTGCCCTCGAGTTTTTGGGGATTCTCCTGTCCCTGCTTCCCATCTTGTCATGGGTACGTTTGCTGGAACCGTCTCTGCTGGTGCACACTGTTATGTGTGGCTCTGGGCATTTAGTTCAGGTCTTCTGCTTGCACGGCACTCACTTTACCGACTGCACCACCTCCCCTGGTCCTTTGCTTTCTACTTTCCCTCCTCCCTACTGCCCTACCCACCTGAGACACCCTGCAGAAGAATGTGCACCCCATCTTGGTAGCCTTGGAGAGCAGCAGCGTAGGCGCCAGCCTTTTCATTCCGCAGGGCTTGAGTGATGAGCTCTGTGGCCTGGCCAAGGTAAGCTGGGGCAGGCTCTCCATCCTCAGCTTCTTCCTCCTCCTGTCCTCCTGGCTCCCAGGGTTCCTGGTCCAGCCTTTTGGACTCTACCTCAATGGCTGCCAGCTCACCTGTGTGGGTAGGGCTGGGGCCTGTACTTTCTGTAATAAAACAGGGAGGAGTGAGGGCAGACTGGCCCTCTCTTTCTCAGGGCCTGTTGCCCACCCCAGGACACCAAACTGTCCCACTGAATTCACTTGAGTAGAAGGAAGCAGCTGGGATCTGTTTCCTTGGTTTGGCTCAGGAGGTTTTGTAACGGCTTAGTGGATTATTACTGCTGCATGGGAGAGTGCATGCGTGAGTGCATGCGTGAGTGCAGGTATGAGTGCAGGCGTGAGTGCAGGTGTGAGCATGCCATGGCTGGAGGACAGGTTCTGGGTTGGTTTGTTTGTTTTAATCATTTACAGTGGAATCTGGGATGGAACCAGGTTGCCAGGTTCATAAGGTAGGGCTTTCACCTTCTGAGCCATCTTGCTGGCCCATGACCTTGAACTTCTGGTCTTTCTGCTTCTGCCTCTCAAGTGCTAGGATGCAGGGTGCGTGCCACCAAGGCCAGACACAGCAAGTCTGTGAGCAATAGGACCCTATGGTGATATGCTACCCAGAGTTTGCCCGGAGAGGAGGACTCCCTCCATCCTCCAGCTCCATCCTCCTGGGCTCCTCCCAGAGCTGCTCACAGCCACAGAGGGTCTCCCTTCACACCCCTTAGTTCCGCTACCCCACACCTGCTCCTTACCCTCTTTGGAGTAAGGGTCGAAAAGGGCAAGTTCAGCCTCAGAGAGGGGACCTCGAGCCAGGGAGCTGGAAGCTTCCTCCGTACTGTCACAGCTGAAGAGAAGGTCCAAGGCCTCCTGGGCAGGGCTGGACGGGAGGGGATCCACTGAGGAGAGACCAGAGGGACAGATGTCTGTACCTACTGTTGCTCCGATTTCAAAACAGTCTTGATTAGCCCTTGCAGCAGCCATGGGTATTGACAGGGCCACCAATAGGTTGCCAGATCCTATCTGATAGGTGAGCAAACTGAGCTCAGAAGGGAAGATGACCTGTTCAGAGGTCCTCCCCAGGAGGACGGTGGGACTGCCCACCCCTATGTTTTCCCCTGTGGGAGGAGGACTCACTCCTTCCCTGACCCTGAGATACCTGGCACCTCCAACTCCTCCTGGCCCCTCCTTTCCGCAGGCAGCGGCTGAAGTAGCCGGGCCTCATCCGGAGGTGGTGTGGGGATGAGAGGGGGTGGCAGGATTCGCAGGTCCCTGGACACCTCAGAGGGCCGTGTCACCTCCCCGCCCTGCAGGAGACAAAGTTCAGCAGGGGAGGGGTCAGGAATGTGGCTGGCAGGGCGGGAAGCAGTACAAGGGAGCTGACTGGGGGCGGGGGTGGCGAGCAGACAGACTCACCCGGAAAAACTCCTTGAGTTGGGGGCTGTTGTTGAGTGCAGGGATGGGCACCGTGAAGCGCAGCAGGTCCTCCGCGCCCTTGCGCCGCTCCTCGATCACAGAGGCTTCAAACCGCCCTGCAGACCCCAGGGCAGGAGAGCAGCAGTGTGTGTATTGGTGTGGGGTGGGGGGGCTTCAGGCTCGCTCTCTCTGTTCCCTCTCTGTCTGTTTCTCTCTCTCTCCAATCTCTCTCTCTCTCTTGGTTTTTTTGAGACAGGGTTTCTCTATGTAGCCCCGGCTGTCTTGGAACTCAATTTGTAGACCAGGCTGGCCTCGAACTCAGAAATCTGCCTGCCTCTGCCTCCCAAGTGCTGGGATTAAAGGCATGCTTCACCACGCCCGGCTAATGTCTCATTTTGTAATTAGCTGGCTTTTGAACTTGCTATGAAGATCTCAAACTCACGGAGATGCACCTGCCTCTGCCTTCTATGTGCTGGGGTTAAAGGTGTGGGCTATCATGTCTGACAGGAAAGGCCATTTGAGGCTTGGATACGATCAGGAGGGCAGTGAAGCTCAGAGAAGGAGGTGACTTGCCCAAGGTCACAGAGCAAGCTGTCCCACTGCTGGGCAAGGTGGGGCTCACCTGTTAGCTTATACTTGGGAATCTAAGGTAGGAGGATCGTTAGAAGTTCAAGGCTAGCCTGGGCTACATTTGAGATTTTTTTTTTGTCTCAAGAAAATGGAAAAAACAAAAACTGAAGCAAACCAACAACAAATGGCAAAGCTACATGTAGTATAGGCTAGCTCTACCTTAGTTGTTGTTGTACTGGGGGCACAGCCAGCACTCTAGCCTACTCTCCATGATGGTCTCATTGGCTTGGGGTGGCCTGCCAACAACACACTCTGAGAACTCCTGTAGTTAATGGGTGAGTGGACTCTTGGGTTCTCTGCTATAAAAGCTAACTTGGGGGCTGGAGAGATGGCTCAGCGGTTAAGAGTGCTGACTGCTCTTTCAGAGGTCCTGAGTTCAATTCTTAGCAACCATATGGTGGCTCACAGCCATCTGTAATGGGATCTGGCGCCCTCTTTTGGTGTGTCTGAAGACAGTGACAGTGCACTCACATACATACATTAAATAAATAAATAAATAAATAAATCTTTTTTTTGTTTGTTTTGTTTTGTTTCAAGACAGGGTTTCTCTGTGTAGCCCTGACTGTCCTGGAACTCACTCTGTAGACCAGGCTGACCTCAAACTCAGAAATCCGCCTGCCTCTGCCCCCTCCCCCATTAAATTAAATTAAATTAAATTAAATTAAATTAAATTAAAGGCGTGCGCCACCACGCCCGGCAAATAAATAAATCTTTAAAAAAAAAAAAGCTAGCTTGGTGTTCTGTCCCTCATGTCCTCCTTGACTCTCTCCCTGCTACCTTAGGCCTCTGCCAGCAACAGAGCCATCAGCAGATGTGGCCTCTGAACTTTGGAACAGAGCCATATGTCAAAATAAGCATCGTTCCTATGGTAACTAATGCATCCTCTGTGCTATCGAAACAGAGAACAGACTAAGGCTCAGACAAAGGCCTTTCACCTTGACGAGCCTCATCTTGCTGGGACTGTTCATAGCCCGACACACAATAAAGGGGAGGTTGCTCAGAGTCTCACTTTCCCCATATTTCAATGAGGCCATCTGAGAAGGCCCATCTAGTTTTCCAAAGATGGCTGTTCAGGGTACAACATCACACTCACAGTTCCCACCAGACCAGTTCCCTGCTGCCCGCACACTGGGGCAGAGAGGTTCAGAGTCAATACTCACCAAACACCTGGGCACGGGGGAAGGCCGGAAACTCCTCTAGGCGACGGAAGAGGTTTCGGTGAGTATAGGCCAAGTCCCCGTGGAGCTTACGGAAGTCGCTGTACCGCTTCCAGACTACTACCTGTGAGGCAGTTGAGAACTGACCTGGACCAGCACGGTGGAAAGTGGCCTTCCCACACTAAGTGTATCCTAGAGTCCGAGAAGGACTGCACACACCCTCTCCAGCACAGGTCAGGGAAGAAGGCTGTCCTTGGTTACCAGCTCTTCCCTTACTGATGCTGATGTGTACAGGAACAGCCCTTCTTCCTGGGAGCCACACTCACCTCTTTGATATCCTCTGGGTCCTTCTTTGAGATGAACTGAGAAAGGAAAGGTGGGAGCCAGGTGAGACCAGAGCCTGACAGGCAACACTGCGCCACCCCTCACAGTGTCTTTCAGAATAATGGGCATGCTGGGATAAATGGGCCTGGATTTAAGGCTTGGAGCAAGTTTTCTTTTGGATTTCTGCATGCAGGGTTTCATGTAGCCTAAGATGGCCTCAAATTGACTGTGTAGCAGAGGCTGGCCTTGCACTCCAAATCCTTCGACCTCTGCCTCCCAAGTGCTGGGATTACAGCATGCACTACTAAATTAAGCTATTTTATTATTTGTTTTTGATACTAAGGATTGAACTCAGGACTTCTTGAGTTACATCCTCAGCTCCTTGAGAAAATTTTCCTTTGTATAACTGTATCTTTATCTTATAAACGTGAGTATACTGAATGTCTAGATAGCCCTATACTCAACTTTTATTTATTTATTTATTTATTTTGGTTTTTTTGAAACAGGGTTTCTCTGTATAGCCCTGGCTGTCCTGGAATTCACTTTGTAGACAAACTTTTATTATTAATTATTATTATTATTTTAAACCTTTTAACTTGTTGTTGTTGTTTTCGAGACAGGGTTTCTCTGTGTATCCCTGGCTGTCCTGAAACTCACTCTGTAGACCAGGCTGGCCTCGAACTCAGAAATCCACCTGCCTCTGCCTCTCAAGTGCTGGGATTAAAGGCGTGCACCACCACTGCCCGGCTACCTTTTAACTTTTTTACTTGTATTTTTTTTAAAATTAGCAGTGCTATCTGCATGTAT
The DNA here is from genome assembly GCF_000001635.26 of Mus musculus. Taxonomy (NCBI): domain Eukaryota; kingdom Metazoa; phylum Chordata; class Mammalia; order Rodentia; family Muridae; genus Mus; species Mus musculus. The sequence continues at coordinate 6,124,958 of NC_000085.6, forward strand.
ACCTACATGCCAGCAGATGTTTTGTGAGCTGCACCACCATGTGTTAGTTGGGAACTGAATTCAGAGCCTCTGGAAGAGCAGCAGTGTTCTTAGCTGCTGAGTCATCTCTCCATCATCTCCCAACTTTATTATTTTTTTTTAATTGGCGGGTTTTTTTTCCTTTTTTTTTTTTTTTTTTTAAGCAGTGACAAGGCTCCCCTCTGTAGCCCTGGCAGGCCTAGAACTGCCTAGAACCTGCTTTGACGGTTAGGTTGGCTTCAAAGTCACAGAGATGTGGCTGCTTCTGCTTCTTAAGTGGGGTAAAGACACTCACCCCTAGGCTTGGCACTCAACTTCTATCCCAGTTCCTCCCTAGGGCCACGTCCTGGTATTCAGAAAGGAAAACAAAACAAAACAAAACAAAACTATGCTTCTCAGGAAATGAGAGTCTAGGGGCTGGAGAGATGGTTCCTGGAGAGATGGCTTGGCAGTTAAGAGCACTGGCTGTGTCAAACACCGATGCACAGAAAATAAAGTAAAAATAAATAAATCATTTAAAAAAAATGAGAGTCTGTCCCAGGATCCAGTTCTTCTTAAGAGAGGAGCTACGGGCTGGTGAAAGGTCCGGAGTTCAAATCCCAGCAACCACATGGTGGCTCACAACCATCCGTAGCAAGATCTGATGCCCTCTTCTGGAGTGTCTGAAGACAGCTACAGTGTACTTACATATAATAAATAAATAAATCTTTAAAAAAAAAAAGAGAGGAGCTACAATGTCTCATACCCATGAAGACAGAGTTAGCAGTGGGGTTGGGCACTCTGGAAGAACAGAATTGGCCCGAGACAGAAGTAACACTTAGTTTTTGCTATTATGCTTATGGGAGTTTTACAGTAAGGTTGTACAGTTTAGAATCAACAGTTTTCAAAACATCCTTTCCATTTTTTTTTTCTAGATCTCAGCAAACCAGACATGATTAAGATGCCCATTTAAAATCTAAGGATGGGGACAGGAGGGGTGGCTCGGTAGTTAAGAGCATGACCTGATCTTCCAAGCACTACATTCAGTGCCCAGAACAGTACCCACATTATGTGGCTCATAATCGTTTGTAATTCTGGCTCCAGGGGATCAGATCTGATGCACCTTCCTCTGACCTCAACAGGCATCCACACGCAGTTGTGCTACACATTCACACAGACACGTACATCAGCCAGAAACAAGGAGAGATGATTCAGCAGGTAAAAGCACTCGCTGCTGTAGCCAAGGACCTGGGTTTGGTTCCCAGCACTGAGATGGCAGATAGAAATAATTTCTAAGTCCAATTCCAGGAGATTCAAGACCTCTTTTGACCTTTGATCTCACCAGGCTTGTATTTGGTACATAAACATACATACAGGCAAAATATTCATACATATAAAATTAAATAAATCTGGAGCTGGATCGATGGCTCAGGTTAAGAGCACTGGCTGCTTTCTAGAGGACAGAAGTTCTATTCCCAGCACCAACGTGAGGGCACACAAGCGCTTGTAATTCCAATCAATAGGGATCTACCACCCTCTTCTGGCCTCCTTTGGTATTGCATGGAGAGTGCACAGATGTTTTTGTTTTTTAAAAAAACAACTACGTTTTAAATCTTTAAGTAAATAAGCCAGGAGGGGTAGTACACATTTTTAATCCCTAGGGATGCTGCACTGGGGAGGCAGAGGCAAATGGATCTCTGTTTGAGCCTGGTCTACAACACAAGTCCCAGGACAACCAGGGCTACAGGGAAAAAACATGCCTCGAAATAAATAAAGAAAAAAATTAAGTAAATAAATCTATAAAATAAAAAAAGGATCATCTTGTAGGGTGCTGTGGCAAGAGAGAGACATGGAGAGAGAGAGAGAGAGAATGAGAGAGAGAGAGAATGAGAATGAGAGAGAGAGAGAGAGTTCTCTAAAATGTGGGAGGCCATGAGTTCAACCCTAGCACTGGAAAAAAAAAACAACTCTATGCATGTGTAAGGCATGTGACTAGATCTAAAAGGCTAACAGGAAGACATAAGGGTTCTGAATGCCTTGTCATCCTTTCTACCCTCCGGCATCTTCCTAGAGACAATTATTATATTTGTATTTTTTGGCATGAAAAAGTAAACCCCCGGAACACTCTTGACGTATCTAAGACTCTGACTTAGATTGCTTTGGGAGCGACTTGTATGTGTTTGCTTCCTTTTAACAGTCGACAAGCCACTAATCAAACAGTTGCCAAGTTGAAAAAAATTTAAGTACAAGAAAATATATAGTCAGTCTTTCCGCAGCAACCCGGTTTCTCCCATTGGAGACCTCCATAGTTACCTTGGGTAAAATTCTAAAAGCATTCTTTCATGCTGATGTTTCTACGAGCTCATTCTAAGTTTTATTGTTACAAACACCAATTTCAGCTTATTGACTTCCTTATCTGTTAAGACCAGTCTTTTTTTTTTTTTGCGTGAGTTTTTAAAACCACACAAATTATATATATATAATATATAAATAGTATAATAAAATTATATGTGTATATGTGTATATACACACACACATACATTTAAACTTTTAAAGAGCTTTTTTTATAGTTGGTCCTGGTGGTGCACGCCTTTAATCATAGCACTTGGGAGGCAGATGCAGGAGGGTCTCGGTGACTTCCGGGCCAGTCTAGTTTACATCGTGAGTTCGCAAAAGCCAGGGCTGTCTCAAAAAAAGAAAAGATAGATAAATAAAAAGGTGGTGGTGGGGCTTTTACGGATCAAGCAGGGAAAATTACCAAAAGTTACTCTAAGCGATTAGAGAAGGAATATTTAGGTTAATCCGGAGTTTTCTTGCTTTGAGAAATTCGTAGACCGCATCTAGACATCACCAACAACAGAGAGGGGGTACCGGGCCAAGCGCAGAGCCAAGCTCCACAGACTTTAAAAAATGACCCTTAGCCCCGCCCCAGGAGGTGAGGCGCCTTAAATCTTCTGTCTCAGGCGCCTCTTAAAGGGGAAATCTATTTGTGTAGGCCAAACCGCGACCTCCTTGAAGCTCTTTGCCTTTAAGGTACAGCACGGATCCGGAGCTGCTTAAAAGGGTAATGCTCCCCCGCTGGGTCCCACCTCACCTGAGCGGTTACTTTGTACTCTGTGTAACCCTTGGGGTGGGTCCTAGGGTCCGAGACTGTGTAGTGTCGCAGGAAGTCATCCTTCGCTTGGCGCGACATGACAGCGGAGCCGGTCGCCGGCTCCTCCTCCTGCACGTCGCCCCCGCTCCCCGCGTGTTGAGCCTACTGCCACTGCCAGGATCCGGCCTGCGCCCTTCTTCAGGCCCAGGGACCTAGTCGCAAGTGACACAACCGTTCTTGGCTTGGGGGCGTGGCTAAGGGAGTGTCTGACAAGTTCTAGGTCATTGGTAAAGCGGAGTTCTAGGTAGAGACTAAGGATTGGTTGTTTGGGAGAGGATTTACCAGCTGGCATCCTGGCATGTGATTGAACCCACTTCCCCCTAACGTAAACCCTCCTTACAGACCTCCGAAACGTTTCTTTATTTATCTTCTTTACACTCATCCAGCCTCTTATTTATGAATTATTTTAAGCTAAGATCTCTGCTGTGTTGACCAACTTCTGGGCTTAAAATATTCTCCTACCTAAGCCTCCTGAGTATCTGGAACTTCAGGTGCTTGGCATAGGGTCTAACCCATGCAACTTTTATTGTGTTCAAAATGTGCCTAGCAGAGCCAAGTTCCCTGCCTCCCTGTGCGGATTGGGGGGTGGGGGGAACGACACACACTGACATTTTCTGATGCTGAAAAAACTGGATAGTGACAGAGGCTCTGAAATCACAACACTTACACGTATTTGAATTCCCCTTAACTGCTTCAAATTTGGGGAGGTTGGACGTTGAGATGATCTCATGTAGCCCAGTTTGGCCTCAGACTCTCTATGTAGTTGAGGCTGGCCTTGGATTTCTGACCCTCCAATTTCCATCTCCCAAATGCTGAAATCCTTGGTAAGCATTACATTTCCCTCTTGTAACTGCATGCATCTAGTTTTTCATCTATGGAAAGTGGTACCTGACACAGTATCTTCTGTAACAGATCAGATCAAGAGGCATGCTGGCACAACACAGGGATAGCGAAAACCCAACACCAATTGATCAAGGCCAAATTGGTGTGGAAGATTATCACTAAACATAGATTGCAGCACATCCCACCACTACCAGAAATCCCATCTTCAAATAGGAAAGAGTGGATAAAAGAACCATTAAGGGTTGGAGAGATGGCTCAGCGGTTGTGAGCACTGACTGCTCTTCCAAAGGTTCTGAGTTCAAGTCCCAGCAACCACATGGTGGCTCACAGCCATTCATAATGAGGTATGACGCCCTCTTCTGGGGTGTCTGAAGACAGCTACAGTGTGCTGTAAATATAATACATGTAAATATGTAAATATAATAAATAAATAAATCATTAAAAAAAAGAACCATTAAAAAATCTGAGGTGAGATGGCTCAGCAGTTAAGAGCACTGACTGCTCTTCCAAAGGTCCTGAGTTCAAATCCCAGCACCCACATGGTGGCTCACAACCATCTGTAATGAGATCTGACTCCCTTTTCTGGGGTGTCTGAAGACAGCAACAGTGTACTTACATATAATAAATAAATAGATCTTTTTTTTTTTTTAATCTGAGATGTTGGCTGCGGTGGTACATCACACTTTTAGTCCCAGCACTAAGGAGGCAGAGGCAGGTGAATCTCTGTTTTGAGGGCGAAAACAAACAAACAAACAAACAAGAAAATAAACCATTTGTTATAGTTTGTATATGCTCAGCCCAGGGAGTGGTACTATTGGAAGGTTTGGCCCTGTTGGAGTAGGTGTGTGGGTGTGGGCTTTGAGACTCTCCTCATTCTAGCTGCCTTAGAAGTCAGTCTTCCACCAGCTGCCTTCAGATGAAGATGTAGATCTCTCAGCTTCTCCTGTACCATGTCTGCCTGGATACTGCCATGCTACTTCCTTGATAATACTGGGCTGAACCTCTGAACCTGTAAGCCTGATCAAATTAAATGATGTCCTTTATAAGGGTTGCCTTGGTCATGGTGTCTTCTAGGAAGTGTTTTCTGAGAGCATAAAGAAGCTGGGTTCCAGAGATAGCCAAGGCACTTGGTAATGTATAAGAGTCACCCAGGTGGTACTGATTTTGAAGACATGAAGAGGTCAATGAAGAGCAGCTGAGGCTTGGCACTGTGAGAGGCCATGGAAGGCCATTGGTGAAGGTGCAGCCTCAGTTGTATTTGGTGGCCCAGGACTGAAGGAGTCATGCAAAGGAGTTGAGGCTTGGCACCATGAAGACAGCCTGTGAGGGGCTATTGGTTGAGGCCTGATTGCAGCAGAAGACCCCAGCGTGTTGGAGATGCCAGTTCCATGGGATGATCACCAAGAATGGCAGTGGCAGTGGAGTGGATCAACCTGAGCTTAGAGTGCTACAGAGGGCAGAGCTGGAGAAGTGACGCCAGCCCTTTGGAGGAGCCCGGAAGATCATGTGTGGATCCCAGACACTGAAACAAGAAGCTATAACACTGAAGTTGTTTTGGAGACCCCAAGATGTTCGAGATGCCAGAGCCATGGGCTATCTGCTGAGAAAAGCTGCTAACGGAGTAAAACCAGCCTAGGAAAGGGAAGTTTGTTGTAGCCAACAAAGATAAAAAAGAAGTTGGAGATCTGAAGATCGCTTTGACATCAGACATGGAGATGCAGAGTGTGGAGTCTGCCCAGCTGATTACAGCTAGGCGATTGGGTGAATCTAAGAGGAGGCTTTGGACCTTTAACATCGCTGAGACTGCTATAGACTGGGGATTTGGAAGTTGGACTAAATGTACTTTTTTATTATGCTGTGGGTAGGTTTGGCCTCCATGGACTCCTGTGTTTGAACAAGCTTATGGGGACCAGGGAGTGGAATGTAGTGGTTTGTATATGCTTGACCCAGGGAGTGGCACTCTTAGAAGGTGTGGCCCTGTTGGAGTAGGTGTGCCACTGTGGGTGTGGGCTTTAACACCCTATTCTAGCTGCCTGGAAGTCAGTCTTCCACCAGCAGCCTTCAGGTGAAGGATATAGAACTCTCAGCTCCTCCTGCACCATGCCTGCCTGGATGCTGCCATGCTCCTGCCTTGATGATACTGAACTGAACCTCTGAACCTGTAAGCCTGCCCCAATTAAATGTTGTCCTAATAAGAGTTGCCTTGGAGCCGGGCATGGTGGCGCACGCCTTTAATCCCAGCATTGGGGAGGCAGAGGCAGGCGGATTTCTGAGTTCGAGGCCAGCCTGGTCTACAAAGTGAGTTCCAGGACAGCCAGGGCTATACAGAGAAACCCTGTCTCAAAAAACCAACCCCCCCCCCCAAAAAAAAAAGAGTTGCTTTGGTGTCTGTTCACAGGAGTAAAAACCTAAGACGCCCTTTAATTGGGACTTGTTTAGTCTCAGAGGTTAAGTCCATTATCACCATGGTGGTACAAAGGCAGACACAGTGCTGGAGAAGTAGCTGAGAGTTCTACATCTGGACCTCAGGCAGCAAGAAGAGAGAGAGAGACTGGACCTGGCATGGGCTTTTGAAACCTCAAAACCTACCCCCAGTGATACACTTGCTCCAACAAGGCCACACCTCCTACTCCTTTTTAAGTACTGGTACTCCCTAGTGACTAACCCTTCAAATATATGAGCCTAAGGAGGCCATTCTTGTTCAAATCACCGCAGGTCTGAGGAGTGGAGGCTGAGAAAGCCCAAGGACTCGGTTAAACATAAAGCTGATGTCCCCTGTGAAAATTAGACAGAGGCAAATCCCTCATGACCATCACAAGTGCTCAGGATACAGAGGCAGTGCCGCCTCGGTTCTCCACCCCACCCCCCCAAACACACACACACACACACACACACACACACACACACACACACACACACTGAGGCAGCATCTCACATGGCCCCAGCTTGCATCAAGCTCTCTGTGCAGCTGAGGGTGTCCTTGAAGTCCTTGTCTTCCTGTTCCACTCTCAAGTGCTGGGATTACAGGTGCACACCACTATGCCTAGCTTCCTGCTTCTTTCCTTCTCCTGGCCCTTGCTAAGCTCTTTTGTCTGCAGCAGTGTAGTTCCTGGCCCTGTACAGATGTACAGGAGCACCATATGCAAGCAGAAGCATCAGGGAGAGGTGGCAGCTGCTTTGTGCCCCGTGTTTCCTGCCATTGACCATGAGGTGAGGACTCCACCTCCGCACCTGCGCTCTACTCAGTCCTGTGGCCACTGTAACCTTGCTGCTTTCTGCTCTCTATGCCTAATTCACTTCTCCCTACACACACACACACACACACACACACACACACACACACACACAGAGTACCAGGAGCACTGGCACTGGGGTGACTCCATTGTATCAGTGCCTGAATGCATAAGCTCCCATTGTTTCAAATCACAGTCATAGTTGACACTTACCCACTGTTCATGATGCCCCTGACATCAGCTGATTCCTATCGACAGCAGGGCCTGACATGATCTTTTGCCAGACAGACAGAAGCCCAGATGAGTCAGGTAGTTCTATCAGTATTAACAAGGGCATAGCAGAGCCATGGGTGTCTCTGGGGCCTGGGTTTTCTTCATGATGAGAATGAGAGCACGCAGGCCTCAGGTAGTGGAGAAAAGGCCAGCTGCTGCTGTCACCTGATAAAGCTGAAGACTTGAGACTTATCTCAACACACATACACACTGCTCAGGGGCTGGGGACAGTCCTTTTTTAAATAGCAAGTCAGAGTAGAAGATGGGTGTTCATTGCCCTTACTGCCATGTACCGTAAACTTACGCCTCTCCTGGGATTTTTGGCAGGAACGGATGAAGTTTCCAGAGATTGCTCTGGCTAAGGACAGTGAACATCATGCTAATCTAAAGGGAGATGTCACAGATCCAAACAGGGATGTTTGCTGGCTTCTGGTTGTATTGTGACCGATTCCTTCTCCATGCTCTGGCTGCCAGCATTCCTGAGTGACTTTCCCCGGACTCTGAGACAACAGTGTGTTCCCAGATGCCTTGGTATGTAATTTAATCAGCACAAAGAAAGCTGGGCTTGGAGTGGTGGTGCAAACCTGTAATCCCAGCACTGGGGAGACAGAGGCAGATAGTAAGTTTTAGGCCAACCTACATTACACACAGGGGAGCTCCATCTAAAAAATGAAAAAAAAATTGAGGAAGATCAGGGGAAAAGGAGAGGGGAGGGGAGTGTCTTGGGAGAGCTGAGCCTGGTGTCATAGTTAGGGTTTTGCTGCTGTGAACAGACACCATGACCAAGGCAACTCTTATAAAGGACATCATTTAACTGGGGCTGGCTTACAGGTTCAGAGGTTCAGCCCAGTATCAAGGTGGGAACATGGCAGCACCCTGACAGGCATGGTGTAGGAGGAGCTGAGAGTTCTACATCTTCATCTGAAGGCAGCTAGGCTGAGGGCATTTAAGCCCATCCCCACAGTGACACATCTACTCCAACAAGGCCACACCTCTTAATAGTGCCATTCCCTGGGCCAAGCATATACAAACCAACACACCTGGACAGGGAAGACCCTTTAAACCCCTCAGCAGTTCCACTCGAGGGTTAGAAAGGACAGTTGGGTTCTAGTGGACTGTTCCTGTCCCAATGCCTGAGGAGCCAGCCAGGCTTTGCTCAGACCTCTGCTGCTCTGGAGGCAGCATGGGTGAGACCCAAGCCCAGTGTGGCATCACATTCCTTTAGGTAACTGCCCTACACCCTGGGGCAGTTTCTGCCCTGGGCATTTCAATTTCAAGCTCGAGCAATGACAGAACAAGGCAGTCTTTACCTGTGTAAACCACAGGGAGCAGGATGCAGGTCCCAGGTGGGTCAAGTTTTCCTGTGGTAGGGATGCGCAGATCTATGGAACAAGGGACAGCCTGGCTAGGCAGCTGAGGGCCTCGAGTGTCATCCCCGGCTGACATAGCCACATCTTCCCACTCTGTACACCCCAGTCTGTTATCAGTCTGTCTGATGTGGCCTCCTACAGCTGTGCAGGTTGCCCATGGGGTGCAAGTTTTCCTGGTTGCACTGGCAAGTTAGGAACTGAATGTAAACTATTCATGAGCCCAGGCTGGTACTGGAAAGTCTTGGGGGTTGTTTGTTCATTTTGTCTTTTGTAATTCATACTGATGAAGGCAGGTGTTCCTCTAGATAATTGGCAACCCCTTCTCAGAAACCTCTCTTTTCCTCCTTGACTCCCTCTTTCAATGCCTCCTCCTATAGGAAGGCTGCTTGGTTACTTGCAGATGGACCCAGCGAGCCCTGCCCTGAGCTTCCATGCTCTGCCCATTCCTTAGCAGGGGAGGACTAAACCAGTTCTTCCTCCGCTCTGCTCTGTCCCCTCTGGACTCAGCTTCCAGGTGAGTGCTAAAGTCAGTGACTCACAAATGGCTCAGCCAGGAACTGGGTGAAGAGTGCTTTATTCTCACTGCTGGACCGAGGCGAGGCGACACCTAGGACCCTGGCAGCAGCAGGTAGTCCCTCCCAGCCCAGCCTTTCCTTTTGGCATGGCAGCTGCAGGCCACTTTGGGAGACAGGGTGACAGCCCTCACCCGGGGGAGCAGCAATGGGCAGTAATAGCAGCAGCAGGTCATGGTGGGGTTGGGAGTGTTAGTCTGGCCAGCTGGTGCTCATCCCTCTGGCTGGTGTCTGATGAGGACAGGGACCTGGGGACACTGAAGAAGCTCAGTCGGCAGTAAAGACACGACTGGAAATGTCATCAAGGAGCCAGTCGATGCCAGGCAGCAGGTCTTCCCCTGTGACAGCACTGCAGCCCTGGATGCGCCAGTGGTGGCTGCGGATGGAGTCCAGCTCCAGGGCCTGGGGACAGAAAGGACCGGTGGAACCAGCAGGCCTCAGCTTGTCCTTTCCAGTCACCCAGTGGGTGGCTCTGAAGCTACATACTCGTGCCACCGTCAGTGACATAAAACCAGCATGGGCTGCTGAGTGTGTGACAGGACCAGGCATTTTGCAGGGACCACAGAAATAATTCCATCTCTTGCAAAGGCATCCTGATCCAGAGGCTCTACAACCTCCCCGATCACACAGCAGGGAAAAAGGTGACAGCGAGACTCTAAATAAAGCCAGGTGTGGAGGGGTGCACCTACAATACAGTAGTACACTGGGGTAGGGGGGCAAGAGGGATCAAACCTGTATTAAACAATCAAAACTCAAGATTCTAAGCCTGCTGGAGTGACAGTTAAGATACACCATGGTTCCCAGACTGGGTCAACATGACACGCAATCCTGGCTTGTTTACCTACTATGTGACATTGGGCAGGCAACCTAACTTGTCTGCTGCACCCTCTGTAAGGTGACAGATCCTCCCTCATGAGATTATTGTACAGTGGTCAAGAATGACACCTGTGAACCCACACAGGGACCATGGCAATGGGAAGACTCCTTGCAGTCTGGCTGGAGAATCCTGTGAAATGACCTAGTTACAGGTCTGCCTTCTCCCAGACTGTGGGGCATTCTATGTTATTAATCATCAAACCCCAGGACCCCCTCCTAGGTCTTGCCACACAGCAGGAGCTAATCATGGCGTTTAATGCCAATTATTAGCCAGGCATATAGGCGCATTCTTGAAATTCCAGGCAGGAGGACTGCTGCTGAGTTTGAGACCAGCCTGGGCTACATGGTGTGTTCTAGGACAGCCTAGGTTATAGAAACTGGGATCAGAAATAAACAATTAAGATGGGTCTGGGGTGTAGCTCAGTTAGCAGTGCTTGCCTGGCATGCACAGCTATGGGAGCAGTCACCAGCACTGCAGACACTGGCCGTGGTGGTGCACACCTGTAATCCCAAGTACTTCAGAGGTGGAGGCAGGAGGACGAGTAAGTAGTTCAAAGCCATCCTCAGCTTCCTAGTAAGTGTGAAACCTGCTAGGGCTACCAAAACCCAGTTTCAAAAAACCAAGAAACAGTAAAATTAAAAAGAATCGAGTCCTAAAGACCCTTCATCTCACTCAGTAGGCCTGCACCAGGGCCTGACTCACCTCCTGAATAGCATTACAGGACAGTGCTCCAGGCAGGTCCTGCTTGTTGGCAAAGATGAGGAGGGTTGCTCCAGCCAGGCGCTAGGGAAAGAGAAGATGGGTTGGGGGTGGGGGAGGTTTAGCATACGGCTTGATCCCTTCTAAACCAGCCACGAGGTTGGTGGTCAGCACACAGGGTCAGGAACAGAGCTCCAGGTTGTTGAGGCCCAGAAGGGTTAGGCAGTGGACGGGGCTATGATGCTATATCACAGTGGCCATCTCTCTCTTCCAAGCCTGTTTTCTCTTCCGTAGTCATCCCCCAGCCCTCTGTAACTCTGGCCGTGTGCAGAAAACATAAGTGTGCTGGAGGCTGCCCTGGGGACTCTGGGATATAACCACCTGCCCCTCCTAGTTCACAGAATCCTTAAATCTTACTTCCAGCCGCATTTACTGCCGCATTGCTGTCTCTCTCTACTTCTTCCCCTTGATGTGTTTGTCTTTGGAACCTCTCCTTGTGCACAGAGAAGTCCAGCTTCTGAGCCTAGGCCTGCTGGGCCCTGACTCAGCAGTGACCTGTCTAGACCTTTTCAATACCGGGGGGTGGGGGAGCCTGAAGTCATACCAGTGGCATGTGTCTCTGTGAGCCTACAGTCCCATGCATTCCTGTGGTTCCCACACAGCCATTAGCAACTCCCTCTTACCCTCTCAAAAGAGCCCTGGCCTTCCACTAACTGAAATGTGGCACCATGATCCAAGTTCTGGGACAGACAGAGCACATTAATGGAGAAATAGCAGCATCCAAATAAAACTAGCAGCTTAAGAAAATTCCTGAGCATGGCTCAATGGTGCTCAACTATAATCCTAGCACTCAGGAGCCTAAGGCAGGAAGAGAGAGAGTTTGGAGCCAGCCTGGACTACATAGGGAAACCTGATCTCAAACACCCACCCTCACCCTGCTGCCAAACAAACCCAAAACAACAAACAAAACAACAAACAGAAGCCCTGCCCAGATAAATAAGAAGCCAATAATGAAGGAGTGCGGTGGTATACACCTGGAATGATGTGTGGCACACACATCATTTGGCAAGTAGAGGCAGGTGGATCAGGAGTTCAGGGACAGTGTCAGCCAGTTGAGGCCAGCCTGAGATACAGAGTAAAACTGTTGTCAACAAGACAAGTCTTTTGGTCCAGACAAGAAATGGCAAGATTAGCCTAATTATTACTTTAGGAATGTGGAAGTTAAGGCTCAGAGCGGTCATGTGTCTTCCTGAACCCACACAACAAGGTTCGGTTCCTGTGCAAGCTTCACTGCCTCCCTGAGCTTGGCCCTAGCCTTGCGGCAGCCCTGCAACAATGAGACCGAGACTCAGTGGCGAATCAGTAAAGGCAGAGATGTGCATCCAAGTCTCAGCCTGGGGCCCAGTGAGAGAACGGACCCACTCCCTCCCCAAGTGCCCCAGTAAATCCTGGCACTTGTGGCGGGTGTCTGGCCTAGCTGCAGGTGGAAGCCTGGGGCACACCTCCTCCACCAGTAGGCTCTGCAGCTCTCGCTGACAGTCCTGCATGCGCTGGCGGTCGGCGCTGTCCACCACCCAGATGAGGCCATCCGTGCTCTCAAAGTAGTTCCTCCAGTAGGAGCGCAGAGACTTCTGGCCACCTACATCCCAGATGTTCAGCTTGAATCTGGGAAGGAAGGGGCGATGAAGGTCAGGCTGCTCCTGCCCTCCCAGCCTCCTCCCAGCCCCACAATGGCCCTCGGTGACCCTACTCACCCGCGGTGCTCCAGGGTCTTGATGTTGAAGCCCAGTGTCGGGGAGATGGTGTCCACGTCTTCTCCATTGAACTTCTTGAGGATGGTTGTTTTGCCAGCGTTGTCCAAGCCACTGGGGCACAAAGGCTAAGGAGAGGTCTCTGAGTTCTGTTGGAGGACATGTCATCACACTACCACCCTCCTAGGGACTAGTACTTTCCTACTGTATGTAGAAGCAAGTTGAGCACGTGCCTGACCCATAACTGGCTTGAGATAAATGTAGAAGTATGAAAATGGAATTCTATCATGTTGACCAACTCAAAATAACTTAATTTACGCATCAAATATTGAGTGCCTATTAAGTGCCAGGCCCCCTCTGATGTTGGGGGACAAACTCATCACCCTTATGAAGCTTAAACACTAGCAAAAGTCTAAGTAATGGGGCTGGAGAGATGGCTCAGCAGTAAAGAGCACATGTTGCTCTTATAGAAGACCTGGGTTCAGTTCCCAGCATCCACCTGGTGGTTCACAACCAAATGCTGACCTCTGTGGGCACCAGCCACTCACCCCAGTGTACAGACAAAGTTCTCACATCCATAAATAAGTGTTAAAAAATTAAAGACTAGGGCTGGTGAGATGGCTCAGTGGGTAAGAGCACCCGACTGCTCTTCCGAAGGTCCGGAGTTCAAATCCCAGCAACCACATGGTGGCTCACAACCATCCGTAAGGAGATCTGACGCCCTCTTCTGGAGTGTCTGAAGACAGCTACAGTGTACTTACATATAATAAATAAATAAATCTTTAAAAAAAAAAAATTAAAGACTAAATAAAGCAGAAGAGAAGGTTGGGTACTTGGAACCAGTGAAGGACATTCCTGGAAGGAATGGCTTTCAACTTAAGATACCAGACAAGGCTCTGTGGGGTCTTGAGGCCCAAAACAGATGGGCCCAGCCTTCTGAAGGACCAAGTAAAGGGCAAGTATCTAGAGGTGGCAACCACCTTCATCTGTCTCTGGAATGATCCACAGCCTCCGTTGCAGAGAACAAGCCAATAGGTGAGCTCAACCGCAGGTGAGACTGTGGGGCAGCCAAAGCCTGAGCGGAGGGGAGAAGGGACAGGCTCTACATTTAGGACCTCTTCCTACTCACTTGACTCTGGCTCTGTGACTCCCACCTTTGAGAGGCACGGGTGAATACCTTCCACCTTCTGCAGCCCAACTCTCACCTTGGAAAGCCAGCAGATTGTCTTGTCAATCCAACAACATCCACTCTTCCATCCCTTCTCCTCTCATCACCAAACTCTCGCCTCACGCCTCGAGTGCTGCGCACTACTGCAGCAGAACCTGTCTCCACCCACTCCCCCACCATCTGCTGAGTCGGCCACAGCTTCCTCTGGGGTGCATCCTGGGAACAGGTGTTATACTCCATTGTACCAACTTCCATCTTTTGGCTTGTATTGTTTTTGTTTGTTTGTTTGTTTTCTTTTGTTTTGTTTTTTTTGTCTGGAACTCTATGTAACGCAAACTGGCCTCAAACTTGTCAAAGTTCTCCAGCCTCTGCCTCTTGAGTGCCAGAACTACAGGCATGTAACACCATGTTGGACTTTTCCTGCATTTTGGTTTTTTTTTTTTTTGAGACAAGGTCTATGTAGCCTTGGCCGGCCTGGAACTTGCTCTGTAGACCGGGTTGGACTCAAGCCCGTAGATTCACCTGCCTTTACCTTCTGAACGCTGGCATTCGAGGTGTTCGATACCATGCTCATTTTTTGTTTGCTTAGAATATTTTGAGTTTTTGCCTACACGAGGACCTCAGGACTGAAGTTACACAAGGCTGTGAAGCACCAAGTGGGTACTGGGCACTGAACCCCTGTTCCCTGGTTCTTCACCACTGCACCAGTTTTACTTAGCCTCTTGCTTTCTACAGGTCTACTGTTAGCAGACTGGCTCCTGATGCTTCCTGAAGCCTCACTTTGCCAGGTAGGTCTCCGAAGACCCCCTTACTGCTCTCCACTGGCCGGGTGGCCCAGCTTCTGCTCTGCTCCGGGCGCTGCTGCTCTTTCCTTGGCCCTCTCCCAGACCCCATCCTGTTACCCTCATCTGACTTCACACAAGCGTCTACACCTGGGTCTCAGCACTCCCCAGCTGGGCCATCCCATGATCGTTTCTAGGCTGATGGCTGCTACCTACCTGCCCAACAGTCAGGGTTGGTGTCTTCCCAGGGACATGCGTCTCTCATCTCAGCAAGTGGCTCCTTGTCCTTCTGAACACTCTGGCCAGAGACCAGTTCATGCTTGGCTACATCTCCCTCATTGTCTTCTCCCATTCAGCAGCAAGTCATAATACTCTCCTACTACCACCATGGTCTAAGCCACCATCCTGTGCTCCCTTCATAGTCCAGCTGCCTAAATGGCCCCAGCCCATGGGCTCTCCCTCTCTCCAGCTCTTTCCTTCTCAACCTTTCTTGAACATGCCTGTCTTATCCTCCTCCAGGGCCTTCGCACTTGCAGGTCCTCTGCTTACGTTTTCCCAGCTCTCTCTACCTCCTTGTGGACTCTATTCTTCTCATCCTACACTACATATCTTACTTGCTTTATCAATTTTTTCTCCCCTTTCATCACAGAATATCTGAAATGAAGCCTTTTTCGCTTCCCTGTTTTACCGAATTCCCTAACATAGGTGCTTGGAGGTCATCTAATGAGTGTCTTTCTCAGAATTGTCTAAAACACGCACGAGTGGTAAAGTTCTACGTGCACATTAAATTTCCTTTTCTCCCTCTGCTACTTTGTGGATCGCAGATGCCTAGGTGGCCCGGCACAGTGCAAGACGGGTGATGCAGGTGCCAGTTAATGCGGTGAAAGGTCGCTGGTGGCCTTAAGTGACAGCGGGACCTGTGGCCAACCGAGTCCACGCCTACTCGCAGGAGCCTAGGCGGTCCTCGAGACCCTGGGATTCCGACCCTAAGGGAAGCGCCAAGGCCTACACCCGTAGATGAAGGGGAGGGGGTCAGCGCCAGGGAGGAGCAGGGCCCACGCTCGGGCCAGCCCGAGGCAGCGTGACGTCCGAGTCACCACCACTGCGTCGCGCCTCGCAGTGATACTGGAGTCCCAAGTCTAGGCCGGGCCTTGAGACCACCGGGCTGCCTTCTGCACGCCAACCCCCACCCCGCAGAGTGGTACGGCCCTCCCCGGCCCCGCGCCGAGCAGTGGTAGCGCCGCGTGCGTGACGCACCACCGGCAATAGGTACCCACGGCGGCCGCGCCCCCCCACGCCCGGCTCCGCCCACCCGGCGGGCCCCGCTACCCTCGCGACCGCTCTAGCGCTCGGAGGATACAGCATGAGCAGCCGCAGCTCTCGCTCTTTCTGCTTCATCTTCTTCAGAATGGTCAGAAGCCCCATGATCCCGTAGCCCCCTCCCGGCCGCCGTTTCTTCTAGTCCCGGGACCCCGCTCCCGTCTCCTATTGGCCAGCCTGGCGCTTGTGGCCGCCCTCGTTGTCACGTGACCACAGGAGTGCAGGGCGTCGCCCCCTAGAGGCGCTGCGGCGACTTTGAAGCCTGCTGCGTTAACCCTTGTCGGGAAGGCAGAGGGTTGGTGGGGACAAGGGAGAAGTCCCTAAGCCTTCCGACTCCGAGGCCTCGGTCGGATGCCAGACAGAGGCTGACTTTCTCGAGCAGTATCTCGTCTGGGTAGGGAGTAGCCGCGAAGAGATTCTGAGCTAGGAGTCGGAATCTGGTTCCACAAAGAGCTGACGAATCATCCGGGGACTGTAATACGGTTCCCACCAGTGCATCTTGTGACTTCCATTCATTTACCAGTGACGGAAAACCGTTGGTCCTGGTCCGGGACTCTGTCGGAAATGGCTCTGTGCGTTCACTTGAGGATGATGACTCCCCCTAGGGGCCATTTCTAAATGTGCGGACAGTATGGCCTCCTTGGGTTGTTTAGAGTTCCAAGCTCCCCGCAATGCAGGGACCAGACCCGCACAAAGGATTGAGTGCTATCTAGGACCCTATCAGGTTGAGACGCTCTATCCCAACTGTTAGGATAAAACTGGCAGGGCAGAGCCTGTCTCAAAAAACAACGATAAAAAACCTGAAGCCCACCTGGTGCTTAGCCTCATGGCTGCTGGCATGTACTAGCTGTACAATCAGATTATCTTCAGTAAATGACTTTGACAAGAGTTCTTTAAAAAAAATTTTTTTTTCTTTGCTGGTTGTGTTGGCACATATCTTTAATTCCAATGCCTGGGTGGCATAGACAAGTGGATCTCTGTGAGTTTGAGGGCAGCCTGGTCTGTATATATATTGAGGACAGAAAGGGCTACACATCTGAGACCCTGTCTCAAAACAATCATCATTGTTGTGTGTAAACTCTGTATGTGTGTGTGTGTGTGTGTGTGTGTGCGCGCGCGCGTGTCTGCACATACCACTGGAGATCAGAGGACAACTTTGTGGAGCTGATTCTCACACTTTTTTTTTAAGATTAATTTATATGTAAGTACACTGTAGCTGTCTTCAGACCCCTTAGAAGAGGGCATCAGATCTCATTATAGGTTGTTGTGAGCCACCGGTGTGGTTGCTGAGATTTGAACTCAGGTTAAGAGCAGTCAGTGCTCTTAACCGCTGAGCCATCTCTCCAGCCCCGATTGTCGCACTTTTATGTGGGTTCCAGGCAGGGAATTTAGCATCAGACTTTCTCAGCAAGTTTTTTTTTTTTTTTTTTTTTTTTTTTTTTTTTTTTTTTAATTGGTGAGATTTCTCACTGGCCCAAAGAGTTAGTTTCTCTTTTTTTGTTTTTTGTTTGTTTTTGCTTTTTCCGAGACAGGGGTTTTCTCTGTGTAGGTTTTTCTCTCTTTCTTTCTGGCTGTCCTGGAACTCACTCTGTAGACCAGGCTGGCCTCGAACTCAGAAACCCGCCTGCCTCTGCGTCCCAAGTGCTGGGATTAAAGGCATGCGCCACCACTACCGGGCAGAGCTAGGGTTCTATTTAATTGTAACCATATATGTGTTCTTGAATGTGTGCACATATGCGTGTTTGTGCATGCATGGGTGCATGTGTGCGTGTGTGGGTTCCTCCACAAGGAAAATTGTACTGAGACTTTTTGTTTTTTTTAAAAAAACATAGAAGTCTTATGGGAATATGGTTTTGTTTTACTCCCAGGTGTGGGGAATGGGGCTGCTTCACAGCAGGTGATTGTGATTTGTCTCAGGCTCTAGCAGGGCGTGGTTTTGCCAGCTGTAAATAGTTTCTGCATGTATGTGATGCTTGGAATTCTGGATACTTTTCAGAGGTGTATAAACTGCCCAAAAGTGGGTTGTTAGTTGTTATTGGCAGGTTGCTATAGTCGTACACAAAGAGACAACAACAATAACAACAATAAATTAGATATTGTGATGTCAAAGATCAAACTTGCCCCCAAGGAACTCAACATACCTAATCAGCAGGAAATAATCTATAACATTGCCTTCTTTCCTACCTCTGATTTTAATTTGGGATTTCTTTCTCTCTCCTTCCTTCCTTCCTATCCCATTTTATCTTTTACCTAGTGTTAGGGGATTGAAAAGGTGGAAAAAGAAGGGTGGAAGAAAAAACCCACAAAGTAGCCAAAGTCTGGCTACAGAAATAAATAAATAGGGGCCTAGAGAGATGGCTCAATGGCTAAGAGCACTGACTGCTCTTCCAGAGGTCCTGAGTTCAATTCACAGCAACCACATGGTGGCTCACAACCATCTGTAATGGGATTCAATGCCCTCTTCTTTTTATTTTTTTTAAAGATTTATTTATTATATCTAAGTACACTGATGGTTGTGAGCCACCATGTGGTTGCTGGGATTTGAACTCATGACCTTTAGAAGAGCAGTCAGTGCTCTTACCTGCTGAGCCATCTCTCCAGCCCCCCTGGTGCTCTCTTCTGGTGTGTCTGAAGACAGCTACAGTGTACTCACATAAATAAAAATGATACATCTTTAAAATAAAAAAATGTGTTGATTTTTTTTTTAAATGTGTTCTTTTGAGTGCTGGGACTTAAGGTGTGTGCCACCACTGCCTAGCTAAATGTAATAGTCTGGTGTAGCTGTGGTGGTTTGAATATGCTTAGCTCAGGCACTGACACTATTAGGAAATGTGACCTTGTTAGAGGAAGAGTGTCATTGTCGGGGTGGACTTTGAGCTCCTCCTCCTAGATGCCTGAAAGTCAGTCCTCTCTTTGTCACCTTTGGAACAAGATGTAGAACTCTCAGCTCCTCCAGTACCATGCCTGCCTGGATGCTGCCATGCTTCTCGCCATGATGATAATGGACAGAACCTCAGAACTTGTAAGTCAGTTGTCCTTTATATGAGTTGTCTTGATCATGGTGTCTCATCACAGCAAAGGAAACCCTAAGTCAGCAGGTCTTCACTCTCTGAGTGGCTGAGGATGGACCTTGAGCCTGGGTCCTGAATCCTCCTCCACGGTGCTGGGATTGGAGGCATCCTTTACCACATTCCAGTTGGCTATAAGAATTTCAAAACACAAAACAAATCAATTTAACCAAATCTCCACAGTTGTGAGAGCTGCCTTCTTCCAGAGGAGGACTCCTTAAGTAGGCTGTGACATACGGCTGAGTTCCTAAGGCCCTGTGCAGAGGGTTCGGTTGACCCAAGGAAGGAAACAACTGAGCTTGGCTTTCGCTGGATCCCATGGCTGGTGCCTGCTAAGGCTAGAAGGTGGCTTGATCCGGGACTGTAGGGCTAGCAGGGAGACAGAGACTCCTCCCAAAACTATAAATGAGTAAAGCAAGTGTCCCCTTCCAAAGAGCCGCTCCTCTCCCGTCACCTTCGAAGGCAGTAGTGAACATAACCAACTTTTTTTTCTGGAACAGAAATGAAAACTACTAGGACCCAGGGACCCTTTCTTAAGTGAAAATTGCTAATCGTTAAGCATTAGAAGTCCATTGAAATATTTGTACCCGTTTTTTATATCTAAACATTTCAAAGGTGACTTTAGATACATTTTCTATTTCATTCTTCTTAGCACTGTAATGCTGTCTACAGCATTACATACCACCTTGAACGTCTGATCTCTTCTGGACTTGGAAGCTAAGCAGGGTCAGGTCTGCTTAGTCCTTGGATGGGAGAACTCGGAGGACAGGTTTGCACAGTGCTGGAGTTCATAGACTAAAGCCTCTGCTCAGCCACCAGCACCTAAGTCTAAGTACTAAGTACTAAGTACTAAGTAAGGAATGAAGAGAAAGGAAGGAGAGCCTGATCTTCTCTCGGGTAAGACGTGATGCTAGTCTTCCTTTCTGTGTCACATGCCCATAACAGAGGCACCGACCATCACATGGTGGCAGCATACTCAAATAAAGGTTTTGTCCTGTTAAATAGCAAAAGAAGGTAGAATGTGCAGCCTGACTATTGAGACGGTCACTATGTATAGACCAGTCCTGGCCTGGCCTGCTTGAAGACTCTCACCCTTCATCTCCCAAGTCTCCAGGGTCCGAGGGTGAACCCTGCCCCCAGGGTTTGTTCCTGACTGTTGAGTGGGTGTGTGCACCATGCAGGACTCTGTCGAGGCCTCAGAAGACGTGTCAGAGCACTCAAGCATCTTCACTCCAGCCTCAGCCCAGCTGCCTCTCGTCTCATCCGACTTGCAGGTGATGTGAGGAGTGACTGATTACTGGCCCTCAGCAGGGCACTGGCAGGCGTGTGCCAGCCTCAGGCCTTACCAGAGCCTGAGAAGTTAGGAAATACTTGAAACTCTGCATTGCTGGCAGCCATCTCTGCACCTACTGCATCTGTTGCCATAGTTCTCTTAAGAACAAGACTGTAAACTGGGCAGTGGTGGCGCACGCACGCCTTTAATCCCAGCACTTGGAAGGCAGAGGCAGGAGGATTTCTGAGTTTGAGGCCAGCTTGGTCTACAGAGTGAGCTCCAGGACAGCCAGGGCTACACAGAGAAACCCTGTCTCGAAAAAAAAAAAAAAAAAAGAACAAGACTCTAGAGGGACAGTATTATCTCCCAAATCTGTAATCCTAGCACTCAGGAGGCAGAGGCAGGAGAATTGACACTACTTTGAGGTCAGCTTGAGCTAGTGAGTTCCAGCCCAGCTTGGGCTCAGGAGTGAGACCCTGTTTCAGAACAAAGCATGCTGGGCATGGATGGTAATCTGTACCTTTGGTATAGCACTTGAGAGGCAGAGCCAGGCAGGTCTCTGTGAGTTCTGGGGCAGTCTGGTGTACATAGGGAGTTCTAGAACAGCCAGGGCTATATAGACCCTGTCTTAGAAAAGAAGAACACAAATTCAAAACCCAACCACAGAAGAAACAAATAACAACAGCACCTCCCCCAGAAAAATCGATCACAGAGTCTCAGTTGCTTATAATTCCCAAGGACTGGCTGGTGACAGAGTGGTGAACAGCTGTGAGTATCCAGGCGTCCCTCCTTGCTGGATCTGACTCAAAGCTGAAAGGCAGAGGCAGCTTTGGTCTCCACCCACTTGGCCACTGTTTACCTGGAGAGCTGAGGCAGCTCCTGCTGGCTGCTCTCTCTGCTCCTGTTTCTTCCGGACAGGACCTTGTATGTAGCCTAGGCTGTCTTTGAACTTATGGCCACCCCATCCTCTTGCTTCAGCCTCCTTTGTGCCAGGATTCCAGGTCTGCCCACCGTGGCTGGCTCTACAGGGTCCTTTTGCCCTTCTCAGTTTGTGTCTCCAGAGCTTCCCTGTGTGTCTCTTAGAGCTTGTGTGTTTGGCCCCTTAGATCTCATCTACTGCTCCCTGCACAGTGATCCCACCTGGGCCTAGAGGTCAAGGCCTCCTCTGCCAGCCACCCAGCACCTCTCCTTTCTCCTTTCTTTCTTTGCTCAAATGTCCAGTGTCTTAAAATAAATGTTTTTGTGCAGACATTGGTTGGGACTTTAGCTCAGTGATCTAGTGCTTGCCTGGCATGCATAAGGCCTAGGGGTAAGTCTCCTTCACCACAGCCACCCAGTATCTTAATTATAATAGGTGGGAATGGTGGCATAAACCTGAAATTCTAGTAGTTGGGAAATTCAGTCAGGAGAACCAAGAGTTCAAGGTCTAGGCTGCAGGAGACCCAGTCTTATCCAAAACAGTAACACCACCACCCTGAAACACACCATGCCTCCATTACAGTTTTTCTTTTTAAATTGGTTGTGGTGGCACACGCCTGTAATCCCAGCACTGGAGAGGAAGAGGCAGGTGGATCTCCATCCTATTTGGAGGACCTGTTTGTTATAAGTGAGGGTTTGAACCTTGAATCTCCATATCTAAGAGTTACCCTGGACAGAAGTAAACAAGAGGGAAAGGAGAAACAGTCTATGTCCACTCCAGTGGAGTCCAGCACAGCTGCCGGAGTGAAGCCTCAGCCTTCTGTGACTGGGGACAAGATGGTTCACTTTGGCGTCCTCTGAAACTTAAGGGAGCAGAGTCCTGTTGGGGTTGATGTGTAGGGAGGGGAATTGTCTTGAGGTGGGGGTGGGTGAATCCAGTGAGGGAGGCCCTCAAGCCTAGCAGCTGTGGGGTCACAAGAATTACCTTGAAGGTGACCTGCCATTTAGGGGGAAGTGGTGAGGGGTGATGGTCCAGGGAGAAGAACCTGATCTCCAAGGTTGACTGGGGACAGATGGGACTTGGCACGTGGCTGGGATGGAGATGACAGGATAGTGTCGTGAGTAGGTGATTGGGCAGAAGCAAGGGTTTGGGTAAAAGACTGTTGTCTGTAAGAACTCAAACGGTGAGATGGAGAGATGTTGCTTTGGGAGAGCCTGTAGCCTAAAACAGGCCAGGGGCAGGAACTTCATCTAATTGCGGTGAAGTTCTTGTGCCAGTTTGACAAGGGTGGTTTTTTTTTTCTTTTTCCCCTTCCCTTTCTCCATCTTGCTCCACCCTTGCTCGCTCCAGTCCATGGTTGTTTATTATTATTATTATTATTATTATTATCATTATTATTATGTTCTTGTCACAGATGGTTGTGAGCCACCATGTGGTTTCTGGAATTGGAACTCATGACCTCCAGAAGAGCAGTCAGTGCTCTTAACCGCTGAGCCATCTCTCCAGCACGGACAGGGTGGTTTTTAACGAGCTGTTAATTTGTCCTATCTTTCCCGAGGACTGGGGTTTGTATGGGATATGAAAATGCCAAGGGATGTTGAGGGCTTTTGATAGGGTTTGGGAAATATGGGAGGTGAATTCAGTACCATTGTTTGACTAGAGGGAGGTGAGGATTCCAAAAAACGAGGAATGAGCTCCTGTAGGCGATCAGAGACTGTCTGAGTCCTTTTGTTGGTCCTGGGCAATGCCTCCACCCATCCTGAGAAAGTGTCTATCAAGATCAGAAGATACCTAATGCGTTTGACTGTGGATAAAGTCAAGTTGCCAGTCAGTCTTGGGAGAGAGCCTCTGGCCTGGTGGATAGGAAAAGGGGAGTTGTGATATCTAGAGTTGGGGGGGAGGTCTGACATCTGACAGATTTTTACAAGAGGCAGAAATAGCACTTAAGAAATGCAAATCCGGGGGCTGGCGAGATGGCTCAGTGGTTAAGAGCTCCGACTACTCTTCCAAAGGTCCCGAGTTCAAATCCCAGCAACCATGTGGTGGCTCACAACCATCCGTAACAAAATCTGATGCCCTCTTCTGAAGTATCTGAGGACAGCTACAGTGTACTTATATATAATAAATAAATAAACAAATCTTTAAAAAAAAAAAGAAATGCAAATCCTCAGGGCTGGGCTGCAGGCTGGCCTTAACAAAGTGAGACAAGTCCTGGCCTTTAGGATAAAAGAGCTGGTGTAGATAGGACAGAATTTGTTGAGTATCAGGGGTGACAGTGGGGATATGGGTTGTAGTGTGAGAATGTCCTGTGGTGGGTGAGACAGGGCTCCAGTGGCCACAGCTCTAGCAGCCTCATTGACTAGATTATTTCCCTAAGGTATGACAGAATTGTCAGTCTTGGGACTGGCAGTGGGACAGTTTCAATCGGCATGGGGAGGTGGGAGACTTAGAATGACCATAGTTTGGTCTGTGTTGGTTATCAATCCTCGGTTTGTTGTAAGTAACCTGTGCTCTTTCCAGATGGCAGCGTGGGACAAGAGGATATGAAAAGCATATTTGGAGTCTGTGTAGATGTGTAGGATTGTGCTTGTGCCAATTGGAGGGCACGGGTGAGAGCTATTAGTTCATTCTGCTGAACTAGTGGTGTGGGAAGGAGGACCTGAGCCTCAACCACCTCAGTATC
Organism: Mus musculus; assembly: GCF_000001635.26. Classification (NCBI taxonomy): domain Eukaryota; kingdom Metazoa; phylum Chordata; class Mammalia; order Rodentia; family Muridae; genus Mus; species Mus musculus. Next base: position 6,148,940 of record NC_000085.6, read on the forward strand.
TGGTGCTATGGCATAGCCAGCTTTTCAGGCTTCCTCATGCACAAGGGCACCAGGTATAGATGACCAGAGGCAATGTGCCCTCCTGTATGTGTGAGGAACAGAACAGTAGTTTCTCTGAGGTTTCAATGCAACAGTGAGATGGTGAGTTGACCCCATCTGTGGGTCAGTCAATGGGGTTTGTGAGAGAGAGAGAGAGAGAGAGAGAGAGAGAGAGAGAGAGAGAGAGAAAGAGAGAGAGAGAGAGAGAGGGGACTGGGGGGCAAAAGACACAAAGAATGAAGACAGTTTGTCTGCTCAAGGATCAAGGATCAAATCTCATTTATTGAAAGATAACTATGGGTATATGTGCACTTACTGAGGAGTGCAGCTAGAGACACTTAACCACAGATCTAGGATGTGTAGGAGAAAAACAAGATGTTATCAGAGTGTGTTCAGCTATGGTGGGCTTCTTGCAAAAACATCATGCTAGGAAAACAAGTCTCTCGTCAGGGTGGAAAAGTACCAACCTGTAAGTAAATAGCCTGAGATGGCTGCAGAGATGATAGCCGCTTTCTGCTAAGAGACGTCTCCCAAGCCGGGTGGTGGTGGCGCATGCCTTTGATCCCAGCACTCCGGAGGTAGAGGCAGGTGGATTTCTGAGTTCGAGGCCAGCCTGGTCTACAGAGTGAGTTCCAAGACAGCCAGGGCTATACAGAGAAACCCTGTCTCGAAAAAAAACAAAAACAACAACAAAAAAAAGACGTCTCCCAACAGGGAGTGGTCTGTTTGGTCAGGAAGGAGATTTGAGATGTTGAGAGGTGGGCACAATTGGAAAGTAAGTGTGGAGTCACCTTCCAGTGCCACCTGGAGAGAAAGAGCCCTGGAGGGAGGTAGAATTTGTAAGTTACAGCTGGGACAGGTTCTGAGAGAAGATAATGGTAGTGACCCAGAAGTTAGTGTTTTGGGTTCACAAAAGAGAAGCTCAGAAGCTGCTGCAGCAATGGGCAGGGCGCCCTGGCCTGGGTGGTCAGTGGTCAGGTGCACGTCCTTTGACATCTATGCCATGGTGCAAAGGAGGTCCCAATTGGTGGCCTAGAAGCCCGAGGGCATATCCCTCTTTTTCTTTTACAAATAGGGAGAAGGGACAGGTTAGGTCTGGGAGGTGTAAGGCTGGCCTTTTGGAGTTTCTGAAAAGGCTTAGTCATAGGTGTGAGAAGGGGTTCATGTGAGGGGCTAAGGGCTGCTTCATATCGTGGGCAGGCGAAGAGGGAAAAGGAAAGGATCTAAGAGGGTAAGAAGCCAGCTGTTCCTAGGAATGAGAACATCTCTTTGGTAGAGGGGACTGCATTAGGTGTTTTGGGTTTATTTATTTATTTATTTATTTATTTATTTATTTAATTTACATGAGTACACTGTAGCTGTCCTCAGACACACCAGAAAACCACATTAGATTCAATTACAGGTGGTTGTGGTCACCATGTGGTTCCTGGGAATTGGACTTAGGACCTCTGGAAAAAGCAGTCAATGTTCTTAACTGCTGAGCCATCTCTTCAGCCCCACATTAGATGTTTTCTATCTGAGGTAATGACTTTGTGGGTTGGAGTAATTGTTAGTCCCAAGTAGGTGACCTGAGAAGTGGACAACTGGACCTTAGATGTTGAGACTCTATAGCCCCAGCTGGACAAGAAATTTAGAAAAGCAGAGGTGTCACTTTGGCTGATCTGTAGGGATGGACTGCGGCAGAGAATGTCATCTACATACTGTATGATCTACATACTGAATGATCTACATACTGTATGAGTTTGGATTTGGGGAGAGATAGAGTAGATCAGAGACCAGGGCCTGGCCAAATAGGTGTGTGAGCTGTCCCAGAACCCCTGAGGTAGGACAGTACAAGTGAGTTGGGTAGAGAAGTGTGTGTCAGGGTCAGTCAAGGTGAAAGCAAAAATGTTTTGTGACTGGGTTTCAAGGGAGATAGAAAAGAAGGCATTCTTGAGATCCAGGACTGAGAAATGGGAAGTCCTGAGGGGACAGTGGAAAGGAGTGTGTGAGGGCTAGCCATGACAGGGTTGAGGGCGACCACAGCAGAACTGAGGAGTCAGGGATCTTGGACCAGACGGTAGGTCCCATTGGGCTTCTTGACTGCAAGTATAGGGATCTTAAAGGGGGGAAGATGTGGGGCAAAGTAGAAGTGGAGTCCTCCTAAGAGTCTGGTAAAGGAAATGACATGTGAACCAGTATGTGGGAGGAGAAAGGGGGTTGCTGGCAAGCCTGGGGTCAGGCGAATAAGGGAGCAAAGGAAATAGAGGCTTCTCCTTTGGCTAGAGGATCCTTCCTAATAAGGGGATGGGACAGGTTAGCACTACCAGGAAAGAATGAGTGAGGGGTGGGGTCTGGTGAGGTTGATAGGGGGGGACAGCTCCCTGTCAGAGTTGACAGTGGTTGGGCCAAAGGAACCTGGGATCCTTCAGTTGTCCTTGGCCAGGCCTAGGAGATTGGCTGGAGGGCAGTATGGGAGTGATATCCCTGCTCCATGAGGGATATGGGGGCAGTCAAGAGTCCAGTGTCCCTCTTGGTGACACTTTGGACAAGGAGGGGTGCGTGTAGGCAAGGAGGGGTGCGTGTAGGAGTGGGGGCAGGCTCAGGATGATGACTCTCTGAAGTGGAAACTTCTAATTTCTTTGGAAAATCAGCTACATCAAATGATGTTTTGCTGGGGCACACAGGTAAAAGGATGTCTTGCTAAAGCAGACATGTGAAAGAATGTTTTCCTGAAGCAGACACAGGTGAAGGGATGTTTTGCTATAGCAGACATAAGAAGGGACAGGTGATGTTCAGAGGAATAGGAGTCTGACCCCACAGACAGTGAGAGCTCGAGCCTTGGTTTGCCTTGCTTTGCGCCACCTCGCTGTTCTTGGCTAATGACACACATGTATTGGTTCACCTTACATTGCGTTGCTGAGGTCTGCTTGTGGTGATGCCTTAGAGAGAAACTAGCCAAAGAACTTCTCCTGAAGTTCCTGTGGCTTCTTGCCACTTCCACAGCTTCAGGCTGATTGGCAAGCCTTGCGGTTTCTTCTGGATTGAACTGCCCTTGCTGGTTCATGTGTGGTGACTGCAAAGAGGACTGGGCTACAGCTGCTGATTCATGTGTGGTGTTTGCTACTGGACTGAACTGCTGGTATCCTGACAAGAGGGGAGGGAGCCCAGGCAGTCACCGAAGTTGGTTGAACGGTGGTGGCCAGCATTTTGGTATTTTTGCCTGCAGGCTTTTTCATCTCTCTCATGGTACACCTGAAAGGCCAGCACTAAGACTTCTCTGCCTGTGGAGTTAAGGGTCCTCTCTCCAAGCACTTATGCTGGGCCCTCATATCAGGGAAGCTCTGAAAAAAGAAATAGGTCATGAGGAGCTATTTACCCTCTGGGTTTTCAGGGTCTAGATTGGTGGACTGTAAGAGGGCCTTTGTGAGGCAGTCTAGGAATGGAAGCAGGTTTTCATGTTTGTCCTGGATGACCTCTTGGAGTGTCTCAAGGTTTAAGGACAACCTTACAGAGACTGGACAAGAGGCAAGTTGTAAACTGATCTCCAGGCAGAATGCCCCCTGAGTATTGTAGTTCCATTGGAGATCCTGGTTGGAACTGCCTCACATTGGTTTGGCGGACTTCATCTGCGTGTGCTCCCACCTGTCCCCAGACTCCCCTGTGCTCCTTGGGAAGTTGATTGTTAGAATCCTATATAAATGTCATGGAGGCTGTCCCTCCTCGGCGCCGCCTGAGAGCCCGGCCTGACCCCACCATGGGGTGCTGCTATAGCAGCGAAAATGAGGACTTGGACCAGGATCGGGAGGAGAGGAAGCTGCTGCTGGACCCCAGTAGCACCCCTACCAAAGCCCTCAATGGAGCCGAGCCCAACTACCATAGCCTACCTTCAGCTCGCACAGATGAGCAGGCCCTGCTTTCCTCCATCCTTGTCAAGACAGCTAGCAACATCATTGATGTGTCTGCCGTAGACTCCCAGGGCATGGAACAGCATGAGTACATGGACCGGGCAAGGCAGTACAGTGCCCGCTTGGCTGTGCTTAGCAGCAGTCTGACCCATTGGAAGAAGCTGCCACCGCTGCCATCTCTCACCAGCCAGCCCCACCAAGTGCTGGCCAGCGAGCCTATCCCCTTCTCTGACTTGCAGCAGGTCTCCAGGATAGCTGCGTATGCCTATAGTGCACTTTCTCAGATCCGCGTGGATGTGAAAGAAGAGCTGGTTGTACAGTTTGGGATCCCATGAAGAGAGGGGCCCTAGGACAGCTTTTCCCTCGTCTTCACCCCGTCTCCACCCCACCTCTTCTGGCCCCCAGCCTCACTGCGGCTCCCTATAGTACCTAACCTGCTACTAATCACGGAGAAGAATGTGGAGGGAAAGAATAAGGCTGGAGGCCGGAGCAAGTGAGGACTAAGCAAGGGAAGGGAGGACCGATCGCCATCGGCCTTCATGCTCTGGTTAGGGTGAGGTTGGGGCCAAGAGGACAGGGCCTGGCAGATCTTCAGTCATTGGGAAGATGGAGATGTAGGGGTGACACCGGGAGACCTAGGAGATCCCTTCCTGCCCTTTCTCTTGGCCTCCGATTCACTCCTGTCCCCGTCCCTGGCTTGGTGCTCACAGGCACCTCACTGGGGATTATGACCAGGGTCTGGACGAACTTGAGTCTGAATTGAGTTTGTATTTCTAGCACCCTGGGTTTTTACATGTTTGCTCTTTTTGTTTTTGTTTGTCACCCCTCGATAAAGAAAGTATATTCAAAAAAATAATAAATGTCATGGAAGGCGAGACTATAGGATTGGGTAGCCTATTGGAATTCTTTAATGAAAGTAGAGGAGTTAGAGGTATAGGATCCCAGATGTTTTCCTATTTGAGAGAATTCACTTACTGGAATGGGGAACATGTGCCTTGACCAGACCATTCACCCCAGCGACCTCCCGAAAAAGGAGAATTGAGGCTGGGTAAAGCTGGGTGGGGAGAGATGGAGATGTCCCACTACAGAGTGGGAGAGAGCAGTGTGGGGTGAGGGGGAGCTGAAAAAGGCTGGTGAGGTGAAGGCGGGTGCCAGAGTGAGACAGTCAGAATGGCCAGTTGTTGGAGACAGAGAAGAGGAGGCTGAAAAAGCCAGAGGAGGAGAGGGAGCTGTGGGTTAAAGCCAGTTAAGAAGAAGGGCTTCATTAGCAGGATCAAGAGGAGTGGAGGTTTCCCTGGTTGGGACGTCATAGCTCGGTGTTGAGTTGAGGAGCAGGAAGAACAGAGAGAAGGCTTGGAACAACGATAAGAGAAAGCTTGGACAGAGTAGCTGGCAGTGGTTACAGAGGCCCTGTATAATACCGGGATCTAAGGTACTATTGATGGCCATTTGGATTGGTTATCTAGGGGATACTGAAGCCAAGTTCAGCTGCAAAGGCATATACATTTAGAAGCCTTTAAGTCAGGCACGAGGTGTAGTGGTCTAAGGTTCTCCAAAAGACATCCCAGGGTGGAGCTTAGAGCTTGGTCAAAGATGCAGCTCCCGCCCGACAGTGGTGGCACACGCCTTTAATCCCAGCACTTGGGAGGCAGAGACAGGCAGATTTCTGAGTTCGAGGCCAGCCTGGTCTACAGAGCGAGTTCCAGGACAGCCAGCGCTACATAGAGGAACCCTGTCTCGAAAAACAAAACAAAACAAAACACAACAAAACAAAACATGCAGCTCTCACGGGTGAGGAGAGGAGTCACAGGCCCAAGATGTCCCAAGGACACAGGGAGGACTGAAATAAGAAGGCACAAGCTACCAGGTGTGTGGTCACAGTGCTGGGCAGGGGCTGGGGCTAAAAGCCTGAACAACAGATACAGCACACAGCTCTCTCTCGCGAGCGCGCGCACACACACACACACACACACACACACACACACACACACACACACACACACGGCGGGGGGACTGGGCTGGAAAAACGAAGCCTTACCCAAAGCAAAAGGTCAAAAGGTCAGGGGTGGGGGTGGACTAAGAGGGTCAACTGTAGCCTTAAAAAGCATGGTTGGGTGTACCTCCTTTTCCAGAGG